>NC_091013.1:89170062-89795062 GCF_041296385.1 Aphelocoma coerulescens | reverse complement strand
CCTTTATTTTATTACAATAGGACCAGGTAGCCCTACTTCAGATTGGCAGGACAAAATTCCATGCCACACTGATAAATATTGTAAATCTTTGTGACAGACACTGTGAGTTACAAGACAAAAGGAGGAAGCTACAAAAGCTAATAATCACAAATGGGGTTATTTAAAGATTATCCAGTATCTGTATGGAATTCAACGAAAATATTTGTTTATATTCCTGGAAGAGTATTACAACACCCCAAGTATGTTTCATTTCAAGGACTGGACAAACCAACCTCTAGTGGTCCCTATCAACCTCAACCATTCTGTGATCTGTGTGGTAACATCTCCCTCGAGTTTCCAGTGACAGGATGAGATTCTGTGAGTCCAGACTAGATTTTTATATAATTGGAATATTGAAATCAAGAAATCTGTATCTGTAGGTGCTGACTACCCCTACCAATGAATTTATTTATTAGAAATTGTGTAATTCTTTGCTTGTGGTAATGAAGACATTGTACAGTACCTGACAAAACACAATAAAGTTAGAAAATGCTGCCTTAAGTGCATAGTAGAGATTTTTTTAGTGTTGATAATTTTATCTCACTATTTGGTTTCATTACATGGAACCAATCATCTCCAGGGGGTTGGTTTTAGATAGCTGAGAAATTTCTGTTGTGAGGAGTACACTGAATATTTTTCAGTGTTTTAATCTGCATTGGTGGGTGATCCTTCCCCTCTGTTTTGTTTTAGTTTTGAAATAGAAAATAAGAAACCTTGTCAAAGCCTTTGTTTTGTCTGGCTTCATGTCAAACCCATGTAGAATTCTGCATTCTGGCTGTATTCTCATAAGATGACCTGGATTTCATGAAATTAAAAAGATTTGTCAGCTTTCAGAAGATGTGTAGCTGAGATATCAATTTGTAATTATATCTGAAGTGTGGTCATCAGTTGAGCTTACATTTCATTGAAACCATTATTCTCAGCATTACATCTTTAGAACAGGATGTTTTGCCAAAGAATGCTGCAAATGATCTGTTTGAGACTAAAAAGCAAACCAAAACACATTAAATGAAAAAAACAACATAACTACCCAGCCTAATCAAACTCTTTCCTCTATTTTTTGCTGTGACTCTCAATGACACCAACCACCTCTTCAGCCAAATCTCTCAAAAAAGCCTGACAATTGGGAGGGAAATTGCAAAGGAGAATAGTATTTAAAAACACCCAACAAACAAGGCATGCTTTGCCAGTGTTGGGGTTTTGGGTTTTGGAATAAAGAATGACTATAGAATTGATAAGCAACTAAGAAACACTACGAACACTTGATATGAATTCTCAGAGAGATTTCTTTTTTCAAAAGGACAAGAATACTACTGATAATGAATAAAGTTCAGTTCCAAAATACTTTAAGTGGTTTTTTTTTTTTTTTACTTCTATTTATGTTTGGGTTTTAGTAATCTCTTTAGAGAAGATAAAGATAGAAATCTCTGATAATTTTGATATAAATAAATAAGTGATAAAAGTCTGATTTGATAGAAATAGTTATGATAACAATGAGATACAGAGAGCTGATGGTGACTAAAATATTTCTAAAATTCTAAAGATAGGCCACAATATTTTGAGGTGATAAGTAGAGGGGGTTTGTGTTTATTGTATGCTACCAAAGAACAAAGGACTTCACTTAGCTGCAACAGTTTTTCCAGGGTTTATGTAACTGTATTTGAGCCAAATCCAGGTCCTCCTCTAATTGATACAAACCAGAATTTCCATATTTTGAGAAGATTACCAGTTACATTTAACAGGAAGTGAAGCTAAATAGGATTGTTGATTACATGGACACAGCTATAAACAATGGAGTGTTTTAATGCTGATGTGGTGAGATTAGAGAGCTATTAGTGAAATCCCCATTTAAAAGTATTTGGTTCATGAATTGTGTGTGGTGGGAAGCTCTATACCCTAGAGAAGACTAGTCAGCATTTAGTTAAACACACACATACATATTTAAAATAGAAACACTCACATATATATATATACATAAACACATACATTAATGTATGTATGTATATATCAGTTTTCTGATAGACAAGAGGAAGCCAAACTAGAATGCAAATATAACTTTTGGCACAAAGATCATGTCGACCCAAACAGACTAAAATTAGTTGATGATTTTCCAAGTATAGATTTACATATAAAAAGAACAAAGCAGTTCAATTCTACATTTGCTGACTAGAGGCCAATTTATCCCAGAGGAAAGAGAAATTCTTGAGTATGGCTATTGTCCAAAGTATTATAATTAGGAGAAACTAAATGAGATTTTACTTTGGTCATGCAAAAGGATCTATTTTTCCTTTTGGCTTTTACCTGATGAATAGGTTGAAAATTCTGTATCCAGTCAACTTAAAGTATTGAGGATCCATTAAAAAGATTTAGAGTGGGAAAAAAATGGTGTTTCTTATTAGGAAACTTGTTTGGGGTTGATTTAATTTCTGATTTAAGCATTAAGATTCTGCTGGCTAGTAATTTTGATGGCAAGTTGTGTTTGACATCCTATCCTGTAGTTGCATGCTGCCATTAAAGATACCTTTCTTCATCACTGGGTGAGTGATGCAAACTGGATGTTATATGCATTGGTCAGGTATATAGCAAGGTATGGTGTTTTCAGTGTTCAGCCTTTCTTCCTTTTGTGAAAAATAGTTTACAGAAGAAACCCAAAAACCACAACCCAAATCCAAATAAAATATATTTTCCCTGCTTTAGACAAAAACAAAATTAAGAATGCAAGAAAGGGTCCTACTTGTTTTTCTTTGAAAAAGCTTCATATGTTTTCAGGCAAATCCCTCCCACAGTAGAAATGGATTATGAAATTCTAAGTCAGGATTGATTTTTGAGGACCAGCCTGCATTCTTCAGCACCCTTGAATCAAAAGGTTAAAACAGCAAATGACTTGTAACAAGAAGGAGTAATTATGGATGTCCTACTTTATCCACACTAGACATTAATTGTAAATCCTCTCATTGATAGCAAGTGCCTGATCTGACTGAAGTCTAGGAAAGAGCTGCCAAGGACTTCAGAAGTTGTTAAATGAGAATATAGTTGTAGCATACAGCAAGGAAAGAGTATACTTCAGATACCAGGTTTTTTATTAATTTGGGAAGATAATTAGCCTTCTTCCTCCCAAGCCTGCAATGATAAAATCAAAGGATTTGAATTGATCTTCCCCTGTCAGAAATGACATTTCTTCCTCTCCTAATTACAGTTAGGAGAAGAAACAGGCTCTGTTATCCCCATCTTCCATCTCTGACTTACTACATTTTCTTGTGTAAGTGTACTTTAGTGTGTTTCACCTTGGTTTATTTCTTATTTAAGGAATGAGGCACCATACCCTTACACACGTTACTTGTACGTGTCACAAAATCTTTGGCTGAAAATCCTACTTAAATGTAAAACAAGGAAACAAGTCTCCTTGGAATTGTCCCAGCAATATGTCAAAAGCAGAGGACGGCTGAGGAGAAGGGTGTTGTGTATGTGAAGGGGAAACTACAGTTTTGGCTTTTTTCCTCTGTGTTACTGACGCACACAAAAACACATGCACAAATACTAGGGAGGCCATCACAGAGGAAGTGGGAGAATTTACGTTTGCTATACCTCAGCAAAATCTAATGCTGGCTGGCCAAGTTGAAGTAATTTAAGAAGGAAAAAAAAATGATGACAATAAGCTCTCTTGTAGGTCCATTCTAGAGTATAGGTAAAGTCTAGTGAAGGGAAAAATTGTTAGGCAGTAAACACTTGAATGCAAAGTGGCTGACACTGGGTTACTTAAATAGCTATTTTAAAGTATTTCCTTTTCCTCTTTAATACAAAGTTCACTCAAAAGGACTGTACATATAGAGAATTCTTCCTGACCTCAGTGTTACAAATAAGCCAAATTATTTTACCACAGATGGTAATTAGACAGAGAATCATTAGTAAAATCCTGCTGTAAACTGTATGCTTGCTGGAGGAATAATCAAGGAGTCTCAACAGTGCTTTGCAGAGTTGCTATTTCCTGTCCCTTTTGAATAAGCATTTCCCATTTTCTTCATCCATCTATCAGAAAGGTTCCCATGCACATACTGAATGGATGTTTACTACAATCTGTCAAACCTCCATGCTCAGCTCATGGTAAGTGCACATCTGCTTGCTGGATCTAAGGATGCTCAATTGATGATGGGGTTCTCGACCAAGGGAAGTAAAATAGTGATCTGCTCTGTCAGAGCATCCCCTATATGCAATGCTACAAGCAAGCATGCACTGTCCTAATAAAAGAGTTAAGAAATTAACCTACAAAATGTTTCCTTTATTCCAGACTTCGAGTGCAAGTATGTAATTTTGGCTGTATCACACAAAAAAAATTACATTGATTTATGCAAACTTTTACTTCCCAAGCCCCAAAACACTTTATGAGCTGTGCAACATATACGGGAACATTTTCACTTAAGACTAAATGCAGCAATTTCTGTGGTGGAGCTCTGCATCTGTTAATTAAGGTATATGTGTAGCCCAAATTCTGTTTTACAATTCTCTTGTGTGCCATCTCCATACCTCAGGCTGGGAACTAGAGCCGTGAGGTTGCCATTAATCTCTCCAGGCTCAGGAATTCTCCCAGAGAGATTCTGAAATGAGGCTAAATCTATAGAGAGCTCATGGGAATGCAAATAGTAGATGCAGGTCAAAGTCCTGTATTGAGGGAACTCCCGTTCCCTATCATAGTCATGGAATTGTTTGAGTTGGAAGGGACCTTAAAGATCATTTAGTTCCAGTCCCCCTACCATGGGCAGGGACACCTTCCACTAGACCAGGTTGCTCAAAGCCCCATCCAACCTGGCTTTGAACACTTCCAGGGATGGGGCATCCACAGCTTCTCTGGGCAACCTGTACCAGTGCCTCACCACCCCCACAGTAAAGATTTTCTTCCTAATATTTAATCTAAACCTGCCCTCTTTCAGTTTGAAGACATTACCCTGTGTCCTATCACTTCCCCCTTATCCTATCAGGATACCAGAAAAGGTGAGTGGTGTTAAACTTGAAAACCACAACAAAGATTTTCGTTATCCTTCTAGGAGATGAGTGGCATTTGGCCTCTGAAAATGATCATTGAGGAGGAGGTAGGGCTTTTCGAGCATCATAATTGATAGATTTGTAATTAGCAAGCTTTGCAGCAGGAAGAAAATCATTGCATGATGACTAGATTACAAACCCTGTTCTTTCTTCCTGCTGCTTGTGATTTTGCAATGGCTCTGATTGTAGCTTCTCTGACATTTGCATATCTTCCTAAGCATTTGAGGTGCATGCTGATTTCATGTTTTATCTCCTTTTGATGTGTTGCAGGTGCTTGTCAGTGACTACCAGAATTTCTATTAGTGTCAGCTTTTATTTTATTGAAATATTTGTGCAGAATAATATATCACTGAAGCATAACATGAGTCCATTTTAATCCAGCTACGTGAAAGACTTACAGAAGGCACTGAATGAGCTATAGTAGAGAGTTGTTTTGGTCTGATTGTTACAGGTAGATGGGTAGGGAACTTTTTTCACTGCATACAGTGCATGAGGGAAAATTTAGGAGGGTTTTTGCATCCATTTGTATTCAGCAGGTTATCTATGCATATGATTGATGTGGCCTCCCCTTTTCCCTCTGTTGCAGCCTTTTCCTCACGATTAACACCAACCTAGTATCTTATCATGACTAAGGCATCAGTGGGACTTCAGAGTCACAGATGCCCTCATGGAAAATACACTCAACAGCGACTGGAGCTCAAAGCCCAGTCTGTAAAAATGGGACACGTTGACAGCTGTGGAACGGTATCATAGTGTACCATGTGCTATTAGGTTATTTGATCTTGTGCTTTGAGGTAAGATTTTGGGCCAGTGACTTAGGACTACTACTCCAACTCATTATTTGTCAGCTTTCTTCACTTCTGGAACCTGCGTTTCTTCACCAACACTGATGATAAGATCAAAATATCCAACCATTTGATGTATGAAGCTTTATTAATTCAGGTGTTTGTAGAAATTTAGGATCTTTCCATGATGTTACTTGTAGAAAATGACTAGCAGGTGTGTAAGATTATTTTGACATAACTGTAAGTACAGCAGCCTTCACATACTATTTTTTAATGTAACTTTCAGCCTGTATTCCATTTGCTCAATTTATTTGTTGTTTTAGGGCTCAGTTCTGCAATGACAAATAGATAGGCAAATCACTAAGACAAAATTCCTGCAGAATGACCCTTTTTGGGACAGGGAAACTTGGTTCAGAGTGATGGCAAGTGGGTATTTGTGTCTTATATATTATAAAAGGACCGGTGTAAAAGAAATGCTATGACTGGAAAAAAAAAAGATTAAGAAAAGTGTACTCAAAAATTTGACTGCCCATCTTAGATCATGATAATTGGAAATGCTGCTAGCACAGTGTTCAGTTTAGAGAGTCATGGAAGCACTCAAATTTCCTTTTTTCTAGCCCTTGACTAATAACATGGAACAAAATATGAATTACCACCCCTCAGCACTGTATTTTACTGTTTTCCTCAGTCTTAGAAGAGTTTTAGGAAATCAACAGGGCCGTGCTTTCAAAAAGGAATGAGATTAAAGTCACCTTTAGCCATCCCAAACTGTATGTGCATATGGGGGGACCACAGTAATAAATTATACATGAATTTTGATACTGTATTCAGTAGCCAATACTACGTGATACCACTGTATTTTTACTGTTTCAGTATTTTTTGAAGTTGGGAGAGGGTTGCATTTATTTTTCTATGTGTGATGGCCAGCTACAAAGACACTGGTTTCACACACAGGTATAGCTGGAAATTTGATGTGCCTTTTTTATTTATTTTTAATAGCAATTCATTTCAGCCACCACAGTCAGGACACATGCTTTATAAAGCCTGGAATTATCTGATTATTATTTTTTAGATAAAAAAAGGTCATTTAGGATTTTGAGAGATTTTTCTTGAACTTCAATACCAAGTTACATTCAAATCGGCAGCTCAAATCAGCAATCACTTTTAAGAATATTACTTAGTTATTTTTTTTATTGTGTTTCCTGGCCGCAATGGAGAGCGTATTTACTTATAATTATGACATTTTTATTACTAACCAAGTAGATGACGCTGAATATTCATATTTCCAATGTAAAACCCACCTCCGGAAATTATAAGTAATGCTTAAATCTTTTTTATTTCAGTAGTGATAACAGATATATTAGAAATATGGCTTCTTTATAAGAAATGGCTAAATTTGCAAGAACAGGTTTATGTGTTTTTCCTGAAGAAACTCTCTGTGATATAAAAATAAACCCTTTCTTTTTGTATTCTTTGCATTAATAACTGCACCTAG
The DNA here is from genome assembly GCF_041296385.1 of Aphelocoma coerulescens. Lineage (NCBI taxonomy): Eukaryota > Metazoa > Chordata > Aves > Passeriformes > Corvidae > Aphelocoma > Aphelocoma coerulescens. The sequence goes on along the minus strand of NC_091013.1, from coordinate 89,787,706 downwards.
AAATAATACAGACAGTTGTGGTAGAATATACATCATACAAGCTCATTTATAAAAAAATCTAACTTTATATATGAGAACAATGACAAAAAAGGAGGTCTTTTGCAAGATAACTCATTTTTATAGAAGAAATGGTTCAGCTGCACTTGACAGCTTTTTTGAAAACAAAAGAATTAGGCTTTGACCAGCAGCTCAACAGGGATTTTTGGCAAGGCTGGTTTTATAATTTGCAAGGGCCAACTACTCCCTCTGCCTCACATGCTGCACAAGGAAGAGTAAATGAGCTGGGGAAGGCTTTTATTTGCAGGGAGAAATGACAGTGCCAGGACCACTGAATTTTTAAAGAGACGAAGATAAAAAGTGTGCTTCTTTGGCCCTGCTTTAACATGCTGACGTGCCAACGCCACTTTAACAGATTAACAAAGTAGTGTTTGCAGAGATTGAACCTGCCTTTTACATGCTTAGTGGTACATTTGCAATCACCCACTCCTAGCATTTCCCTTCATTTCCTTGTAGAATTTAATCTCACTCAAATACAGTAAATTTGATGGACAACTTATGATGCTGGATTCTCTCCCTAACAGGGTATTGCATCCGCCAGCAAGATTCAGAGTATTATGATCTGTTGTCCTGCATCTCACAGGGAATCGTTAGGCCACAGAGACACTTTCCCAGGCTGTGCTATTCATAATGTCTTGAAGTAACATTTTGGTCCTCCTTCCTCATTTGATTGACCTGTGCTCATCACTTCCTTGCCATTTTCCTTCTGACATTTCCACTTCCATTTTGCTTCCCTGTAGGTACTTTCCTCTGGAGCTAATGACCTTTTGTAAATATTGCTGTCTTTATATTTTGATTCTAAAATGACATGTATGAAGGGGTTCATAGCTATATTCAAGAGTAGATTTGTAGCCTGCCTTATTATCAACCACAATACAGTATTTCTCCAATAAGGTTTAACTTAGAGATGTTGCTGCTCATTTCAGTGGTTTGGACTCAGTCCTCTGAGGCACAAAATCATCATAGTACCATTTAATGGTGAACTTTGGGAACCAGGTTTGAGTGTCTTGTTGAATACCACAGAAATGTTCCTTGCAAAAACATTTTTAGTATTCAGAAGTGTGTGACCTTTGGTTTTGCAGTCAGATAAAATTTATCTTCTTCTTTCCCTAAGATTACAAAGGTAAGGAAATAACAAGATAAGGTAAATTGCATATTTATGCTTATTTCCATCTCCCATAAGGAATCTGAGGAGTACTTATAATGCAATTATTTGGTTCAGATATTCTGTCCAGGAAAATGTTTCCACAGCGTTTTACAGACTTACTGTAAATAACACAATCACACGCTTCAATCATAAATAAGCAAGGAGGAGCAGGAGAGAGAGAACTGACGCATAAACAGAGATTTGAAGCCTGCTGCTGAATCTACGAGACAGCAGAATGCAGAGTGGTTGCTCCAGGTGACAGAGGAGAAACCAGGTCTACCAAGGATGACAAGGCTGGGTGAAAAAGGGAGTGGAGGAGCTGGAAGTGTGAGACAGAAGAAAAGTGTGAACTCCTGTACAGCAGCTTCTGGCAGCTCCACTTGGAGGGGGTTGTTGTGGTGGGGGAATTTTTGCAGGTTGTATTCTACTTTTCAACCACATCTTAAAGGAATATTCAAGACCACAATGTCTTTTTTTCTTTTAAGTTGGTTGTGAAGGTGGGTCATTTCATAGCAAAAAACAAAAAAGGTATTTTGAGGACACTCTTAGTACCATGAACATGTTTCTTGTTATAGAGCAAGAAAACACGGATCAGCAGACCATACTGGACAGATAGAAAGAAATGTGTTCATCATTTTTTTAAATCACAGGATACTGAATGGTTGTCTCCAGGGAGTTGTCTCTTACTGTGTTTCTAATGATGGAGATGGGCAAAGAATCTTTGGAGAACAAGATGCAAAAAATACGTGGCTGTTCTCAGGTGTTCCCTTTAAGGGAAGCAGGAAGACTCATTTAGGAAAGGGATGGATGTGCATAAATATACAACAGCAGCTCCTGATGAAGCTAGGTACTTTCAAGAAGAGACAAAAGCTGTTCTATTATTATAGGAGATATATATATAAATATATATATACACACATATACACATACATGTAAAATTTATATTATAGTGTTCAGTAAACACTAATGGTCATTGCATTGTCACAGTTGGACATCAAAAGTCATCAGCATCTGTCCAAGAGTGATCCTTGGTTCAGATCCCGACTGGAAATCCCAACTGGAATAACAGTCTATGTTTGTGAAGAGAATAGCTGTATGCAACCTGCTTGTGGTCCCAGATGCATAATAAATCCTGAACTGTGCCCAGAAAGAGTTTGGGGAACAAGAGTTTACTTATCCCCCAGTCTAACTGTTGTATCTTAGGACAGATGAAATCCAGTGCCTGGGAATGTTTCTCTGTTAGAGGTTTGTTGGTATACACGTGGCTATCATGATCAGCCAGCATGTAAGACATTAGATGACTTTTGAAAGCATGTCTTCTATTTGCTCAGAACCAGCTACCTACATGGATTTCCATATCCTTATAGGATTTCCTATGGCATGAGCCAGGATTTATCTACTGATCTCAGACCAAGACACTGAGAATTACAGACTTCAAACTTCTACACAACAACAACAACACTTTTCTAACCTCTGAGCAGTCTCTGACCCACGTTTTCTCTTTAGGGGTATTTGTGAAGACTGAATCATTGCAACAAAGCTTTTTGAAGATAAAAATGCTTTGTAATGGTTATGTACAATTATCCTTTCTTATTTTGAGCAGAATGACTGTCTATAAGTCTGCTAAATGAACCTGGTTACAGCAAGGAATGTCTTGGCCCATTGTCAACCTTTTGCCTAATTTTAAAATATGCAAAAAAAACCAGTGTCAAAGCAAATTTTCAAGACTATTACATGTAATGATTTTGAGATTCTTGTCATAATTAAGCCTTCATAAAAATGTGAAATATTAAGATGTAAGTTTGGTATTTAAATGAACTCTTGAAAAGGCTCCAGATCCTGAAAATTTCATGAAATACCTTATAGGCTTCTTGCCACTGTTAGCTTATATAGGCTATCATTTTTCCTTAGATGACAGCCTTTTCTATGTCTTCCTTGACTTTTCTATCCTTTAGTTTCCCATTTATCTGCCTGTCTCAGCTCTGTCATCTCTTGGCTACACCATAACTTTTTCCTACTGAATCCTTCAAAGCCTGAAGGCACAATATGGAATAAGAGTTACTGCCTTCCTGTGTCCCTAGCTCTGTGATTGTCATTCTTCACTTTGCTTTCAGGGATGGAAATTCCAAGATTTGCCCTTGACTCTGAGGTTATTTTTTTCCTCTCACAGCTTTTCAGCCTGTTTCCATGCATAGAGCTTTCTCTGGAGTGCTGCCAGAAGTTATCTTTATCCCATCACCCCCCTGCTGTTGCCAAAACCCTTACTCATATGCGAATTGCAATTCAGTCATTTATAATCTCTCTTAATTCCTCGTACAAGCATTTTACAGAGTAATGCCAAGCTACTGTCAAAGAACATCCATTTCCAATCCATAAGCACCATCACTGCTATCCCCACGATCTTAGAGCCACCCTCTTGCTGTCATTTAATAACTAGACCCTACACCGGCTAGAATGCAAGAATTGGACACAAGGGTTTAACAGGGGTAATGAAAGGAACATTTTGATCAAATAGTAAACTAGTGGACTTTGTGCCTTCATAATTATAAATTTCTTACTATATCCATAAGTCAGTTGTCACAGTAACCAGGTCATAACCAGCTTGGGTCAATACCTCCTTCTAGAAGCCATTTTCAGTTCTAATCTATACATCACAGTTTAAAACCAAAACAAAAATATTCTTCAAGCTGAAAATGTGTGTTAAAATTAACAATGCCTGATGCTGAGATCATCCCAGTGTCTGACACTACCTGCCACCTGGTGGAAAGGTTTCCTAGTTGCACTTTTGTCTTGATTGAGATGGTTAAAGGTTTCTGAGAGAATCCCTCATGTTTTAATGTGCAGTGCAACCCAGGAAGGCTAGAATGTAACTAGCTGAGAAAGGCTAGAACTAACTTGCTGAGTTACCTTCCAGACATAGCAGCTGGGACCCCACAACAACACAGACCGGGAAATCTGCTCAAGATAACTCTGGTGGTTACTCACAGTAGGCTTCATGGCGCCACTGCTACCCTAAAGCCTGCATTGTCTTAAAGCTGGCTTGAGCCTGTTTCCATAAGTCAGTCACTGCATTTTAGACTTACTATAAATCTGTCTTGTGCTAATTTAAAACAGATTGTCCTGTGGCTGTTTGAATTGTGACAACAGCGGGTGTTATGTCCTTCTTGATTTAGCACTGTTGTTCACTCTGTTTGTGCTCTATTCCATAAAATGGGAAGGATGGCAATGTGAGTGTACGGGGTGTATTTTTCTGTGTACAGGGTGTATTCTCTTCTCTACTTCCTCCGCAGTAAGTATCATGGTGAACAATTGCCACTGCTATGAAAGATTCTGCGTAAAGATGAAGGTCTATTGAGAATGAAGGTCACATTCCATCTTGAAAAGTTGACTTCAGGCCTTCAGGCAGATGAGGGGCTTAGAGATTTCAGGCTCCAGTTACGATGTTCCATTATGTCTAAAAAAAGATTTTGTAGCTGATTGTGAGCCATACAGATATGAGAGAGATACAGCTTGAGGCAAGGGCATTTTTAGTTTCTGGATTGTAGTAAGGATTTTTTTAACAACATGCTAAATATACAAATTCTGCATTTCATTCAGCAACTCCTGAAGGTAAAACATATAAGCTATTCTGAGAGCAGATTCAAAACCTCAGGATGGACATTTCTCAGGTAAGTATTGCTTATCTTTGGCATGCAAAGCTGTGCTTCATCTTGTCTTCTTTTATTTCACCTATTGCATTCCCGATTCCACTGTGGTACAGATTAAAAAGCCCAGAGAGGAGGTGTTCCTCTTTCCACAGCAGTCCAAACTCAGTTTTACCTCTAACCTACCTAAAATTAATGCTCCCTTTTGGACTGAAAGGTCCTGAGATTTGTTTTGCAGAGGAAATACCTAAGCCATAATGAAATTTTGAGAAACACCTCTTCGTCTTGATCTCACCCTGCTACTATTAGTGGCACTAATGACAGTGACAGTAATGACTGCTACTACTAAAACTTTCTTGGTTTTGTGTCTGGATTACTGGAAAAATTGGTGCTTTCAGTCTGCAGTGGCTGAAGAACACTCATACTGCCTGAACTTCAGATGTTTAGACAAATAAGTGAATGAAGAACTGCCTACAGAGTAATTACAGGTAGCTCCTAAATTTCATCAAATTCCAGAATTTCACTTCAGATGACAACATCAGCACTGCAAATCACCTTGCCAGAGGCAGTAGCCAAGTTTGTAAGTATTAAAACAATTGATAGACCTAGGAATCTTTAAGAAAACTGGTTTCCACTGAGACTTATGAATCCAAATTAAAACTATACAGCTAAATCCCATGGAAGATCTAAGCTGAAAGTGGTGGAAATGATGCACTGAAGAGCAGAATTGGATCTTGACTTGACTTTGAGGTCAGAGGCATAACAAGCTACCTCCCTCCCCAGATACTTTCTGAGGTGAAGACGTCCAAAGTCTGCCACAACATTGCAACCCATAAGATAGAAGCAAGGCTTATTTTATGTTGCACCCACTCAAACGTCAGTCAGGGAGCCTCTTGTGAAACAGCTCTATCGTCGTGCACTGAAAAGAGGTGTCAGGTAGCAGTACCTTGCTACAAAGCATTGTTCCTTTTTTTTCAGCAAGTTTCCTTGATTGTGAACAAATAGGAAACCTTCTTAACTTCCTGATTTGTCTCAACAATACTACAAGTAAAATAAAAGTTTTCCTTTTCAGCATGTGAATGTTGAAATATTTGTAAGATTATTCATGTGACAAAATAAAGCTCTTTACCTTGAATGTTCCTCAGCTGAGATCTATGTAATCTATTCTTCCTTTGTATTTTAATTCTTTGGGGAAAAACAAGGAGAAAAGAATCTTATATGAAAAAAATATTTCACAAACAATTTACAGTTTTACATAGGAATGCCCTATCTTGGCTGTCATTATAAATATCTACCAGCTAAAGAGATTTCTTTTTTATCAGCACAAAGGGATAAATATCTACATGGGTAATCAGACTCATTATGAGAAGTAAAATTTGCTTCTCAATTTCAGCTGGGTTCACTTAGTTTAAACTGTCCCTACAACTTAAATAATATTTTTATTGATGCTTAAAACTCTTATCAGAAAAAACAAGGAAGAAGGAACAGTCAAATAAATTCATCCTGATAGAAGTACCATGAAGAATTTTTTTTTTTAATTGGTAAATCTGACTCTCTCTTTGTTTGTGTCTTTACTTAGCCTTACTGAGGAGATGTCCTCAATTACTCCTCTTACTTTGTAGATTAAATTTATCATTTCCATGTTACGTTTAAGGGTAAGTGCCTTAATTCCTTCTGTCCACTTGAAATTGGGTTCTTCAAAAGCTGGGATAATTTAGTATTATTTTTTCATGTTAATTAGGTATTGAGGAAACTGCCTAAGAATGTAACATGGTCATTTTCTGCCATGGATGCAAACTGAGGCGTTGAGAGTGCAAGCTTACACCTTTAGTCTTTCTGGAAGGACAGTTTGTTTCCCTGTCGAAAGAGCTGTGTGTACCATCACTGGCAAAATCGAAAGCTCCAAGTAAACACAGACAGATTTTCCCTTGTCTTTATCATGCTTGTGCAGGTACACATTTACAGCAAGATTTTCACAGCAGTGTACCTTCAGTACACAAATGAAAAACTCTCCAGAAAATGAAATGAGGGAGATGCCTAGTGAAAATGGAAGTTTTCAGAGGTATGTGTTAGCTTCCATTGACTTTTCAAAGTAGTTAACCTGTGCAGAAAGATTGGGTTGTTGCTTCATCTGCATTAAGAGTTATCTAAAAGTCACCTGAACCTCTGAAACTTTACATGATAAAGGAAGAGAGATGCAAGAAGCAGAAATGCAGAGAATGTGTCTTGCAACTATGATAAACAGGAAAGAGAAGTAAATAAATTTTAAAATTCCTCAGAAAGTGGCTTCCCTACTTATTCAGGAAGCCTGGTAGAACCAGGCAGGTTATGAAGCTGTATTTAAGGCTGAAAAGAGGAAATCAAAACAAAGCTGATGTGACTTAGGTCTTTGTGTATGGGATGACAAAAATAAAGAAGCAAAAGATCACAGAAGAAAGAAGTGCTTGATCTTCAGGAATGATGAATGACAAAAAAAAACAGAAAGAAGGACTTAAACATTGAAGTCAATGGAACTACCTGCACCTTGAAAAATAAAGCCGAGAAAGAGAGAAGCTGTTGGGGAAATTGTCAGATGTTGACCTCCTAAAGAGGAAGAAAGCAGAAGGGACAAGAACAGAGAAAATTAAAACCGAGGAGAATGCAGAATTGAACACAAGTTCAAAGTTAATTTTATTAGAACTGCCTTGGTATTTCATTTTCATGTCAATGAATGTTGACCATGTTTGCTAGTGCTGAATTTCACCTACAGCCTTGAAGCCACTCCTTTTGTGGGAGACAACTACTTGGAGAAAACACTGCTTTTGCTGCATTGTGTAAATGCTAACTCAGCAAGACAACAACAGTAGGGGCTACTAGAGGCTACTGCAGTATAGATGATGAGTGTTAATACATTTATTTTTTTGAGGGTACTATATGATCCTTTCCATCACAAGACAGCCTAGTGCCATATGTTAATACTTTGCTCTCACTCTCAATCCATTCCTTACATCACCTGGGCCTATGAAATGGATCCAGCATGAATGAGACAGAAGAATCCTTCACTTCACAACCATTCATTTTGTTTTATTTCACTTAAGTGTTTTCTAATCCACTGCAAGCCTGTGCTCCTTACCCTGTGGAGATTTATTCCCTCCGAGAGTTCCGTATGAAGAAGTATCAAAGTAAGTTATGTCCACTAAGTCACCTTTATGTACTGTATTATTAACTTTTTGAAGGAATCTGAACAGGTCAGAGGTGCGCTATTTTTTTTTAAGAACTTACAATCTTATTCTCCAAGTACTGTTCTACTCTTCCTTAATTAAGACTCTGCCATTTGCTCATTTCCTATTTGCACCTTAGCCGAGGGAGTTTATGTCCCAATATATTCACAGGTAGGATTTCCAAATATTTAAACCAAGCTTTGTGATTTGGTTTCATTTCCTCACCCAAAGATTTGACATAATTTATATGCATTAAAAATGTAAAGCATCTAATTTCACAGCAGGAAAATTCCATCTTAACAGGAATTATTGGCTTGACCAATTTTTCCACTGAGAATCACTGTATTCACTGCAGAAGGATGACCTCAGATTCATACATCAACAGATTCATAGAAGGGTTATCTGGAGGAGACTTCTGAATTCATGTTCCTGCCTGAATCAGTGACAGTGTCCCTGTGACTAGGTGTGGCACACCCTGTGACTTTGTCTAGTAGAGTCCTAAAGCCCTCCAAGCGTGGATATCTCATGGCCTCAGTGGGTAACTTGTTCCAGTTCTGTACTACCTTCCGAGTGATTTTTTTTTAAACTAATATCTGATCCGAACCTCTTAAGCCACAGTGTGTGGTTGTTATTCCATTATACTATGTTCTGCCATCTTTCACTTACGGGAAGGGTCTGGGTTGATCTTCTCTGAAAGTCCTCTCCATGCAGTTCTTGGCTGGTGTTAGATTCACTTGTTTGACTCTATTTTCTAGACTAAAAAGGACCAGGTATTATTGCCTGTGGACCAGCCATGTGCGCTTGGCTTCTGCTGAACCTCACAACCCCTCTCCACATTACTTTTTGAGTTGGACCGAGTACCATCTCTGTGAAATCTCACCAGTGCTGGGAAGAGAATGATAGTTTACTTTGATCTGGTGGCCGTATTTTTCAATATGCAGTATTTCCATTTTCTGGTGGAAACACATTCAGTGGCTCATATTTGACCTTGGTGACCATTGCAAACACCAAGCCCTTTTCAGTGGGACTATTACTCTGTCAGACTCTTGCCATCCTGTCCAGACGCTTAGGACTACTGTGCCATATATGTAGAGGTTTCCACTTTTCTTGTTGAATCTAATAATGTCTTTGTTACATTATTCCTTAAGTTTTTCTAGGCCACTCTGGCTGGAAGCTCAGACATTCGCTTTCAGCCTCTCTCCAAGTTTATAGTTACCCGAAAATTTGCTGAAGGTACACTAGATAGTTGTCAAGGTCTTTGAGGAAGGTGTTGTACAGTATGGGATGTAGTACTGAACTCTGGGATGTTCTGTGCATTGCTGTCTGCCAGATGCATGGTGATCTCCATTCTTTGGTGATCCAGTCAATTTTTTCCTCACCTTGGAGTCTATTCATCGACCCTATATTTCCTTAGCTTCCAAATGGAAATGCAGTGGGAAACAATATCAGAGAAAGCTTTTGATTTGCATGCATGAAATAAAAATGAGATTAGAACAAGATAGTTCCCTTGCATCATTTCCTATAAGCCTCAATATTTGACATTTCTTTTTGTTATGCTATCTCAAGAAACAGTTAACTACATTCCCCAGTTAAATACTTTGAATATTGTCAAGATAAATCACCTCTTTCTTTTTTTTTTTGTCTTTTTAGAATCAGGTCCTGGCCACCACAGATTTTGGGTTCTTCTCACATGCTAACTCCCGTGGGATGATTTACTCAAGTGTCTCAGTGAACAAGACTAACGTAGCATGTATTCCTACGAATGTGTGCCCAGCAACTCTCAAGTACAGCAGGATATAGAGTTTCAGTTCCTCATAGAGTCCTTGGTGTCTTCTCACCCCGATCAAAACTCCCTTCCCCTTCCACTGCTGGGCCAGGAAGCAGATGCTGTTTGTAGATGGATGTCCACACTGGACACGTAACAAAGATTCACTGAAGCCATCCTGGAGCTTTTCTTTTATAAGGACCTTGTAAGTTTCCTTTCTATACTTAAACTTGAGACTCAATATCTATTTCTCTCTCTCTGTAGATCTCTGTAGATCTCTGTAGATAGTCTAGATTGATCACAGGGTTTGGAATTAGCCCGATGAGGATGAGGGTAGTGGGCAGTATGAGCATGGGCATACAATAAAACCTATTCTTCTAAGTAACCACACTAAAATACTTTTAAGCTGCATAAAAATTAAATCAGAAATTGACTAAATTATCTCTACTTTGGGTTTGCTTGCTTGGTTTTTTCTCCTAATACAAACCATTTAAACTTCTACTTAAACATAGGAGCCACATTCACTAATCCAGCCAAAAAATATTTACATCATGCTTTGCTTGCTCTCTCAGTCATATCTCTGACCTTGAAACTGTAAGCTCAATATGTGAGGCAGGCAGACATCATTTCTGATTTTCTGCAATACTGGACAAAGTACTACTTATGCTGAACACTGGATCCTCCCTTCAAATGTTAAGCCACAATGCTCCTGACTGGTACCAGTATTTCTGCAAAGGATGTCTCAGTTATTGACCACTATGTGATCCTTGTTCAGGATATTGTGCAGTTTTCTCAGTCTAAATGCAATTTTACAAGAAAAGGATACTAAGACCAAATATTTGAGACCAAAGATACCAAGACCAAATATTTGAGACCAAACAAGAATTTTCCGGAACTTTTATCCATGTGCAAATGTTAGTAGATCTCACACCCATTTTAATAAGCTGCCTAGCATGTAACAGCTGACAAACTACGACCATCACTCATCCCCACCAAAATACAAGCATGATAATATGAAGTAAAGAGAAGTAAAGAGATTATTACAGGGATGAAACACCTCTCCCGTGAGGAAAGGCTGAGTCAGAGCTGCTCAGCCTGGAGAAGAGAAGTCTCTGGGAACACCGTATAGGAAATTCCAGTACCTAAAAAGTCTACAAAAGTGCTGGACAGGGACTTTTGAGCGGCAGATGTAGTGAAAAGAAATAGGGTAATGAGTTTAAACTAAAAAAGGTTATGTTTAAGTTGCATATTAGGAAGAAATTCTTCACTGTGAGGGTGGTGAGACACTGGCACAAGTCGCCCAGACAAGTTGTGGATGCCCCATCCCTGGCAGTATTCGAGGCCAGGTTGGATACAGGTTAGAAAAAACTGGTCTAGTAGAAGGTGTCCCTGCCCATGGCAGGGGGTGCTGGAACTAGGTGATCTTTAAGGTCACTTCCAACACAAAACCTTCTATGATTCTATACAGCGGTAGAAAAGGCAGGCATGTAAAGGTCAAAAGGCTCTTGCCTCCCTACGAACTTGAATAAGAATTTGGTAGGGTAAGATTATCTTGCTCCTGGTATATACATTCCTCAAAACCTATTGTTCAAAGCTTGTTTCAGTACCTAAAAATATATTTTGCTTACATCCTTCATTCTTATGGCACATATATCCACAGGAACAGAGTCCAAACCAATGGCAGCATTATCTCTGAGTGCTGGAGCACAGCTTATTATTCCAGCATTTGCAAGTGAAAAGTAGTGAGTGTAATTAGTTGGAGCAATACTTAACAAATGCCCGATACATTTATAATCCTATGCAAACACTGAGATGACTGCATCCCCACAGTAACTCTGATGACTTTAGTATACTTAAAATGGATTTAGCTCATCAAGAGAAGTGCTAGACATGTCTCACTCTTTAAATATATTCATTTCCCTTTGAAATTGATTTAATGAGGAGATTGATTTAGCTTATACAATCAACAGAATCAGGCTTTAAAATTGCATACAGTATTACATCATATATATATGTATATATATGCATGCACCAGCACATGCACATCTATATTTGTGTATAAACATATATTTAGATAGATGCTGGTTCTGCTATTTTGTCACCTCTGGTCATCTTTCCACAGAAGACAGTTAAGGAAAACAACTTAAGAATCCTATGCTTCCTTAAAAAAAGACTATAACATGGCTTTCCTATTAAAGGTTTATAACATCTGAAGGCCTGAGTGTTAGCAGGGATTTCTGTAGGAAAAAAAATGAGGGCAGTTGCAAAAGGTGGTGGTAGGTGTTGTATTCTTACCAGAAGAATTTTATGTATATTATATATAATTATATTATATAACGTAATATAATATAATTATAATATTACAATATATTATTATAATATAATTAGGTTTATAAAATATACATAATAATAATATAATATAATATAATATAATATAATATAATATAATATAATATAATATAATATATTATTATATATTTACCCTCACCAAACAAGCAAAATAAATACTCTCCCGTTGATTACAATGATACATCCCCATCTGTATTTGAAAGAAAAAAAGGTTAGGATTTACTGCAATGTGTGTGCAGAGTATTTAGAAACTGCTTGTATTTTAGGGAAAATTGTAGTAGCTTGTTTTTCTACTTACTTAATTTTGAATTTTATGTACTAAGACTGAATGATTTTAATTTCATTCCAGGAGAATAAGAAATTTGTGACAACAGTAGATTTTGAAGCAAAGCAATTTACATGTTGCAATTATTAGGTAGTAAGAAAAGGGGTAAAAGTTCAGGAAGTCTTCACTTGAGGCTGTGTGTGCTGATTAAGTCAGGACAAAATTGCTGAGATGCACTAGCTGGTTTCTATGGGATGTGTGCAAATTTTATGTAGAAGATGTGCAAAATGCAATTTTTCATGTTGTTACTGTATAAATCACCTTTGTAAGCAATTCATTATCTCCATTCTCACTTTTTGCATAAACCATCTCTTATTTACAACACGAGTTTACACATAGTAATCTGAAAAAATAATCTAATACCAGAGGCCTCTAATTACTACATGTTTCTCTTCCATTCGTGTTCTATTCACGGGTTTTTAAGAATAGCAACATGCCTTGAGACGTGGAGAGGAAAATGATAGCTGCCTGAAGCTATTTGAAAGGTTTTAGTTTAAAAAAAAACAAAGGTAAGAGTTAATTTAGTGTAATACAGGATATGGCTATGAGTTATTGGATAAAACTGAGAAATGGAAAATAATGGCTGAGTATTGAGAGGAGAAGTGGGAAAAGAAGACAGAGACTGAGACCTATTAATCTGTAGAGTAATCTCCAAAGGGGAATAGTATAAACCCCATTTCTTGACATTTAAAAGTAGGCTGAACAAAAGGTGAGTAACTGTACATTAGGGAACAATACCACATTATCAAAGAGATTAACGAGTGATCTAACAGGGCTTTGTTGCTTGCGTGACTGTCCACCTGACACAAACTAACAAACTCTTATGGAAAGATCTCTTTCAGTGCAAACATAAGACAGTTAGGACTTTTCTTAACTTTGAGCAGAGGTACAGACCTATCTTTTTAATGAAAAAATATTATAACCTTCCCCAGTTCTTTTCTCTAACTCCTCCTTTTCCTGTATCTGTTATGTCGTGAGCTCTTACCGCAATGTATCAGAAAGATAGAAAAAGGAGCCCACAACCCCAGGAAGTCAACCATCCTTCTGGTGAATCCCAAAATCATAGCCAGAGCTCAAAATTGTGGAGACAGTAAAGCAACACTGATGAGTAGCTGCATGACTAAAATTTTTGCAAATATCTTTATCTCACAAGAATTATTGTGTGAGTTTAGTGAATGGTCCATTCCTGCTATATTCCTTAGATCAACTGACAGGACATCTTACAAGAAGGATACCAAAATCTTCAGGGAACTGCTGAAAGTAATGTTATCTTCAGTGAAGGATTCGATCAATTCTCCTCAAAAGCATACAAAATAGGACTGGATTCTCCTTTTTTTTTCCCCTGCTCTTTCAGGCTGCTCTATAATTCCTTTTGTAAATTGCTCAAACTCAGATAAAAGAGTTCATGATATCATAGAATCATAGAATGGTATTGTTGGAAGGGACATTTACAGGTCATCTAGTTGAACCCCTCCTGCAATAAGGTGGGACACCTTCCACCTTCTGAGACTGCTCAGAGCCCAGTGCATTCTGACCTGGAACGTTTCCAAGAATGGGGCATCTACTACCTTTTTGGGCCACCTGTTCCTGTGTCTCACCTTGCTAAAAAGTCTGTCCCCATTTTTCTCATAAACACTTTTTAAAGTACTGAAATGCCCTCCCAGAGCAGTCTTTTCTCCAGGCTGAACAACCCCAGCTCTCTCAGCCTGTCCTCACAGGAGAGGTGCACCAGCCCTCTGATCATTTTTGTAGTCTTCTTCTGGATCTGCTCCAACAAGTCCATGTCTTTCCTGTGCTGAGGACCTCAGAGCTGGGCACAGTACTCCAGGCAGGCCTCATGAAAGCACAATCCTTTGACCTGGCTACACTTCTTTTGGTGCTGCCCAAGTTACAATTGGCTTTTTGAGCTATAAGAGCACATTGTTGGCTCATGTCCAGCTTTTCATCCCCCACCCTGGGTTAATACTGGGGAATGCACTGACCCAGATGCAGAACCTTCCACTTGGCCTTGTTAAACCTCACAGTGTTCCCATGAGTCCACTGCTCAAGCTTGTCCAAGTCCTGTGGATGACATCCTGCCCCTCAGGTGTGTCAACCACACAACTCAGCTATATGTCATTTGCAAACTTGCTGAGGATGCCACTTGATCTCACTGTCTATGCCAGTGGTGGAGATATTAAACATTACTGGGCCTAGTACAGATCCCTAGGGGACGTCACTTGTCACTAATCTCCATCTTGATGTTGAGCCATTGACCACAACCCTCTGGATGTGACTATCGAACTAATTCATCATCCACTGAACAGTCCACCCATCAAACCCGTCTCTCTCCAATTTAGAGAGAAGGATATTGTGGGGACCTTGTCAAAGACCTTACAGAAATCCAGGTAAATGATAGCCACGGTTCTTCCCTTGTCCACTGACGTAGTCACTCCACAGTCGAATGCCACTAAGCTGGCCAGGGTAGCCTTGTCCTTGGTGAAGTTACTTTGGTCTCAAATTGCCCTCCTGTTCTTCACGTGCCTTAGCAGAACTTTTAGGAAGATCTGTTCCAATGAATCTAACTAATGTTTTCTCAGTTCCATATATTGTTTGCATAGCCATTTCTTCTTCAGTTCCAATTGCATTGATAATTATTAAATATGAATGTCCTAATTGGGAACTATGCACAATATTCTAGGAGAGGAATACCTGTTGCAAATGTGCTAAAATTTTCAAATGATGGTGGTGTTAGTACTTTCTTTCATGCGGCTATAGAATCAAGTCTGGTATTTTTCATGGTCGTATTACACATTGTACTGAAGGGTGTCCTGTGACTGACTGGCAGAATTCTGCTTATGACTTCCAGATAAAAGCATCCAGTTTAAAGTGGACTTTATATTCCAAGTTCCTAGAGGCCTAAATCTCAATTTTTACTATCAAATGTCCTCCTTTTTTTTTTTTTCCCATCCTTAGAATGATCCCATTTACCCTGTACGATATTCTGCCTGCTGACTGGTCTTGCAATCAATTTATTTACAAAATGAAAATACACCCCTAACTACCTACTCCATGGATATGTTTCCTCTCAGTTAGAGCCCCTTTTCCAACACACCTTTTATAACTCTCCCATCAGCCTGTTCCTTACCCATCTTAGTAGTTACACTAAATTCGTCTTCACTGCTTTAAGTAATGGTTTCAATCCAGTCCTTCACAAAAATCTTGATAAATTAAATTCTACCATGAATCACAAAGGCTTTTAAACTCAGTCCAAATTGATTAAATATTAGTAATTTTTCATTTATTTTTAACAAGAAAAAGTCCTTTGATTTACATTCTGAATAGTTTATCTGATGTACCCCAACCAAAGTAATCTCAGATCCAAACTGAAACACAACTTGTTTCATTATCTCCACTTGTCTATGATCATGGTAATTGCCAGTTTTTGAATTCTTTTTATAGATCTTGCATTCTCTTGGATGTTGAATGCATTACCTCCAAAGCAAGACACTAACATTTAAACATGTGGAGTGCCTTCCAAGATTTTCCACACCAAATCACACATTCATATCCTAGGTCATAAAATTCGTACTCTTAGCTTCCAGTGTTGAGGCACTACCATTACATAGGGGATCACATTTGTAGGTTGGTAAGGAGGAATACTTGAGGTGATTGGCTTCCATTTCCAGGATAAGGGGATTGAGGGTGGTCTATACCAATTTATGAAGGCAAAATCCTACTTAACCAGATTGATATTTTTTCATAACATGTTGATTGGCTCAGTGGATGAGAACACTGGTTGGTGCTTCTCTTAATTGTAATAAGATTTTTGGCAGTATATCCCATTAAAAATCTCATGGTAAAGTTAATGAAGCATAGTCTAGGTAAGTGGACATTGAGAGGGATCAAAAACGGGCTGAATAGCCAGGCTCAGAGGGTTGAAGTCAGAGACAGAGTCTGGTTGGAGGCCAGTCACTACTGGTTTGTTCCAGGTGTAGATACAGGTGCCAGCAGTATTCAACATCCTTATTAATGACCTGGATGAAGCAGAGCTCACCCTTAGCAAGTTTCCAGGTGATACAAAACTCTAAAGAGTTTCTGTTACATCAGGGGATTGTCCTGCCATCCAGAGGGACCTGGACATGCTGAGGGAGATGGTTGACGGGAATCTCATGAAGTTCATCAGAGAGAAATGCCTAATCAGGGTCCTGAATATGACTATTCCTATGCACCAGAGCAGTCTGGGACCAATGACCTGGAAAGCAGGTCTGCAGAAATGTTTCTGGGTAGTCAGAGTGGACACTAAGTCTGAAGAGAGCTAGTGATATGCCCTTCCAGTCTCTTCACTACAGCAGAAGGGTCACCAGCAGATTGAGGCAAGTCATCCTTCCTCTCTGCTCAGCACTACTGAAGTCACATCTTGAGTGTCCATCGGGTCCCACAGTACAAGAGAGACAAAGACATGTAGGAGCAAGTCCAGCAAAGGACTTGAGACAGTGGACAGTCTGATGTTTTAAGGAGAGGCTGAGAGAGGTGGGACTTCACAACCTGGAGAAGGGGGCTCAGAGGAATCTTAGAAATCTGTATAAATACCGGATTGGGGTGAGGAGAGTAGTAAGGAATGTGAAGCCAGGATCTTCTCATTAGCTCCTACACACTAGGAGGAGGAGAGGCCGAAACTGAAATACACCCAGTTCCATTTAAAAACTAGAAAATGCTATTTTCATTGTGACAATGGTTGAACACAAGTTGCATAGAGAAGTTGTGGGGTGTTGGGTATATTCCAACCTGGACTGGAGAGCCCCTGAACAACCTGCTCTAAGCAGAGAGGGTGAATTATACTATCTCCAGAGGTCCCTCACAATAGCATCAAAACATCACTTCTGTGGTTCATTATTTTGTGGTTTGAATAATGCACATGTGGGTTGTTGAGAAAGGAAGTTTCCTGTCACCAGGGTAACTGAAAAGTTCTCCATTTCACTTTGCCCTGTGAGTGGCTCTAACTTCTTATCTATAAGAATTTTACAGAGTGTTGTCATTTTGAGCTACTTTTTGTGGAGGTCTGAAATTTGTATGAGATTTGTATGTAAAATATGACTTCTTTTCCCTCTGCAGTCATCTGTCTCAGAGAAATGCAGATGGATAAATTCAGCCTGCTAGACAGGTTTTCTTCTACAGAAAGAGCCAAGCAGCCTTTCTGCCCTACTTTTGATAGAATCTAAGTCAGTTTGAACAACAACAAAGGTAGTAAAATAGAGATTTCTTGTTAATAGCCTTTGTTTAAACAGATAAGATTTTGTGTGCAGCCTTTGCAGACATTGTAGCTTTGGTTTGACCCTTAGCCCTTCCTAAGGCAGCATCTAAACATGTATAGCTTCGTATCAAAGGGTGGCTGTTCAAGGAAATACCCACACTGAATAGCCTTTTCACATTTTTTTCATTGTTACTATTATTTAAGAAATATTTTCTTGAGTTGTTGAGATTTTAAAAATATTTTCCTTATTGCATCCATGATCTGGAATAATCAAAATATCCAACAAACGGTCATGTAAATCTGATTTAATCACAAGTATCTGGTAGAATTTATTTCATGTCTAGGACTGGTTTGGTTGGTTTAGAGACCTGCATTTCCAACTACATTTTGAGAAAGAAAAGCGGACACAGAGAGGGACAAACAGGTGTTCAAGCATGTGTATACACACACACACAAATTAGTCAAAAGACAAAACAACTCCTTTTTTGTTTTCTCAGATAATTATAGCTATGTATATTTTCATAATGAGATAGGCCTCTTAAACAGAGGTCTGCAACAGCATAATGACTTTACAAAATGTGACTGACAGTTACTGCACAACCTCTTTAATCATACTTTTACTTCTGTCAAGAATGCCTTATACTTTCATCATGTTTCAAACGCATGTTACAGCTGAATGTGCTACTGAAGCTTCAAAGGAGTGAATAAACAGAGAGTTTGTATGAGCTAAATGAGCTGATATGTTCAGTGAACACACGACAAAGAGGACAATGCTGTCTCATACAGTCACACCATTAGAATGGACTGCTTTACTTTCTGGATAAACAGACTGCATTATAAGTGACATTTTAGGTTGAATTTATTGCTAGTGAGTGTCTGTGCTGAATATCTGTTGTAATTATATATCCAATTGTATTTGATAATTTTCAGAGAATCATGGACTCACAGGATGCTTTTGCTTGGAAGGGAATTTACAGATCATCCAGTTCCAGCCCTGCTGCCATGGGCAGAGATTTCTTCCACTAGACCAGGATGCTCAGAGCCCCATCCAGCCTGGCCTTGAACATTTCCAGGGAGTGGGCACCTACAACTTTTCTGTTCAAGCTGTACCAGTGCTTCAGCACAGTAATAATTTCTTCCTGATATGTAATCTAAAGAATTTCTTCCTGATATGTATTCTAAATCTACCCTCTTTCAGCTTAAAGGCATTCCCCCTTGTCCTGTCACTGCTTGCCGTTGCCAAAAGCCCTCTCCAGCCTTCCTTATATGCCCCTTTTAGGTACTGGAAGGCTGTTCTTGCCATACCTATTCTTTTCTCAACAGGTGTGGTATGTTTTCCTTTGGGAAATAGCAGTTTCAGACCCCAGAACAACTTTCTATCCTGCTCAAGAAAATAAGAAATCAATAAATTATGGTTAAGACTGATGAGAACCTGAGACTATTACTATATGTGGATGTCATAGGTTTGGTAGCAAACTGAAGTTCTACAGGCTTTGAGGTCATCCAGTTCCAGTCCTCAGGAAATTATCATCTCATCATATTTCTATTTCATTGGTACTCATTGCAGAAATATGAGGCAGAAGTACATCAGGTTCCTCAACTGTCCGGTCCAACTTCTACAAAGGATAGAGGAGATTTAAGCTTTATTAACTCTAATTTCCTACAATGGAAATACTTTGAGGCCGCTGGTTCTGTCACTTGTACATGATCTACTACCCAAGATTTATTTTCTTACATTGAAGGGACTACAGAGCCCTCTCTGGAACTAAGATTTCAAGTCCATCAGTTGGAACTGGAAGCATAATTATATTTGAGGGTTGAGCTTAATAAAAGTTCTAGATTTTGGCATAAAAAAAAGCGCAGAACTAAATCCCATTATTTTAGAAGTATTGAAATGTACATATGAATCCTCAGAATAACTGCTTGCTCCTGCTTTAGAGTGTGTGTGAAACCTTAAATTGATACTCAAAGTTATGCCTCTTCACGACAATACAATAATAATAATGTTTTAATTATTCCCTAATGACAGATTTAACTGAACATTCAGCAAGACTTTGCAAGAGATTAGAACTGCCAAAATTTGCTTTGATGACCCCAGTGAAATTAGAACAGTCCAAGCTGGAAGACTGCATTGAATTTTATGAGTTTCACAATTTTAGAAAAATCATTTTGACTCAGCAGTGGCCATCTTGAAGGTGGGCTCTTGTGTTCAGTTACATTGGCTTCACCAGCAGTATCATTTTTGGTCCTGGTGCCTATGCCCTCCAGTCTGCAGATCACATTTAAATTTATTCCCTAGATGTACACTCACTTCTTTCTCAAAAGAAGGCAGGAATGTGGAACAAAGTTTATGTATCCAGGTCCCATCCCTATAGGGAGTTAAATTATGAACAGCAACACGCCCATTAAAGATAAGAAAAAATAACAGAAACTCTGAAGAGGTTGTTCATCATGAAATGCTCTTTAACAATGTTATTCATCATCCTCTGTCAGAGGACCTAGAGTAATGGCAAAAAAATACTATCAACCTTAAAACAATTTATTCAAATGCAATCACTGCACAAAGTAGTGCGTTTTAGCTACATGGGAAATTGAAAAGGCCCACATTATTACAATGATAGAAGACAAAATATAAAACATGGATGTGTTTTGTAAAGATTAATTTGCAGACTTTCTGGAGGTTTATTGTATATATGAGTTTTGTGGTATATCTCCAGTCTTCAACTAAGCAATTGCAACACAACAATTTGCTCACTCCTCACTGCAGTGGGGTAGGGGGAAGAGGGTTCAAAGGGCAAAAGTGAGAAAATTCATGGGTTGATAAAAGAACAGTTTAATAATTGAATTGTAATAATAATAATAATAATAATAATAATAATAATAATAATAATAATAATAATAATAATAATAATATTGATGAAAAGAAAAATAGCAAACAACCTTCAGATCCCTTACATCCCTGGACCAAAACCCTACCAGCTGACCTTCAGTCTCTCCAGGCATTTTCTGCCAGATGCTCCAGGTGGGTCTGTTATCCTTGGCTGAGGTGCAAAGCACATATTTCACACTTTTCCTTGTCTGGACTCTCCCAAGTACTATTGCACAACTATCTCCCATTTGATTTTTTTAAAGGCTTGCTGCTGCTCAGAGGCCCATTCAAAGTCACACATCCTCTGGGTCACTCCATAGAGAAGGCTTATGATCAGACTGTAATTTGGAATGTGCATTCTCCAAAAACCCACAACGCTTAAGAAACCTTGTGTTTATCTTCTGTTAATTGGTGAAGACAAGGGCTGTTATTTTGTCTTAGTCAATGGCTTTATTCGTATCAAGTGATCCCAGCTGCCAGATTTCCTTATGCTCTAATTCCTGACTAGTGGTCCCAATATTCCATCATCAGTAACTAACATTTCACATATCTCACAGCTCGCTTAGAGAAAGGAATGAGGTGGTTTCTGTTACATTTATGATTTTAGTCTTTTCCTCCTTCTGCTTTTCTGCAGAAAGGGCTGTGTCTTTTGGTTCTTTCTCCTTCTTCCTCTTAAGAAAACCTCCTTCATATCTTACTAAATGAGTTGCCTTCCTCTTCTCCCTCACAGGAGATCTTGTGGAACCATCCAGAAGCAACCTTGTGCAATGTGCTCTAGATGCTGTGCTTGAGCAGGGAGGTTGGACCAGATGACCCCACTGTGGTCCCTTCTAACCAGACCCATTCTGTGATTCCATTTCGTCCTTTTAGTCATAAAGGTGACTGGTCTATGGTCTGGTTTAGCCCTACTGTTTGTTGATTTGTTTTCCCTCTCTTCTCACTGAGGGTGATGCATAATATTGAGCAGTGTTGTGCCTCTTTCTAATAGCCAAAACCTTTTTTTTTGCAAATATTCTATCACTTTATCTGGATCCTGTAGCTTTTCTGAATGAAGTTTCAGAACATTTGGGGTCACCTTTGAGACCCCTGCCCATATTCTCCCACATGTTGTGCCACCCATGACTATACTCTATAAGGACTGGGTGATATTCCTAAATTGCTTGTTAACTTTAGGCAAAACCAAAGCAGTATTCCTAAGAAATATCAATAGAAGTATTCTAACTATTCTCAGTTCAAAATGCTGAGATGTTATTGTGGCATTCATAGAAGAAAGTAGCAAAGATGTCATTCTAGATTACCTCCACAAAAAAAAAAACAAAAACAAACCAAACCAAACAAAACCAAAAAAACTAAAAAACCCCAACAAATGAGGAAAAGGCATAATTGTTAATTGTCTCCATGAAATGATACAGAGCCCAAATACCAGATTAAGCTCAAGGTCAATGTTTTAATAAAAAATCTTCCTGGCAAAACATCACTAATCACTACAGGGCACAGCAAACTGCAAAAGCCAACACCAACTTTTAACATATACAGCAAGAAAAAGGGCAGGGTACAGATCAGATAAAACAATATCAAGAACAGAAGAATCAATATTGTGACCCAAAACTGTTAACAGGTATAAATCCCTTCTAATACACTCTGGTCAACCTGTTATTAAATCAAACCCTTTGAGACTCACATTGGGTGTCAAAAAGAGCTGTCATGGATTAAACCCACACAGCAACTAAGCACCACACAGCCACTCGCTCACTCCCCACCCCAGCAGAATGGGGGAAAGAGAATTCAAAGGGTAAAGATAAGAAAACTCATACATTGAGATAAGAACAGATTAATAACTGAATCAAAATAGAATACTACTTCTATTACTACTAGTGCTGCTGCTGCTAGTACTGCTGGTGTTAGTACTACTGCTGCTACCACTACCATTGTTCTAATGAGAATGAAAACAGAGAAAAACAAGTGATGCAAATGAAAACCCTTGCTCACCACCCGCTGACCAATTTCCAAGAAGTCCCCAAGCAGCAGCCCCCTGGCCAGTCTCCCCCTAGTTTATTGTTGAGCATGACACCATATGGTCTGGAATATTCCTTTGGACAGTCAGGGTCAGCTGTCCTGGCTGTGTCCCCTCCCAACTCCTTGTGCATCTCCAGCCCCGTCGCTGGTGGGTTGGGGTGAGAAGCAGAAAAGGCCTTGGGTTGGTGTGAGCACTGCTCAGCAATAACTAAATCATCCCTGTGTTATCAAAACTTTTTCCCTGCACAAATTCAACACTTAGCCCTATACCAGTTCCTCTGAAGAAAATTAACTCTACTCCAGTAAAAAAAAAAAAAAAAAAAAAAAAAAAAAAAAAAAAAAAAAAAAAAAAAAAAAAATTATCCAGCAGGATAAAATAGCATTTGTCTATATTTTTCATGTCTAGTATACAGTTTACATTTCAAAGACTAAAACTCAAAACAAATCTAGTTATAGAATTCTGACCTATGCTTATGGCATAAAATAATTCTCTTTCTGAAATTTATTTATAATATGAAGGTTTTGGACCATGTGGTCTTCGCCAATTTCTTCTAATGGCAAAGGAAATGAGGAGAATAGTGAGTGTTTCAAATGGAAGGCAGTCTTAATTTCTCCAGTGGAGAATGAATGTTCATCATACCATAGTTAGAGCAGAGATATAAAAATAGAGCAGATCCATCCAATATTTTGAACTCATCCCACAGTGAACTGCTAATCTCTAGTAATTTGCAGTTCAGGGACTCCTGAGACCTTTCTGCCCCTGCAACATGGTCAAGGTTTTCTCAGAAAAATTAGGACAATCAAGTAGTGTCTTCGGAGGTTATCAAAAGACAAATGCAATTTTCTCCCTGTGCTCCAAATTTTAGAAGAGAAAAATTTGTGTTAGCAGGTTCAGTTCCTAGTAACTTTTTTTGAGTCTTCATTTTTATGCTTCATCCCATAAAACATAAGAAATACTAGTTTCAAGCATGGGTGCATATATAATACTTTTCACACTAATGAAGATTGGTTCATATAAGGTCTTGAAGGTATCATTTTTTTGTCACCAGTTCATTCCTTATTTAACATGTTTATGACTGCAACTAAACCAGCTTGCCAAAAATAATGGTAAGAACTCTCTTTCTTCCTGACAATTGTTTTCTTCTTTCCGTGTTTGCCTGACACTACCTCATGGCGCTCTTAAATAATTTTCAGTTAATAATATTCACACAAAACTTGCATTAATTAAACTTGTACTATTATGTTGGCTATAACATTCTTTTAGTCAGCTACAGGACCAACATGTAGCTGCTCACTAGTAGGATGTAACTTTCTTATTCGTTTTCCAGACAAATATAGTATTTCCTGTTATGCATGAAAATACTGTAGTATACTGTTTTCTTAAATGTTCACCTTAAATTGGTGCATTATATAGAACTCAATAGCCTTGGTTTTGTTTTGATTTCTTTTTTTTTTTTCTTATGGTCAGGTAAGCTTTATGAATGGAACAGAGACACAATGTAGAAAATAGTAGAATTGCAAATTTGTATGTGTATGAAAATTTTTTGTAAACTTTGTTCGTTTAGCATATGCCCAAATCCTCCCCTTTCTCTCCAACCTTGACACAAAATTCGTTTTTAAACAAAACTATTTTAGACATGATTAAAGGCATGCAAAATCATGGCTAAAATAATGATTATTTTGTACACAATTCCCACTATCTAACTACACAACTGTAGCCTAGTGTGAAGCAGATTGGTCTTTTCCTATCTGATCCAGTTCCGCTTTCAGGCTTGAGTGTTGACTGTAATTTGCGGACATGTAAATGTGTAGAAGTGAACCATATATAAATGAGTAAAGCCTGGAAATAACAGGCCCATTTGGAACTTTTTCTTTCTTACAGATCAGCAATCTAAAATCTCCAGCCTAGGAGACATACAGGAGTTCAAGCGGCATATTACTCTGTATAAACACCTTTTTACTACATTCTGACAGCTTTTGACAAATGTAACACAGAGCAAAATCATTTGCAATGGCTGCATCTGCCTGATGAGAACTGTAAAGACTGGTTATTTATTTAAAAGTCAAGTCTATGTGTGGCAGATTTTGTGAAGTGTGAACAGTGAAAGCACTTCAGTGCCATCTTTTCCTGTATCTAAGTGCAGTGCAAACAGTTTCTAATTTCCTAACCTGTACCTTTAGTATTTTAGCTGATTACCAAGGAACATTTGGTAAATAACCTATAGAAACAAACCCCTGTGAGTGAATTCACAGCATCACCTCTGAAATGAGGATGTGCTGGCTTGTTTTGCCTGGGAAACATTGTTATAACCTGACTGTGTAATTGTTCTCAGGATCACTTGGATGGCGGACACTTCAATCAATGGAAGTGTTTCATTATTTATTCTAAACTCATTATTTGATTGAACATTTCTTCCCATGATACATCAACTTCTTAGGATCTCCTGGTGCTGAAAAATGGTAAAAAAATATTTGCACAGGTTGGCCAGCTATAGTGTTTATTGTGGCTTATGATGGCAAAATTAGTGAGAGTCACAGGGAAAAAAACAACGGATTCACACTTCCAAGTCTGATGTAAAGATAAGTCTAGAAATGTCTCCAGTAAGGCAGGTGAATCATGGTTTTCTTGAACCACCTGATTTTCTCTATATAAGGACTGAACTGAATTCTTTCTCCCTTATCAGTAATCATTATCAGCATCTAACAAGTAACCAGTTCTAGAAATAAAAACTTCAGGCTCTTTAAATTAGGTTGCTGTGAAAGCACACAGATTTTATTTAGGCTCCTAGTGTTAGTGTAGTTATTTTACTTATTTCCCTTTTCCTACCACTTTCAAAATGTACCTTAAATTACAAGAAACAAATCATATTATCTATCCAATATCCTCATTCAAATTGCTATTAGAAGCACAACAACAGAATTATCTCTATTATCTGCTAATTTAAGCATATTGACCTTCTTTCTCCCTGCTTCCTGCCAAGGACTCTAGCATGTAAGAGTTTGCATGAGTATAGATGCCTGGGTCTCTTATGCAACACTTCCCAGCTACAGGGCCTATACCTGGGTGACATGATTCCATATTATCTTTCCCGAGGAGATTATCTCCTTCACAGCCTTAAGATTGATTTTTTTTTTCTGACACTGAATTCCTGAGTATACTGCAGAAAGCATTCTTCACATTTTATATTATCTGCAAAAAAAGCCCAGCCCAACCTATTCTTCCTCTTAGGCAGAAACACAAACCCTTATTCATTATCTCCAAAGACAACGTGTTTACCTCTGGAGTCTGCTCTTCCATATCTTTCACAGCTCTCAATGCAGTAAATAGTGTTTCTCCTCTACCCAAGAGCAGAAAGTGGTCTTTTACTGATTTTTCAATTTTTTTTTCTTTTCTTTCTGGAAAGGGTGAAAGCCTTTCTAATTGCCTGGGCTTTGATCCTGTAGTCAAAATCACATGTGTTACAGAACAGATAGGAAAAAGCCTTGAGTTTATTGCAGAGGAAAGAAATTTGGCTAATGGATAGAACATGGGACTGAAAGGCAGGAGATTTGGGATTTATTCCTATCATTACTATTTGCTTCTACATGATCATTGTCAAGTCATTTAACCTCTGTGTCTCATATTCCTCTATATGCAGAATTAAAAAATAACATTTCTCTGTTCCAGGCAGATATTGCAGAGTGTGAGGCCTAATTAAAGCCAGTAAATGTTTTGAGATCCTTGGGTAAAAGGTGCTATAAAAAGTTCCAACTATTAATTGCTTCGTGCTCCCTAGAAGATTTTAACTCGCATATCTCTTTGAATCATGGATCTCTATTAAATGAAGATTGTTATCTGGGCAATCATGCAGTTGTTAGCTTTTTAATTTCAGAAACAGATGTCTTGTGAGATTGAGCCATTCTTACTTATGAATTAACCTAACATCTCAGCTAATACCTACAGACTTGTAGGTATTCATAACACATGAATCCAACACACCACTAACCCACTTTACTCTCTTTTGTAAGTTTCTGCACATTTTTATGACTTCCTGTATTAAGTGCACCACTTTAGAATATATGTCTTTCCCCAGGAGGAACAAATCTAATCTAAAGAAGATTTCTGTTACATTTTGTTTCTCCTCCCTCATTTTGGATAGAGAATCTCCAGGAGGAGATGGAGAAAGCATGTTCATTGACTGAAATCTTCTGCTTCTCAGATTACCAAGCTCTAGACTATGCTCCACAAAATGGTACTATTAAAACCAACATGGTCTTGCATGATTCTGAGGAGTCAGTTTCTTCTAAACATTTGCATGGATGTGAACCACTATGTAATACTATCACTTCTCCTTAGGTTACCTTTTCTTCCTACAGGGTTGAAACAGGCAAAACACTTAGCAGACACACAAAACCTGTCTTATTTCACTTCTCCTTTAAGGAATGCTCCGATTTCTTGCAATTCTGGCAAAAACTGACCATTTTTTTAAGATAACCAAAAAATTTGCAGACTATCACCTTACACATAGTTTCCCAGATTCTCTTGGAAGGTACTTGGTTAAGGGCTGTATTGCTTTCAGCAGAATGAACTATTTCTTTTCAAGAAGACACAAACACAAATTAAAACACACCTTTAAAAAAGCAAGAATTCTGGAATTGTACCTTACGCCTATCATACACTAACAAGACTAACATGAGCAACAAAAGTTCAGATTTTTTTAATAGATAACACACATCCAAGAACAGTTTGTTTCACTATTACTTGGCAAAAAAAATCCATCAAAATATACGAAACCCCAATTTTCTCCAAGTTGAATGAATACTTTCATTATCTGGATTTTTGCCATTAACCATGAAGCTGGTAAAAGGCAGAAGATACAAGAAACTTTTCTTTGGAAAAAATGGTGAAACTATATTACTGAACCATCTTACTGCTCAGTTTTGAACCCAACATTTATACTGTCAGCACACTTTCTCTACTTAAACACCATTTAGAATCATAGAACTATAAAATGGCCTGTGTTGGAAGGGACCTTTAAAAATCGTCTTGTTCTAGCCCCCCCTGCCATGGGCAGGGACACCTTCCACTAGACCAGGTTGCTCTGACATCCATCCAGCCTGGCCTTGAACACTTCCAAGAAGGGGCATCCACAACTTCTCTGCGGAACCTGTGCCAATGCCTCACTACACTCACAGGAAAAAATTTCTCCCCAGTATGTAATCCAAACCTACCCTCTTTCAGTTTGAATCCATTCCCCCTTGTCCTGTCAGTACATGGTCTTTCAAAAAGTCCCTTTCCATCTTTCTTGTAGTCTCCCTTTGGGTACTGAAAGGCCAGAATTAGGTCACTTTGGAGCATTTTCCAGGCTGAACAATCCCAGTTCTCTTAGCTTTTCATCTAACCGTCTTGGTGGCCCTCCTCTGGACTCGCTCCACAGGTCAACATCCTTCCTGTGCTGGGAACCCCAGAAATGGATGCAGTACTCACATTGGGGTCTCACAAGATCTAAACAAATGCAGTGGTTCTTCAGAGAGCTACGAAGAGTCAAATTCCAAACAAATATTCACATAAAAATTGACTTCTATAGGTGATTCAGGACTGGAGAAAACGATTGTTCAACACCAGACAGAAGATGTCCATGTATGCCAGAAAAACAGCAGTGATGATGAATGTAACTTTTCTAAAGTAAAACAGCATTTTTAAACATTTCCAGGGATAAGCTACAAGTTTTTCTCCATCAAAAGCAGGATTAATTATTTCTCCTTGACCTGGGGTCTCCTATAAAATAGGAACCAGCTTGCAGTATTCAAGTATTGGAGAGAGCTTCCAGACTCTGCTGTGGGTTGTATTTAACTATTTACTGAAAATGCTCCAGCTGCAGCTGGAGTCTCTCTGTTCAATATTTATTATTATTTAACCCATGAGGAAATGGAAATAATGTAAATTTTTTGATGAATGGATTCAGTCCTGGAATTTTTTCGGGTGTGGCTGCCTGTGATTTCTGCAGAGAGAATCTCTTCTTCTAACTTGACTCTACAATAATTTGCAACTCAATAAAAGGTTTTTTGAGTGGATATTAGCAATTTTATGGTCTTTTGCTGTACTACTGCTAGTTTTCATCATCAGAGAGTGAAAGACTGGAACATGATACATGTGCGATCTTGCAACTGCCTTTACCTAATGCAATGGCAATATTTTCAAGGTTTCCAGTCCTATTTCTGTGTTTTATTTCAAGCTGTTTCCAATAATTACATAGTAGAGCACCTGTGCTGGATGAGTATCAAGGGTATTAAGGCCAGAATTTTTTGCAGACAAAAAGAACACTTGTTTTTATCTTAAATTGATTTTTCTTATTCAAACAATCCAGCAGAAGAGTCAACACCCAAATTTATGAGTATGTTAAGGCATGAGAAGCAGAAAATTAAAAGGTGACTGTGTAGCAGCAGCTCTAATTGGTATTATTCAAGCTGGTGAAGTGCAGATAAAGAGCACAAAATATAAAAACCTGGAGCTCAGATCTAAAGAGCCTTTTTCAAAAGAGTTCAGATTCTACTAGTCATACAGAAAATAACTGTTGTAACTTCTTATATTTCTATATAGTTGAGATATACAGAGAAGTGTGTCATGTGCCAATCCATACACCTAATTGTAAGGCATATAAACAGCATGATTATTTCCTAAAAAGATTATGATTCCTAGTGTTTGGAAACAGAACTGTTACTTCTTGTAATTGAGTTCATAATAATTTCATCTCCAGTCACAGTAATAATTTCTTGTGCATCCCAAAAGATATTCTGCCCACGCATGCTGTACAGTTGCTGCGTACGTCCATCACAGCTATTTTGTGGGGTGTTTAGAAGCCTTCAGATTCCCAACATGGCAATGGTTGCTGCAAAAAGCATCAATCTATAACCCAAATCAGTAGATCTGTCAATGTGATACGATCATGTATGGAATATAAGGGCTGTTGGTTTCAGTTAGGGTATCTAAGCCACACCATTTTAAAGCAAACAGGGCAACCAGATATTGTCATTATGTTTTTCAACACACTGAGAGTGCAGTTTGAGGTGATTGTAAATGAGAGTCTCCTGTCAGGGATTCAGCTTCCACCAAGCCCAAGCTGATGCTCTTTCCTCCTGAGACAGACAATACAGATTTCACCAGGTAAAGGTTGCATTTTTTGGCCACTATAACGTACAGCAGTGAGGTGGATTTATCCACAGCCTCCCTTCCCCTCTCCACCTTTTCTACACAACTGTTTCCTTGAGTGGTAATTTTTGCTCTGGATTCAGGGGCAGTGTACCAGAGACATGTAGGGCTGGGAAAGACCATAGGAGATGGACTTAATCCTACATCCCAAGAAGGATCAGTTATATCTGACTGAAGATTCTTCAACCTATTCAAAAAGCCCTCCACAATATATCCAAGCATATTCCAGCACTATATTTTCACAATCTGTCCAAGCTCTCTGCTGCTACCTGCCCTGAACTGACTTCAATTTAATTTCCCAACATTTTTCTCTCTCCAATATGAATTTGATGGAGACAATAAAGCATTTATTTCTTTATTTAAAAGCCTATAATTTCTTTGAAGTTCATCACTATAAACCAGCTCAAGCAATTCCACCTTTCTTTTCATTCTTTCTCATTAACCTCTCATACTCATCCTTATTTTTCCTCATAGGTCTATGTCCAGTTTGTTCATAGCATTTTTTAAGTGTCCCACAATGGATATTCCTGAGGTTGTACCAATACAAAACTGAGCATAGCAGGTGGTTTATTTTGCATTTTGCAGGCTGTACTTTTATCCACATTGCAAAATGACATTTTTCCTTTTTACAGAAACATAGTATTCTTCACTCATATTCCCCTGTGTGTTTTATGGCCCCCTGCTAGGAAGACTGGACAGAGTTCCCTCTGTAAAATCAGTCATGATTCCTCAAGTGAGCTGAAGTTTTGCTCAGCATGTAAAAATCTGTGTCCTCCAGTGATCAAAGCAGTCAGTGATCATACAGACTTCTGAGAGCAAGTCATACTCTAAAACAAAAGCATTTAAAAGAAAATCTTAAAACCACAGGACAAATTATGTGTACATCTATGGTATTAGGTACCTAATTATCTCCCGCAGCAGGATCCTAACCTTACTAAAGAAATCCCACTTCCTTTCTTCTGGCTCCCCAACTTCCCTCAGCATCTTTAGAGTTCAGTTGCACTCATCCATTGAATATTAAATCATGCAATTTCTCTTGAAGATTAAGTAAAGTACCTTAGTGTGTGTAGATCATAAAACAGTTTTCTGACTATCATACATCTCACCCAGCTACATAGAATGTCAGACCCTTAGGATAAGTTATGTGGGAAAGGACCTCTGGATGTCTAGTCCATCCTTACCTCAAAAGCAAGTCTAACTGGATGAGATTGTTTTGGACTTTGTCCAGTTGAGTTTTGAACACTATCTGTAGAAATAATCCCCCTTCTGCCAAGAACAGATTTTGATTCCCTCCTCCTGGTACATATCCAGGTAATATGTGAAAATACAACACTAATATTTTTTCCAGATAGTTTCTTTCTTGCTGATAGAGACTTAACAGAGGAGACCTATTTGTTTTCAACTCAAGACATTTCAAAGTGTTAATTATTTCAGTCACTGTGGCTAACAACAAATAAAATATCCTTTGTGTTTCATCAGTCTTTAGAATGTGTATCTTCATACAGCAACCTAGCAACTCAAACCTGGTGATTTCACCTTTGGTCTCTTTTCCACATTTTTGATACAAAATCCCAGAACTAACAGCATTTCAAGTGCAGATTTTACACCCAATGGATGGAAGTAGCAATCAGCATTGCAGACAGTATTGAAAATGCAAGAGTTAAAGCAACTCCACTAGAAACAAAAAGTTATATTTTATACTATTCATTTTTGGCAATATTTTAAGAAGAAATAGGTTTTAACAGGCCTAATGGAGTTTAATCATTCTTAACAGCTACCCAGTGAGCTCTCCAATTATGTAAAGAAGAGTAATTCAGTTCATACACCACTGTACATGCATTACTGTATCTCCACAGAGAAACATAGTTCCTGCTTTTCAGAAATTACTCAATCAACATCATACAATAAACCAGAGGTACCAATAGGGCTATAGCTTGGGTGGTTTTGACTAGTGACTTTATAACTAATCTTTTAAATGTATGATTTTCTAGATACTCTCTATTCAAGTACCTTTAGTAACTGACATATGTTAATCAGCTACAAATAAAAACTGCATTGAGGTTTATAGGCCAACAAACACTCTTTAGCATCAAAAACAAACCAAAAGCACAATATCTACAGTGAATAAAATAAGATCAATCCAAAAATGAAAAAAGAAAAGAAAGCCCAACAAGGAAAAAAAGGATTAAAAAAATAGCAAGAACCTTTATGACTCTTGTATTAGCCTGTAAAACTGAACTTTGGACATTTCTGATGAGGGAGTACCTGCAGATAAAGCAACCTGCAAAGCCTCATGATACACAATGGCACAAAGTGGAAACTGAAAATGTTTCTCTAAGAGAGGAGGGAAAAAAGATATAATAATACTGAAGCTACTTGTGAAAGGGAAGGGAACTTCAAATATTTAAAACATATTTAATTTGCTTTTCCCTTTTTTGTTTGTTTTTTAGTAAACATCATATTGAACAGGATGTAAACCTTCCTTCACATTGCTGGACCTGAAATGTGGTAAAAGAGCAGAAAGAATACAACGACTTACCAGCAAGGCTGTTTGCTATTCATCCAATACTTGTATGATACTCTATCTCCAACAGGATCCATACACTATTACCAGTGTCCTGTAAGATGATAAAGACAAAACAAACCATAATTCTTTGAGGAATACTGTAAATAAGAAATGCAAGTACGGCGTCAGTGAGAAATACTATGTGCTACTGAAATTTCATGCCGCATCTACTAGGAGAGTGTAGTTATTATTACAAGACATTTTAGCTAAGATTACTACTGGGGAAAATGACATTTGAAGACAATACAACAAAATAATGACCGGTGGCTAGGTTTTCCTTCATCAGAAAATGTTGATTAATCTATATCATAAAAAAGCATATTCATGATACGAAATGAATAAAAGCTAAATTGTGTTTATCTACTCGAATGAAGAGATTTTTCTGGTGCTGCTTGAAAATCCCATGTCAGCCTCACTAGAAAAAAAAATTGTTTGAAAGTATAATTTGTGTTGCTTTGCTTTATTCCCTTAAAGCTTAGTTTAAGGTAGTTATTAGACTCCTGTGTGAAGCTGGTAGAGAAAGAGAAGCACCTCTGAGAGCAAATCAAGTCACTTGTGTGGATGTCCCTCTCTTCACACAGGTTGTTTAGGTGGTCAGTTCAGCCTGCACTGTCAGCTGGTTAACTTAGAAAACATGAATCCCACCCAGAAAGTGCAGGGGAAACAAAAATTACATTGTCTATTTTTATTTTGACAATGTTTAGCTGTCTCCCACTCCTGCAATCTGCAAAGTGGCAGTGGATCAGAAGGCAGACTTCTTCCCGGCTGTGAAATTTTTCTCCGATGAGAGTTCAGGCTTTAATAAAATTAACTCCCCCTGAACAAACCCATGGTGCTAGGGTCAGAAAAGTACTGCAGATTAAACCTCAGACACCTTTCCTGAGCTATCCCCTGAGATGATGAGAGAAGTCAATGGACAAACCTTAAGGCTGTTGTTTCAGAGAAGGATCAGAGAATACAAATCCCTGTTCAGGGCCCCTATTTCAATACACGTTTCATCTCCTGAGTATTAATAATACACATAAAGCTCAATGTTTACAAAGAAACTGCAGAATATGCAGGCTACAACATAAATATTTTACAAGTGTGGAGAACCTGCTAAAAAAGATCTTTTCTCACTTTTACTAATGCATCCTTCATACCAATAACAACCTTAGTATATGTAATCGCTTTATGCAAAAGGAATAGTCTTGCCAAATATGAAATGGTTGCTGAGATACAGATTGATCTGCCCAATGAAAAACAAATATTACATTTCAATCTGCTTTTAGTGAGTCCAGGAGCATCCTCATCTTAAATGCTCTTTAAGAATATTTTCTCTCTTAACATGCACCAATTAGAAGGAGGAAAAGCAGATGGCCAAAATAAATTAGAGACAGCATACCAGCCCAGCCTCAGATCATCACCATTGGCAGATCTGAGCATCATCACCATCCAGTCAGTAGTTAGGAAGAGAAGTATGTGTGTTTTTTTCCTCTATCCCTTTCCGGAATAAAATTGGAGAGGCACTGCAGCTGTCGGAGTACTCAGTTAGCAGATCTGAAGAAAGCAGAAATCTGGCCAAGGATATATAAACCCTTCTGGGGAAGAAATTTTCTTAATATCCAATCTAAACCTCCCCTGGCACAGCCTGGGGCCAATTCTGCCTGTCTTATTTCTTGTTATTTGGGAGATCAACCCCCACCTCACTACAACCTACTTTCAAGTACTTGTAGAGAGTGAGAAGGCCCCTGAGCCTCCTTTTCTCCAGAATGAACACCCCCAGCTCCCTCAGCCACTCTTCATAAGACTTGTGCTCAAGAGCCTTCAGCAGCTGTCTTTCCCTTCTCTGGATGAGCAGAATGACATGTCTAATATGACATCTGTGCTACTCATCAAGATAAGTCCTAAGTAGAGTAATTTTTAGATTGTTTCGTTTGTTTTTAGTGTTTTTTTTTAATGATAATGGCTGCAACTGCTCCATGGTGTTGTCATTAATGGATAGTCATCCTAGACTGTAACACAGCATCATGGAGTACACACATGGTGACAGTGAGGAACAGGAGTCAGGGCAATAACTGGAAACAGGCCTGATGGGAAAAAATGGGACATTAGGGATATACCTCATCCTGTATGTTAGAACACCTGAAGCTTTCTGAGGCAGCTGAGCTAACTGACCTGCTTCTGTGTTTGCAGAAATTAGTTACAACAAACACAAGTTTCGGGAATCCCAAATGATTTATTGAAAGTGTTTTGCCTTTCTGGTGAGAAAGTGAGAGTTTGAAGAAAGATCTAAATGAACAGTTTCACTATTGGACAAAGAAAACAGGTCAACCAACCTTAAAATGTTATTGTTTTGTTTATATGTTTATATAAAAATTACCTGAAAAAGCTATGAAGAGTATTAAGTAATCTGAATGCTGAGTGAATAAAGAAAGTGATTTCAGAGCAGTTAAACATGCAAGAATGTCTGAAAGGTTTTGGGTTGCTTTGGTTTTGTTTTTTTTCTACCTTTTAAATTGAAGATAAATTGCAGGCCACACATGTACACGAGTTATCAGCTGGTTTAATTTTCATACAGTCTTATTTTTCACAGGTTTTTTTCCCCAGTTGTACTACTAGAAAGTGTAAGTGCTATGTGCTGCATCTAATTGACACAGCTGCATTTCTAGTTAAAAACTTCAGGCATTTTGCAGTTCAGAATTGAGTATTTAACATGTCATGAGCATTATAAGATACCATTTGTTTCCAATATGAATTGCATAATTGGGTAACCCAGTCCCTGTGCAACTAGGGGCTATTGTGCTTTGCCATGTCATTTTGAATGTCTTTTACCTATGATAAATAATCCTTTTAGTGTTTCCACTGTTGCTGGAGGGTGTTCTGCCTCTTTATATTTTACTTTTCTTGCCATTTTAAAAGCTTTTTTCCAAAAGAATTAACTTCTGAATACATTACTTTTGTCCCTTAAACCTTCTATTTATATTTTATAGCTGGGCCAGTCTTATTGTAGATAGGATCTTATTTGGGATGAAGATATGTCAAAAACATGTTTGCCAGAGCTTTGGGAAAGCCTTGCATGTGGGAACCTGTGCCACACATCACGAAAGAATAGACTCATGCAATTCAAACGCTTCCAGAAATCCACTTTATTAGAAATAACTTTTTATAGCATTTGAGCTTTTTCAGGCTCAAATCTGGGAATCACAGAACTGTGGAAATATCATATCATGGCATATAACACCATTTGAATTAGAGTCCTGCTGTGTTAGGCATTGAACACAAATTACATCCAGATTGTTCTTTAGCCCTAATTGCTCTCAGTTTTTATTTATAGTTTTAAAAGAGACAATCAGCCATACAAAGTTCTAGTCTTTCTTAATAATTACTTACAGACACATCCCACTGAAAACAAAACCAGTTGCCATTTTCCATTATCTATGACAATCACTCATAAAAGAATACCAATCCACCCTCCTAAAATAGTACCTCTGACCTTCAGAGAAAGTGGAGGTTTGTACCAGCAGCCTAGAGTAAAAACTAATGTAGCCAACTGGAATCTGATGGGGCAAAAGTGATTTTTGAGTCATAACTAAGCAATAAAATCCTCCTTTGCCATGAATTTCAACAGTTGCAGCAATATGGCTGTAAGAAACCTAAAGATTTGTTTTATGGAACGTGTTTATTGATTATTTTGCTCCGAATTCTCAGGATTTACAGTGCAGTACTGAAGATGTCTTGTTTTGGCACGTGGACAAGAACAGAAGGTAGAGCAGGACTGGGAGTAAGGATAGATACATCTGCAATGTGACATCATTGCTAAAAGAAACACGGGGGGGAGGCTGGAACTAGATGACCTTCAAGGTGCCTTTCTACCCAAACCATTCTGTGATAGTATATGGTTCTGTGGTTTGCTATGATAAGTGGCTGCTTGGAAACGTGATTTTGAGTGGAAGTCAATTTAGAGCCAGGGAATGTAAATTCTATGGAGATTTTTCTTAAATTAGAAAGTCAACAACATATGACTTCAGAGAGTCTAAAAGGCAGTTCAGCTGACCCAGCTTAGTTGCCACAGAATACTGGCCTCTATCAGATACATAACGAGCAGCCTCTGCCACTTACATAATAGGGTAACGCATCTCACCCTCAGATTCCAAAGAGCATGTCAGTTCCTAAAGGGCACATCTCAGAGGTCTTGCATTATATCACACAACAACATGTACCTGGCCTGGACGTATCCTGCAATACCTCTGGAATGACAGAATGCTCCCTTGTTCAAAAATGAGAGTGTTTGTACATATGTATGTACACACATAGGATTCTACTGCACCTTCTCAGGCTCCTAATTTGTCCAATCCATTTAGCTATTAGATCACACACAGAGGAGGTGGATTAAAGGAAGACAGACTAGGAACACAGCATGAAAGGTGCTATGTGATGAAATGAAGATCTGGCCTGGAATTCCCTTCTTCCACACAACTATCTATTGTCATTCAAGTTACCTCAGGGACGCAGGTCACCCACACTTTGATTGCTCTTCAGATTTTGTGGCTGACAAAGGGAATGTTGGAACTCTATGTACTTCAAAACTAATTTATATTTACATCCATTTTGCCTATGTATTACTTGAAGTGTGATGTGAAGGAGCAGTCAGTTTAAAGACTGTAACAGGCATTTACACATATTACTTTGATATATCTCACAGAGGGATATACACAAAGGCTAACTTTAGTCATGGACATCTTAAGACAAAATTCCCCAAGCTTCCATTATAGTCAGTTCAGGGAAGGGATCCTCCAGAGGGTGATCCAGACTTGGATCTGGACTTGCTGGCATTTTCACTGATTTTTCAGAGCAGCATCCATTCCTATCAAGTTCTTACAATTATTGTGCAAAATACCACTTTAACAGCAGGGTAGCTGTGTCAAGCAGCACTCAGCACTTGAACCATCCCTGCATCACCTTTTTCAGCACCCCTACACTGAAATGTAAAACCATGCTCCACCTACTAGTCTAGGTAGTCTACGTTTAGAGACCTCTATGTCTGATCAAAGACCAGGTTAAGCATGATGCTCCTTGAGTTAACACTACATGGAAGATAAGTTCTGATGAAAGCTGTAGAAGAAAAAGGGAACTGGACAGCTCTACAGAAGAAGCACTTGCACTCACACATCCACATGGATATCCAAAGAAGTGTGATCTTTGGGAGGGTGAAGAGGAACACACTTGTACTTTGTGAAACTGTTTCACTGTGTTGCTGTTGTTTCTCTATGTGAAAATAGATTTTCTCATTGGAGTTTCATAGAACGTGGTAAAATGCTCATGAAGCCAGCTCTGTTGAGACAGCTTAAATGCTGTTATCTAGTAATGTGAAGAATCGTTTCCAGGATTCATCTGTGCTTTAAACAGAAATTCTCGAGCTCCTTGTCAGCAGCTTAGATATTCTTGTGAATGCTGTATAGATTTTATGGAAAGAGAGAGACTGACAAACTGCATGTGGTGACGTATGTGGTCACTGTAATGATTCATTTATGTATTGCTAACTGGCACTGCTAGTGTCAGTTAACACCAATTCATTCATAAAATGTATTTAGTGGCAGATAGTTTCTGGTTTACAATAGTTAGAAATCTGTCAGTCATGCTGCAAAGAGAAGGAAAGCAAGCTTCTTATGTGCTACATATTTACAAAAAGAAATCTAAAGTCCTACAGTTCACAATAATATTTTTTTTGTTTCTATATTATATTTTTGTAGATAAATCTGTAGTTTATATTTGTATCAAAATTAGTCCAAGAGGCCAAATTTTAACTTGGAAGAAATGGCAACATGAAGACTTTAAGTATTTGAAAATATCGGTGGAAGGAAAAAGATGCCTATGAACACAGTGGAAACTGAACTGAAGTGATTTGAGAAAAGCTCAGCAATTTTACATCTGTCTCTGGGCATGTGTTTGTTTTTTAGCAACACAAGCATTGAAAACCAGAAAAGAAGAACAAAGTGTTACTACAGAATGAGATTATATTCAAGGCATGAGAAAGAGCTGAGGATACGTGAGTAGAGCAACAGTGCAAAAGTATACAGCAGTGTGGCTTCAAGCTCAGAAGTTCTTTGATCCCTGCTCACAAGTGTTTGAAATGGCAAAAATTTTTATAATGCTTTAAAGCCATAAAGATATTTGGCTTCCTACAAGACTTATTTCCAAAGTTTTCAATCTGAAGAAGGATTTTTTCTACAGTTAACAAGGAGGGACAGGAGAAAGCCTAGAGAGAGATTCATCACACCTAAGTTAGACATCTGCATCTGAGCCAGTCACCCTAGGCTCCCTTTCCAGTCAGGAAGAGTGAACAGCACTGCTACAGTATGAGACATCCATCTCTTTTAGACCTCTTCCTTAAGATGACATGTTTTTCACCGTAAAACCCATTGTATCTCATCTTTGATTATAACTGGAGTCTGGTTAACTAGCTCAGATAGTAGATGTTTAAAATCAGATATGAAAATTCCACCTCTGCTATGTCCAAACACTTCCAGAATGAGTACAGGACATTTCACAGTATCAGCTGCTGTGCTGAACATACTGGAATGTGTCACTGAAGTTGAACTTTCTCACAATATTT
Organism: Aphelocoma coerulescens; assembly: GCF_041296385.1. Lineage (NCBI taxonomy): Eukaryota > Metazoa > Chordata > Aves > Passeriformes > Corvidae > Aphelocoma > Aphelocoma coerulescens. Next base: position 89,748,751 of record NC_091013.1, on the reverse strand, counting down.
AAGAAAAGCAAGGAGCTAGAGTTCACTGCAATGGAGTGCTTGATAAAAATATATCACTAAATAAATTAATTTTTCTTGTCATATTTAATAATGATTCTGATGAAGAGACACTTGTGACACAATGAGAGCTTTTTTGGGAGATCTCCTAATGGGCCAGAAAAATATATACTTTTAAGTAAGATACATATGTCAAGATTCCTAATATATTTTCTGTAAGTACTTTCACATATTTAACTCCCAGTGAGGAGATTTTCCTCTTTGTGTTTTTCATAACTGTGGTGGTTCAACCCTTTTAAACACATGTGAGCTCTTTTTACTCCTTGTGCATACTGTTGTTCCTCATTTAGACTGCTCACAATTATATTTATTTTCCAGTAATGCTGTTTGCATCCAAACCTACATAAGACAAAAAAAGATTGTTTCTTCTGTACATACCTTCAAGAAATAAGAAAAATGGTCCTTGAAGAAGTGTTTGGAAAAACATCTCTTGTGATTTACTAGACAGCAACTAAACTGCAGAGATTCAGGAAATCCCCTCACCTGAAGATGGTTAGAGGATGGGAAAGTATTAGGTGTAAACATCAAATTTGCATGTTCAGTTCATCCTTTTCTCCTGCAGTCTGCTTGCAGCAACTGCTGGAGAAAGAGAACTACTAAATATGCCCAGGTTCTCCATCTCAACCCCTTTTAACATAAATTGAAAAGCTGAGGATATACAATGTGAAATGGTGGCCAGATAACAGAGAACACTTGTCAGCTCTAATCCAACTCATTTACGTAGCTAGAAAACATTAGTGTTATTCATTGCTCTCTAACATTTCATCAGATGTTCTTTAGGTGCATACTTAAATAGCACTGAAATAAAAATATTGAAAGTTCTATACATTTCCACATAACCCACTTCAGGTCTGACTTTTTAAAAAGTGTTTGCAACTCATTAAGTGGAATCAATACCCTTAATTAGCATTCAATTGTTAAGAAAGGCTAAGTTCTTTAAAATTTTATAGAGCATGTGTAAAAACTGAGTTAGATGTATCAGTTCCTTTATCAACAGAATGAGCCTAAAGATTGCTTTTTTATTATGTGCTGACAAGTATCTAAACTCTCTCTACTTTCTGAGAGAAATCAGGAGTGAGCAAATTAAATGGGCAGAATTTTAATGTATCAATTGAGCTAAAAAAAAAAAAAAAAGTTGTACTGTATCCTTAAACAGAGAGGTTAGATTGGATTCTGATGAATATTCCTGCAGGAAGGAAAGACTTGACGTCTCTTTTATTCTTTCACCCAAACACTGAAAATAAAAAGCAAGGGAATCTTCTGATTTCTAATGCCATTGATTCAGTCTTTAGTTTGAGACTGCATATTCCTCCAGCTTTTCCAACACTAACCTCATGAATATTTTAATTCTTATTTTTTTTAAGTTTGGCTAGATTAGGGGGGAAAAAAAAGAAAAAAAACCTAGTTACTGATCCTGGCTTTGTAACAAGAACCTCAATCACTACTTTCTGTGTCAAATCTAGATTTTCCAATCACAACATTTTTTGCCTCAGTTGGAAAAAGGAAACATGGCAATCTAAGATATTGCACCAGTGTCCAGGACTAAACTCAGCAATAAACTAATTGAGGGTGAAAAAAAAATGTTAATTATTGACACCATTCACCCTCTGTATCATGAAGATTCACGTATCTCTGTTACAGTTTGGAGGGTCATTGCAAGAACAGACTTCATTCTAGTGTTCCAGATAACCATCATGAAACCAGTTTTGGAAAGCAAGCTCAGGAGGGTAGAAGCATGTCCCCTCTTTTGTCTGCTACATTTGGCTTACACTGGTGTACTTACACGAATCTGTTGTTTCAATCCCATTATGTGCAAACATCTGTGGAGTTTCTGAATAACATAAATTATTCAACATTTACCTAGTCTTTGTAGATTTAAGGTCAAAACAGATCAGTAAAATATGGATCTGATTTCTGGACAAGCACATAACAAAGAACTTCACACACTAATTCCTGTATCAAGATTATGGCTTCTGCTTGAGCTGTCACAAACTCCAGTAAAGAATATCCAGACTCAACTTTTAGACTTCAGGTGGTGAGGAATTCATCATGCATCCAAGAAGGCTTTTCCAATGCATAATTATTTAGTATACGTACCTTGGTTCTAGCCTAGATTTATCTAGCATCAGCTTCTACCCACTGAAACTCATTATGACTTTCCGGTAAATTAAAAAGTCACTACCATCAGATGGTTTTCTTCACTTAAGTGCTTGTAGACCATGATGAAACCACCTCTTAAACTCCAGTATGAAATAAATTGATTGAGAATTTTTACTGTATCTCCTCAAAAGACATTAACTGCTTGTTGAAGTTGTTAGGTAGCAAATATACTGGCATGTTCTTTAAAGACTTTCACAATCTCTCCAACGGATCATAAGCCCAATATTCAAGAATGGTAGTTCTTTCTTTAAACACACCTTGTCAGCATATACAGGGAATTTCTCAGCCTGCAGTACTTTTCATAGAAGAGAGGCATGGTTTTACATTCTTCAGCTGTGAAATTCTTTTCCTTTCTCCCTTCCAAGCCTGACAGTTTGTTTTCCAAATGTTCCAAAATGCACCAGTTCTTGTCTCTTGAGAACGGAAGCAGTTAGCCTCTCAAAAAAAATTTTAAAAATCCTGCTCATAAAATCCATTCTGTGGCTCCCTTCCAGCTAGCCATGCTCAATCTTCTGTTAATAAGGGAACTTCCCCTTCTAGTTTTATATATAGGAAACATGTTGTCTAAATACAAAAGGTTCGACACATCTATATATGAAAAGAATCCAGCTCCTTTAATCTGTAAATTATCCTCTCTTGTTATCCAAAACAAGTCATATATGTAAAACTTAGCTATGTGAACCTGTTTTATCTCACAAACTTAGCCAGAAGCTCAGTGTTAAACAATTAGCTAAGAGCTACAGGTAAGTTCAACAAGCCCTATAGACTCCACTTCTCTCTCAATCCATAAATTGTTGTAGAATTTGTTATGCTGGAATGTCTCCTCCAGCAAGAACATGTTATAAGAATGAAAAATAGTTGTCACTAGTTTTGAGATCAATTCATGGCAGCAGCAACATATTCCTCTTTGAATGGTGTTCAGCTACCCCTTGCTTTCAGTGCCTGCTACTAAAAGTATTTGCTATATACCTGATTTGGATCGATCTGACTTAGACTGTAAAATTCTTGTGTGTGTGTAATATCTATGTCTATATCTATATCATCTATATCTATCTATATCATCTATATCTATATCTATATCTATATCTATATCTATCTATATAATCTATATCTATATCCATATCTATCTATATCTATCATCTATATCTGTATCCATGTCTATGTCTATATCTATCTATGTCTATACATCAGTATTTTCTGCCACTTTCTGTAAAAAATGAGGGGATCAATATATCTTTTGCCTTTGTGATAGCATAGCACAATAACAGCAGTCATAGTTTGAATACTGTTAGCTGCTGCTAAAGATAGGAAACCTATCACTCTACTATTAAAGTTGCACATCTGAGCAAGAAACTTTATTCTGAGCAGTCCTGGTTAACTTTTATGGGTGGGGTTGAAAATTTTAGGTCTGAAAAAAGAGAAAACTTCCATAATCTGGAAGGTGTTTTCATTTTAGCACTTATTATCCTTCAATAAATTTTAAGGTGGCTCTGAAATATGAAGGTAGAACTGCACCAGCCCTTGCCTTAGTTCCAGAGTGGGGGTGGTACAGTGCAGATTACAGGCTGGTGCAGTCACATCAGGGTATGAGGTTTTCAGGCCCAAAGGTAGAAGACACTGGCTTTTCAATGCATTGGCATTTTGGTATCCATGTAATTCCTAACCCATAGGTTTGGGCAGGCAGCAGTTTTGATCTCTAATTCAAACTTGATGGAAATTTCAAAAGTTGCGTTATGACATCATGGGTTGACAATATCCCACAGCTGAATAGAACAAGTTATATTTGTATAGGGTTATACAAATATTCTGTATTTTTGCCTTGTTCCTCATCCTTTCTTTCGATTTGTTTGCTAGGTTATCATGTGAATAATACATCTACTCATTCAGACATGAAAAGGGTAGCACAAATAGTTACTTGTGCTGATTTGACTTGACAATCTCTCCTGCTTCCTTTTTCTCCTATTTTTTTTAACTATTTCTCTTGACACAACTCCAGCTACTTCTCCCGAGCTTCTGAGTCCCAAAGCTACCATCTGGCCTGCAGCTTGGAAAAGCTGTTCTCAGTGTAGAATCTTCCTTATTTGACACTCCAGCTAAGACTTTTTATAATCTCTACTCCCACTATCCTAGGCATGCTAATAAAAAACAACAACAAATGTTACTAAAAGAAACTGAAGCAAAACTTTTATGTCAGGAAAATAATTCATGCCAATAATGCTGAGCAAATTTGAATTCACTTCGTTACTAGCAATCTGCTTACTTGGGAAAAAAAAAAAAGGCAAAAAAAAAACCCAACCAACCCCCAAATATCAAAAATTCCACCTGACATGATTGTGGAGCAGATAGTATAGGAAGAAATACCCACTCCGTCATGACACTAGAATACTTGAGCTGATGTTCCACTTGCTGCTGCTATACTACTAGACAGAGTCACAAAATGGCCAACCAGTCTTTTTATTTCTTACATGAAACAATTGAGTCCATTAATTTTTCTCTAGAAGGTTTCTATTTTTCTGGTAGCATATCAAAATATTGCCCTTAGTTTAATTTTTGTCATGTTGAGGGCAGTGAGCGAATCATTGCTTAGAATGTAATATACTACACTAACTGTACAAATTTCCCTGAAGTAAACACTTTCCAAATCTGATTTGCAATACTCATACCCTGGTCTTTGATTTGTCAAGAGCTAACTGCACAGCAGTGCAATAGCAAGCAGAGACAGAGCAGCAAATCACACTAACTTAATTGTGACAGGGATTGGTTGTAGTATTTTGAATAAAAAGGAAAAAGACTCTCAGAAATTGAATCTTCCTGGTGAAAATAAGTTTCACAGAATTCTACAAGAAGAAACCAAATCTAAACACCAACTGCAGTTTGAAATAAACAAAGGAGATCGGAATACTTTTTACTCTAGCATTTTATTCTACTCATTATAATAGTTGTGCACATTCTATGATTGGGAAACATTTATTTCCAAAGATCAAAGTCTATTGAATAGTTCACTAAAACTAAAGACCCACAGAGAAGTATTTCTTAGAAGGTCATATTGGGTCACTGGTTAATGCTCTTTTGTTCAGAGACTTCTGTAGAACTGGCCAGCCCCAGATGCAACAGAAGGATACGTAACCTCACACAATAATGAGTGTTGTAGGGTCAAGGAGTTGTGATCAACAGAATGAAGTCCAAAAGACTGCTGATTCCCAGTGGTGTTTCTCAGGAATCACTCCTGAAGATAATTTGGCTTTAAGTTGGTGCTAATGGTCTGGGCAGTGGACAGAGTGCACCTCAGTAAGGTTTTGGGTGAAGCCAAATTGGTGTGGGGAGTACTTAATAAGCTCAGGATTGGGTCTGCCATTAACACTCAAAACACTCAAAAAGCTGGAGATATGGATTCAAAGGAACTTCACCACAAAGAAAATGCACAGTCCTGGAATTGAGATGGTCCCATGCAATAACACAGGGTGGGATCTGGTTGTGAGAGACCGTAAGAAATGAATTTCCTCAATCGGGAGAACAGAAAGGTAAGGACACCTTACTGTTGTTTATAACTGTCTAGTCAGAGAGTACAATGTGGATGAAAACAAACACAGAAATACAGAACAGAACAAAAAATGGCAAAGGCCGAGCTGCAGGATAGGAAATTCTGATTATACATTAGGAGAAACATTCATAAGAAAGGTATTAAAACATTGGGTAAGGTGGCACAAAGGGGTTATGAAATCTCTATCTCTTAATTAAAAATCCAACTGGAAAAGATTCCAAGAAATCTGTCTTAGGTTGGCCCTGCTTTGAGGAGCAGATTGGACAAAATGGGCTCCAGAGATCTCTTCCAGTTTAAACTACTCTATGAAATCATATTTTAGTGTTTAAATCCTAAAAAAGTGCTGTAATTTTGTTTTCTCACAAAATCAATCTTCTGCTCTAGGTGTTATTTCTGGATATTCTTGTAGGCAATAAATGCAGCTCAATTCTTGTCTCTAATCTCTTGATAACAGAATTCTGCTTATCTCACAAACAACTTTTCACTTGGATGTCCAATCTGATTGATCTGGTCTCCGATTAAACATTCAAATGGCTGTTAGTTTTGTTTGATTTTACTGCTCAGTGGTATTTTTTCTACAGTGGAAATGCTACTTTTTTTTGTTGAGTTTTCCATGTTGCTTATCTTTTCTAAATCTCAGTTTCTGCAATATTCAGTGTGAGGTTAGTGGCCTACTCAACAGTTAAGCAGGGACATCATGGCTATGTGGGATGGCATAATCTATGCTGTTGTTCTTTCCTTTTCCTGTTTATTAAAAAGTATTTTGCTTTCTAACAGCATCTGCACTTTAAGAAAAAAGTGCTATATGTAAACATGCCATACATAAATAAAATATATTAAGGCTGGATTTCTAAGAGTAGAAACTTTCATTAGGATTAACAGGCAATAAAGGGGGTTTTGGAGGAGCAAGAAACAGATTTCAATTGCAAGGTCCATCTGCTACCTACAGGAAAAAACACTGTTCTGTGGAAATAATTCCTGGCTGAAGAACAGTGTGCAAAACCACATCTCAGTCTCTGCTAGTGGAGGATTCATTCTGCACTCATATGAAGATGTATGAGTATACATCTCTTTGACTGCATGGGCTTTAGCTCTGTTCTTGTTTCCAGGATAGATGGGAAGCATTATTCTCCTCACCAGTGTGTTAATTTCTCCTAGACACCAATCCTTATATTTCTATTAATTCTATCAGGCAACCATTTCATGAAGAAAGGACAAGGTATAAGTCTTAATAGCTTAGGCACTAATATGATTTTCAAGAGACTTTGAGTTCTGATCAACAGCTAAAATACAATTTCTTTTTATGAACTTCTTAGGTCTGGTCACACCTCCACCTCGAGCAAGGTGGTTATGTGTCTGATATTGACAGCCCAACAACTCCATCAATTGTTTCAAATTACATTTATCTTAATGGTTTGAGCTCTGCAGGTTAGACATGCATGAAAGAATTTTTGTGAGACTGTCAAGTAAAATGATTGCATTTACTTCACCATGGGCTTGGTAACTACAGCTACCTTTGCTCTGTTAATACCCAGAAGTCCTGTATTTCTGTTGGGCTACCTCTGGGATCTTCACAGTGTGTGAGGCTCACTGAACTGAGGAATGCAGTGCAATGCAAATACCCAGAAACTAGAGCCACCTGAGAGGCTGTGCCCATGTGGCATGGTGCAACGTGAAGGTGGTCGAGCCTGAGTTTTGAAAGTGGCATTACCATACTCAGCCCACTATCAGGGGAAACACTGAGAGTCTATTGAGAACACATGCATGAAGCCCTGTTATGTTGCTCCCCTTTGAAATTGCTTGTGTGTTAGAAAAATAAAGCTAAAACCATTCAGCTGACTTTTTTTTGAAGGCAGATCAGAAGCTCTTACTGGGAATTTTGTACATTTCTGTGTATATGGACACATGGAAAATACTTACGTTTCCTTAATTCTTGTTTTTCTATAGGTTACACACAACAGTACACAGTTGTTCTACATGAGGGCAAAACACTACATGGGCTGTAATTTAAGAGAAAGAGACTATTAGTACGATGTCATATTTCTTTGACAAGCACATGCTTTTGTACCGTACTAAAGCAAGGTCAACTCAAATTTTACATTGATTTTCCTGGAAAATGCCAAGAGGCAAGAAAGTGCAATGTAACATCTCTGTTGATTTTATATCCAGGTCCTGATAGAACAAAAGGGAATTAAGCACTCCCTGAAAAAATTTAACATAAATATGTATGTAGAATTTCTATTCATTGAGAGCTGTCTAAGGAAGACTTGATTCCCAAGTTGTAAACTTCCATTTGCCTTTATAATTAGGTGATCATGTCCACATACTAATAAACCAGTACATAGTATTTTACTAAAAATGAACATGAAATTACTTAGGGAAGAACGTCTTCCTTTGTTTCATTGACACTCACATAAATTAAAGGTATTCAAAGTTACAAAAATAGTCCTCCTTTCTACTTCTCCTTTTTTGTAATATTTTATCTTTTGGGTCAAAATGTGGTTAGCTACTCCAGACTGGTATCTTTATTAATTTTGTATGTCTACTGTGAATATCCTGGTGCATTAAATTACCAAGCAGAGAAAAAATTGAACTTTTCAGATGACTAGAAGGAAAAGAAAAAACAAACAAGAAAAAATTAAGAAGGAAAAACGGAGAGCTCAGCAACACGACCAAAATATTAGCTAACCATCGGTCAAGTGAACGAGTATTTCAGTGAGGGGGGGACTAAAACTGAACAGCATGATAAAGAGAACAAGCAACTCATTGATGGTAAATCATAGGAAGGAGTCTGAACACATTGCAATTAAACACTGAGTATAGAAAGTGGGATTCAGAGGAGAGGCTTTAGCCCCAAATAATAGTTCACATGTGCCTTCATAGAGGAAACAGTTTTTAATGAGGAATTCCTTCAACTCCTTTCATTAGGAAGTGACAAGTTTGATTAGAAGAATATTTGGTGATATTTTTTCTTTTCCTTCTCCCTTTGGTAATTCATCCCTACTTATGTCACATTCCATTTTTGTCTATGATGAATTTTCCCATTTATCATAAAAGGAGCAAGTCATCAGGTCCATATTTTACTAATACAGGGCAAGGAAGTGTTAATGAAACTTCACTCAAAAGAGAAGAAAGCCCAGTAGTCTCCAAGAGCTAATAAGCAAGAAATCTACTCAGTTTGAATGAATGTTGTTCCATTTTGGTTTGCGTTCTTTTGCAGTTTCCGTTTGCAGAGGACACATATGCTAAAATATATATTTTTTAAAGGTCACGATTTGATATTTTTCCAGAAAAATGGAAAAGACATGAAAATATAATTTTTGAGCTGTAAAGGGCTACTGAGGTCAGTGATCAGAGAGTGAACACATGATAATATAGCAAATAAGCAAAGCAGTCAGAGCTAGATTATTATTTCTACATTAAAGACTCAGATTTCTGGCAGGCAGCATTTACATCAAAACAGAATATTGACATGCAATACAGGCTGCTGTACATGAACAAATCCTGGGGAGCTTCAAGGGGCTCTTGGAGAGGGGTTATTTTTTTCTCCCCACATTTATCTTACACATTTCCAGCTACAAGAAAGCTAACCCACAGAGAGCCCCATGAGCAAACCAGCTGATATTGGCATGGGCACAGTGACTGATCGAAGTGAAGGTTGCAACTCAGCAACAAATGTAATGGTTAGGAGAATAAGGCACTAGTGAAAGGGGTGATAGGGCTTGAATAAAATTAAAATCAACATATTCAGGGTATTTTGAATTAATCTTTCTCAGCTGAGTACAGAATGATAAATCCAGGCTGAAAGAAAAAGGAAAAGTCTTCAAGCTTTAGATAAAAGAGATAATGAATGATTTGCACCTATGTTAATTTGTTTATGACTTTTAATTGAAATATTATTTATAAGGCAACAGTAGCTAATAGCCATATTTTTTCTGTGAAATGTGTTGAACTGTGCAAGCCAAAAAGAGTGCCTGCCTTGTGAATTAGATAGAAACTTGGATGATTTATTTGTTCCTGATCTAATCCTGATCAAAAATAGCTCACTGAATTCCTACAGCACCTTCATAGGAGAAAGGGAAAATATAAGGACTTCCACTGTGTCTTATGAGGAAAAAATTCTGGATGATCAATCATTGCAACTAATTCTTTTACCTTGTTTAATCAATTACAAATCCCGTGCCTTGTCTTTTACAAGAAGTTGGGCTACAAATATAAAGTCACAATACTTAAGTGAATATCCAAGAATAATTTTAAAAAGGATTATCAGAACTTCCTCTAAATTCACAACTCTTCATCTATCATATTTTTCTGCCCTATTCACCTACCTTCATCTACCCAAATTCACAATTCTTCATCTCTTGCAAGAACCCTAACTGGCTAAGTGGCATAGTTTTCAATAAAATAGCATCATTTGAACAGTATTTCAAAAAAGGCTACACAGCTTTTTTTGGGGAAACAAATGAATTATGCATCTTAAATATCAACAAATATTTATACAGCTAACAATCTGCAGCTTAAGTGGTCTCTACAAATTTAAAGAAAGGGCATACTGTAGTACTCCATGATAAACTCAATAATAATTAGAATTCCTACCAGGCTGTTAACTAATGCAGACATATTAACATGTATTTTTAGCTGAGCTTATTTTGTTCTAATAAAATTTAAAGAAGCATAGCTGAAGGGTAAGAAGTAGCAGCATCTGCTCTACTACCAGCTCTGCATTCTGCTGTGCCATTTAGGCACTGCCAGTGTGTATGTTTTTGAAATGCTGAAATGAAGTCCTAGATTGATCCACTGTTGCTGCTTTAAAATAGTCTGTGTATAAGCCTCTGCTTCTAAATTCTGTGATACAGGATTTCTGGAGGGATGCAATCCCAAAAGTAGCAGCCTAAATTAGAGACTTAGCTCAACAGAAGTGATGACACTTGATGCTTATGGAGGTCTCTCAGGAAACAGATTCCAATACATCTATCCCTAAACATATCTGCGTGTTTTTCTTTGATGTCCAGGTTCATTAAAAACAGTCCTTTTAGTTTTTTTAAAATTTTTAAAAATATTTTTGTATGTTCTAACTACTACAAGGCTAGTGTCTGTTTCATGACTGGGAATCATGATAAAGCGAGATGGCACAAATGTTAAATGGAAGGTGATTTGTTTTGTAGTAATGATGTTTCTTAAGTGATACAGATTTCTCTGAAGGACAACAAATTTCAAGGTAAAGAAGAGTCTGAGCCTTTACATATGATTTGTGGGAGTTAATGTTGAATGAAAAAACAGTTCTTGAAGTATTTGCAAGGAGTCTGCTGCATGCTTTCACCCCTCCCTTCACATGTGCTTGCAGGCTGGTGCAGTCAGAGTCCTGTCAATGGCATTTCTAAGTTATGATGGGTTAATTCACATCTCTCTGGGCATCACTGGTGCTTGACAAGGTGTGAGATCTGAGGGCACATTGGCAGTGTGGAGCGTGTTGAGCGCCTTGGACAGTGTAATTCAGACACCTCAAGGAATGTCTCCCCTAGGATGTCTCACAGAAATTAAGTTATAATCTGAGAAGTTGTTCCACTAGATTTGCTTTCCTTTAGGACTTGTGAAGAAATATAATTTAGATGACTTCAGACAACACGACAAATCTCTTCAGAGTTCTCAGTCAGGAAAAAAGAAACAGCAGTTTCTTGTCCTGTTTGCTCAGTATAGCTTGATTTAAGTGATCAAGGTAACATTAGAAGGAGTGTAGTCACTTTTGGCAAGACACATGTACAAGAATTAATTTAATAATTTGTGAAGTATTAAAAATAAATATTTTACCTTCTTTTTTTATTTTTTGATGTAAATTATATTTAATCTATGGTGTATCTCTGCAAATGCAGTCCTCCTTCCTGAAATATGTACTTTGGGGATCTCAGTATATAAGCATCTTTTATTACAATGTGATTTATATACAGTAGCAAGAAGGGAAGGGAAGGGAAGGGAAGGGAAGGGAAGGGAAGGGAAGGGAAGGGAAGGGAAGGGAAGGGAAGGGAAGGGAAGGGAAGGGAAGGGAAGGGAAGGGAAGGGAAGGGAAGGGAATAAAAAGCAAAGCTGGGAATCCTGATATGCCCTTTACAGATTGCTCATAGGGACATAAAGCACATACATGAGTGTGGATTAGTAAAGCAGCCATTTGTCAGAGCAGGGTCAGGATGAAACTTCTTAAGCTTCCTTTGCCAGTCTGTTTTGAATGCCGGACCACGAAAAGCATCCTAAGCTATCATTAATAAAAATAAATAAGATCCTAGAGGGAATATGATCCATATCATAATGCAGCTTACTGGTGTCTAGAGAGTAAGAAAGTGTTTAAGTAAGAAAATAAGTGGGAAGGTTATTGATGACTTCCTTTCCTCCAGAGATGTGATCTTCTACATCTTTCGGTTTTCAGCACCTTGCTCATTTTTCCAGTAGGGATATGGGTCACCATACAGTAAAGCTAAGCCTAGCACCAATAGGTTTGCTTTTTAATTGCCTTTCAGAGGGGCTTTAGTAGGAGTGCAGAGATCCCAGGAGATACCCAAGAGCACAGAATGAAGATCATGGAGGTAGTGCTGTCTGCCCACAGACCACACTAAGAGAGTAAATATCCTGTATAAGAAATACAAGAAAGATTGCACTGCACTTACAGTTTTTTAATATCATTACACTGCTACTTAACGCAAGAAAGGAATTCCACAACCCTTTGCTCTTAAGTGAGAGTACCTTTCTCAAGGTGCTCTAAGTTCCCTTCACTCTTCTCCTGTGCTGCTTTCTCACCATGCCTACCACCCACTTTTAGTGGTACATCCTTTCTTAGCATCTGATAACTGCATAAAACAAGAAATTACTACTTTGAAAAATTTTTATGTCTCAATGTTAGTGCAGAAAATTATTATAGTTGTCTTTTTTTATTTAAGTAGGAAATTGTGTGGCTCCACAAAGTGACAAGCAATATATAAGTGTAATAAATTACTTTGCATTTCTCAAGAAAAAGTTTACGTAGATTACTTAGAGATTACTCTGTACTTTATAAACAGCTTTACTGTTTATATTAATTTTCTGTCTATTCTATGTACTTACACAATTACTATAATACCTTGAAGCCTCAAAACCCTTTGAAATGCAGATGTTGATGAGACTGGAGAAGAAAACAACAGCGATATTATACTTTGCTAACATAGACATAGACTTACACACATGTCATTTGACATAGACATCTACATCTCAGTTGCAATTGTATGCATCTACACCTGTAAGTATCCAGAAGAGCAAGTGGAGGCTGATGTTCTCAGGATATATGAACAGCTAACTATACATGCCTGAATTTGAAGGAATTTTCAGAAAATACTGGGCTGGTTTACATTGGTGATGACCATTGATGACAGAGAACAGAGATGTTTAAAAAATATCCACCAAAGTTCACTCTGTAACTTTGATTTCCTAACAACTTTAGAAAAATGGAGCCCTTTTGGCTTTTTCTTTTCTTTTTTTTAAGATTGTTGCATAAAACTTAGGTAAATCAGTTAACCCTGGGTTTCAACTCTCTAGATTGCTGGACTACCCCCTAGAACAATATTCACTATTGCTTGCATGTATTTATTTTTTGTTGTCTGAGGCAATTTTAACCAGTCTCCAAACTTCAGGGATTCAGGCAGCATAAGTTTTTCCTGAATGCTAATTAGCTTGATAACTTTGTTTATTTACAGATTATTAAGCAACCTGTTAAATTAATATGTCGCCTCATAATACATCTTTCAGGTTTCTTGCAGCTGATTGTTTGGAAGGTTGTTTAATGGAGGAGCCCTGGCTGGTGGAATGATGGTCTCACAGGATTTGCAACCTACTGAAGGAGCAGTTTTTTTTGCACAAGTTGTATCTGTGGTTCATTGAATTGTCTTGGAAGTCAGATGTTAATTGTATCAATAAACATAGCAACAGTGCCTTTCACAGGTCCCATGATAGCTGCTTTTCCTTCAGCTGGAGCTCTTAAAATGTTCTTGGACTGTATTTTTCCACAGTTGACTTGTACCACACAGCTAGTGTTTCTCTCTGAATCATCTACTAAGAAAATTGGAACTGCTGGTGAAATATCCACAGGCCCCGCTCTGCACCAGGTACATCAGGAGTTTCAAAAGAAAATCAATAAATTATTCCCACAGACCACCAATCAGTAATAAAATGGGATTTTCATCAGTAATAGTAGAACATTTTTGCATTCATGCAAACCCCACCATTATTGCAAATTCAATTAGTTCTGCTGTTCCTTGTTAACATATTTTAAAAACTGTAAAAGTGGATTCCAAGTTCTGCAGCCTTAGTTTTATGGTTGGAGGGAAAAGGCAAAGGGATACAGGCAGTTCTGCATGTATGTAGGGTTTTATGAGGAGTTCCTGTCAAAATGGACTCTGAAATACTCTGTGTTCACATTATGCTCTTTAGCACTCCATTACAGTTGCAACCACTTCTAAGATCTCCCATTATCAGTTGCATTGAATCAAGCACGCATCTCAGAAGATCTTAACTTTATGTCTTAGATTTTAGGGAAAGCACTCTAATAAGTGGGATCTGAAAGAAAATACTGTTGGTTATTGCCCAGAATATTCTAAATACTTTAAAATGTCATATTTCAGTTCCTTATTACACAGTAATTAACACAAAATTGGACTAGATTCTATGCAGTACACCTCATTATTTCATAGCTGGATAGGTGACTCTGACTTAAAATACCTACATAGCAATAAAGTTTATAAACCATTATGCAGCAAAAATATATAATCATTACTAATGGAGTGCTGAATGGGAGCTAAATTCTTCTCAGCCCCCAGCATAATGCAGAGATTAATAAAACAGACGAGTTGAATATCTATTACCTGGAAGTCCTAAAATTTCAGTAGTTCTCTCTTTTTTCTTTTTTTTTTTTTTTTTGAGAATCATAGAATGTCTGGAAGTGACCACTGGGGAGGGTTTTTTCTTTTTTTTTCTTCCTCTACTTAAAAAAAATGCATTGGTGTTTAGTAAAACCTGGTAACCAGAGTGAAGAAGGCAGTGTTACCATCCTGGAGCTCAGAATATTTGCCCATGTCTGAATCTGGCCTGAAGTACATGGTTATACAAAGACCCGGCTCTCCTGCTCCAGTGCTGGCCCTGGTCCCCTCTGAGCTTGGAGGTGGCTTCCACAGTCCCTTCCAGCTGTCCCTTCTATGACCCTCTGGTGTTTCGAGAGGAGTGGGATTTACCCACATATAAAATCTTGGGTTTTATGCAACTTGTTTTGCATTGATTTATGTTTATTATTTATTTTATAATCCCCGTTTGTCTCTTTGCTGATATTCCCCATCAGTTATCACCAGAGCACCCTGTGTCAGTGCTCCCAGCATGCAAACTCAATAGCTTTTCAACGTGACTTTTCCCGTGGCAGAACAAAAAAGAATTAATCTGTTAAAAATACAGTCAATTGAAAAACAGATTGGCTACTTTGAGTTCACTATTTTTTTCTTAGCATTACAAAAGTCAGGGTAGAAGTCATGGTTTAATTCTTTCTGGATTACAGTCCAACCAGGACTTGTTAAAATTGCTCCCCTGTAGAACAGTAATACATAAACAAAGAAAGAGAGGAGTTGAGCCTGCATTTCAAGGACAACTCCCCACCACTTTGAGAACTAAGGTGAAAAATTACTCTGTTTTTCTTGTCATCAGTAGGAAAGCTTGAAACCCTCATAAGTGATGCACAACTTGGAGGATGTCTGTTCAAATGGCATTATGAACAACATATATGTTGAACGACAAGAGAACTGTGGAGGTTGTTTTCCTACCCCTGCTCTCCCTTTGTCCATAAGGAAGGCTAGAAATACATGGTACAATGAAGGACTTAGAAAAAGTCTGTTCAAATGGTATTATGAGTACTGTGCTAATAGAGGAGCTACTTTCCATGCCTACATGAAAATAAATCAGCTGCCTTCACTAAAATGGATGGGACTTATTGTTATTCTGCCTTGATTCAGAGATTGCCCTTCTGGTAGAATTTCAAATATATATATATATACTGAAAAAAACTATAAAAGAAGAAAAAACTTCCCCCCCCCAAAAAAAAAAAAAAAAAAAAAAAAAAAAAAAGGTAAAGAACTTAAGAAATTACTTTGCCTTTTTTTTTTTTTTTTTTTTTTCCCAAAACCCTGATCCTCACAGACAGTTTTAAAACTGACTATTTAGTGCAGCTCTGGACACCTGATGATTTTTAATGTAACAGAAAACATTTCTGCTCTTTTCAAAACGACAAACCATCTCCATGTGGGCTTGAAGACAAATACCAATCAACATGACAGGCAGAAACAAACACATGCTCTGCTGTATGCTAATGTGTCCTAATTCCTTCTTCATCCAAAATGGTATATATTCAAAAAATCACAGAAATTTATAGTGTTTTTTAAATTATGAACATAGGTCTCAGGTTATCCCAGAAGTGTGCACTTCAGCAACTGCTGCATTCAGTAAATGGACAAAAGATCAAAGGATGAATTTTAATTTGTTTAGATTAAATGCCGTGAATTCCATTTTATGTAATGCTGTAAGTATACTGATTTTGATAAGCAGTGTATACTGCTCAGTAACTCCTATTTTTCCCTTCAGCTGAGTTTCTGTGATATTAGCAATTTCTACATGTTCACATTCCAGCACCTTCTCCAGGTATCAGCACACAACATTAGCTCAAAAATACAAAATAATCCATCTATAAACTCTATGCATTTGGTAAAAAATCACAGAGGCTGAGAAACCAGATATTACACAGCATTTAGGTATAGCATAATAGAGACTAACACTGTAATTCTGCTCCTAATGAACACCATGGCCTTCTGTCAATGACTTTTGTAAGAATAGGACTTTGCATAAGAAAGGCATCATTGTATGGTCACCCACTATAATCTGCATAAACATGCCAGAGAAATCAATCTACTAATATCTTCATTGAGTCACTTCTCATTATACTGGAGCATAACCTTTAAATCCAATTTGGGCATAGAATTATTAGAATTATAAATTCAATTCCAATGTTAAATATACTTTATTTCTTCCTACTTTGAATTTATCTACTTTTAACTTCCAGGCACTCGATCCACCTGTAACGCTTTTCTGCTGTGAGAAACCTTCCACAGTCTTTCAACACAATTACTGTTCTTTAATATTCTTTAGGATATATTTGCCACAGGGAGATGGTTTGGTCTAAATCACCTGTGTTTCTGTCTTAAGGCTGACATCTATTTGCATTATATCTCCTTTCAACAGCTGAGCAACACAAAGGGATTTTACGTACAGTGAGTATCCTCATGGTCTCCCCCACCAAACAAATATCTTTATGATATAGGCACACTTAGAGAAAATTAACAAGAAACTGGTTTCCCATGTTAATTAAACTCATAGTGGATTTACGTAGGTAAACCTGCCTTTTCTTCTCCCACAGGCCAGAGAGACCTTCCCAGGCTCAGGAGATCCAGAAAAATAGCACTACATGTAGCCACAGGCATCGGCTACAACACGTTCCCTAATGTGAGATATGTGCAGTGGATAAAGCTCCATTTGAGCCAGTAACCCCAGACAGCCTTTCCCACCAGTGAGAAAAGCAGACCCTGCTCAAGTGCAATTTATCTCTGCTAAAACAGCCATCTGAACTCAGCCAGATGAGTTGTGCCCTGAAAGGACCTCCAGCGACTAGAAATGGGAGCCAGGGCAGTAACCTCAGATGAAGGCATACTTAGAGGGGTTACATGCAGTTTTATTTAATTAATTCAGCCCTCACTGTAATGCTTTTGAAGAGAAACATTGGTTTAGAAAAAAGTGCCAAAATTCTACACTCATTTCTCGTGTGGCGAACAGAGGTATTTAATCGAGTCCCTGCTTCCCAAGGGAACAAATAAAATTCCGGGTTTCCGAACAGAACTTGGAAAGAATAGGGCATCTCAGTGTTTGGACAGGGAATTCATAATGACATAAAGGGTCAAGATGTTAGCATGACTGGATGTTCTAAAAAATATTTTTTTCTTGGTGAAATTGTATAGAAATTTCAGATTTGTTAAAAATGTGATCGATTCTCTAATAAGTATTCTTTATTTGATACTCCTTTACCATTAACAATAGTTGGATTCAGTTAATGGGTATGAATATGGATGAAATATTTAGGTATTTAGGATTCTGAAAATAATCACTATTTTCAAGCAGAAAATATGTTTTTAAAGGAAAAAAAATTGCTAGATACAAACATCTCATATCAAAATCTTACATAATTTAGAATTTATTTTCCTTTGGTTTTCCATTTTATCAATGTTTCATTTTCATTTTAGGAGTAATTTTTCTGAGTTAATTTATGCAACTAGGGTTTGAGTTATTTTTTCCAAGAGAAAACAATGAACAAGCAAAACAAAACACTTTTTCTTCATAATGTTGATAGAATACTTGGGTTGAGTACATTTAGAGTTACTGTAAGAATTGTTTAAAAACAGTAGTGTTTTTATCTAATTGACAAATTTATTTGGAAATTAGGTAAAAAAAAGAAGTGAACTATCACTTGGAATGGGAGAAATTTTTTAATTAGAGCCCTTTCCTTATAAATGGAAAGATGTGAATCCAAACCAGAAGAAATACCCTATGGCAATAACCTATACAAAGAAACTAAATAGCACATGCAGAACTGAACTAACAAATATTTTATTAAAAACCTACAAATCCAAACAAGCAACTAGTTAGCATGTGTTGTAGTAAAAGAATTTTGTCGTTATACTTAGATGTTGATTTTGATGAGTTTAAATGATAGAGAAATATTATTGATGCAATGTATTACATTTCTGCAAAACATTTGAACTGGTGTCATGACAGATCCTGTTTCATGAATTCAAATGTCAAAAGCTACAAAAACAGTTAAAAATATGCAATTATTTTAAAAAAATGCTTTACGTATAGTTATGAAAACATCATTATTAATATGGATCTGTTTCTGAATACCTGTGTTTCCCCTCAGTTCGTCAGAGGGCTCTCCTTTTCTATATTATTTACACATTTTAAGGATGGCTGGGATAATTACATTAGTGCTGAAAAAAAATCTCTTGGTGCCAGAAGAGGGGTGGGAGTGGTTAATGAAAAATTTAAGAGAGTTTGGTTTCAGTGAAACAGTATCTATTTCAATATGGCTAAGGACCATGTATATAGGAAAAGAGAATGCAAACTACAATAATGATATAGGTTTGCTAACCTGGGAAATAGTGACGCTGAAAAGTACTTAGGGCCATGGTGGATAATCAACTAATAATGAGATCCCAGGTGACACTGCAGTAAAAAGAAATAATGGATAGAAACATGGGATGGTGAGTAAGAGTTGTGAGATTATAATACATCTGCATTTGACAATAATGAAACCATTTATGGAATAAGTCATCCATTTCTGCTATTGAGAGATGCTAAAAACCTGCATAGAATTCAGAGCAGAGCACGGGAGTAACTAACCCCTGGTGTGGCATCCCGGCAGACAGAAGGTACTCCAGCATTCCAAGGAGAAAACCGCGGGGTCACTTGATGGTCTCTAAGTATCCATGTGGACCACGAAAGTCTTTTCAGTCTAGAATATTACAGCAAAACAATACCAATATTGGAAAGCCTAGATGAGTGGCTTGTAGGGATGGAACAAGGGCTAATTGTTAAGGAAACTTCCCAGTCTGACCATTCACAGACTGTGGCCTTCGCCCTCCCAGTGCCAGGGCCGAAGCCCCTTCACAGTGGAGGCTCTAGTGACCCAGTGGGTCCCCGCTTGACTCCCCCCACACCCCACACTCACTCTCATACTGGTTTCCAGACTGGCTTCACCCCGGATTTCCCATGGCAGAGTCTCTGATGTCTCATTCCATAAAGCCACTTGTTCACGGTGCAGTAACACAGAAACAGCTCGATCTGGTGCCTCCAAGGAGGGACCCCGAACAAAGGAGCCCCCGAGCTTTTACCCCCTCACACGCCAAGCTCGGGAAAGTCTGGAGTCCTGGTCACCTGGATGGACCACAGGTGCCCTTTGTTATGCGAAGGGGCGGCTGTTCACGGCTCTTGTCTCAGGCTCCCGCCCCCTGGTAGCTCGAACCTGCAGCTCCGACGGCAGCTGCTCACCGAGATAGCTGCGCTGAGTGTGTTCCTCAACAGCAGTGTCTTTAAACTGACAGAGGGAAAGTCTGAATTTGATATTAGGAAGAAATTCTTTACTGTGAGGGTGGTGAAGCACTGGCACAGGTTGCTCACAGAAGCTGTGGGTACTCCGCCCCTGGAAGTGTTCAGTGCTAGGCTGGATGGGGCTTTGAGCAACGTGGTCTAATAGGTGACATCTCTGCCCATGTCAGAGGGTTGGAACGAGGTGATTTTTAAGGACCCTTCCAACCCAAACCATTCTATGATTCTATGGTTTAAATTCAGCAGGAAGGAAAAAGAGAATTAAATGGAGGTGATTCATCTGTGGAATCACTTTCAAGATTTCATGGTGAAGTTTTTGTTATGAGAAACTGTAAAGCCAGAACAGAATATTTGTTCCACAAGACACCACACGCTTTTCTTCAACTCTGACTATTGCACTTTGGCTAGGAATTGATGCATGGTGCTCCTATGGTTTGAACTTGTAATAAAATTGGAGTGTTCCCTAAAGCCCACCAAAATCTACGAATGGTGTTTATTGATATGGAAAAATAGCTGGAACTTCCAGATGTGATTTGGAACATTGCCTCTCATCATGAACAAAAAAATCATTTGAACTTTTATTAAACACTCCAGCTTACAGCTTATGTACACTTAAGATATTACGAGTACCTGGAGGTTGAGGTCTCTCAGCCACAGGCAGTAGATCAGGGGCATGACTTGATCTTACAGATGCTGCACACATGGAAGCACACATCAAACTGAGAATATTGTTGATCTGCATGATAGATGCTCTCAGCTTGAAGGGTGCAAAATTTGAGCACCTCTGGTCCTGGTGTCCTGTGCTCACACTGGGAGGAAACTCTGCCTAGGCCAAGAACTTTTAAAAGAAGAATATTAAAGTGCCCAGTGCTGTGCAGTTTAGCCAATTGGTAGTTTGTGGTGCAGACCTCAGCGCTGAAGAAGGAAGACACTGAAGCTGGAGACTTGACATGGAACATTTTCATCTGGTTCATCTTACTATACAGAAGCACTGACTCCAATATCTTCTGCTCTTGCCACCCGAGGTGCAAATTTGGGCCCCTTTATAGGAATCCATAGTCTACACCAAAGGAAATTATAGCAAAACCAGATATGAGGTAGAGCACTGCTACCTTAAGCCTTGATTATTCAGAAAGACTGGTCTGATTTCACATGTTATTATTCTCCTTCTTGTTTGCTACACCAGTGGTTTGTTCCAATGCCTTTCCCCAGGAGAGTGAGCCTGAATTGTATTCCAGGGGCAATTCAGAAACTAGAAGGCAAGCTGGGTCTCATTTTTGAAAATTAACATTTAACTTTAATTGTTCCTTCCCACGCTACATTGGAAATTATTCCTCTGTGCAAACTGAACAAAAAAAGAAAAGGTCACGTTCAAACGTAGATTTTAGAAAACCCTGAAATTTAGTTCTAGTTTACCACCTTGTCTTCATCTTAAATATAGCAATAAAAACAAAACAAACCTTGTCTGCATGCCTGCTTTACATTAGAGACTTACAAGGAAAGTTATATGTTGTCTGTTTCTTTGCTGAAAAGAAAAATAACCAATTTGTTCTTGTGTGGTTCATGGAAAATAGCCTTGAGAAAATGTTATTGATGTAGTGTATTTATGTAGGGTTGCAAGACAAATTATGCCATCAGCAAATAAGGTCAGAGTAGCAGAGTGAATTACTGGCAAAATAGGTTCTTTGCAAAGGACAAAGGTTGTTTTAAATGCATATAAACCTTGGAGTCATATGAGAAGAAATAATACAGGTTCAGTGTGGAATGTAGTATTTTAAGGCTCCCCAAAACTCCATATGATTTTTTGTGGATGACTATTACCTTTTTAAGAAGGATGAAGAGGCCTGCATGGCAGAATATCTGCCTGTGATTACTGGGAGGCACTTCCCTTGAAGTGTGGTGTAGCTGCTTCAGTTAGACTTCTTGACCCTGCCTTCAGAGGGGAAAACATTGCATTTAGGGATGAGTTCCTACTTCTTCTCATGCAGTCCTGAAGAAGCTAATATAATTTTCTACAGTGGGAAATAAGGAACACATCAATAGAAGCCAAACAACCTGCTTAACCACAGGTATGCACAGGAGTACACTGCAGAGAAGAGCACCCTATTTAGTTTATAACAAAAAATAATTCTGTTCTACAGTTTTGGATATTTCATGTAATTCCTCATCTGTATGAAAAATGTGTAACACAGGTGCTGCTAAATTATTCCTAGTGCACTTCAAGCTTTTCTGCCAATCATAAGAATGAGCTTTGAAAGTTTATTTCTGGAGAAGTTCTGGGCTGGCCAGATTATAGCATCAGTTATTTAAGAAAAAAAATCATAATCATATTAATTTGGTAAATAATATTGAAATAAAGCAGCATATTAAACATGTCAACATTGCTTTGCAGTTGCAATTGGCAATGGCATTTTTCAAAAGAGCAAAGTCATTGCTTATCGAATACACCAGGGCCCTTAAGCTACATGTTTCACAGTAGTCATTCATGACAATGCAAGTTTTGGACAAGATAACAGAAAGAAGATCTTCCCCTTTTTAGAAATGCCCTAACTTTTGGGATAGAGCAGCACACAGGATGAGTTCACAGGTATAGCCAAAGCCTGGACTGTATTTGCTGCACTGATGCAACCTCAAGATCATCTGGCCGCGGTGAGAGCCAGCTTGACAGAACTGATACCAGAGACAATGAATTCGAGTGGCCGAGAGCTGAGCCTGTGAAAGAGCTGACTCTGATGGCATGATGGTT
Organism: Aphelocoma coerulescens; assembly: GCF_041296385.1. Taxonomy (NCBI): domain Eukaryota; kingdom Metazoa; phylum Chordata; class Aves; order Passeriformes; family Corvidae; genus Aphelocoma; species Aphelocoma coerulescens. Next base: position 89,726,045 of record NC_091013.1, on the reverse strand, counting down.
TTTGGCCTTTTCTTTTGTCCCTTTTATACCTTTTTACAACTTCTGTATTCTTAGTGCTTTTTGCCTTCATTCTTGGACTTGTTTGTTCAGCTAGGAGACTAAACATCTTAGGAGCTTCGTAGTTAGGGATCAGTGTGCCCCAGACCCCAAGGTCCTCTCCAGAACAATTTGTAAACTAAGATAGAACCATCCAGGGGAAGGTTCCTTGGGGAGAAGGGGCTCATTTGAGCCTCTCATTGGGAAATTTTTGATAGAGATGTTAATTAGTAAGACCTATAATGTTATAGCAGATCTTTTGGGGGTGTGCATTGCGGTGTGCATTGAGGTGCATTTGACCTGGATGTAGTGCACCTAAGGATCCTTAAAATACCAAGGTAAAATCCCTTTTTCCCTTCTAACTGTGTTTGACTCTTGATTTTAAGACCAGGAAAAGTCATCAACACCATCCCTGCAGGTGGGGAAGGTCCCAAACGCAATCTCCATCCTAATCCCATACCTGACTGGCAGCAAACACCATAGTTGCATGTGTACAGCTGTTCCACCAAACCCAGGCTTGAACTCTGACATGCAATGATCTCTTCTGTTCTCAGCATGTTTCTCATCCCAGGCAACAACTAGACATTGCTGACAGGGTCATAGAATATCCTGAGCTGGAAAGGACCTACCAGGATCACTGAGCCTGACTCCTGGCCCTGCACAGAGTAGCCCAAGATAGTAAAGTACAGTCCAAGATCTGTTCCTGATAGGGAATTTGGGTATCAACAACTTATTTTCAGGGCCTAGGAGTCTTGCTGGGACATCACTGGGCTGCATCTGGGACTAGCTGAGGTTGTTGGGATGAGCCTTGGCTCATGAGATACTGCTCTGCTCTTGGTGGATGCCTCTGTCTTCTCCCACCCCAGGAGCCACCAACCCTCCAGCCCTCAACTCCTAATGTGGGTAACAGTGGGCAGTATGGAAACAAGCATTTAACAACTGTTCTTTCCAAATAAGAACTTTCTCCTTTCAAACCTTAAAGTATCACCGCTGAACTAATCTGTCATGATAGCAAATAATACAATACAGTCACTGATGTTAAACTGACAGTTAAAACTGCTTTTTTATGCTTCACATTGCTCATTTTTAGCTTTCCAAAACTTTGTAACATCACCTCGTACTTCCTGGGCATGTAACATTGTCATTGTGTTTCTGCTTTCCCAAATGTTACTTGCTGCATAAGACTGAAGAACATTTCTGTCCCTTGATTGTGGTTTAAGGACAAAAATCTGTGAAACAGTTTTATGCAACAGTTCTAAGGCAGTAGAAGGGGACTTTAAACAGTGTGACTGAGAAGGAGTTATCTTCTTTACACAGGAGACAGGTGTTTAGATATATATACTTCATAATTATAGAATAAGAAATAGACCTAAAGAGTTCTGTTGTGGAACATCTGTTAAAGTAATAACCTGTGAGACTGGGTTCCTCAATTGTAATCCTGATTTATCATCAACTTCTAATTTAGTGGCAAGTAAGATCTTTCTGAGCCCAAATCCAACATCTTTTAAAGGCGGTTTATGCTGATGTAACTCAATTGATCCTAACAGAGTCACTTTCACTTTACGTCAATGAAAGTGAAATTGGGATATCATTACAGTCTCAGTTAACTCATCTACCAAATAGATTCATTTTATCGATCAGAGCTAGGGGACAGTTTAGAGCTGGAATTTTTATTTTCTTCTTAAAAAAAACACAACTTTTTGTAATTAAAAAATTGGTAGGAGACACGACATCGTTCTTATTTAAAGACTGTGACTCAAAAAATAATATCTTGGACTCTTGAACTGAAAAAATGCATGATTTTTATAGAATCACAGAATCATTAAGGTTAGAAAAGACCTCTAAGTTCAACCACTTTTTTCTGAAAGCAGGCAAGGAAATGTGAAAGGAAATCACACATTTACAAATTGTGATTTTTTTTACATTTTAGTTCCTTGACAATAATTTTTTGTTTGTTTATTTCAGCTCACACTTCAAGATGTGAAAAAATACTGAAATACCAAATTTTCCTCAAGACAGTTTTAAAAATACTATTTTCATGAAAAGCTGAAAGTGAGTCAGCAGTGCCCTGGCAGCCAGAAGGGCCACCTGTGTCCTGGAGTGCATCAGGCACAGCATCGCCAGCCGGGCAAGGGAGGGGATTGTCCTGCTCTGCTCTGGGGCTGCCTCAAGGGCTGTGTGAAATTTTGGGTACCACAAGATAAGAAAGACATTAGGCCATTAGAGAGCATCCAAAGGAGGGCACAAGGATGGTGAAGGGTCTGGAGAGCAAGCTGTATGAGGAGCACCTGAGAGAACTTGCTCTGTTCAGCCTGGAGAAGAGGAGACTGAGGGGGGAGACCTCATTGTGGTCTGCAACTTCCTCACGAGGGGAAGCTGAGGGGCAGGCACTGATTTCTCTCTGGTGACCAGTGACAGGACCCTAGGGGATGGCCTGAAGTTGTGTCAGGAGAGGTTTAGGTTAGATATTAGAAAATGGTTCTTCACTCAGAGGGTGGCTGGGCACTGGAACCAGGCTCCCCAGGGAAGTGGTCAGAGCACCAAACCTACCAGACTTCAAGAAGTGTTTGGACAATGCTCTCAGGCACATGGTGTGACTCTTGGGAATGGTCCTGTGCAGGGTCAGGAGCTGGACTTGATGATCTTGATGGGTCCCTTCCAACTCAGAATATCCTATAATTCAATGATTATATGCTCTCTAGTTCTTATTTACTTTAAAGGGGTGTTTGGAGGCTCAAGATAGGTCTAAAAAAAAAAAAAAAAAGAAAATTTTGCAGTAAAAATAACTTAAAGAGTTAAACCTGTATTCTATAACAATTTCTGCTAAATACCAGTTAAATACCAGTTACCCACATTCACCTTCTAGCTTTCTTGTCATTCCACATGACATATTTCTAGCATGTTTTTATCCACTTTAGGCTTCATACTTGCTTGTGATGGGCCATCTGGCTTTTCTGGAGGAAAAAGAAGTCATAGAATCATAGAATGGTTGGGGTTGGAAAGGAACTTAAAGATCATTTAGGTCCAACCCTGCTGCCATGCCTCACACTTCACCAGCTTGCTCAGAGCCCCATCTAACCTGACCTTGAACACTTCCAGGGATGGGGCAGCCACAACTTCTCTTGGCAACCTGTGACGGTGTCTCACCCCCCTTAAAGGATTTATTTCTAATATCCAATCTAAACCTTCCCTTTGTCACTTTAAAGCCATTTCCCCTTGTCCTGTCACTAAATGCTCTTGCAAACCATTACTCTCCAGTTGTCTTGTCGGCCCCATTCAGTTAAAGAGAGTGTGTTATCCACTTGTCTTCTTTGCAGAATCTAAATAAAAATCTGCATTTTTCTGTCTGGAAGACTTTGTGCTGGTTTTTCTTCTTTTAATTTCCTTGAGCAGGGTACAAGTTTTTACATGTATAACCCAGCTTCAGTGAGAGTTGGAAGCAGTTCAGTTTTCTCTCTTAATGCTACAGAAGAAAGGACTAGCCTAAATCTCTTGATGTGAAAAGGGCTATGTCATTTGCATTTTTAGTTGTAAGAACTTGTCACTATGCTATATAAAAGCACCATTTAATACATTTACGCTACAGGGAAGCACATAAGTTCTTTGCCACTTTATCCCTGTTCTACGAGTGACAAAGCAAAACCAGACAAACTGTAAGCTAGATATTAAGAATATTGAATGATTAATTTTCAGAAAGCCAAGATCAGGTGTCTGCTAAAATTAGCCTTGTTTGGGTTTATTATTATCCTTATCATTCTTATTATGATAATAACTGGACACCTGCTCAAGCAGCAGGTTAAAGTGTGTTAGAAAGTGTCTAAATATACACAGAAAAAAAAATCAGTTTCTGACTACAGTGCTTATCATCTCAGGATGAAACAAGAAACCAGAGTGAGATATGGACAGAAAGGAGCTACAGAGGGGTGAAACCATAAGCTCACAAGGTTTCCAATACGACATCCTCAAGAGGCACCACAGATATTTTATGAGCTAACTATGCAATTGATCTGAGGTTGCTACTATATTGAATATATTTATACCTTTATAGGTGCTTGTATATACACATACAATATTCATTACACAGTTTCACAGAGGTTTGCAATAAAATTCTTCTGCTCCAGAAAAGCACCAGGTGAAAAGCACCAAGGTGCCTTTTTGAAGGTATTATACAAGTGCTACGGGTGGACTTCTCTAGCTTGTAACAGCTGGAGACTGTCTCTTAGTAGGTGGTAAGTCATGAAGATCCTTGAATCTGAAGATTGATGACTTTGTTTAATGCTAGGCAAGAGCAAATAAAGGACTGTCTGGAACAGAACTGAGATTATCAGAAAAAAAAATCATGAGCAGGCTAAGGGAAGCAACATCCTTAACAAAAACTAAGTTATCACATTTGACTCCACAAGGCCAAAAAATCAAATAATAAGTCAAATAATTGAGCTGTTGCATGACCACAATAGGCACAACTTAACTGATGTGAATGGAGGATGCTGAAAAAGCCCTAAGGGGCTCAGACTGAGCACAAGTCAGTGTATTTGCATCAGGAATACAACAAATCTGTTCCATTAGGGCAGCAAGATAAAAGAAAAAGTATCTTCCTTTACTTACTCCTAGTGAGGCCACACTTGAAATAGTGGTCCAATTTTGGACCTCCCTAATTCAAGAGAAGAAATTGGAGGGGATGCTGCCGACAGCTGCCAAGATTATAACTGGCCAGGGCAAGTGACTTATGAGGAGAGTTTGAGTGAACTGAGCTTGTTTAGTCTGACAAAAGAGACATTCCATAGCAGTCTGCAACTTTCTGAAAGGGGTGGGGGAAAAACAGGAGTTAGCCAGGGTGGGTATGGAATCTCAATCCTTGGAGTTTTTCTACATTTGCCTAAAGTCATGGCTGACTTGATCTGGTGCTGGTGATGATCCCAGTGTGGGTGGAAGTTCAACCAATGACCTCCAAAGGTCTTCAACCAGCATTTCTAGGAAGACAGAGCGCTAGCTATTTTGCTGCCAGTGGTTCATCTTTTGAGGAACCAGAGGAAGCTGTCTGACCCAGACAACTACATGTAAGAACAATTCTGATTAAGGGATGAAAATTATGAAAACCATAAGGCTGGTATTTATTAAAGTATTCCTGAGCATCATTTTATCACATAGCACTGATATGCTGAAAAGATCCTTTACTGCTATGCCACAAAGTCCCACAATTGCCTGTCAGATACGGGTCAAGCCAACAGAGAAAGTGCATGAGCTTTTAGGGACAGCAGTACCCATTAAATTCCTGGGAGCTCCTGACTAGCTCTATTAGGATCACCATCTATGAATAAAGTATGAAGAGAAGACCATATGTATTCCTGCACAAAAATTTAAAATACTGGAGAATTGAAAATACCAGTGCATGGAACTGCATTGTCTCAAAGTGGAAGTTTGGGAGATTGAGTCATTATAAGAATAGGCAATGAAGTATATTCTCTATGTTTTTGAGTTTTAAAACATGGCTGAACATCTTTGTGGAAAATACTAATGAGACACCGTTAGTGACATATTTACAAGGGAAAATGCACAGGAGGGACACGCAGTAGGACATTTTTTAGGTTATGATGATTCCTTTAGGGCTCATGTTTGCACAGAATTATTAGGGACAGGTCTAATAAAACACACAGCATCAGTCAGATATGCAGACCAACTCAAGATAGGGCTTCCAACTTAGAAGTCAGTCCCACTCGGTGACAAACAATACATGAAGAAAATGAAAAAATGGAGCACAGAACTTGAAAATGAAACCTCAAAAATGTGAGAATAATCCTCTGACATAAAGCTGAGGTTTGGCTTCCTGCATTACCCAAGGAGCATGATGGCTTCTCAGAGATGGCTTTCCCCAGGTGCACAGGTTTCAATTTGCACCAGGCTCCCAGAAACTATTCAGTGAATTATCACAAAGCTGCTAAATCCTCCAGGGCTCAACCAGGTCCCAGTTTAACTCCCACTGAGCACAGGCAGAAAGAAAGTGATAATTAAAAGAGAATGTGGTAAAGGAATGGACATTTATTTGAGATGTTGCCTGGCGTTAGGAAAAGAAGTGTGTTAATGGCCATAAAATATATGAAACAATACCAATTATAATGATGGTTTTCATCAGAAGGTGCTCTTAAAGGGCATCTCTCATCCAGAACTGAATCAAATTATTTACCTCTAATGCCAATTGGCAATATTAATTAGCACAGTCCTTAAAAATCTGTTCCTTGAAGAAGCCATTTAGATGATGTAACATGCCAATGTGATTCTAAGCCCTTACTTTTTCATGCTGCAGATTTTAAAACAACAACCCTCTGTTCACTACTGGCATTGCCAGGAAGAACTGGAGCGCCAGGAAGAGCTGGAACAGCAGCTCCTGTAAGGGCCACGTCTCAGTCGTGATTAATCAAGAGTTGTTTAGAGGAGCAGCCTTTTGAAATAATAACAACAGTAATAATAACCATGGTGGTGGTGATGAGAGATGTACTAAACTACAGAAAAAAAGGTTCAAACGATGAAATTTGCCAAGTTAAAACCAGGAATACTGCATATCAGTCAACTACTGTAAGGCTACAAGTGCTCAGATACTAGTAGTAGTACTCTACTATGAGTAGAGAAGTAGCTGCAAAAACAGACTATGGTAGGTTTAGTTGTTGAAATATTCTATTTCCCTAAAGACATAGGTGCAAAGAAGAGTGATCAGATAGAGAACATATTTTATGAGAAGGGATGAAACCAGTTTATTTGCCTAACAAGGTGAAGGTATATCTGGGGTATGATTGCAACATGTACAAAATATCTTCCCCCTTCTTCCTCTTTATAATTATTTCAGGAGGATACAGATAAACTGGTCATCAACATCACTGGAGTGGCTACTAGTCAGCTATTTATTGGTTTGGGGACAGGGTCACATAATAGCTCTCCAATAAAAAGACTAAGGAAGGGAACAGAGACTAGGAAGGAGCTGAGATCTCTAGGAGTGAACATACTGCAAAATCCAAGGCAGATTTAGGATGGAACTTGACCCCTGTGACTGGAAATCCATTTCCATCTTCTGCCAAAATATTGTTAAATCCTGAGATCGCCAAGACATTAGCTTTTCTGTCTTGAAATGATCTGATTGGAAGTTGATTTAGAGCAGTGAGAGGATCTAGTTTTAAGCATAACAACAGAGAGCAGTAAATAGATTATGGGGGCCTGCAGAACCTGGGCAAGCTTAGCTCCTCAGTATTATCTTCTGTGCCGTGGTTGGTTGTTGGATGGCCTTACTGTCTTCTTTCCAAGCCACTGCTATTCCAAAGTGGCTTCATAACCCTTCACAAGCTTGTGGTGGTGAAGGGTCTGGAGCACAGGTCTGATAAGGAGCAGCTGAGGGAGCTGGGAGTGTTTAGCCTGGAGAAAAGGAGGCTTAGGGCAGACTTTATTGCTCAACAGCTACCTGAAAGGAAGTTGCAGCTGGGTGGGCATCAGTCTCTTCTCACAAATAGCAAGTGATAGAACAAGACGAAATGGCCTCAATTTGTGTCAGGGAAAGTTTAGATTGGATATTGGGAAAACTTTCTTCAGCAAAAGGATTGTCAGACATTGGAAGAAACTGCCCAGGGAAGTGGTTGAATCACCCTCGCTGGAGGTATTTAAAAGATATGTAGGTGTGGCACCTATGGTTTAATGTTGAGCTTGGAAGTGTTGGGTTAGCAGTTAGATTCAATGGTCTTTAGAGGTCTTTTCTAATCTAAATTATTGTGTTTTTCCAAGTGTCAATTCCTATTATTACTGAACTTTCTTAGTGCGTTCCCTTTGCTCTCTTTTGCTTCTGCTATCTTTTTTCATGTTTAAAATGATATCCAGAACCTCACACTTTCAGGACTTGTTTTTCAGATAAACTTTGTATAGCAATGTTTAAAGCCTGGAAGCTCTTCAGATCTCACCAGCTGATATTTCTCTTGGCATTATAACATCCATTGCTGGCATGCAGTCAGTGAACCCTGCTAATATACCATCAATCCTGACTGGCCCTGGAGAAAGGAGAGTGCCGGGACTTGGCCAGAATACTACTGCATTTGGCCTATTCCCAACTGGAGTTGTTTAAAACAGTCCCCAGGCTGCTTTAACACATGCCAAAGACAGCTTAAAAATCAGTGGGCTGACTCCCTGAGCCACCCCATTTCCTGCACCTTCTGTGCCCAAAAGTCTCTGGGCACATCAGGCAACAGTGGCCAGGCATCTCTTCTGATCCACTGCCACTGACAAACTTCAGTATCATCAAAGCTTCCCAGCACACCTATCCCTCTGTCAAGTAGCTGAGCATTACTGCACACAGGAGTAGATGAATTCTACAGAAACTGTGAGAGAAACTGAGGTGAAAATTTTAGATATGTAAACAACTGTTTACGCATCACGATGCTTTAGAACACTGAAACAAAGTTATATCCTGAACTCCACACACTGTTGCACACATGCCTTTATGAGGCACAATCTCTCCTTTCTGCAGGGGCATTAATTGCCACACACTAATAAGCCAGTAGTCTCTCTTCTTGCCATAAAACAGAGGGGTGGGCATTTGCAGATATGTAGTCCACTACCTTTTGAAAATTCCTTATTTTTTCAAAGATGAGTTAATGTTAAGTAAGTGAACAAATTCAGTATGTGAGAGTTGCTACTTGTTACATTGGCTTTGTGGATATAGTTTAAAAAGGTGCAAAACAAGTATAAAAGCTGTTGTTTCTGTCTGTGTTTTCCACTCCCTGTGCCCTCTGGATGTAAACAATGGCATGAGGCAGTAAGTTGCCTTGGCTGAGACTTGGCAACAGAATATTCAAAGTCCTTCATTCTCCTCCAGTAAACCCATCTGATTTATTCCTTAAATCTGCTGAAATCAATATGAAAAGGCTAACTTTTAAATGGAAAAAGTTCTTTGTTCAGACACTGAGCCATCACCATGACAGTGCCCATTTCCCGTGCTCAGCTGAATCTGTACATGTCTGCCTGGCAGCTCCACCGACTTAGCACGGGCAGGGAACGTGCACTTAGCTTTGCTGGGAATGTTTATTCCGATCATCATTGCAGGGATTTTTTTTTGGGCCAAAGAACACAGGAGGGCTTGTTTGTCCTGAAATTCAACCTGTCACTCTGAACTCGGGGATTAACCTTATTTTGCTAGTGGGCTTTGGCAGCTGTAGCTGGTAATTCTGTAACTTTTAACTTTTGTGGTTTTGGTGTGGGTTTTGTTGTTGTTGTTTGTTTGTTTTTTAGTTATTTGGGGTTTTTTCCCTTTTTTTTTTAAATAAAGCTACAACAGTATCTGTCTTGTTACTGCAACTCAGGCCTTGTCTTATGATAAAATCTGTTTAAAGATAGCACCATGGTGTGCTAGGTAATACTGCTGGACGTGTTGAAAGCTATCTGCTGCGAGCTATGTGCTCTGTGCTCTGCAGACCCAGGGACCATAAATCCTTCAAGAAAAAGACTTCTCCTGTTCAGTTTTGCAGATTCTGTAAACACCTATCATGTTAGGTATAAAAATTTATTTGGGGCAATATTTGATGGCAAAATTTATTTGATGGCTTTTGGGCAAATACAGAGGCTTTTGGGCAAATATAATGGCTTTAGGCAATGGCTTAAATTCATATGGTCTAGTGGATTGTATCCCTGGGCATGGCAGAAGGGTTGGAAATACATGATCTTTAAGATTCCTTCCAATTCAAACTCATTCTGTGATTCTGTGAATCTATGAAATAGCATATTAAATTCAAATATCCAGCAATATATCCAAATCTGCTTCTACCAGCCTGATCACCACTAAAATAACAATTCCCTTAAATAAGAAATTCATTGAAACTGCAGTAGTCTTTTTTAAAACTATTTTTTAAAATGCTTATCAAAATCTCTTCAATTGCATTGTGTCTGCCTTTATTATGGTTATGTTTCTCCTATTAACTTTCCTTTATTTTCCTCATTTCCCTCTCTCACCTGTAAGAAACACTCTTGAAATCTGACCACAGTTTACTTTTGAATCCTGGGGTACACCATTTGTGCTGCACACACTATCAACACCACAAATACACACTGAATGCTCTTACATAATAGGACTTTCCAGAGTGACAAATAAGGTAAGGGAAAAAAGTTTAAAGCCTGTTAGTCAAACACGTGGGCATTTGTTTGTTAATGGCCTAAACTCTAATACAGTGTTGGCACAGCATAGTGTATTTAGATACCACAATATCCACAAAAGGATTAAAAATAATTTTACAATAAATTGTCACCTAAAATGCAAGAGTGTCAACATTTGGGGGTAAGTGCATTACTTTAGAGCCAATTACTGAATAAAATAAAGAAATGTTGACAGAAGACTCCAGAAGACTCTTCCTTTTGTTTACAATGAGTGAGCAGCACCAAATAAACTTCTAAGCCAAAACATCAACTGTCTGCTGAGACTTGACAAACCTCCTAGTGATTTGATCCTCTGGTACTGAAAAGTTTATAGCAAGCAGCAGAGGACTTGTCAGGTGCCATCTAGTTTCTGTGACAAACAACTGAGATTGTGAAAGACACAACTAAAGATTGGAGATTAGTCTGAAATGGAGTCTTGAACGGGCTATACTTCTGCATATATGGGACAACTCAGTGTGACCTTTCACTAATCAAAGGGGAGTTCCAAAAAGATCGAGAGTGATTTTTTTTCATTAGAAGATAGTAATAAGTTCAAGGAGGAAAGGTTTTGAACTAGAAGAGGGAAGAATTAGGCTAGATGTTAGGAGGAAGTTCTTTATTCAGAGGGTAAGGAACAGGTTGCCCAGAGAAGCTCTGGATGCCCCATCCCTGGAAGTGTTCAAGGCCAGGCTGGATGGGGTTTTAAGCAGCCTGGTCTAGTGGGTGGCATTTCTGCCCATGGCAGTAGGGTTGGAGCTAGATGACCTCTAAGATCCCTTTCAACCCAAATCATTCTATGATTCTACGATTCTCTGAAAATATTGGTCTCCCGTTGTTAATTGTACTGAAAATCTTCATGTTATGTGCAGAGAGGAGCCACTAGCCGGGACAATCCTGGCTGTATGCAGACCTTATCAAGTACAGTCAAAACAAAGGCAGGATCTACAGTATGAACAAAAGGAATAATTATGAAATCATACATAAATACATCACTTTTGGTACAAAGAAATTTCTGCTCTGGGTCAGACCAGTGGCTTGTTTTATCCAGAATGCAGTCTCTGGAAATACCAGACACATGCTGCTTTTGAGAAAAAGATCAGGAGTCTCTGACTGTAAAACTCCCTTTATTCTAACAGCTGATGCTTAAATTGCACCCTAAAGCAGAAGTTTTGCATCCAAAACGAAGGGAGGTGTGCACACAGATCAGTCATTTACATGGTGGTTAAGGCATGCCCCCACCAAGGGAGCCCAGCTCTATCCCCACTTTCAAAGGGAGTTTTCTGGCAATGTATTTCACAGGCTGCATATCCTTACACCATATTCTCTCTGCCTACTTTTCATTTCTGAGTTTTCTTCCTTATTTCTTTTTTATTTGCTAAGACACTTTGCAATGTGTTTTACTTTCCCTGAGCCATTCCTTGTTTTATGCTTGCAGCTTATATTGTAGATCTCTGAAAACATATCCTACCAAGCCTTGCTCTTTCATGAGCCTTAGAGATTTTATATCCAAGTCAAAAAGTTAAAGCTTGCTTAGACTGTGCTTTTGAATCACAAGCCAGGTGAGATGGGTGGAAGCTTCCATGTGGCATAGGAAAGAATATGAAATAATCTCCGTTCAGTGTGGCTGTGCTTCTTTTCAAAGAAAATGGCTGTAGAGAAACATAAGCTTGTGGGAGTGACTCACAGGATCCATGCCTGGTGTTTGATGGATTATCTGTTATGCTCATTTGAGTAAAAAAGATAAGTTGTATTTAAAAGAACGTTCCAAAATTACTTCTGCTTGAACTAGAGAACAGGAAGACATAACAACCCAAATCTGAACCTATTCTGTTTTGGCAGTCATGAAGCCAGAGGACCAGTGGGCAGAAGCCAAGTGACAAGGAACATAAAACATGGAAAGACTGAGATAATTTTGCAGAGCCACTGCTGTGCACAGGAATATCTTGCATGGTCAACCGCAGACTGCACAAGCAGTGGTGCCTGGAGTGCCGTGGGCAGGCACATGGGCCAGACATGGGAATGCTATACTGGGAAAAATAAATGCTGGCTTCTAATAGAGTCTTAAGGGAAATGGACAGAGTGTCCCAACAGAAAACTCAAATGTGTACCTCTTTATTCATCAGGGTATTTTAAAATATCTAAATAAATAAATTAATAAATACATAAATAATTATGATGCACAGAAGGAAGCTGGACAAGATAAAGCAGGCTCTCTGCTTTAACTCTGTTTCATCACTCCCAGCCTCATGTGTGAGCAGATCAGTAACTGAAAGCTTGGGCACAGATATGGTTCATTTTATAAGAAGAAAACCACTTCTGTTTCAAAAGCTGTGTAAAGAAAGGCTACCAGGAATCCATCCTTCGGGGAAGGCAGGCCAAATCAGACTTGGTTTCAAGTAGTACATTTGGGATTTTGCTTATGGCTCCTAAGATTATTACTCTGGGCAACTGGGACTTTCCAAAGCCCCTTTGGTGTTGCCTTATGGTCTGAGCAGAATCCCTCAGCGTCCTTCCTGACCTCCCTGCTGGGACATTGTTTAATACCCCTGAGTTTCTCCTATGAAGCTGTGGTGTGGTGCTCTCCGGGACCCACCCTGCATCTCTTTCACTTTTCACCTCCACAATGAAAATGTTTGGTGTCCACCAGTGATGCAAAGGGTGCAGGGATGTCTCAAATTCTTGCATTTTGAGGAGAAACAAAGGTAAAATAGGTACTAAAAATACAAGCCTGATCAGGTCATAGGGATTCTTTTCTGGATGGATGCAATGAAGCTTCAGAGTCATAGCAATGTAACATCAGCTGCCTCAGAGTCAGGGTTTGTTTGCTAACTACCAAAAGTCTGGACACAATGAAGTGAACACAAGTGTCTTTTAGACCAGAAATTTCAGCTCTATCTACTGCCAGCTACTGTATCACCCAGGCAGGCTGGACAGCTGTAACACCAGTAACACATGCTTCAGGTCATATACATCACAATCCAAAACCAAGAATAGCACCAATGTGATGTCTGGATCAGATACATTTTCACATCAAAATTATAGTTGCCTGTGTTTCATGTGACACTCATTGTAATATTCAGTTTACTGAATTTTAATGTCCCTCCCTCATTGCACTTTCCTTATGACTAAGTCCTAAATTCCTGCCTGAATGTTTATGGTTTGGTACTTCACTTCTTTAGATTTTCTGCCAGCTTTCTTTTTTTATTTTGTGTGATATTAATTTGATGAGGTTTCCCATGTTTTAGCCACTATCTGCAAGCAAGGAACATCAAAAACTCCATGATTCTTTGCAATATAACAGAATCATGAATGTAGAAGGATGAGATAGGACAAAGGAAATCAGTTTTAAACTAAAAGAAGGGAGATTTAGATTAGACATTAGGAAAAAGTTCTTTACTCAGAGCATGGTGAGGCACTGGAACAGGTTGCCCAGAGGAGATGAGGCTGCCCCATCCCTGGAACTGTTCAAGGCTTTTAACACCCTGGTCTAGTGCAAGATGTCTCTGCCCATGGTAGGGGGGTTGAGGCTAGAGAATTTTTAAGGTCCCTTCCAACCCGAGACATTCTATGATTCTATGAGATATTTCCAAGCAAGAGACAGACAGGAAGAAGTAAAAATGCCCTTATTTCTTTAGAAGACTCTGGGTCACCCCATCCAAACGGAATTACTTGTTCAAAGCTCACAAGAAAAGGGAAAAGAGTTAGAAAGTTCTTAAGGGTTTGCCAAGGTGGACCAGATTCAGGCAGTTTTGTTGAGGCTCTGGGGTTCATATGTCTTTGTAAAGGGTTGCTCAAGGCCTCTGCATGAATTGTCCCTGCCTGTTGCTGACTGTGTCCCCAGATGATTAAATCACTTCACTGAATCAGTTGTCTGGGCAGTTTTATAGATGAAGCTGTCAACCCCAATACAGGAAAAGTAACAGCACTCTGTCTCTCAAGCCAAACATTAAGTATGTGCTCTGGGCTCCGAAGTGCTGAAATGCACAGGCAAACACCATCCTGCAGATGCTCACGGATGGCTGAAGAGCTCATTCCTGTGGTCAGAGTGCTTGGCTGAGGCTTTATGAATAAGCAGTAGGTGGGATGAGGGCATCCTTGGTAGAAGGCTCGCGTCACCCATCTCCTGTGTCCGTGTGTTCATTTTTCTTCAAAAAGAAAAGCACGATCAAGCTGCAGAGAGTCCTTAGGTTACACTGCTCTTTGGACCAGGCTTCAGGCCATGCACAAATGGGTTCTGTTTCTGTTGCTCCCTTTCGGACATCCACACCAGCATCTTTTTCATGCCACTACCATATTCATGAAGACTGCTGCAGCTAAAGATTATTTTGTGTCAAATTGACATGGAAGAGTGTATTAGCAGTTAGGGACAGCAGGCAGCTTCCAGGTAGTTATTGTCAGTTGCTTCTCTCTGCTTGGAGAGAGTCTCACACCAGACTGAAGATCTGTTTTCAGCCTCAGATGTTGCCTGGCTTTCTAGGAATAAAGCATTTTTCTTCCTGAATTTCTCTTATCACTACTGCTCATTCAGCTGCATAATCCTCTCCTGTTTTGCCTTGTACGCAGAACCCGCAACCAAAAGTCTGCACATGGTTCTAGACTAAGCCTTTTTCAAGTATTATCAGGATATTTCCTTTGCCAGATGGCAAGCATGGGGAAGAGAGGCAGGATAGATTTGCAAATGCTGTGTAACACAGCATCTCAGGTGTAAACCCAGTGCCAGTGCTGTAGCACTGCTCCCCACTGCTGCTTGTGGCAGTAAAAGCCAGGGAAGGTTCACAAGGATTTAAGAAAAAAGAAATTCCTATACATTTATTGATATTCTGTATTATATCAGTATTTATAGATATTATATATTATATTATTAAATATATATAAAATGTTACCTTGACAGGTGTGTAGCAGGGTAGGGAAATTTCAAGAGAAATAACTTCCTGATAATGGGATAAAATCTGCTAAAGACTTTATCCCATTATCTGGGCACTGGTGGAGACTAAGTCATATAAAATGAGCCTGGAGCCTTCTAGGATTGAAAGAAGGTGCCTATAGGGCATCCAAAATTGCTCTTGATGAAATGTATGAAAAGACACAGGAATAACAACCCTTTTACTTTTTTCTCTCCTCTCCCTTTCACCTGTTGAAAGAGGTTGTAAAAACCATCAGTATGTGTTACCCTGGTGACCATTGAGCAGTGGTCAGCTTCTTCTTCTGTAGCTGTTTGGTATCATAAGAAGGTTTTTGCCTGTTTTTTTTTTTTATTTTATTTTTTTTTATTTTTTAATAGTCTATTAGCAATAAAATAGGTTATCCCTATTCCACAGGGGATGATACATGTGAGAGTCAATGGACTCCATTATGATGTACAGTACCATAACCAGAGTAACACCTATAATCATCTCCCTAAAACGAGACATTAAGGTCAGTGTAATTCACAAAAGGCTCCTCACCACTCACAACCTCCCAAGGCATGTGCTGTGAAGATTGACTTTCACACACAGTCATTTTAAACTTTCTTCCATGTAAGAACATGAAAAACCCATACTGGGAACAGCTGCCAATGGTGCCTTTGTGCCCTGTTACAGGTAACCTTAATCCTTAGCAAAACATCTTGTGTCTCTCATAAAGAGTTCAAAGAAGGTACACAACTGCTGCTCTCCATCTTCCCCTGAAAATGCTGACCTGAGACTTATCCTGAAGCTAGTCTAAAGGACAATGTCACTGTCAGGTATTTTGGAAGTTATCCATACTACAAAGACCTTTCCTTGCAGCTCAGTGTAAATACCTCATGTTCTCAGTTTTAAATCTTATCCAAGAGGTAAGGAAGCCCTTCCCAGAGCACAGTAATACAGGCCAGACATTATGCTGAAAGAGCTGATCCTGGATTTTTAGTATCAATTGAATTTTTGTCTCTTACAATTTCTATCCCTCTCCTAACTCTTTTCTATAAGTTTGTGCACTGTTTTTTTTCTTTTCCACTCTGCTCACCTCCTCCCTGCTTCAACAAGTAGAGGTAATCACTAAGATTTAGAGTTTTATGAGTTTATGACTTCCTGGTAGAGGGGAAGCCCTGCAGCAATAAATTTCATAAAATAGCCCAAACATGGGCCTAGTTTTTTGTTTCAATTGGAAATTGACCACTGCTTTATGAAGCCTCTCCTCAGTCATACCATGTCAATCAATTCTTTCCCTACTTTCCCTGTACCCAGTCAACATGGCTTAACCTGAACACAGTGCTCCTTCATAGCATCTGTTCCCCTCTTCATATGTTTAATCTTTGTTTTCCTGATCACCCATACTTTACAAACAAGCAGGCACTTTCCTCTATAAATACCCCTCTACGAAGTTCTTTCTCTTACCACAAAAATCCACAAGGGTGGGAAAGAAAAGGACATTTTTCTCTTGGCTCTAACTACACATAATGCCTCTTACCTCTGGTAAAGTCAAGAACCAAGACCATAGAATCAAAGAATAATAGAATCAAAGAATTATAAATCATTAAGGTTGGAAAGGATTTCTGAGATCATTGGCTCCATCTATTAACCCAGCACCACTGTGTAGATCAATAAACCGTGTCCTCAGGTGTCACATCCACACACCTTCCAGGTATGGCAATTACACCATTTCCCTGGGCAGCCTATTCCAATGAGCAAAACCCTTTCAATGAAGAATTTTTTCCTAATATCTAGTCTAAACTTCCCCTAGCACAACATGAGGGCTTTTGGGGAAATACATTGGAGGACTTGTTTTGAGCCCATCTCAGAGGATGTAACTTGTATAAAAGTTCTTCCAACTGCTGCTGGCTGTGAGCTGGCCATTGAGACACAGCAAGGATAACCATTAAAAGATTAGGCTTATGGCTGTACTCAATGATTTTAGCGGTCTTTTCCAACCTAAATGCCTCTATGTTGCTACAAATCAGAAGCAACCTTCCGTCTGGTAACAGTACAAATGCATTTCATTGTTAACCATTGTATTACACAAAAAAAAACCCCAACAGCAAAGCAGAAACTTCAGCTCCCTTTATTGAATACATGTGAAGAAAAAAATAGAAGAAAAATAGAAAAAAGGGAAAAAATACACAAATCTTTTTGGTGTAAATACCAATAACAAGATTAGCAATGACATCATCCTCATCTAGGATCACCCACTAGGTTACACACAACATTTTGGAGACTGGAAGCAAACATATTCTTGTAAATTAACCAGCAGTGGATGCCCACACAGTCTCAAGAATTCAATGGAAATATATTATGAATGTTCTGAAAGAGGTTAATTAAACATTTTATACAAGGATTATAGACTTCACACAAAACACATACCAAGGTTTAAATGCACACAGAGCTTCATGGAAGTCAGACTTAATTTACTATAGGTTTTGTTTCTTTGCCAGACCAAAAAAAAAGCTAAAATGTTCAAGTCCGATGCAGCCTGTTTATAGGCCATAAAGATAATTATGTGGTGTGAATGTAGCCATCCATATTACAGTGAGAGGGAATCAGGCATACAGAATATGTAATAAAGAAAAACCCTTTCAGGTTTCAACTCACAGTCCCCTCAACCTAAGAGAGAAAATTTATCTCCTAGGACACACATTCTGCTTGTACGTTTTGGGGATCTGAAATGAAGTACTGAAAGTGTCAAATTAGCTAAAAAAGGCAAGGAGGAAATTTTACTCCAGGTAAAAAGACATGTGACCTGCCAGAACATACTAAGAGTCGTAAAACAGAGCTGGATAAGAAGGGACTTGTGTGACTCAAACTAATGATCTCACAGTTTTTATCAAGAGCTCTATGGCAATGTAAGCTATAATCAGTTATTTTAATCCCTCAATATTAAAAACTGTTGACAAAAGAAAGTGGTAATTTTTTTCATGTTGAGATTAAATGTTCAAATAATTAACCATGAGATGTTATGGTCAATTATATACACCAGGGCAAGGCAGAGGGAAGACTTAGCACTTGTTCTTGTCATGAGCAAAACTCATTAAGCCAGAAGGTTTGGTAGTTTCTTTACACTAATTTGGCTTGATCTGCTGTGGTGACACTATTCTGTTATGTAAATTATGCACGGCATAATTAACTGTGTACATTTTTAATAAGGTTGGATACACTTTTCTAAATAGGGCTTTGACTGATTCGAAGGTTTAGGAAGCATTTTAAAAAAATAATGGTGGGGTTAGGAAGTACCCAGCCTGTAAGACTTAAAGGTTGTTTGCACAGTGTTGTTATTCTACTGCATACATTATGGATTTTATAATTCTAGCTATATGGGAGACATTAAAGGAGGAAAACTGCCAGCTTGCACATGCATACCCTGAAAGCATTCTGTTTGAAATCCCCTTGTTAACTCACTAAATGAAAGCAAATTAAACCTATTATGGATACTTCTAAGGAACTTCTTTCTGTATACTTCCAATAATAAAGAGAAAAAAATGAAAATTCGTGAAAATTCATGAAAAAAACATGACCTTACTTACTGAGTGTTTCCAGGTAGATGCTTTCTGGCACCAACTAAGAAAAAAATTTCACTAAAAGACTGGTTAAGTTTCAGAACAGGCTCCCCAGGGAAGTGGTAGAGTTACCATCCCTAAAAGTGTTAAAAAAATAAGTAGGCATGGCACTCTTTGATATGCTTTAAATGGGCATGATGTAATTTGGCCAAAGGCTGGACTTGATGATCTTGGAGCTCTTTTCCAAACTTAATGATTCAATCACTCATTCACTCAAGATTATTTGCTTGTTTGCTGCTTTATAAAGAGTGTACATAATAGTTCATATTTTGTCAGCTTAAGGAAAGTACTTAACCATTTTTACTCAGGAAGTTCCCTGTGGAGTTGTCTGAAATGGTATTTTTGCTGTGTATAAACTCAATTATTACATTTTTATCTATTTGCCTAAGGATTTCAAGAAGTCTTTACACTTCTCTTAATTAGGCCTCACAGCGAGTGCTCCTTGGCGGGCAGGCAGATGCTATCCCAGAAGTTTTGTGCATGGGAAACCCGAAGCAGAAGGAAAATATTTTGGACAAGCTCTCTGTGGCACAGATAAGATGGGAATCAGGTCTACTGACCACTCATCCTGTGGCTCTAAGGCACAGTAAACTTTTTTCAGTACTTCATATATGGAGAGTCCTGACATAGCAAAGCTAGAGAAAAACCACTGGGGTTCCCAGGCCACTTCTTGCAAAGCCTGTGTTTTAATTAACATTTAGCTAAGGGAACTCACGCAAGTATTTTTATGGGCATAGCTAAAATCCTCCTGCTTGATGACTGAATATATTGCATCCCTCTTCAGCAGATGGATTAAATGGGAGGTATATTGGGATTCAAATTATGATCTTGGCTTCAGAATGTTAACTCTTTCATACCTCACACAAAAACGATATCATTTCACTTCCCACTGTTTTTATGACAGAAAGCAATGGATGGATATGCTGCTCAGAGGAGCTCTGGCTGCTTGAACAATGAAATTGTTCAAGGCCAGGCTGGATGAATCTCTGAGAAACCTGGTCTAGTGGGAAGGTGTTTCTGCCCATGGCAGGAGGTTTGGAACGAGGTGATATTTAAGGTTCCTTCCAATGAAAACTATTCTATGATTTTTTTACAGATTCTTTTTTTTTTTGGGGGGGGAGATGGAAGGGTGTGGTGGTGGAGGTAAAGGAAGAGCTTTGAATAAATAGATAGTGTTAAGAGGCAAAACCAAGACCATTGATCCTGTTGGATCTGTCTCCTGTGGCAAATATTTCTGAGTGCAGGAGGGATAGTGCTACAAGGAATGGCTTATATTCAAAATTTATTACCAACTCCTCTAAGATTATAATATTATTAATGGATTATAACCTGCAAGCTACCTATAGAAGTGGCAGGCAATATTTTTTCCTGAAGGGTGAAAATTGATGACCAAATTTACTTACTCATTTCTGTTACAACCTAACCTCACCCAGGGTACAAAGCTAAAAAAAAAAATAATATTTTTTGCTTTACTTTTTCAACATTAAAACAATATTTTTTGACTTTCCAGTCCAAACAACTGTTTCTTGCCAAAATTCAATTCCATTTTTAAAAGAGATTTTAAGAAAGGGTAAAGAGAGCTTGAAATAAAAGATCATGCGACAGATCAAACAAAATGCTTTTTTCTGCCACAAAAATCTGTCTGAAGTTTCTGTATCCACCAATGAATCAAATCTTCATTTTTTAGATGCAAGTCTACTCTAGAAAAATAATAAATATCAAAGGTCTGACTAACAAATTACAGAAGGCCTGTAGTAGCCCATTGACTTTAGTGTGGGATTTAGCACCAGAGGACAGAAAGAGTGAGTGAAAGTATGTGGGGAAGAAGTCACACACAGAGTGGGATTGTAACTTTTCTTTGTTAAACTGACCTAAGGGAAAACTAAATATTCTGAGAAATATCTCAGACTGTGATCTTTCCCCATGGCATTTAAAACTAAAACGTACAAAGGACTGGAAAAATAACAGTACAGGGTTCAATCCTTCAGTAGGAAGTCATGAGAATGAAATAAAATATTTTTCTAGTTTTGCTTTCTAAACAACTGTATACCAAACATAAATTAAATAAATTTAATAGAGTCACAGAATCCTTTGGCTTGGAAGGGACCTTAAGAGCCATCTTGTTCCAGATCCCCTGCCATGGCAGGGAAACCTTTCCACTAGACCAGGTTGCTCAGGGCCCCATCCATCCTGGCAGTGAGCACTACTGAGGATGGGGCATCCACAGCTTTTCTTGGCAAACCTGTTTCAGTGCTTCACCAGCCTCACAGTAAAGGTTTTCTTCCTAATATCCAATCTAAATCTACCCTCTTTCAGCTTGGAGACATACAAATAACTGCAATAGAAATGTGGTTGCCCCAAGCAGAAGCTGTTTCTAGATTGGATAATTCTCTTTGCCATGTAACTTGGCCTGCTGACCCCAGCATCTAAGATCCTGGAAAACTGCTCTGGTTTCTCTGCCCTAAATTCGGCTCCTCAACCTGGCATTATTAAATATAGACTTTTTCTCTACTAAGACGGTCACAGTAGTCCCTTTGAATCTACTCAGCTATAAACTTGTACCTGTGCCAAAACCTCCAGCTTAAGGAAATGTAAAATCACACAATTAAAATTATGTAATTAAATTAAATATATGGAAGAATTAAGCTGAATACATAGGAAAACTTCCTAGTGGCAAGAAGTTGACTTCAAAGGGGTTGAACATGGGTGCAGAGTTTGAGGTACTGGAGAACTGATTCCTCAGGTAGAGGAAAATGGAAGAGGGCAAAGTAAAGTCAAGTTTAATTAGCTTACAGAGTCACATGGGAAACAGCCATATGGGTCTGTGCAGCTACAACTCTTTGAAGAGAATTAATTGCTTTGACCTGGTGCTGATTACAGCTTGTAGAGAAGGTAGGATAAGTCTTACTTTTGGAGAAGTGACTTATGGGAAGAAAATGCCAACCTTGAAAAATGGAGTGACCAGAGAAGGCCTGGGGCAGAGAGTGACTTGAAAAGCAACCCATCTTTAAATCCTTAATACAAAACACCTTTAATAATTCAGTAATTAGGCTGGATGGTGACTAAAAATGCGTTCTCCTACTTCAGTTATCTAACCTACCTTCAGCCACAGCGCCCCAATTCAGAATGATGCTACAACTGCTGTGTCATTGAGGACTTAGCCACATGCAAGTCTCTAAAAACTTCTGACTAAAATAAATCTTCCTACACCTTTGTAACTCCTGATTTGCTTAAAAATAGGTGCACACTGCCTCAGTAATGAAGACTGCCTCAGTCTTATGTAGGAAAGTTTAGCTTATGGTACTACAACTCCTAGCTCTGCCCAAGGTCAGTTCTTCTTGGCCAGGCCAAAACTTATGTAAATTGAGAGGGCAGGAAAATCAGACACCATTCCCTCCACCAGACAGTCCAGAAACAATTTTCTCATTAAATTTACTTCTTCTGAGTTACTGGGTTCATTGTACTCTTGTATGTAGCTAAATCGGGAGTGGATGATACATTGGTTGAAACAAAATTATTGTTTAAATTGGAATCACAACGCTGACAAATTCACTACTGCATCGGGGTATCAGAAACTAGCTTAGTGATATCCTTTAGAAACTATGTAAGAAGTTCTTTTAAGGAAGGAAGGACTTCTCATAAGAATTTCAATTAAAACTTAAGCCTATTAGGAGTTGATCAAATTAAAAGAGCAATTATTGAAGAGCTTTCATGGATGTTTTTACCAGGTGCCTATTTTTTTTTCCAGTGGATGAATCCCACCATAAAAGGGCAGATTCACGCCACATTTTTCAAGAGCACATCTGATGAGACAAAAATCTATTGTTAAAGAGCTTAATATTAGCATATTTTTTTTGCATGTTTAAGCCCCTAACTAATCTTCAACACGGCCTGTTCCTTGTGGCTAGTTTGGTGGATTCTAACGCAATTTCTTGGAGGGGTTGTTTGTACCACAAGTGATAGCACCTAGACTTTCTGTTGTGTTAAAAGACTGCAGAAAACTGCTTTTCAGACCTGATTCCTCCCTGACTTCAGATTGATTTGTGGTTTTGGGGTGGACGTTTTTTCTTTTGGTTTGATTTTTTCTTGTATTTTTTGCCCAACAATGTTCTATTAAGAACTTTACTTCTGAAGAGAGGAAGAGAGGAAGGAAGGAAGGAAGGAAGGAAGGAAGGAAGGAAGGAAGGAAGGAAGGAAGGAAGGAAGGAAGGAAGGGAGGAAGGAATTTGGAAGGAAGGAAGGAAGGAATTCGGAAGGAAGGAAGGAAGGAAGGAAGGAAGGAAGGAAGGAAGGAAGGAAGGAAGGAAGGAAGGAAGGAAGGAAGGAAGGAATTCGGAAGGAAGGAAGGAAGGAAGGAAGAGAGGAAGGGAGGAAGGGAGGAAGGGAGGAAGGGAGGAAGGGAGGAAGGAAGGAAGGAATTCAGAAGGAAGGAAGGGAGGAAGGGAGGAAGGAAGGAAGGAAGGGAGGAAGGGAGGAAGGAAGGAAGGAATTCGGAAGGAAGGAATTCGGAAGGAAGGAATTCGGAAGGAAGGAAGGAAGGAAGGGAGGAAGGAAGGGAGGAAGGGAGGAAGGAAGGAAGGAAGGGAGGAAGGAAGGAAGGAATTCGGAAGGAAGGAAGGAAGGAAGAGAGGAAGGAAGGAAGGGAGGAAGGGAGGAAGGAAGGAAGGAATTCGGAAGGAAGGAAGGAATTCGGAAGGAAGGAATTCGGAAGGAATTCGGAAGGAATTCGGAAGGAATTCGGAAGGAAGGAAGGAAGGAAGGAAGGAAGGAATTCGGAAGGAAGGAATTCAGAAGGAAGGAAGGAATTCGGAAGGAAGGAATTCGGAAGGAAGGAAGGAAGGAAGGAAGGAAGGAAGGAAGGAAGGAAGGAATTCGGAAGGAAGGAAGGAAGGAAGGAATTCGGAAGGAAGGAAGGAAGGAAGGAAGGAAGGAAGGAAGGAAGGAAGGAAGGAAGGAAGGAAGGAAGGAAGGAAGGAAAGGAAGGAGACTAGAAATGTATTTGCTTTGTATAAATGTTTTTTTGACACTTTCAAGGACAATATTTGTCTAAATATTCTATCTGGTGTTAGGTAAAGCAGAAGACGAGGCAGCAGTTCATGAGTTACAAGCAAGGCAGAAACTTGACATATGCCAGGGCACACATACCATCAAAATTTGCCACACATGTAAGGTACTTACTGTGCAAAAAATATATAAACACTATATTTTTTTTTCACTGATCTGCCTGTTTTTTTTCTTTTTGAGAATATACTACACTGTGAAATTTTTGAGCAAATTCCCAAAGTGTATATGTTCTATCACAGGCTCTACCAAAAAAACCCAGAAAAAGCAGAAATCATGCCTGATCTTTTCCTTGATGCATACATTTCCAGCAAGCAGTAGATTTCTAAAGTTTGGGTTCCATTTTTATAATTCCCGTGTCTTCTCTTCTTGCATCCCCACCTTCTTTTGGAAGATAATCCAGAGCTATTTATATGGAAGAAATAATTGAAAATATTGCAAAGCTCATAGTGAGAATATAGAGCATGTTTGAAGGTCATGCAACTATAACAGATAAGAATTGCCAGCATGTAAAATAAGGAAGGATGTGGGTCTGTGGAGATGACCTTGTGGGATCAGATAAACCAGCCTTCAACTGGAGAAGATCTGATGTGGTCAATAAGGGTGCTGGGAGACAAAGGGTTCCACAGAATAGAAATTTCCTGGCACATCTGGGAGAAGGGTGTGGCATCTATTATTGGGATACTTAGATCATGTAGTGGCCGGACAAGAAGAAAGTGGAAGAGGGTAGGTTTAGATTAGATGGTAAGAAATTCGATATCGTGAGGGTAGTATGCACTGAAACAGATTGCCCAGAGAAATTGTGGATGCCCCATCCTTGGAAGTGTTCAAGGTCAGGTTGGATGGAGCTCTGAACAACCTGGTCTACTGGAAGGTGTCCCTGCCCATGGTAGGGGGGTTGGAACTAAATGATCGTTAAGGTCCCTTCCAACCCCAAGCCATTCTATGATTCTATGATTCCATGGTCCTGTGATTCCTTGGTTCTATGATTCTGTGATACTTGTCCTTGTCCCTTCTTAGGGGCCAGTTTGATGTTTGTCAAACCACTGCAGTTGCTGTAGCTACTGAAATGAAGTGGGAGCTGCTAGAAAGAAGGAGCCGACTTCTTCAGGTTGCAATGCTACTTTTGCAATGTTGTCATAAACAAATCGTAAAAGAGCTATCAATGCAACTTGATGTACCTACTAGAGGAGGACTTGGGTTTACAGCTTGTGCTAGTAAATCATCATTGTTTCTCATCTAGTTAGACTAATGTGTATTCCTGTTGTCATCCTTCTGTTTAATTATATGATCTCTGTTGAAATACCATATGTAAAGTAGGAAGTCCTATAGGAAGTCCTTTCAACACTATATATTAACAGGACCACAGAGGGCAAAGATAACTGCAAAATGATAAGTAGCCTCACTGAACACTTGCGAGTGGATAGTAAAAGGAGGCCCTCTTCTCATAATTTGCTAAGTAAGGGTTGGAGATATTTATTTGTCCAAGCTAAGCACATTAAAAAAAAAAAGAAGCTTGTTTAAACATAACATAAATGGGAGAAAAAAAGTCTGACTGAGACACACCAACCTAGACATGAACAGATCATACTTTTCCCTAGGGAAGAAATCCACTGTTTAAACTTAATGTTCTGCTAGTAATTTAATGGAAGAGCATAAAAAAAAAAAAAAAGAAAAAAAAAGAAAAAAGAAAAATAAAAAAGAAAAAAAATCTTCTGTGTTATTTAGGGCAAAGAGCCAAGTCTTTATTTCAAAGGGAATATATGACAATTGTAATTCACAAGAGGCTGCTTTTTGTCTACTTGTTCAATACAATGCCTAAAGCAGCCCTCAGAAAAAATGAGGAGCATCCTCAATTGGCTTTAGAGCTTGTTTTCTTCTCTCTTATTTTTCTTTGAGAAGGAGCTACTTCTAATTGTGTGGGAAGGACCTAATCCATAAACCTCTGATAGAGTGGGAGCCTTTCCACTGACTGCCACCAGGCATGGGGAGGTGGATTTATCCTCAGGTCATTAAATGGAAGAGCAGCATTCAGCCATAGCAGCCACCACACAATGAATTGCATCATGTTGGACTAGTACCTGTGTTTGCTCTTTAAAACAAAGGCATTTTAACTAACACTGAGACATATAGCAAACCCTCTCCTGGGCCAAAAGAGCTTTGCTGCTGGAATGGATATTTTATGTGAAAGAGTCAATCACCAGTTTGGGTTTGGTGATGGACACCCTGCTTGATTTGGAAGGGACAATCCAAAAATTCCATGAAAAAATACTACATAGGTTGAAATCATTAATATGTCTTCCACTGTTCCTGTATCTTAAAGCAAGGTAATTGGTGAACAAAAACTTCAGCCTTGCAAGATACCCCGAATGAAGCAAGTTGTTTGGGTTTTTTTCAAAGGCCACCAAAACCCATAAATATTGAGCAGCTTTCAAAGACCATTTCTCTCAATATCTTGTTCTTTAATTCAAACACAGTGAAAAGTGAAGATACAATTGGCTTACTTTCTTACTTCCCCAGGGAATTCCCACCTGTAGTGGGGTGCCAAAAATCCAAGAAGGACAAAAGTAATGTAATTTAAAAATACCCTGCACTTCTTCCAGTGACTGATTTGAACATCCTTGTTCTCACTGACACAAATTGAAGAAGAAAACCATAGGTTCAGAGAGAATCAACAAAACAGCCTTTGTGAAATCATCAGTCAGTTGCTGTAGTCCATCTTTTCATCGGATTTGTGTCTGCCATCCATCCTGTGTTCAGAAGTGTTATCTCCTTCCCTTTTGGCAAATTTCCAGAGCACAAAAAAAATGCCTCAACAGATGGAGTAAAAATATATCTTTTCATCTGTAGGAGACATTTTTGCTCACTGATAACAAAAAGCTAAAAATGAGAAACTTTATTCTACAAAAGTACAAGAGTTAGTGGTGAAGGATGAGGAAGAATAAAACCTGCCAAGATGACAAGATTCTTAGTGAGTTTTTGTTGGGTTTGTGCTGTTTATTACTGGTACACAACTTCCTACTTTGGAAAAGACACAATCTGCAGGTACAAATGATTTATACTGTGTACTTAATGGATGACTGGATCTTTTCATTTATGGACTTTGCAGCAATAATAAAAAACCTCTAGGTTAGTTAATGAGCTTTAGCAGTCTCAGGCAGTTAACACTACATGTCTGATATTATCAAAGTTGATACTGTAGGTTAAGCCATAGATTTTGCAGTGAAACACAAACTGACTATTTCAGTGAGTTTTTATTCCAGTACTGTGTTGGCTACTTTAATATTTTAGGGATTTCAGAAAAGCTTTTTTAGTACACATTTTACCAAAATGTGTAGTAAATGCAAATGCAAATGAAGACCAAATATATGTTTTCAAAGTTCAAAGTTATTGCATCTGGTAACCACAGCAAGTATCTCTTCCAGCCTGGCACGTCAACATCACATCTATGCTATGAGTGTGTTGAATGTGTACAAGCTCACAGAAGTTGTTTCCCTGCTCATCTGCAGTGAGTTCACATAGTGCCCAGAGAAATGGTGGAGTGGAGACCCCCTTGCTTGCCCCATTTCATATCTGATCTTCAAACTACTTAAGCTCTACTGGTGGAGATGGAATCTTAGACCCATTTTCCCCAACCAAAAAAAAAAAAACAAACGCTCTGTTTTAACTCTTATCTGGAAACATTGAACCAGTTAAATATCATTTGCCATAAATATATAATGCATGTCAAAGGTTCTTTTCATTTACGGCAACAGTGATGGAGATCTGGTTCAACACTGACCAGAGGAGACTTGCAGACTTCAGATTTTTCAGCAGCTTGGTGTTTCATTCAAGTTTTCCAAGATCTGCCCTGATATCTTTATCCTTCATAGCATTCCCTTACATTACCCTAGTAGCACACTGAGGAGGTTTTTGAAGATCCAAGCTCTAAGATTTAATTTATTAGTCCTAAAAAGAGAAAACTTGCACCAAAATATTCAACATTAACCTCTGTTAAATTGGGCAATCAGAAGAAACGAGGAAGTTTTTTTTTTCCTCTCCAGATTAATGCCAGGTTGGAGGATTGGGACAGGACAGAAGGGGAAAAGACACAAGATATGGAAAGAACAAGACTGACTATTTAAATCAATATTTGCATGAATGACTCTTGAAGTTGCTGTGGATGTCACAGAGTATTACAGCCTATTACATGAATGGAAAATAATCCTGAAATTTGAGATTTTTTTTTTATTTTTAACTTGGAATAGTATTATAGGCCTCAGTTTTTCTACTTTCCTATTATATTCCACAAAAATAAATGATACAACATTCAGGTTGTATGGGAGACAGTCTGAGCCCTTCTATTAGAAACCGCTGTGTGCACTGAGCTATTTTTTAAGCTTCTTGGGGTTCTGCTGTTCTGTTTGAAAGCTGCTTCTCAGTTCAGTCCAGGCATGACATAGGACCTGGTCCTACATTGCATCACACTCTCCACAGGTTGCAGGAGACATTAACCTCAGATGGTCCACACATGGTTTTGACTCTGCATTTTATGGGTTTAGTTTTTTCTGTTGCATTCTCTAGCATTGGAGCAAAAATTGTACTTTGTTGGACTAGACATCCTCTCAAACCCATGACTATGCTTTAAATTTAGACCATTGGGCTGTTGGATGTTGAAGGCAGGATTAGCCATGTTCTGAAGGGTTCTTCCTATTGCTTTTCAGCAAGGCACTCTGGTGGTATTCTTTTATTTTTAAAAATGGCCAAAAATATTTTCTTTCCTGGTTTTGGCCAAGGAATCACCTGACCCAGGACTTGTAGAGTTGAGCAACCACCCATGGACCATGGGTGTGGTTTCTGAGAGTATTAATTTGAACTGCAAATCACACAGAACTCTTCCTCTGTATTTATAATATTCATCTATATTTAAAACTGAGAAATTTAATAGAAAATAAAGAATGCTTTCTTTGCTGACTGTATAAGTCACTAACTATAAGATAGAAAATATTTTATGAATGGAAGATGTACCATTTGACTTATTTCAGTTTATTTCAGAGAAAAAAACCTAAATACATATTGTTGGAAAAAAGGTTTTCTAGAATCTGTATAGCAAAGCACTCTGTTACCTTGCAAGCCTCTATAGATAGCTACAATGTGATTCTGATCTATTTATTTATCTAGAGTTTATAGGTACTGGTGTATTGCTGCAGTTTCCCCACTGTAACACTGGTGTAACAAGTAATGATAATAATAATCTTGGTCATGCACCATTGAAGCTACTGGTACAGAGCCCATTATTGTTCATAGCAAAAAAATAAATTCTCTATTATTTCCCTTGTAAAAGTATAAAGAAATGCATAACTACACAACAGAGTACACATACATAAAATTATTTTTAGGGAAAAGTTGGCACACAATACTTCAAAATCAGCAATTGCCATTTCATAATTTCTATATTATTCAAGTTTATCTTATTTCAAATGAGCTCATACTTTACATGTACTTCTGTCCCTAAGTAAATTACTTGCATTTTCTTCTTTAATGATGGATACAATCAAATTTTGTTCCAAATAAAAGAACAAAATTTCTATACGGTCTTAGAAGTCAGGTTTTTCTTCTAATCTCAAAAAAAAGTGATTATCAACATTCATTTTATTTGCTGTGAATAAATTATTCAGATCTTGTTTACCATATTATTAAATTTTAATTGTTCTATTGCATTTTCTCAAATGTAAACAAACCTGTGGCAGAACAAAACACTACTTAATTATGGCAGCTTCAAGTGCTCAACAAAAGAGACATTTCAGAGAGGAATTTTTAGATTGTCTAATTCTTCCCTAAAGGCAAACTCAGCTTTCTCAAAGATATTGCCTATCCATTTGATTATAAATCCACAAAGGTAAATTTTCTAAAGATCTTACAAAAGAGGGCATTTCAGCTCTTGAATTTTTTTTTTTTCAGTGAAGATAATTGCATATTAGTGGAATTTTCCTTTGTTTAGCACTGCCCAGAAACCTGTGTTAAAAGTGATGAGACATTCATATGAGTCTGTATATAAAAAAAGAAAACAAAAAAACCCCAAAATGACACTGGGTAGGTTCAGGTCTTTTCCAACCTTTATAATTCTATGACTCTATTCTGGGATTCTATGAAATTACACTCTCAGGGCTGTCTGGAGGACAAAGCCTCACACAGGTAGTGCATACCCAGCAAACCAAGTCTATTTTTTACCTTAACTCACATAACACATGCATTGTGCCTCAGACAAGCAAGATGGTGAATGCAAGTGGTCCTGCAGCCCTGCAAGATGAGGCAATGACCATTTCATTATTTCTGCACTGTTTCCAGTAACAAAACTATAATGACTGAGGAGTGACAGCTGGTCCCAGCTCTATGACTGTGAAGGAAACCTCTGCCTACTCCTGAGAAGTCAGTACATTAACATGGCACCCTGTGATGGTGGAATGTGAGCCAGCAGAAGTCTGGGTTTTGGTTAGGAGTGTAATTGCAGAATATACATTGATGGGTAAGTTGTCTGAAATATTAAAAACAAGTGTGACCGCAGTGGGACTAATTAGTGAGTCACAGACCCAAGTAAATGCATTTGAACAGTTCCTGGGCTAGCTTAGACCACAGGAAAAACAGTCATGAAGTTCTCAGTCCTCAGCTCTTGCTGGCACACCTGTAGAAGTCCATTGCATGGACTAAAGTGACTCAGGGCCCTGGGGTGTTGAGTGGTCAGTTGGAATTTTTCGGTATAAATGTTGAGAGACTTGGGGAAAATAGATGAATACGACAGAGCCAAAGCAGGAGGGTTGTTAATGGAGCAAATAAACAGTGTATTACTGGAACAGGGCCTCCTGCCCCTATGAGCATTGTGGTTTTTTGCTTAAAGTGTTATATTGCCATTTAATATGCCTCAAATTATGGACAATGGAGAAGATTTTTGTTCGTATTTAGCAATGATTGTAGAAGGAACAAAAAAAAGCTAAGATGCTGTCAGCAATACCCAGCTGTAATCTTTCAATCACAGCTTCTCAGAGAGAGTCTCTTGCACTATCAGGAAATACATGTGTGGTCCTATCTTAGCCAGAATGTTTGTCTGGAATTTCTCTGCTATTCTCATCTAAGACTAATGTTTATGACTGCTTTTGCACAGCCTTAGGGGCTTTCTGTCCTATCAAGAATTCTTTTTTCATGATGGTAATCTAAAAGACGCTAGCTGTAACCAAGTGATCTGGTATTCTACTTTAATATTGGTGTGACACCTATTTCTGATACAGAAAATAGACCTGTTCTTCAGCAAAAATTTGTACTCCCTAAATTTGCTGAAGAAATAGCATGAGAGTAAGCTCCAGAGAGCTGTCTGCTCGACATTGAAAACTCAGTAAAGAAATGCCTGCAATTTTTTTTCATTCTGGTGTCCTGCCTTTGGAACTTGCCTGTGCCAGCAGCAAACAATAGATCTGGGGAAAAATAATACACTTCAGGGCTGGATCCTCAGGCACAAGCTAAGGGACAAGTAGTGCCAGGCTCTAAGTGGGAGCTAAATGCTGGAAAGTATTTAGCAGAAATAATCTAACAAGGGCTGCCTAGAGAACCCAGAGGTGAAACCCTGCAGAGCTGCCAGAGCCCTTGGATGAGCCCAGAAAGCTCTTACTGCTTCTCTGTGATCTACTCCAGTATGTGCACGTGCAAATTAAAGTAATAATATAATAAAAAGTAAATTTCTACCCCTGCTGACCGGGGTCAGCCCCTCAACACACAATAACTCTTGCACGTCTTTTTTGGATTATCAAGGAAGCACAAGAAATGAAAGGAAACACTAGAATTGAACTTTCTTGCACTATTTAAGAAGGGATTAATTTACTTTGTGATTTTTGCATCTAAGAGCTGGGAGGAGAAAGGTGAGAAACATAGAAAGCAGAGTGACCTACAACCACCAGTGGTGTCACTCTTAAAAAGGGATTTACAAATATTCCTACTTCCATTGCACTGTCACTTGAAATTGGAAGTTTCCTTGTGGCCTTGGACAATGCAAGTTTTTCATGTAAACTTCACAGCTAATAAGGGGCTAACAGAGATGCCATGCCAGTTGGAAGGGATGGAGACTTTTTATCACACCTTTAATTATAACATGTGCAGTACTTTCAAAACCAGATGAGAAATATTCATTTCAACCTCTCCACAAGTCTGAAATAACCTAAATAACTCCTTCTGTCTGTTGCATTTGCAAATCTAAATGTACTGCACAAGTCCATGGTGTTGGAATTGCTGCTGAAGAGGAACCCAAACCCGACCTCAGACCTAACCCCCTCTGTAATTTTGTTTTGGTATTGGGAATTTCTGTCTGGACAATTTCAAATACAAGTAAACTTTCCCTGGAACTCTTTTCCCATGACATTTAAATAAAACTGGCCCTAAAATTCAAGTAACAAACAGGGCTGCATAACTGCTACAATTCTGAGCCTTGGTTATTAAAACACATCAAGAAGCTGAGACGAGAGCTCAAAAAATGGTATTTTCCATGTGCATTTCTCTCCCTAATATTTGCTTTGTTTTGAGTAAGCTTAATATATTTCATTTTTAATTCAGTTTCAATGCTCTATTTTATTGCAGTAGCATTTATTAATTAGTATTTCCATGTATCTTCCTTTTTTTCAGCATAGATTTTTTTTTTAACGAAATGTAGAAATATCTAGAAAAAATATTGGTAATAATTTCTTACTTAATCAAACTTGAAATGAATTTGCATATACTTTTCCCTTCCAAGCTACTATGTTAAAAGAAATCTCATATTTGCTAAAAATATTCCCCAGACCTGGCTATGTGCACCTGTCTGACTGACATTTTTATTTTAAAGCATGTGATTTTAATCCTGTGTGCTCAATGACACCATTCTCAGACCATCATTTATGTTGCTAATAATGTGCTTCTGTAAAAAAAGAAGTAAGTAAGGGTGAAGGAAAGGTTTGGTTGTCAGATGCTGCGGCAGCAAGAGGGATTTGACAGCAGGAGCACAGGGTGAAGAGGAAAGAGCTGGCTGTTGTTATGTGTTATGTTCTTCCATGAAAGGGGGAAGACAGAACCACTCCTGCAGTTTCAGCTCTTTCCCCTCCAGCCAGCGTGCTTTTTCTTGAACTGTGACACCAAGCTGAGGAGTAAGGATGTTGTTTTGCAGACTGGAAGCTTAACAGGGCAAGGACTGTCTGGTTATTTGGACTTATCCAACACGCAGCACAATGGAGGCTCGAGAGAGACTGTGGCCTGGGGACAGTGCAAACAATCATATAAATAGCTCCACACAGACAGGAAAGCAGTGCTGAAAAGTTTAATTGCCGTGACAGTACCAACGTCTGCTCAGGTAAAAGTCTACTTAAATTCCAGCACTGCATTAGCAATCTGGGACAATTTTCCTTGTACGTTAGCATCTAAAGTATCTTTTAGATGGTCTGAAAAAGCAACCCCTGCTGTCAAGTATTTCAGCTTTGCTGCTGTCCAATATTTTTATTCCAAACACACATTTTTAAGTGCAGATAGGGCTAAGCGCCCAGCAAATCTGATTACTGCTGGTGCATAATGCCTGACATCCTTTATGCACTTGGTTCTTGACTCAACACAGTGGGGGTTAATGGGAGCTGTGAGGGTAATGCCCTGTGCAGCAGGTTTAGAGCACAGCTCTGAAAATTAACATGGTAGGCTTTCCATCTTCATGAGGCTGCTTTTCTGGCTATGACAGTGATGGGTGCTGTGTAATATCGAGAAAGATCAGGCCATGGCATGGGTAGAAATCTTGTGACACCAATGCAGAGGTTCTTAAGGACCAAAGTGGTTGGGAAGATGACTCTTATCTCAGGAAATAAATTGAATAATATTTTAAAAATCACACTGATTAAAAAAAAGAGGTGGTGGGAAATTACCATAACAAAGGAAGATTTTCTTTTATTCATCACAAAAAAGATGGCTGTGGAGGGAAATCAATAAATACAGTGGGAACTAGATTTATTCTCTGGTTTTCCACATATTTTACTAATAATCTCCAGAACAGCCACATTTCTTTCTTCTCACCCTACTGCAGTAGGATCTGGTGAAATGATAAACTCTTCAGGGAAGGGGTGATCCCTTGTTAGGTGTCAGGTAGAGTGGCCAATGAACATATGCTGGTATTTTTAACAGCTCCTCTGTGAGAGTTGTTTTAAGAATGTCTCAGAGAGAATATAATGCTTGCCTTGTGTGGGAGGTCAGGCTAGATAATTTTAATAGGCCCTTCTGAACATGAAATATATTATCAAACAAAACCACAGTGATACAGGCAGCAATTATTTTCATAATGAGAACTGGTAATTGTGTGGATAGCATTGAGCAAAAATAAATGAGATCTGGAGACCAATAGCAGACTTCTGTAAGGAGAGGAACAAATACTGCTGTAAACAGAATTCGTATTGCCACTACTTCACAGTCACGCAGCATTTTGCAGAGTTGTTACCTTCATTTTGGGGAAGGAGCATGAAGAGAACAGATATTCAGTGGCTGCCCAACATGCAGTGATGCACTGGCTGCTGGGCCACCTCTGACAGCCTGTCTTCTCCCCTCCCACCTCTTGTGCAACTGGAACACAGCACTGATGAGGTGTCCCTCTCCTGACCCATACTGCTCCCACTCTCTGGATACTGGGTGGTGCCCTGGGGACCTCGGACAGTTACATTCCCTCCAGCACTAGTGCAGACTGGCAGAAAGTTCTTTCAGCTTCTGTTGGTCCCAATTCAGGTGTAGTGGTTTTATCAGGGCAGGTTGGAAAACAGGAACATTAAATCAGTCAAATGATGACCTTTACCTGCAGCTCCACCCTGTCTCTGAACACATCCCTTTGACAAACCCTCTCTCAGAAATTACCAACACTGGTACACACCTGGGGGTGTGACAGTGTCATTGTGCATGTCTGCATGTGCAGATATAAGAGAACAACTCAGAAATACATTTTTATTGTCCAAATTGTTTTCTTGCTCTTTCGTCCCTGGCCTTAACTGAATTTATACTGACTTCTTTTGTTTGGAAAGCTTGCTACTTCTGGTTTTGGATTATTGTGTTTTACCTTACATCAGTAGATGTGGATCCTCACTGAGTAGCTTTCCACTTACCCTTAGTGGCTACTGGAGACCCATTTGCAGACACTATGCAGAGTGTCTATAAGGCCAGGAGCCAAGTTCTGAGCTGATGTAAACAAGGAGCTGTACCAATTTACATCAGCAGATTATTTGCTATGACACTAAATTTCGCCTTTCTCCTGTCCCTGATGCAGGATGCTCTGTCTGCCACATGCAATAACAGTAAAATGCTGGTAAGATTAAAGGCCCCTTCTAGTAACCTTTTGCAATCTGATTAATAATTGGGCCATGGGACTCACAAAACAGTGTGATTCTACCTCAACTACTAATTATCTGGCACTCAAATCCAAAATTAAAGACCTTATGCAGAGGATTGAAGTCTTTGGGGGATGTGATTCTCTCCTGTCATTTTAAGGAAACAGACTCTTTCATATACTGTATGTATAAAAATGGGAAGAAGATGACAGGAGCAATTTTGGTTCCTTGCTATTAACATTCATGACACCCATGCTATCTGGAAAAAAAAAGAAAAGAAAAAAGAATTATACTACAATAGGGATGTTTTTGGCAGTCTTGGAACTACTGCACTTATAAAGGGCTATTAATAGATTAAGATCATGTCTACTGTACTCCCAACAGTTACCTAAGGATCTTGAAGTGTACTCGTTATAATAGCAATGATCAGTACTTAAAGAGTTTTACATCTCCAAACTACTGTTCAAACATTAACTAATTGGTCATCAGCTCCACAGTGATCTGTCAACATTAATCAGAAACACCTTTCAAAAGGAGACCAATCCAGTTTTTCAAGTATTCAGGTTGCAGATCTATTCTGTAGAGGCTGAGTGCCTTCATACCATAAAATTCAGCATTACAAGAAACATCTGTCATGGATGCCTCATTTTCTCATTTTGACCTCATGGGAAGAAGTATTACAAGGCAGAACATTTTCTCAGGAGAGGTTTTTATGTTGCATATGAAGGCATTATTTGCATCTTTTAAATATATGTATTGGGATTAATCTGTAGCAAAGAGGACACTGATAAAAATTTATACACTGTGTTTCTTGGTAATTCTTGCTTTTTAGATGAACATTCTTCAGCAGTATCCTTAGAAAATTGGATTGTTCACAGAGAGCAAAGTCCTTCGCTATTTGGTGCTTTTATACATGCAAAGCTGGTTGCCTTTGATTACGAAGATGAAGTGGACTTAAAAATAGGAAATATAGTTTTCTTTTTTATTTTATTTTATTTTTATTTTTGGTGGATCATCATGTCATTTCATTGAGATAACAGAGGGAGACAAGTCTCGGTTTGACTTGTGCATTTGATAACATTTGAGTGGTTGTGTAGGTGCATCTTCAGCACAAGGCCGAGCTGTTGCATCGGTCTCCTCATACCAAAACTGACATAAAGGTCTGCCACAGAAATAATTTCTCCTTTTTGAAATACTTTACATATCCTAAGTAACAAAGGAAAGAAATTACTAGGTTTTAAACCTTATCTAATAATGGGGAACTTGGTAACTACCTGCAGTAAACATAGACACGATAACACAGAGATGCTCTCCCCCTTCTGCATCCCAAGCTCAGCTGGAAGAATAGTATTAACTAACAGAAGGTCAAGCCCTCCAGAGATCTTTAGTTACTTATGTGCCCTTAAGTATACATAAAATATGTGTATATTTATGTGTATATGTATGTGTATGTGTGTGTATTTATATATCTTATTTGATCATGTAGTATTTTTTTTGAAGGATCTGATTTCACTTGGCCCAGAAATGCAATGATACAGAATGTTGTTTTCTAGTTCAGTGTGGGGGTCTTTTTTAGTTTGGTTTTGGTGGGTTTCTGTTTTCTGTTTTGTTCTGTTTTATTTGGTTGGTTTTTGGTTTTTGTTTTGGTTTTGGTTTTGGTTTTGGTTTTGGTTTTTTTTCTGAATACTATCTAGCCAAACTTTTCTGTTCATTTCCATATGGGAGTTTCTGTCATTTGAAATGCTTCAAAATATTAATGAACTCCAGCTGTATTCCAGTGGAGGATAGAGTATGAGAAAAGAATAAGAAGATTTAAGGTTTCACATGCATTTAACTATTGGATGCCTGGTTGTTGTAATCTTATTGTAATTGTGCTTTTAGGGAGGATTTTCACACGTAGTTTATTAGATTTCCAAAAATTACAATAATAAAACACAAAGCAAAATCTCATTCCTTGACATAGTATTAAAACCTACATGATTCACAGACAGGATTAAAAACTTTAGTTACATCCACTGAAATAAAAAAATAAGAACTTCTGAGTGGTAATCTAGTTGGTTTAAAAAGTGGAAATGTTTTATAAGTGTTTTCTTCTGGGTTTACTACCTTTCTGTTATGCAGTTGCTGTTGTTATTGTATAACTCTTGTGCTGCATCCCTCTTCTCCTTGTTAAACTTCCTTCTACCTGCTTTCTTCATTAAACTTTCCTTCCTTGTGTGAAGTTTTTTCTCACCTAGATTAGGTGTAGATTAGGATGACGCTTTTACTGGACATAATGTGAACATAGCATCCATGTAGGTGCAGAGGAATGCTACAGCTCAGTGTTAACAGGTCAGAGAAAGCACAGGCTTTTTTGCTAATCCTTAAACTGTGGTACGTGCCACAAATACCATGTAAGGCTGAGCCTCTCTCCTTCTCTGTTATTAACTAGCACTCTCAATCCAGAGCCCAGGGAAGCTGGAGGACATCCTCCTCTGTTTCTGCATGTTCCTGACAAAGCTTGTCACCCACAGTACTGCAGGAGGATTTTCTGCTGTTTCCACTGGCAAGGGTGACAGTAGGATTTTTAATTTGTTCCCTATCACAGGAGGACATAATATCATTGAGCAGTGTTTAGTGATTTCTGGGTTCCTCTTTTTAAATTTCTAAGTATCACCTCCTGATCATGAACTGTTCTTTTGCTTAAAGGGCATTGATGCACTCCCTCAATACCACATAATATAAATAAAAGAGGCAGAAATCCAAAAGCAGACAGCTCTTCAGCCCTTCACGAAGCATTTGGGCAACATCCCCAGGCACATTGTGTGACTTTTGGGACTGTCCCGTGCAGGGCCAGGACCTGGATTTCAGTGGTCCTTGTGGGTCATTTCCAACTCAGCATATTCTATGATTCTGTGATTTCACAGAGTTCTGTCACTAAAGAAAGGGATAACAGCAAGAGAAGAGATGTGTCTCTTAAGGTGTGATTGGCACACTTTTTGCAAGCCCCATAAACCTTTATGCTGCAAATGTGAATTACAGAGTTTTCACTGGTAAAATCTCTTCAGGCTGTGAAAAAGAGCAACATGCCAGTAAACCAGCTGCTGAAAGGTGTGCAGACTATTTGTGTGGGCTGAGAGTACCAAGCAGTGGTTCATTCCCTGTTCAGACAACACCAGTAGTATGGGTGGGTTCGCTGGATGAACAAAAATAACAGCCTTTCTAAACTGCTGCTTATTTTTCCTAATCTATTATGACTCTGCTAATGAAAGGATCTTGTTCCAGGCTTTCCTAGTGCTACTCCCAGACTTGCAGCCCAGAGTAGCTCTCTCCTTCCTTCTATTCTCAGCCTTTCAGTTTCCTCCTTTGTTACTCAGTTTGTGTATCCTTTTGAATCCTCTTGTTTCCCCTCAATAACTCCAGATTGCTTTCAAACAATTCTCATCAGTCCTAGTCCCTCCCAACCTATTTTACTATTCCATTCCATTTTATTCCCTCCTGCTTGTTACCTGGCCTCAGTTTCCTTATCAACCTTAGACCTACAGTGATATACCTTTCTCCTGAATCTTATACCTTGTCATGCACACACAATACTGGACCCACTTGCTTCCATTTAACCTCTCTCAATCTATATTTTCAGTCTTCCATTTCCAGGGCCACTGCTCTTAGTACTTTAATTCCCTAGGTTGTCCTATTTCCAACCTGGTTTTTACTCAAATAAATATCTCTTCGTTCTTGCTTGACTGTGAGTAGAGAGAGGAGAGGAGAGGAAGTTTTGCACTTGTTGCAGAGCCTGGATCATACCAGGCAAGGAAAAGACAGACATGTCCTTAAAGGATTACCTGGTTTACACCTCAAGGGGTATGGAAATTCAGGGTGCTCTTGTTCTGTGCTGTGGGCACAATGAAGAATCCCTCAGGCTGGCTTTAGAACAGAAAGCAGTTAGAGAGTACCAACAAGGTGATGACTTTGAGGGTTGCCACCTTCAACCTCAGCACGATCCCTGTATAATTACTCTTTCCAACATTTTTTTTCTCTCCATCTAATTCCAATTTCCCTTAGGTTTCCCCAACATATCCCTGAATCATCATGATCATATTTTCCCTCCTTTGTATGGAGGACGAGCTGCACCAGATCAGCCCAGAGAAGGATGAGACCCAAAGAAGCTTCTTGACTCTTCAAAGAATCACATAACTTTTAAATCACTTGTTTTAAGTTACATGTAACTTTCAAGAATGTGTTTTGATCATTTCTTGGCATGCACTTGAGGACTGGTGTCACAAAGAATGAAAGGGTGCTCAAAGCCAGCAGGAATTATTAGACATCTCATGAAGGTCTGTCTTGCTCACTATGTTTCCAAATAATCAGTGATTTTCAGATAAGCTTCCAAGAACTGAGCCTCTCCTGTGGAGCATATCCAAACCTCCAAAGACTGCAAAAATCCAGCAGATAGTGAAATTCCTGGCAGTTGTGAGAATCCCAGCTTCAAGTAATACAAGGCAATGTTTTTTCTAATCCCAGATGAAGTCTGAGAGTGAAAATGAAATAAGAAGCTCTCTATTGGAGACTAAGTCTGGCTGTAAGTCTTAAACACCCTTGGAGAGGGTATTTTTTTATTTAAAAGTGTGTTTTGCCAGTCTACTGGGAATCATCTATGTATCACTTACAAATTCTGTTGCGTCTATGAACTCTCTATATTTCTACTTTTGTGCTGTCTTTTAGTGTATTTGTTAGCTGAAATCACATCAAGCCCGTAGGTTAAAGGCAAAATGAATACAGATCCTCTGAAGCCCAGGTCAGAGCTCTCTCCATTAGACAACCTCTCCACATGATGCCAGTTAAAAGTGGATTTTTTTTGCTTGATGTCATGTCAAAATACAGGTTGAATCAATGAAGCAGAACCAAAGCTTTAAGGTTTTAGCTTTGAAATTTCTCACCATTGAGAAATGAAATGGAAGCTATGAAATTATTTTGTTTACAGTCCTGTACCATGGGATAAAAATAAATTAGTGAATTTTCACAGAGAAAATGCAGCCTCTTTCCTCTTTGTTTTGACTGAGTGCTGAATGCAGCAGAAGCACCTTTTTATTTAGTGTAGTCTCATGGTTGGCTACACTCAGATTCTGTAATTAAAAAACCCAAACCCAACAACACCCAAAAACCTGTACAGAAACGAGGCTTTCTGCCAGACAGACCTTTCTGTGTGGATAACAGAGCAAATTAGACACAAGCTTCCACTGGCAGCACAAAATACCTGGGTAATTTCAGAGAAGTTTACCTTCAACCTTTAAAGGAGCAGCATTGTGATGCTGAAAGTTGTCACACATAAGTTTCTATTTCCTCTCTAGAGCAAACACAGACACAGAAGAAAATGTATTTTAAATAGAGTGAATTCCAAGGTGCTAGAACAGATGTTCTATCATGATATCCAATGCAGAAAATGCAGAGAAAGGAGCATGAGGATGTCACTGGCAGTGCAGAAACCGCATGTGGTTTATACCCTGTTAAGGTGAGGCGGGGGAGGTGACCTTTGTGTAAGACTTGGAGTCAAGAATTGCAAGCTGGGTTTTGTTCTGATATCCTTGAGGCTCTAGGCAGTAACTGGATTTCATTTCTTGCCTTAAGTATTGTTAATTTTTTAAATGTGCATGAAAATGTTTTCCTGCTCTAGAGGACAGATTTAAGGGTTAAGACTAAAGACTGAGATGCTGAGGCTGCTGATATGGAAATAAGATATACCACTATGCTGCCTTGAGCATTCAATTCCACTCCTTGTATGATGGCAAGTTACTTTTGATTGGTTCAAAGTTCATATCTCAACACAAGTTGTCCTTTGAACCATGCAATCCTAAGAGACACTGAGATTTGAAGGCACAGTTCATAGAAGTATACAATCATAGAATGGTTTGAGCCAGAAGGGACACTAAAGACCTCTTGTTACAATCCCCCTGCCTTGGGTAGGGACACCTTCCACTAGACCAAGTTTTTCAGGGCCCCATACAGCCTGGTTTTACACATTTCCAGGGATGGGGCAGCTGCAGCTTCCCTGAGCAACCTGTTCTTGTGTCTCACCACCCTCACAATGAAGAATTTCTTCCTAACTCCTAGTCTAAACTTACTCTCTTTCAGGTTAAAGCCACTCCTCCTTGTCCTATCACTACATAACCTTGACAAGTCCCTCTCCAGCTCTCTTGTAACCCCTTTTAGGTACTGGAAGGAGTTCTAAGATCTTCCTCTTTTCCAGGCTGAACAAACTCAACTCTCTCAGCATGTCTCCACAGGACACATGCGTCAGTCCTCTGATTATCATTGTGGCTCTTCTAGGATTCCACAGGCCCACATCCTGCTTGTGCCAAGGGCTTCAGATTTGGATGCAGTACTGCAGGTGGGGTTTCACAAGAGCAGAGGGGAGGTGCAGAATCACCTCCCCCAATCCTGATGGTCACTCTGCTTTTGATGGTTGGCTTTCTGGGCTGCAAGCGCACATCACTGAGCCATGTCCATAGCTGGACTCATGGTGACCAGGAGGAGCAACTCTCAGACCTCAGGATCCCACCAGGATCTTTTCCAGGAAACCCAACCACATGCTCCGTTTCTGGTATGTGTTTGAAGCACACAGCGCTGGTGAACACCAGCTCTGCCCATCTTCTGTTACAGACTCTGCTGACTTCAACATAAACCCACTGTGGCTCCTTGTAAAATGTTTGCTGTGTTTCAGCTGTTATAGTCACAAAATAAATCAAATCTCTGTTCTTGGATGCTTTCCCTCTCTCTATACCAAACTGCTCTTTCAACTCACTGTCCCTCAAGGATCCTATTTCAGTGTTAATATTTTATGCATTTACACATTGCAAATAAAGAATATAAACATGGAACATGAATGCATTCCTGAAGGACAAAATAGCACTACAAACCCCCTATTTTGCTCTGAATTTGGCAAATTGTTTCTCAAGAGAATAAAAGGTGTACCTAAGGAGATGTCTGCCAGTCAAAAGTTTAAATGAAAAACAGAGCAAGAAAACATGCAATGTTTTAAAGTCCTAACTAACTTTGAACAAAAAATACCTTGGGGAAGCAAAAGTAAGACTGGTATGTATCCATTAAAAGGTTCACATGTAACCTTTGATTTCTTTTGTTCTGAGGACTTTGAGATGATAGGAAGAAGATGTTAAAATGGGATTACATCATCAGCCATGCAGGGACTGGGGGAGAAGCCAGTCACTGGATACACTCGTCTCATTTTTTGTGCAAGATGTTTCAAGTACTCTGAAACTAGTAAATGTGATGCATTAAAATTCACAAAAATGTAACCACTGATATATTTGAAGACTTTATTCTGGATGCAAGAGGCTATCCAGGCAGTGTCACATTTCTTGGCAGAGATATTCTGCAAATATATTAATAAAAAAATAAGCAGGAAAATAAAAGCTGCAGAAAATATGCAGAACACTTTATGTACTAGGTGGGAGGGAGAGAGTAGAGAGAACCAGTACAGAAAGGTCTGTGTAGCCTCTACTTCTCATTCCCTGTGACCTTACCAAAGGTCTTGACCATCTGGTGGAAAACTTCCAGTTCTTTGGAGGCATGACAGAGCCAGACTTTTTGTCCAGGTCCAATGCCAGTGTGAGATATAAATCACAGAAACATCAAATCATTGAGGTTGGAAAAGACCTCCAAGACCATCAAGTCCAATCTCATCCGGTGCTTCACTGGGCCTATTGCACTTCTTCCCTCCATCATTTCACAGATGCTGAAGTCCCCTTCAAGAAGGTGAGCAGCCAGTACTAACAACCAATTCCATATTCCAGAGAATGTCATCATTTCTAACTTGCCATAGGCTGGTTTTTGCAAAGGAAGAAAAAAATCCTGATATATTATGAACTATGAATAACAAAGTCCGGCCTAGGACTCAGTAGCTAATACTAAAGCTGAATGGAGACCTTAATTTTACGTTATAAATTGGTACGAATGATGCCGTTTATGGCACTCTGTCAGGTTTCAACAGGAGGCCTACAAATTCCACTAGCAAATAATAAAATCTCATTTCTCAAATACGTTTTACAGTTTGTTCCCAGAGAGAAGTACTTTGCACTTTTTGAACTTCCAGGCTGATGGACTGAGCACAAAATTGGTACAGGTTTTTTTTTAAGTGGATAATCCAGTATGTGGCCGAGCAAATAACAAACCAGATGCAGAGTGGATGGTCTCCCTTGAGGCTTGGAGCAGTGGAGAAACAACAAAATCCACAGGACATTTCTAATGAATCAGACCCTTGTTCTCCTCCACAAAGGAGGAGGGGAAAAAACCATGGTGACACGTAAAACATGTGGCAACAAATTGATGGCAACTTCTACAAAATAGGAATATGAACTACATGGCATGTAGATAAAAGAGAATGCATCTGCAAAACATGTGAGGAAAATTGTGAATATAATTCTAGCAATTATGATTATAGCGTTGTATACGCTACTGCACTTAATTACAATTCTCCATTCTTTTCATGCTATGGAAATGGACTAAATGGACGACAAAATATATCTCAAAAGACAAGCAATCTGTGGCATGAATAGGAACCTCCTTTATCTTAATACAATGAGGCCCACATTTTACAAACATGGCAGCATCTCTGTGAGAATTTTGATTACAAAATGAACATCGTGATAAAAATTAGCAGCCTTTATTTTTTCATCTGAGAACATGAATAGGATTATTAGGATTATTAAGAAGAGTTGGATTGTTTTGTTACTTTTTTAGAAATAGTTTCCTTTAGGAGTTACATTAAAATTATAATCTTTCCTTTATTAAAAAATCCAATGTTATTTTATTGATAGGGAAAGAGGTCAGCTTTAAAAAAATTCTCTTCATTTACGTGCTTAACACTTTCCTTCTTTTTCTCTATTGGAATGAGAAGATGTGCAGGTTTCATAGTACACACACACTTGATTAAAAGTTAAAACCTTGTCATAATAATTCATCTTAAACTATGAACCAGAACAGTTCATCTGTGTAGATCTGTGAAATATTTGTCAAATAATGAATTCTGTTTAGGAACACTGGTCTAGAAGGGAGGCCTTGGGGAGCTGAATTAATATGCAGAGAGTTTTTTGGTATGCATTTAAAAGTGTACACTCATGTTTTAAGTGTTGGTTTCAGGCAATTTTTGGATGTTCCACAGATTTAAATGAGCCATGGGGGATTTTCAGGATCTGGAGAACTAAGTCACCACACCTCTTGGGAGGGGAAGTCGTATGAAAGAATGGTGTGGTACAATATAAGGTTTATTTGGTGGCCCAAATTTGGGACAAAGGTATCCTTGTGAATAGTAAAATTCTGACTTACACTATCCTCTGTAAAGATGCACTGATAAATCTTGACAGTTCATTACCCCATCATGTTTCCTGAAGACTTCATTCATTTTATAGGGTTTTTTTTTTGTGAGTGTTTAAGAGTTCAATGAGTTATATAACGTGCCTCTAAAAAACTCAGGAATTCTGGTTATATGTTCACAGATGAAGACTTTTCTGCATAATGGCTGTTCTCAGGCCTACTACCCAGGAACACACAGGAGAGAAAAGAAACCAAGCCAGAGATAAGCATATAAACCTGCTTATTACGACATCTATATGGTTGTCATTATTTCTTTTCTGCTCAGAAAGGCTTTTGAAGGTTGGAGGGAGAGTTCTTTACGATCAAGTGAACCTTTCTTCAGGATTCATTGTGAAACTGCACATCTGCCTCCCACAAAAAGAATCTTAAAC
This sequence comes from Aphelocoma coerulescens, assembly GCF_041296385.1. NCBI lineage: Eukaryota > Metazoa > Chordata > Aves > Passeriformes > Corvidae > Aphelocoma > Aphelocoma coerulescens. Next base: position 89,681,211 of record NC_091013.1, on the reverse strand, counting down.
TAATCAGAGTTCATTGAGCTCTGTAGAAGTCTTAGAGGCCATACACAACTGGGATCATGCTCTTCGAAGTAAGACATGTAAGAGTAACAAAACCAGGAAGGAACAGGCAGTGTCCCAGTTCTGCTGAAGCACGAGAGGCTTGTGAGCACCCATGCCTAGTGATCTACCATTCAAATACATCTGCTCAGCTGTGCCTCCCTAGCAACATCTCTGTGCATGTTGTGTCTGACTTGGTAAAAACTGGGTTGAACTTATTTCTTAAATATTTTTCGTTATCAGTTCAAATTCCAGATTGTCTGTAGAGTTCAGGTGGAATTCTCTAGTTTTCCACCATTTGCTATAATTCATTGGTAAAGCTGGTGCTGCAGTATATGATGTAAGGTAGGCCATAAGCAGCTCCTTTTCTCCTGGTTGAATTCAGGCTGATTTAGATGATTGCAAATGTCCAATATTTACACTGGAGGATTAATTAATATTTGGTCTTTCCACAAGCCACTTGCTGTTAATTTTCCAGCATTTTCTTTTTCTGTTTTTCAGCCAGTCCTTATTGCTGCATTCTGTACAAAAGCTGACATTCCTACTTGGGGTCATCTAGCTGAGCATTTCTTTCACCCCCTACCGCCTTCCACAGAGGCTTTGTCTAGACTTTGAAACACAAGCTAACTGAGATTGATTTATCCCAGTCTGGACAAGCTGTACAGCTCTCGATCTCAAATTTGATGTCTTCCCATCTGTATTCTCTTGGTTGCATCATAACCCTTTCCTGTAACCAAGATATCCATGTTTTAATACTAAATATCAGGACCCCAGAACCCACCACACCTTTGTCCCTGTTTGATTAAACTTGTGTTTCATCAAAAGTCTGCAAAGGACTTTTTATTGCTTTTTAAGGTTTTTTATTTTCCCATGTTAATATTTTTCTTCAGGAAGGGAAAATTCTACCTCTGCAGTTCTTAGTCCTTGATAATAAACAGAAGATGATGCCATTTTTTTTCTTTTTGTCATGGACAGCCATACCTAGGAGAAAGCTGACTCCTAAAATGTTCCTTTGAACATATATAATCAGATAAGAATAATTTAATTAAAGTCCATTTAAAAATCTAATATTTATTATTAGCTTGTGTACTTCCTAATTGTTTTATGGGCTTTTATTTTTATGGCAAGATTCCAATCATTACAAATCCATGGAACTTGATACATATACAAGCAAAGAAATGCATTTGCAACTTTGTTTGAAGAGGAAGTCGTCAGAAATGTCAGAGCGTGATATTTCACAACAGAGAAAAAATAACTTTGCTTTTAATGATGTGGTTCTTCTCTTCATTGTTAATATATTAAAAAATACATTATCAGTTTTGGGGGGTAAAAGGGGAAAGGGGACTGCATTTAGAAAGTGTAGGACTGCGTAATGTCAGTAATGCCAAGAGATTAAAAAATTAAATCATTATATCAGTGTTCACCCAATGCATTGTCTTTTCCAATTTTTCTTGTAAACACCAGAAATAGATTCTGACCTCAGCCAAATCTTGATGCTGGAAATACTCTCCTTACCCAAAAGAAAACGAATTTAACTTATTTTTAATGAATAGCAGTTTATAAAATGGGACTCCTGAATAAAGACATTTTTCTAAAGACTCTCTGGGACTACTCTGTGCACTTAATTAGGTAGTATCCTTATGTCTGAATTAATGAGTTAAATATGTAGAACCCTTACAGATACAGTAATGTCAACCAAAAAAGAATCAGCCCAGAGAATATGAAATATTAATTCCATTAGTTCTGATTTATGGAGAGCTCCCAATATCTTGATATGATCCATTGCAGTCTTGTATTGATTTTAAGGGGGGGGTGGAAATGTCAGAAAGAAATATTTCCTGGTGTTTTCTGGTTAGAAGTTAAACACAAATGTAACAAACACAAATACAGCTTAAACAGCTTTAAATTCAAATTTCTAGTCTGAAAGTCAAAAACACAGGCCATGGGAAAATAATGATACTACAGTTACCTGGGGAATTCAGCCCAAGGTGAATCAATTTTATTGTAAAGATCATGCTTTTAATCCACCTCTACCTGAGTGCCAGATGGTCAAACCAAAGAATCAACACATTAAGCAGATGGACTTGGTATCTGATTCCCAATTACTAGAGCTGCTTCATGTGGAAGGTTACTTCTACTGATCAGAGAAAATTATTTGTCCCCAGATGGTGGGAAAAAATTGCTCACTCTCTTAGTATTAAAGGTCTCCAATTATCTTTCAAAGTTAGGCAGTAGCATTAAAGATTTCATCCAAGCTCATGGAAGGTATCTGTTGAGGTTGGTGGGTTTGCATCTGGCTTTAAATGTGGGTGATAAAAACTTAGGGACAAGAAGCTGTTAAGGTATGAAAGCCAGGTGATTAAGCTCTGCCCTATGCTGAGCAAGAAAAAAGTACTGGATGTGACACAAGAAGCCATGGGATGCAACAAACTACTCTGTGAGACTGGCCAAAGCTTGCAGGGATGCATGGATTCTGTGGGTGTTTAAGGAGGAGTAAGATCAAATGCAGCCAAAACCCACAAATACATAGACAAGGGTGCTTAGGAGCTTTTGGGGACAGGGCTACACATAGTACACACGCAGCAACAGCAGTAACACTGGTTTGGGCTGAGATTTCATGAGCAACTGTAGCAGAAATACAATATTTGAGTTCAGATTTGACAAAACTGGGGCCAATAGAGAGAAACAATTAGGTACAGATTGTTTATTTGTGAACAGACAAAAGTGGCGAAAGAACCAGCATGCTAAAATAGAAAAGCGGTGGAAAATGGAGTGGGAATAAACTTGAAGCCTGACCAGCTGGAAAGGAAAGCACAGGACAGGGCCATCAATGCTACTGAAGTCCACGTGACATTACACTGCTTCTGTTTCTGCAGGTGTTGTTAAAGGTATGGTTCCCTGTTCGTACACAAAATAACACATTCAGCCCTGCTCATGGATGGACCCCAGAATGGAAAAAACAGCAGCCTTACATCCAGCAGTCCAGGGAAGGAAAAATCCCCAGGTCTCAAGGTCTAGCAGATGTGTTTTTCTTCTAACAAAAAGTGTCAAAATTATTTAAAATAATCCTAGTAGATAATATAGGACAATAGAGCTGAAAACAATAGAGCCTCTATGGAAAGCAATAAAGCTCCATTAAACCTTGTTCAGGCTGCTACAGACAATCATGCATTAGTTACCAGCTGTACATAACTATTTAGTCAAAGTATCTATTTCAGTGACAATTCCCCATCAAAGGGATAAATGGAAGCATTGTTTGATGGATTCAACAAGTTGGCTCTGTAGATATATGTACATCCAGAGGTTAGAAGCGGGCATCGTTCTTACTGGAGCTCATGCTTTCCCAAAGCTGACACACTCAAACTGGATTCCAAACTCCCTCCCCCCATCTCATGTGCTCATGACATTTGCATTAACTTGCAGCCTAGAGATGAGACACTTTAGCTTGATACCCGGATATAAATACAAAAATAAATAAATAAATATTACATATATATAAAATTTATATGCATAAACTCACTATGTATTCTTTTTGGGACAAACCAAAATGCACACTTTCTTACCAAGTAATGTGTATTTCCTTTGAAAATAGCATTCATGCCAATGAAAACCATTTGATTTAACTGAAAGTTGTACTGTTCATTTTAGCATTTTTCCTCCATTTCAAATGCCATCAATATTTTGAACTGATTAATTTCTGAAATAGAATTCCAGTTGGGAGACAAAGAAACTAGAATTGTAGAAAACATCAGTCTTCGGAATTTTTAAAGGTTTTCCTCTTCAGGTTTTTGACTATGATTATTCATAGAATAGAATCACAGAACCATATAGGTTGGAAAAGACCTCCAAGAACATTGAGTCCAACCATTATCAATTCCCTCAAACTTTGAATCTTGTGAGTAGTCTAAGTCCCTCACAAATTATCAGTCCCCACTCTCAAATCTCTCTTTAAATTAAAAAAACCCCATTCCCTGCATCACCTGTTTATCTGCAATTATCTGCTGGGCAACAAAGATGGAGACCTCCATGGAGTGCAGATTATCTGACATTAGGCAGACGCACAATACACTATACATCATGTTCTGAATGTTTTTATAAATAGCAATGAAATTTTACTCCCCAGTCCAACTGCTAAACTTGGTCCAGTTGTAATTAAATCTAGCCTTTTGTTGTTAAAACAGATCAGGTTTCCAAACTACACCAGCTTCATGGACTGATATTTCTGTTGAAATGACCAGGTTTAGACAGGCAGGAACTTCTGTTCCCCCTTGTACTGAGGGACTGCTTTAGTTTCATAAAAATATGACCTTTGAAAGAAAAGGATAAATAAGCTTTTTTTGCCAGAAAAGGCTGGTGAAACCATTTCCCCTGTGTAAATAAAGGGAAAAGACCAAGGTATTTAGTTCTTTTGAGGAACAGTTTGCATCTGTTTCAGGTGCCTCTGCCAGGAGAGATAATTTTAAATGCAAGCAGTTTCCAACTTGGACAGTGATATTAGTTATAAAATGCTGTAACACAAATAGGACAATAGCTTGGAAAATCTGAAAGGAAATTACAGTGATCAAGAATGAAAGAAAAGTTATTCTTTATTGCAAATGTGTATTTTCTGTGGCTAAATATCCTCTTGAAATTGTCTTGGCTCAGTAGCCAGTGCCCATTTGTTTGTATTAAAAAGGAGGTAATAAAGAACTTAAATAGTAATGATAACATTATTCTTCTTTAAATTTAAACTCCTTCAGTAGAAATAATGCAGACTTTTCTTACACAGAACAGCTGCCTGGGCAGGCAGTGAGGGTACAGGGCGATGCTACAGCTTCATGATAGGATGGCATTGCTTTGCAGATTTACTGCACTGCAGGATAAGCAGATAGAGCAGAAATGCAAACAGCTGTGTAGGTGAGCAGGTGAGATGTGACATTGACCAGACACTTTAAAGATAGTCTGCAAAAAGAGACAGGATTGGTATGACCTTCTCCTGACTCTCATGTTATTTATTCTGTAATGAGGGGTTAATGATTCTCTATAGCAACCACCCCAGACTGGTTCAGGAATATCCGTGGCTCCCAAGAGACTCACTTGAAACAACCCCTCTCTTTATGTAATCATTCATCTTATCTCAGAGCAGCATAAGACTATGAGGTAGGGTATAGAATAAATATGATAGGAACTTTATTGCTTATATCTTCATTCCCAGGAAAACCCGACTTCTTGGGGTACAGAAGAAGCAGCACTGGGAAGGTAAAGGAGATCAAGAGGTGACAAACAAAGGAAGGGGGGGGCAGAGAGAATAAAAGGTGTGTGGCAAATGGAGATATTTATAGTGGCTTTATGGCCTCCTGCTTCAGGGGGTAATTTTCTCTATGAGTCTGTAAAGTGTCTTTGATGAGTCCCAGAGTCAGCCAGGACTTAAAGCTGAGCCTGTCAACACCTCCTTCTTAAACAGAGGGCCCCAAAAACACCAAAGAGGCTGGACAAATCTAGACCTAACTTTTATAAGAATGTGAAGGTGACTGTCAAACTTTGCAAAACAGAGAAGCCACAGTACTTGTTTAGTAAAATGCAAAAGAATTTGAAAAAAATCCCCTCTCTGTCGATCTGTCCCATAGAGAGGCCCCTTTCTTCCCATCTTCCCTCTACAAGCTGTGGGTTAAGAGCTTTCTTGGTCTCTTCATCATTCTGACCCCTTGTTCTGTGTTTGTCCCAGTGTCTCCCAGTGCATGCAGAAGCCCATTTCTCTCCTGGTTTGCCCCATCCTGCTCTATTGTTCTCCTGGAAGACATAACCTTGCACCAGTCTGGAACACAGCATCCCCGTCTCCTGCTTCTCAACCACGTTCAGTGAAAGGACATAACAGACCCTGAATACTGATCCCAGGATCTTCTACATCTCTGCCTGGGCTGCAGGGAATTCCCAGCAGGGTGCTGGGCAAAGGATGCCTCCCATCCATCATATGGATGCTCTCCACATGAAAGACATTGCACAAGGAACCCTGACCCCCCTAGAGGAGGAGCTGGAGTCCAGCTGGGATGTGCTGCACAGCAGACAAATCGCCCAAGACCTGTACGCAGGTAACCAAGCCCTGCCCTTCTCTCCATGATTAAATAAGATGAATACAGCATTTTCTTTCCCTGAATTTGCTCTACTCAGTTGATTACAGTTGAATAAAAAGTGTTTAGTCCTCTGGATTTTATTTTCTTGGTAATTTTCACGTTTTTTTCTGTTAACACATTTTGAAAAATTGCTGTTGCAGACCATGCCCAGAGGTGTGACCACCTCTAGGTATTTTAATTTCTCCATTTGTAAGGCAGGAAGGACTTCTCCAGTTGTATACTCTACCTCCCTACTTAGAACAGAACAGTGATTTGTAGAGAAGAAGCTGTATATATAAACCCCCATGCTTTATTTTAGAAGGCATTCAGGAAAGTGCTGTGGAAGTATTAAGTGCAAATAATTTACAAGAGCACATGTACATAAAATCAAATAAGGATTAGAAATCTTTCTTAATGTGTCCTATATTGTCTCAAGTACTGCAACAAAAAGAAAATTTTGAAATTTTAGTTTTCTGGACCAAGGTATTTGACAGCACTGATTCTCGTACACCAAGAAATCTCTTACCATAGGAGCAAAGGCTATCAGCTCTGAATTGTGAGAAACAGTTTGGTTATTTGTCCAAATTTGAATACAATTAAGATAATTCTAAAAGATTATCACCCTTTCCCATTAAAAAAAAAAGTATTTATATACATGGGCATATTCAAAGCATTCACTGCTTTGAATATGCCCCAGCCAGAAAAAAATTGCTAAATTTGTCGTTCTTAGGGTAGATTTTCTATCCATCACAGGCCACAAAATGTCACCTAATGCACTTCTTATGGTCATCCATATGTTGGCTGGGACAAATATGATCTGAATACAGCCCACTGCATATGGGGAGAGAAGGACAACTTTATCTTCCTCGTCTCTATCTGATGTCCAAAGCACATGATAATACTTCTGCGATACCGCAGGTACTATAATACTTATAAGGAGAGAGTTCCTTGGTTTGACCCCTGCCCTTAAAGGAATCACTGAGGATGCTCTGAAGGCCTACATTTCTGTGGACACAGCATACAGATAAGTGCATGAAAAATCTCAAATGCCTTTCTCAGAATCTTTGTATATGAACAATCGGCCATAAGACAAGAGCAAAAGTGAGAGTGAATTTTATATGACAAGTAAAGTAAGATTGCAAGTTGCTCATATGGTGGTACAAAATCCTTATCATATATCCTTTTTTTGAATTTCCAGCCTTTCCTCAAAAGAAGAGACATCAGCAACAATGCACAGTTTAATGCGATGTGGAGAAACTGTATAAGAATAATCAGAAAGGCATCATTTCTTTTCATATTCATGGAGTGTGCTCCAAGCTCTGAAACAGCTTGGAGGTAGACAGAAGGGCTGTAGCTGCCCAGGCTCCATGGTTTGTATATAAACATTAAGATTATCACATCTTAGAGTTTCTTCTCCCCACCCTGTGTGAATTTATACTTCTCATCACTCAGTTCATAAATTTTCTTGTTGATAAGGATGCTGTTACAACGCTGGATTGGAAAGAGGGGAAAGAATTCAATTTTCCTAAATACAGAAGTGGTGCTTTAGACATGCCAGGTTATCCAAAACGGTCCCACAGCGGGGGTAGATATGACTGAGCAACTTCTGGAACAGCAACTCAAAATCAAATGGGATATCCCAGGGAATCTTCTACAATATAAGACAATTTAGTTTAAACAACAGAGGCCCATCCTGTGGGATATGATATCCTGTGGGATATGCAAAATGATTTATCAGGGATGCCTCAAATGCTACACCAGTTTTGGCCAGCTGCAAAACTCTCTTTAGCACAAGAAGTAACTTAACACTGGTTTTTGGAATGTATTTGATATGGAAGAGATATAACATTTATTTTTCCTTTTATTGTCAATAATTGCATCTGGAAAATAAAGGCTGAAATATATTCTTTGTGGAAGGAGACACCTTCTGCTAGCAGGTGAGTCAGTATGGTTAAGAATTAATTTCTCCTTTGAAGGTCATCAAGGGTGACAATATTACCAAACAAAATGCTGCAGGCAATACCAACAATGAAGTTCTGTGAATTTAATACTTATTTTCACCAAAGTTTACTTTAAAAAATAAGATTGGATTTAGGAGGCTAAATCATGCATTTTTTCTCAGAGTGAGGACTCTTTGAAAGAGTACTGGAGCACTTAATTTGTTCTTGAGTCTATGCATTTCAGACAAAGTTCCTGCCTTTCTTTTCTTTCAATTAAATGGATTAATTTTGGTCACTCCCCCTTCTCTCCATCCTTCCAATGTGTCCCAGGAATACATCCCAGTAATTCCAGAAAAAAATATCACCCAAGCAAATATTTTTTTCAGAAACATAATAGAGAATAAAGTAGGGAGGCAGGAGTGCTTCATTGATATTAAAACCCAAATCCATGAAAATTGATTAAATGGCTGATTAGAACTTTTCTGAAATTGGTGACAATTACAGAGTTTGCCTGGTAAATAGTAAGAGCCCTACACCATCTGAGGACAACAGGCAGAACAATATGCCATTAATAAATAGATTGCTGGTAGTTGCATTAAAGATTTTGTTGTTGTTGTTAAAGAGGTTTTTTATAAAATTGTCCTCTGTGAATATATAAATTCAAGTAAAATTAAATGTTTCTTACAGAAAACTCATCTTCATTTTGCAACTTGATCAATTATATTTTGGTAATAATATAGAACAACATAGAACAGACAATACACAGACTGGCCAAATAATCAATATTACAGCAGAACTGCAGCATAGGTACTGTGCAGTTGACCTGTATATGTACAGAAATTCAATTTATAGAATTATAGAATGTTTTGGATTGGAAGGGACCTTAAGAATCATCTAGTTCCAACCGCCTTACAGGGACAGCTTCCACTAGACCAGGTTCCTCAGAGTCCAATCCAACCTGGCCTTGAACACTTCCAGGGATATGACAGCCACATCTTTTCTGGAGTACCTGTACTAGTGCCTCACCACTCACAAAGAATTTCTTCTTAGTATCTAATCTAAATCTACCCTCTTTCAGTTTGAAGCCATTCCCCCTTGTCCTGTAACTGTATGCCCTTATGACATACAACATGATTTTTATGTCAGGCAGGGGATTTTTCCACTTTTCTCAGGTGCAAAATATGATCCTTTGTAAGAATAATCCACAGACATAATCTACAGATTTAACACATACTACTTTTAGAGACTTATGTCTGTACCTCACATGGGCACAACAAGCTACTGCATCATATTTTAATTTATGGACAGAACAGTGGCATGTGTAATGGGTATGTAACAGTAGCAAGTAATGTCATTAGCAGTGTGGAGGCAGTTTTGATACAGAGCCATTAAGAACTAAATAATAATGGCAAATTATTTCATTTTAGTTGGTACTTAGTAACAGCTCACCTATGCTAAGCAAAGTTTGAATAGATGGCCCTGAAGCATGAGACTTATTTTTGGTCTGTCCTAAATCCATCCTGATCAGAAACTGGAAACATTTCCTTGTTCAAATTTTTGTTCCCACTGCAAAATTGCTAGATGTCCAACTGTAACTTTTCCACAGTATAAAATCACCTAATTGCTACTGAATAAGAAATCACTACCCTTGGAGTTTAATGAAATGTTTTACAGACCACAGTTGCAGGGTGTTCATTTCTATAGGAAGATAGAAAGCACTGTAAAAAAAATATAAAATTTTACTTCAGATGTAGTGAACAATTTTTTTGGGTGTTTGAAGATGAAAGGATGAGACTGATGTCATCTGCATCTGTCTGTGGTGTGTCTGTCACCTTAGCTGGTCACTGAAGATAACCTTTTTCTCACTAGAAAGAGATATTTCTTTGCTGTGACTCATCTGACCTTTTTTGGATGTGTGTGATGAGTTGAATTGCACCTTGGAGTGTCCAAGTTCTGTGAAATGAGCCCAGTGTCACCAGCCAGGTCCATGCACCTGCACTCTGAGTATCTGCCTCAAATGTGAATTCCTCCCTTTATAATAAATTAATTTGCTAGTGGCCCTGTTCCTTAATACACTATGGGGTCTTGAGTGTCCCAGCTGATCCAAGACTACCATAACAGGTAGATTGGTCTGGTGACAAAGAGGACTAGATCTTCTCTTACTTCCTTTTCATCATCATTTTTGGTCAGATTTGCATGCTTGTTTCTTTCCCTTTATTTCACCTGTTTTTTTCAGAGCTGAGAACTGGCTGTCCTATACCAGAATTTGAGATGACGATTTCAAAAATACATTTAGTAAATAATTTGAGGGATTTTTTGAAACTTTGCTTTCCCAAGAGTAAAGCTCTGGATTCAAAGTGGGAAGATGTGGGTGCGTATCCCTTGAGCTTTCCTTTGCCTGATGGGAATTTCAGCACAGTGGAAGGAGATGTGTCCTTTTTTCTTGGTTTGGCAGTAAGTGCATCAGAAACAAAAGAAAAAACAGAAGCCTGGAGGCAATGTTGCTTGAATACTGCAATGTATCTAGGTACAGATCTTAGAATTGGTGCTGAAATCTCTTCTAAATGGCTAGAGCCATTGATTTAAGCAGTCCCAGGAATGCTAGAGATGGTAGAATTTCTGTAAAAAGATTGAGTTTTGTCTTCTAAAGAATTTTATTCTTATTTTTGAATTGTGTGGCTTTAAAAGGTTTAAAAATGGCCATATTTTCTTTTTAATTGAAAGTCTCTTGCTATATAGCAAGACTTATTTTTAGCATGCAAAAATAGGCAAAGAAAAAAAGGCAAAAAAAAAGGAAAAGTACACTTTATTTTAAGGGGTTATAGCCTCAAACAAGAAAATTTTGTTTGAGAACTGGAGATATTTCATGGCAAAACAGCTTTTTGGAATTTTTCTCTTTACATATAGACTGGAATTTTCAATGGAAACATCTCTGACTACATTTATTAATATTTTGAAGCATGCCTTTTGCTGGCTCCAAAGAGATCTGTCACTTTTAAAACATTTGGGCCTCATCTCTACAGCAAAAATCATGAAAACTTATCCAAATTACATAACTATATGAATGTAATGTGATTTAAGTAAGCTAATTCATATACACATTGATTTCCTAATAATATGTATTTACATTGCTTCGTTTAACCATTAAAAATTAATTTGGAATTAATTTCCTGCAATCTCCCATGCAAACAAATTCTTACAGAAAGAGTTGATTACTTCTCTTTGAGTTGTCATGTAACTAATCTATCTGCCTAGATGTTTAGCATCAGTCATTCGTGACAGATTAGAAATTTTAAAAAGATACATGGACAAAAGCAGCGAAGACATGAGTTTTATCTGTCTGTGCTCTGCACAAAAAATGCTGTCCCAGTGCTTGCCATATTTCAGTAAATACTGGCTAAGCCCTATGGTGAGGTATCATGGCCATGGGCCACCTCTGCCCACGCTCTAAGCTACAAAGCTTGTAGAGTCTAAGTGTTCAAGAAATCAATGGATGTGGCACTTGGTGCTGGGATTTAGTTGACATTGTGGTGTTCAGGCAAAGGTTGGACTCCATGATCTTGGAGGACTGTTCCAAACTTAATGATCTCATGATTCTAAAGGTCATTTAGAGGAACCGGCACAAGGTCTGTCCTACACTAAGTTTAGGGTGAGGATGGTGAGGCACTGGCACAGGTTGCCTGCAAAAGCTGTGGCTGCCCCATCTCTGGAAGTGTTCAAGGCCAGATTGTATGGGGCTACCAGCAACCTGGTCTAGTGGATGGTGTCCCTGTCCATGGCAGAGGGGTTGGAACAAGATGATCTGAAAGGTTCCTTCCAACCCAAGCCATTTTTTGATTCCATGATTCTATGAACTGAGTACAAGTCATGGAAAACCCCTGGCTCTGCTGATATATCCTTTTTCCTGTGACCACTTCTTTGCCCAACAGGAGGTGACAGAGGAAACAGCATTGCTTACTCTTGCACCTGAGAAACTATAATAATAACTTTCATTTCCTTTTGCTTCCCAGAACTGACATGTCCCAAAGGAAGGCAGGGCACCATTGCCCTCTTCCCCTGGAAAGTTGTGCCTGACAGATTGTAACAACTCAGCATTTCAAAAAGGTGGTTGTGCAAGCAGTATTTTGACTCCTCACCTTGAGTTCTCTGAATGGAAGATGATTGCATTGTTAGACCTTCCTGTGCTGACTCTTTTTCTTTTTGCTGATAGGAGAGGCAGTCTTGGTGCTTCTGAGGACAAGCACCAAACACCAGTTTCCTTCTGTGTCATAGTTTCTCGGGAAAAAAGTGCAATTTTGTCATAATAGGTAATTTAGCTTTCTCACTGCCAAGAAGAATGAATGCATCAATGGATTGCTTTTCTAGGATTGCCTCTGCAAAGGTTTATGTAAGTACTCATTTGCAGCAGCCCTGAGCAGAACAAGGTATAGCATCGTCAGAAATATCTGTTAATTTTGGAGCTTTGTGTTTTTGGTACCAGCAACTGGAGCAAGTGCAAGGGCATATGGCAGTGTGCCAACACCAGAAAATATCAAGCCAGGATAGCTGATGAGTAGGGTGAAGTGGTCATAAGCTGGTGTGGGTATAGATGTAACTGGGAGTGTGACAGCTGAGTGTGATGGGACCTGGCATAGTTTGTCCAGAGAAGCTGTGGATGCCCCATCCCTGCAAGTGTTCAAGGCTGGGTTGGATGGGACTTTGAGCAATCTGGTCTAGTGGAAGGTATCCCACAGCATGGGGGTTGGAACTGAATGAAGGTTCCTTCCAACCCAAGACATTCTATGATTCCATAATTCCATGACATGGCTACTGGAGGGGCTGGGGGTACAGGCCAAATGCTGAAGAGACTGTAGCGTTTGGGATTTGACTGAGCTAACAGTTTGCCTGTGTGTGTGACTCTAGAGCGGGCAAGTGGGAAACTGGTGATCCAGTGGCAGCTACTAGGCAGATTGAGTCCACTTACTGAATGCATCCACATTGTATATATCTATACATAAAGATTTTTTCCAGCTAATGATCTTTCCACCTACCAGAGAACAGAATGAGGCCATCGGTTCTGTTTGTGTTAATGTAAACACTGAATTTGTCAGAATGTGCTGTTTCACATGACCAGGCATGTGTCTATTGGGGGCACACACCCAGACTTTTTCCTGGTTGGACCTGGACACATGGAGGTCCTGCTCCTCACCTCAACTGGGCTATCAATTTCAGCAACCATTGAAAGTCTGCACATAAATTTGGGTGAAACTAGCCATCCACAGTGAATTTTCAGGGGCTTCTCCCTTGTGTTGGACAGTTGATTCTCAAAGGCAGAATGAGTATTCTGTTTTCTCTATGACTTTGACTGAAGCAATGATGTTGGTTCCAAAGATGCCTTTCATTCCTATCAGGTGTGTGCTCACATGCAGCCGAGCAGACAAGGAATGCTGAACGTTTTTAAAGCTTTCAGAAACTGGCTTGAACACCACATCCTGTTCTCCTAGGCTTCCTATCCATTTGCAGAATATCTGAAGTTTTTTTACCCTTCATTGACTCTGATGGGTCCAAATTCCCTTGGCTCTGTTCTTTCCATATATCCTCCAAAAGACCTTTCTCATATTCTGGATCGGTTCAGATCTACAGCTCAGTGTCCTATCTCCTTCAGACTGCTTCCAGACATGTAAAAGACATTTTTGGAACCCCTACCAGGCAGCCTCTGTCTGATGAGAGCCTTTCAAAATCTTCCACAAAGCTCTACTTTCTTGCAAATTCTTACCATTGAGCCTGCTGAAAAAGAAAAAGCCCTCAAGAAATTGGCCATTGCTTATCAGGCTAACCAAGAAAGAAAATGTTTCCTTGTGTTGTCCTGTCTCCTTGCATGAGGCTGTTTTCTCTTGCCTTACACTTTACATACAAGCTCTGAGAGACAGAGACTGTCATTTTAATCTGTATTTTTCAGTGCTTAGCACAATAGCTCATGACGAGGCCCCTAGGTATTACAGTAATATAAACAGCAGCAACAAAATAAATATGATGGATATTCCTAAGGCGTGGCTTGAAGAAACTACCTGGTCACTTCACTTGTCTGGACCTTTATTCATTCAAGGTCAAGGAGGTGAAAGAGCAGAGCTTTCTCAGTAAAATCTCTCAACCTTTCCTAACCCAAGTAATTTCTGCAAGTTCTTTTTATTGTTACTTGCCACATTACAGTTCCGCACAGTTAAAAAATATCGTAGAAGCTACAGTTATTATAGTTATTAACATTTTATGGGCTTGTTATTCATACCTTAAGCTCCTTAAAATGAAGTGGTGCATTTTAAGAGAGCAGCATGTATTTAATTGATTTCACTGTAAAAAGGTTGTCCTACTTCAGTGGTTTCCAGTCTTTTTTCTTGGGTTTTGCTTCTATTAATGATGACAATATCAATTTTATGTCTTTAAGAGAAGTGATACAAAGCAGTTACAATTTTCTTGCTGTGCTATTTATCTATTCTTGGTTTAACCATTTCTTTCCTCTTTTGTAATCAAACACCATGGAAAGATTTGCAGTGTTCTGAGCTACCTGTTCATGCATATATCTATGTTTGCTTTGTACTACAGTGCCATGGATTAATTGGCAGTGTAATTATTCTTGAATTATACACCTTTACCATGGTGTAAGTACATATCCTTGGAGAGCTACCAGGAATTTGCTGACGTCCAATGAGAGAAGTTTATCTTACTTGACTTTTAAATGTCTGTACAGCAGATATTCGTATACACACTGATTTCTTTAGATTCTACTTCCAACTGCTGTAGAGAAGAACAATTGCTCACTTGAACAACCTTAGGAATATACGGCACATTAAGATCAGCCTCCCTCTAGATATGTCCTGTTTTCTCCTTAGATTTCGTAGGAATCCTGGAATAAAATAGTTGAGGAGATAATCCCACGTAGGTCTTCTGTGGAGGTAGCTTCTTTGTATGACAAAATTTCTCTCTGTCGAGACCCAAAGTCTAAATGTTTATCAAACATTTCCCTTCTATTTTGTCTATTTTCTCTACCAAGGGATAGGGACCACCTTATTCTAAGTGCTTATACAGACACAAGCCCAGAAGTCTTTATTCACCACCAGGATCACTGGAACATAAAACGAAACCATTCTGGTCACTCAAAAGTACAGAATAGCAGCTTCCTTATCTGTTCAGACTGAAAGAACTTCAGACACCTGCACTTGGACAATGTAAGCTTATATTTCTATGAGATCAGGAAGGTCAGAACCAAAGAGAATGAAAAATACATAGGCAATTGAATTACAGAGCAGTGATAAAGTCAAAGTAGTACATGTTCACTTTATCTTTCCCAGACTGCATGAGTCATTACAATTTTGATACTTCAGTGTACTGGCAGAGATTGATGGAATAGGAAAAGGCTACTCATATATTCATTTTCATAAAAGAGGGCAACGAGAAAGGAAAGCAGCATAAATGCAAACCCTTCTTTTCTACATCCCACACCCATACACCTGGCACATTTGTGCTTCGTTGGCAGCTTCTACTGTGAACAAGCCAGGAGCTGAGTGTGGTGTGGCTGTTGCCAAACACACTGAGACCAACAGAGGTGTATTGTAACTTGTGCAACACAGGTAGCATGTCAGGACAGTGTCTAGAAGGTCATGTAACACCTGCCTCTACATTCCAGTTGATCTGAAACCCCCAAATATACTCAAAGATTTAAAAGACATGAATGTGTGGCATGGATATGGTTTAGTGGACTTGGATTAATGTAATGATTTAGTACTGGATTAATGCTTGTATTCGATGATCCTAAAAATCTTTTAAAATCTAATAATTTCTATCATTCTGTGATTCCAAATGCAGTATTTTTTGCAGTCTAGAATGTACTGTATTATTCATACAGCTTTATTTTTTCAGGAAAAGTTAAATAATTTAACATTATTTTATCACTAGTTCTCTTTCTCTCAAAATAAAAAGAAATTTTTAACTCCAGCTGAAGTATTAGATATTTCCCTTGTTCTTCTTCAAGAGTATTGCATAAGCACATGTGGGTCAAAGAAGAGAGCTGCTAGGAAGAAAAGTGTCTGCCAAATATTTTTGAGCAATGTATTAACATTATTCAAATTCCTTTTAAAGAGCAGTCCTTCCCCCCACAGTTTCTTCTTGACAGGTGTCAGTTGATGAAGAGATGAGTGCGGGGGTGGGTGTTCTTATCTAAAAGGATTTTAAATAATGTTACTGACATTATTTGAATCAAAATTACTGCCTAAGTAGTGTTATAAGGAGTTTTGTCTTTTAAAGGGTATTCAATTGTGCTACCTTTCTCAGTAGCCCTACCTTTTTGCTCCCTTCTCCCTGCTAAGTGGGGCATGTGGATTTGCATTTTCCTGGGGTATAAGATGTAATAATGGCACATAATGGGCCACTGTTGTTAAATTGAACATTTCACAAACATTGGTCAATGGAGAGACCAGTGAGTTTCAGGGGTCTGAAATGCTGACTTGGTTTGTTGTGAACCTGTGACAGTTCAGCAATTGTGGTGCTGTGGAGAGATCAGGGTCTTGAAACTTTGGGTATGAGTAATTTGTTTTGCACTGTTTAAGAAGAGCTGAGAAACAACAGAGGATTCCTGGCAGAGAATTTTAAGTGAGCTTAAAACCACCACACTTATGCTTTGTGCCTTTCCTCTCCCTGCATTTCTTTCTGATGTATAATTAAAAAAAAAAAAAAAAAAAAAAAAAAAAAAAAAAAAAAAAAAAAGTGGTTTTCAGCCTCTTTGCGTGGCCCTTCTTGAAGTAAAACTAGTAGCATATTTTTTTCCCTAAACTTGCCCTAAAATTAGGAATAATAAACCCATGATTCTTCCACTGAATTTATTTGTGCATTTCTTTTGAGATGTCAGCCAAGAGACTAGCATAGCTTTATTACAGAGTGGCAGATGCTATGTTTGAGGGAAATTCTACATTTTAATAACTGTCCTAAACTAGATGCTGTTGTTGATAAACACAAGAACTGTGTTCTACTCAATTCTTTACAAGTAATAACATGTAAAATGGGGAAAGTAAGAATAAGATTCCTTTGAGTTCTATGTCTTATTCTGCTGATAACTCATTATAGAATAGATCATCACAGAAAAGTTTAGGTTTTGTTTCCACAGTGATCCAAACTGGTGCAACAGTGTTAGTATTAGAGGTGCTTGGAGGAAGACCTCAAGGTAAGATTAAAAAAATTTTTCCTAATAAGGGTTTCCAAAACTAGAAATGCTGTGGAACTGGGAGTATTTTTCAGAAATTATTCATGTTCTGTATATAGAAGGGGGAAAAAAAAAGAGACACTATATAGTCCCTAATGGAAAGAGTATAGGGTTTGCTAGATAATACCTACCGACTCATATGCAAGGTATAAAGTCATATAACTGATGGCTCATGATTGAAAACAGTTGTTTGCTGAATATTTGAGAAATATTTGTATAAGCAAATGTAACTTAAAAAAAATAAAGCAAATGTTAAATAAAATTCTTCTTCAATATTAAAAATTCAGAGAAGCAGTTAAAACTTAAGATGCCAAAGAAACCCCAAAACCTAAAAATGTCCCAACTTCGTATAAGTTGGATCACTAAACTAAATTTTCTAGATATGTAGAAGAATCCTTCCACCCCTGAAGAAGGCATTCTATTCATTGTGTATTTCTTTGTTCTATAGCGAATGAGTCTGTGAGAAAAACAATCTATTAGTACACTTTCTCTTCCATAAGCTGAATTTATTGGAGGTTTAAAGACACTGTTCAATGTGATTATGTTACCAGCAATACGCTGGCTGACCGCATAAACAGATCAAAAATTATTTCTTCATGCTTTGTGTGATTTAGAGATTTCATTTTTAATACCTGTGCAAAGATTAATCATAGAAATGTGGGGGATAAAAGGCTCCTAGATCTGCTGTGATTTTCTATTAGACAAAAAACCACCTTGGCAGGTAAATATGCTATGGAATGGCCAAGGAAGGGAGGCAGTGAACATAGCAAAAAGCAGAATCTGTAAATTTGTGTTCGAAAGAAGCAGACCTAATGCCTCTCTTTTTCTACACAAAGGTCCATAGAGGATAAGTTCTTCCAGGTGACTGAGAAAGCTGAGATGATCCCGATTTGCTCTAAAATGCAGTTATTTTGGAGGATTTTACTTCATCTTTTCATCCTCACTAATGACTATTTATATAGTGTTCTATCTTTGTGAGGTTCTCTTCAGATATGATGAAAAAGATATTCTCTCTGTCTCAATCAAGAATAATAACAAGAGATGAAGGAAAGTGGATGGGAAAAAGGTTTATAACAAGTAAAGGTAATTGGCTGGCAATTGCATATGAATTTCAGAACATAAACTTAGCATCCGGACAGAGAGGAAAAGACAAGTAGCTTAAGTCCTAAAAAAGACATTTGAAAGTGAGGAAAGTAATTCCCAACTCAACAGAAAAAAGTGTGCTACAAAAATGTTTATAAAAAAACGTGGAAGACTCGGGACTGTGAGTTTCTAATAGTCTACACATTTTAGTAGGCCCAAAATTGCCAGAAGACTAGGATAAGAGGTGGGACTTCAGATCCCTAGGTCCTTCCCTTATATTTTTCTCCACTCCACAGCTTATGTTTACATGTCTTGGTTGATAACTAGTGCCTGGAAATGCAAAAGATGGGCAGCAAGTCAGATAGTGTCTAAGCTGGGAGTCTGTGATAATTTATACATTTTTGACCCCAGCAGATCCCAAAGAATACAAGGAAATAAAATGCTCTTCTCTGAGAGCTGTCACACACGAGGGACCCATATGAATCTCTCCTCCACGCTGTCTTCCTTCAGAGCAAGTTGGTAGCAAGAGATCAGCAGATCAGCAGATCAAAGGTTTGGCTTCCATTCAGTGAAAATTTGGAAGAAAAGCTTAGGAATGCATAACAGAGAGAAATCTCTTTGGTCACTCCAGTTCTCTGTACACTCTAACTCACAGAATCTCTTTTCTGAACATAAGCTAGATCATGAAATTGGCTCAGAGGCAATTTCTCCCCTACTCTTCTGGGTCTAGATTTTTTCTTGTATTCAGGTTTTTTTCATAGTTGCTAATTCAACCAGTTATGTCAAATTTATGACTGTTGTAACTTGTGGTTCTAGTTTTTCTGCTCTGATATTTTCCCATTCAGTGTATATATAAAGAGGTTCATAAAGTGGTCTCTTGCTTTAATAGAAGTTTCTTGTTTTCTAGACATTCCAAGCAGACCTCCTGTACATCAGACTCTGCACATGCTCCTGCTCTAGTTCATACTTGCAGGTGATGCCTTTTGAAGACTTTTTCTGTAGCACCAGCACTTTGTTACCATTTCAACACATACCTTCCTGTAAGTATCATATTATTCATCCTGTTTCTTGCTCTCCCAGCACCTAAGAATCTTTTCCCCACTTTTCCACAGAAGTGTGCAGTTATGGTGACATGTGCATTTTTCACCTCTACACTGCACTGCTGTTTTTCACTGCATATATTGCTGAATGGAAGAAAATAATGCACAGTCTCAGCTAGTTACTGACCTCCCCCATGTATCAAGATGAGCCGTAAACATATCTGTTGCTCCCTTGGCTGTTGCTGAACTCTGCTCTTCAAAGCAATTCCTACATAAGGCTTCAAATACCTTAGAGATTTCCCTTCAGGTGCCTCAGCAACTGCTGGAATAATTTCTAACTATTTAAGCATAAGTCATACAGCACATAGAAAAAAAAAATCCTTTCATTGGAGATGAACAGGTTGACTGCACTTCCTGAAGACATCAGCACTGGATTGAACTACTTCACGACTAACTGCATCAAGAGGTTTCCTGGCTTGATTAAAATCTTCCATAATAAACAGAATGGAATTTGTGACTACTATCTCCACATAAAAAATATTTTATCTGGAAGAGAACTTTATCCATCAATTAGCTCCTAAATACTGGTATATTCTAATGATGGTAACCACCTCAAAGAGAAGTACAATATAGACTCTACTCACTAGAGTACCAGTCACAGAATTTTTGCTTTTCAGATCAGTGCATTTTATCTTAAGCAGGAAGAACATGAATATTATCGTAGTCCATGACATTTTCAGGGATGTCCAAAGTTAATATTTTTTAAAATCAAAATAAAGCTTCTCTGGAGTCCAGTTGATGTTTATTAAGCTCTTCTGTTAAAAAAAAAAAAAAAAAATTGCTCGGACCTTTTCTTGTGTTTGTAAGATGAAAGTGAATGAAGATACATAGCCAAGCAGGAAGCAAAGGAAAAAAAGGAATTAAGAAATTCCCACATTAAAATAAATATTGTTTTTTAAGGTTTTTTCCTTTCTTATTAAACCAATAAATTCTCTGTAAACTAAGGTCTCATAGGGTGATATCCAGAGGGAGTTTCAGGGAATTTTTAACCAAGTGCTGTATATTTTCTTTGATAATAACTAACAAAAGATGGAAAACTAAGTAACTGCTCAGTAATGATCATGTCTGCCACTGCCACAAAACAGCCTAGCCAAGCACTTAGCAGGATTCCCAAGGACGTGCACTGTGCTGCAACATGCAGTGGTGGAAGAGTCAATTAGTGTGCACAGGTGTTTGCAAGAATGCTGCCTACAACCCAACAAAAAAATTGAAAGGTAAGGGCATCAGGTTTTTTTCCTACCTCACAGTGCAGGAACAGCAAGGAGAGACCCAGAGACAGTGTGTGCATGTCTCAATGCACACAGGCGGGAATTAAGGGACTGCAGGTACCAGTGGGGGTACCCACATACAGTGGTATGGCCAGCACATCTCCAACAGGAAGGTTCTGAAAATGGGGAAAACAGCTCTGAGGAGAGGGATGTGTGCTTGTAACTACCATGTCCTGGGAGAAATGGTGTGCACTCAACCCAGGGAACTTGGCTGAGTCACCACCCGTGAAGGTGTTTAGAAGACGCGTGGATGTGGTGCTAAGGGACATGGTTTAGTGGTGGACTTGGCAGCGCTTGGTTAATGGTTTGACTTGATAATCTTAATAGTTTCAGCCTAAAAAATTCCATCATTCTGTGATTCTATAACTCTGTGTCTGTGTGGGTGCATGTGCGTGTGATAAAAACTTCTGGGGAGTAGTTATGGGAGGATGTCTCAAAAAGTGTAGGTGTTCGTTAGCATTTTGCACATGTCAGGTGTTGTGGTTTATTTGTGTTATTGCTGGATTGATCCTGACTCTATAGCTCACTGATTGCAAGATAATGATGTGTCACTAATGAATCGACATACCTCCTTGACACTGATTTGATTTAAACCACATGAATTGAGAAAAGTTTTCTTTCTCTGCAATGCCTAGGAAAGGAGGCATTGGTTTTAAGGCACAACAATGAACGAATCTTGGAGCAAAAATCAAGTCTAAAGAGAATGTGCAGATGGGGGGGTAATGTAAAAAAGGAACATTTTTATTTTTAAAATTATTATTTATAGTAATTGCACTAATTTTCAAAGTGATGCCTTATGACAGGATGCTTCCAGACCCTTTCATCTAAATTAAAATGAATGGCTTTCTCAGGACACCTCTAGCTCAGCATCATACAGAAAAGTACCAGTTTCAAAGGGCTCAGGTAAGTGTCTGCACTTTTTGTTTGGTAAATCACCCTGGCCTCCTGCTGGGGAAATTCAGACCAGATTCTGGCTCAATACTCCATTTCATGATTTCAATCTGTCTCCAGTTGAACTTCTGAAGCATATACTGAGTGGAGGATAATAAGTAAAGATCAACAAAAATATAGACACTGATAAATACGAACAGAAGCTTCTATGATGATGCTTTTCTGCAGATAAACAAAGTAAATTAAGGTGTCAAGCTGTGAGATATCTACCAAATAGGCTACCCAGTAAGTACCAGAATGAAAAGTACAGCCAGAGGTGGTGGAAAAGAAATATGCAGAAGTTTAAAAATATATAAATAGAAAGAGAGAGAGTAAAAGAAGTTGAGAATTCAGAAGTACACCAGAACACCCACTGAGTTTGTTTTGAACTAATCCCATCCATTTTTATTTTTATTTTATTACTTTTTTCTGAAAACTGTAACCACTGATTCTTTCTTGGTGGCCTCTTTGCCTCTTTTAGCTACTTAAAAAAAAAACATAATCAAAGAATTACAGCACAGCACCACCTATGGTTGATAAAACTCCTCAGAACCACAGTATTGAGGCATCAGGCTGTGCTCAGGAGAAAGTGGGCTTTTATTTTAAAAATATTAAAGAGGAGCTGAAGAAGCAGTAATGGGAGGGGTGTCTCATATGTAAAACTTGAGTTGAAAAATTAATATCAATTTTTTAGGGCCACATCCATGAATAAAGCTACACAAAAAGTGTAACCAAGTGAAGTTTATCTAAAGTAAAGGAGGAGGAAAATATTCCACTGACACAGGGGAAGAGTGAACACACTACTAATATGAGCATTCTAATAGCTACAACACGAGTCAGGATATCATCACACTGTATCACCTTAAAAATATCAACTTCATGAAGCCTTGCTACCTCTATCTGTGAGCAGTGATCCTCTATACTTTTGGAGGTTTCTGTGAAACCATTAACTTCCTAGCAGAAATGCTTCTATTATGCAATAAGCTCAAAAATGGTAAAACCAAAGCACTCTTTTGCCTAACTGAAAAATGATATCAAAAATAAACAGTTGCTGAAACATGCAGATAATATTCTTGGCCAACTCTTTCCTAAGTGACACAGTTTTCCTGCTTTTTACTTTTCTCCTTAACCTTTTCATCCATCTTTAAGAGGATGTATATATGACATGCCTGATACTCCTGTCACAGTTTTTGTTTGTTTTAAAAAAGACCTAATTCTGCTCTTGCACAAAGAGTTATATCTTCGCTCAGTGAATTACTTCTGCTTTGCTTCAGTGTGAATGAAAGGAGTTTTAAACTGCTTCTGAGGATACTACAGAGGCAATAACAAACTACTGCAATGGGGTGTGCATCAGACAGACAGATGAGATGTCAATCCACAGTTCTGACAGAGGAGGTTGCCATGGAATTGCAGATACCTTCTAGATGTGAAAAATGCTATTTTGATGTCTCTTGAATTGGATGAGGAAATATTTGTCAGTAAGTTTGGGACTTGCCTCATCGAGGTTTAGCTCTCTAAAGCTAGATGTGACTCAGAAGACCTAGGGGGACTTCATTGTTGTCTAAAGTTCTTCATGAGGGGAAAGGAGGGGCAGACACTGATCTCTTCTCTATGATGACCAGTGACAGGACCTGAGGGAATGGCCTAAAGTTGTTTCAAGGGAGGTGTAGACCGGATATTAGGAAAAGTTTCTTTATCCAGAGGTTGGTTGGGCACAGGAACAGGCTCCCCAGGGAAGTGGTTGCAGCACCAAGCCTGTCAGAGTTCAGGAAGCATTTGGACAATGCTCTTGGGCACATGGTGTGATTCTTGGGGATGGTCCTGTGCAGGGCCAGGAGTTGGACTCGGTGATCCTGATAGGTCCCTTCCAAGTCAGCATGATATGTGTGATTGTGTGTCTGATTCTGATTCAGGTTCTGCCTACAGTCAGAAGGAAAACAGAGACATCCTCAGAAGGTGTGCTCATGCTCATTATCGTGAATACTCAGGTTAGGATATTCTTCTAAATAGCTCCGCTCTACTGAAAAACTAAAACTATAGAACTTCTATAGAAGGAATCTCATTTTGGCCTAAAAACCTAATTTTTCATGGTGTGAATTCAAGTAAAATGGATTTTAGATTTCACCTTATTTTAGGAGGGAATTATTTGGCATTGTGCTTAATCTTTGAAGGCTAGAATACAGCAAAATAGGTCTTAGATAATCCAAGGACAGAATCAACTCATTAGTGACCAGGTGGGAACTCCAGGTTTAAACAACCTAAGTAAGTGAAAAGAAACAGTGTCTCAAGATTGACATAGGATTGTAAAAAACTGAACCTCCACTCTGCAAGATACGGCAGGATTTGGGTAAAATGTTCTCTGACATAATTTTGAAAATTTTCCTTGAAGAGAACTTATACATTACTCATGATTAGGCACCAAACAGTAGAATGGCAAACTAATATTCCCTTCAGTTTAGGGCTATATCAATAACATGCCTCAACATCAAATCTCTTTTCAGCCAATTGGTTTAAATGTAGCTCATCTGAGAGGAAGATGAAGTTTGTCACAGAAGAAGGTGTTCAGGTGTGTGTAAACTCTGAGCATGCTTGCTGTAATTTAGCTGTGGGGAAAAATATTTTACTACTTTTGATCATACTAAAAAGACAAAAAAATCTGGGGAAGCTGACAGCCTTGTTCATCAAATGAAGACACACAATCTTCAGTTCAGTGAACTATGCCAAGTAATGGTATGCAGAAGATCATTTCAGTGACATAGAGAGAAGAGGAAGAATACTTCTTTTGTTAATTACAACAATTAAATTCTGATGGATAGAAAGTTTAATGGTACAAAATAATTACAGAAAGATTGCCTAACTTAGTTATTTGACTACTCAAAAATTTGAGAGAGAAACTTTTCTATTCTGCAGGATGCACAGTTCTATTCCCAAGAATTTCCAAGTGCTGAATGAAGCCGAACGAACTGGTGATTTGGTTATCTCAAAGTCCTTGAGAAATAGGAACCTGAATCTGGGCTTCATGGGTATCTAAAAAACCCATGTGAGGTGCTTTTTCAGTTTCCCAGTCACTTCAAGATGGGAAATGCCCAATTCCAAAAAACTGCCTGTTGTGGTGGGAAGACTATTTACAAGGGCGTGTAGGGACAGGACAAGGCAGACTGGATTCAAACTGACAAAGGGAAGTTTAGAATAGATAGTAAGTAAAAGTTCTTCACTGTGAGAATGCTGAGGCACAGAAACAGGTTGTCCAGACAAGCTGTGAATGCCTCATCCCTGGAAGTGTTCAAGGCCAGGTTAAATGTGCTTTGGGCAACCTGATCTAGTGGAAAGTGCTCATGCCCATGGCAGAGGAGCTTGAACTAGATGACCTTTAATATCTCATTCAACCCAAACCATTGTATGATTCTATGACCATTTGAGATCCAACAGTAAAGAGGGCAGTCGGAAATAGCTGCCAACTTATAGTTCCAGTCTGAAAAAAAGCAATATGACAGGATTTTCTGTTGGCATTCTCCTCATATGAGAAATTGGAGAAAAGAGATAAATAGCTTCTCATCAATAAGCACAGTCACCTCAACTAAAGAGAGAAAAAATCTATATAGTGTATTCTGAAAAAGCAATAATCATATTGTGTTTCTTTATCTAACTCTGAAGTTTTCAGAAGGCTGAGCTTGACACTTAAAAAAAAAATCAAAGGAAACTAAGTAGCCTGAATTTACATCAAGGAGCAAAGTGAAGTCTTTTCTGAACAAGTGATTATCAAATTACAGACCTGTCACTACAATTTCCTGAAAGGGTCAGCACCTTCTCTTGTTCCTGACAGACAAAGAAAGTGTGACAGGCTTGATCAATATTTCAGTTAACAAAACAGCTGGCTAATAAAAGGACTTATGACAGACAAAGTTTTGTTTCAAGGCAATAAAATAAATGGTTTTTAAAAGACGTATTTTAATTTCCTTGTTTTGTTTTCCTTTTCTAGCTCATTGAACAGTTTTCATTAATCTGAATTTTCTTTGAGATATGTGTGTTCAAGACTAACTTTTCAAAGATGTGTAAAAAAGAATAATCAGAAGGCCATGTAAACTAAAACAAGAACATTTTTGGTAATCTGTCAGTTGTAAAAGGACAACTATGTTGAAAAGAAATTTTAGCACATTAAAGGCATGTCCCTGACACTTTCATGTGATGAACCTTCTCCTGTTTTCCCATCTGATTCATACTGAGAAAATCCCGGGGGTTACAGGACAAAGTAGGCAGACCTGTCCAGCAGAAGTTAATATCCATTGATGAATCATTTTCCTTATTATTAGTGATGTCTGAATTCCAGCTGATGAAACTCCACAGAAGCTTGAGAAATTTTATAATACTTTTAAATCTTGCAGTGACTTCTTTTAACCCAGAAGCACCCTACTTTAGAAACCAAATCCCTTTCCTTTAGGTTTCCAGGGACCTCCCATGAAAACGAATTTCAGTTCAAGGCAAATTCATGGAGTCTGACCATTCAAGTCTTTCAGTCTTTCTTCCTTTGGAAGCAAAATTTGTTTGTTGCATGAGAGCAGAGTCTCTCAAAATGGAAATGTATGCACATGCCAGTGGTGCACTGCAATAAGAAGTGCACAGAAAAACAAGAGCTCTGCAGACCGCGATGTTATCCTAAGCCCTGCCTTTGCAAGCTCTTTCCCTAAACTGCTGCCCTTACCAGCGTTTGTTGGGTCACAGCTGGATTTAGAGGACAGCATCAGAGTTCCCACCTATTCTGCCATGCACAAAGAATTCTGAAAAGGATTAGATCGCAGATTTCTCCGTCTGTGTAGTCATAACATTTAAAATACCATTAAACCTTTGCTTTTGCTGCTCTGTGGGTTCCTGTTCCCTACAGCTTACCACGTTTCAGAGTCTGCAGGGGTTCATATTGTACTCCGAGCTTTGTGTAATGTTGTAACGTTTCCATAAAGCCATTATGTGGAAGAGTGTTGCAAGCTTTGTTTTTTATTTTTCTACGGCAGTTTTGTGTGACACTTATTTATATACCTTATTATGTATTGTAGTCCCTAGTGATCATTTTTCTTAGTGATCTAACTTGTCTGGTATTCTTCCCCTAAAGGCTCTAAACGCAGTGGCTCTAAATAATCTCAAGGCTTTAAAGCCAAGCTGTTCTGATGCTTCATTCAGCAGCTAAAGCTTTCCACTTGAGCTGTCACCTTTGTGTGTGGAGTGGCAGCTGCAGCTGATACAACACAACATCTTATGTGACAAAAGCTGCACTTCTGGGGAGAAGAACCACCCCAAAAGATGCCTCTTGGCAATGGCACACGTTGATCTGGATGAACATGCCAGGTTTGTGCATGTGGATGGATGAACTTCCGTCTGCCTCAGATCTAACCTGCCGGGGATGAGCTGAAAACTTTGCTTTGTCAGAGAATGCCGAACCTGAGTTACACTGATGTGACCAAAACTGTGGTGTTTAAATAAGAGATTGTTCCTCTTGTAAAATATTTTTGTCCAAGATTGTTAAAAGTTGGTGAAAAATTACCTTAATAAGTGCTGCAGCGTAGAAACTTTGCTAGATGTCCAGTATATGTATGTATATATAATTTTTTAACACACATTTTCATGTTAAACACCTCATGACAAATTCATTCCGGGGAAAATGAAGAGAGATGAGATAAAAGGGAAAACTGGAGTTCACATTTTGGTGGCTTCTGTTTGTGTTTATGTTCCCACCCCCTATGGACTTTACTTAATGCCTTGAGAAACCTTTTATTGAGCCAGAAGAATGCCAGCCCCAGTGGGTTATGGTAGGGCTTATGTTGCTTGATTCAGACTCTCATGCTGATTCAAATTACTTTCTATCACACATCAAAGGAACCTCCAAAATTTGGCATGTTCATATTACTGTGCTATTCCTGGGTGTTGTTTATTACCATTAAACCCTCAAAGGCTCCAGACTCAATTAGCTGTTTCATTTTATAACAGCCTTTAGCATCCATGTATTCACGCATGAATCCATCCCTCCTTCCTTGTAGATTCTGGGGGCTATTTTAAACAAAGCTCCCTCTGAAACTTATACCCTCAATGGCCCAAATGGACCTGGTTTTCCACAAGGAAAATTCTACAGAGGGTACTAAAGACTTTTGTTAATCACTAGACCTCACATAGTTCAAGTGGAATCTCAATTTCTCCTTGGAAGACAAATTGCCTTAAAGGACATTTATTTTGCTCAACTTTGGTTATAAAAAATTTGGGCAGTTTAAATAACCAAATCACTTAAATCCCCTGTGATTGTAGTAAAGAGATACTGGTATCAGTACTGAGCAATTAATTCCTTTCAAGACTAGATATCTGAGATATTTAGGATGGATTGCCTGTGGAGGTGCTACATTCTCTGTGTTGGCTGTAGATAATTGCCTTTGATTACTAACTTTCATATGGATAAAATTAGATGATGTGATGATAGATTGACCTTGCGCAGGAATGGCAATTTCAAAAGCCTATGAGCATTTGGCTGTACAAACAATGAAATATAAACACCAGACTTTGGTAATAACACCAGTATTTACATAATTCACATTTTTCAGACCACTTGAAAACACCTAATAATTGTTGAGTTCTGAGGGGTTTGGGGGTTTGCACTGCCTTTTTTTTTTTTTTTTTTTTTTTTTTTTTTTTTTTTTTTTTTTTTTTATGTTGAGGCTGATTTAAAGCTCATCAGATGAAATAGACTAAATCCAACTTCCACATCTCCAGGCCCACATTATCTATATATGTGCATATTTTCATGCCTGAGACAAAGGAGTGTTAAAGTGCAGGATGGCAAGACCTTAAGTTACACGGAGTTCTGAGGAAGATCTGCTTCATGCTTTCCTTAAAATGAGCATTCAGAAAGCACCACAAAGACTTTGGTACTCTAAACTGAATTTCTTTTTTTTCTTTGAAAAACATAGTAGAACAGTGAGGTTTAGAAACAGAAGGACTTAGAAATACTTAAAAAAATTAAACTGCTTGAACATGAAATCCCTCCTTGCTCATTGTGCTATCTCCTCCCTTTCCCCTTGCTTATTAATAAATAAGGTCTGGCTTTGTGGCATGCAATGCTTGCAATGAACTCCACACAATCAAAGGTCCATAAATGCTCCATTCTCTTTGTTGGAGAAAAGAAGATGGGAACCCCATTTCATGTTAAGATTATGAAGCACTTGCTGCACCCCAGCTCATTCCAAAAACCTGACCCTTTACTTTAACATTATTGACCTTTAGAATAGTATTGTCCTAATCTCACCTGGCAATAGATGCTAATTGCTTATCTTCTCCTGCCAATGACTACTGAATTAAAACAAAAATAGTGACAGCATAGAACACCCATATAATCATTCAAAAAGTGGTTGTAAACCTCTCTTGCCTATACAAAATGCAGATTTAGACATTCCAGGGAATCCTATCAATATGGAATTCCAGAAACATGAGGAAACTTAGTGTTTGTCCCAGAGCTACCTGAGCTATAATCAAGCTATAAGGAAAGAGTAAGTGAATGAAAAGGTGAAAGCATCCTCACATGACCACAGCTACTAGGGTTTTTCTGCAGTTGGGTTAAATTTCCTCTGAAAGATTTCCACACCAAGAAACTTGTGAAACCTCTGTCTTCTCCTGGAGCACAGACCAACAGAAGTGTCAAAGACTTCACAATATTCAGTTGGATTTGTTAGCCTATATTTCCTGGTCCCAATGCAGACAGATATTTGGCTTTATGATGAATTGAAATGATGTGAACATCTTGGCATTTGATCTAAGACACAGTATGTGATGGATGCAGGGGTATCAAATACTCTATGACAGATGTGAAGCATCTGACAGGGAGAAAAAGCTGCTCCATATCACAAGAGAAAGGAAGTTTCTGCATTATTTCTCATTTAATGTCATCATGGTTTAACTCCAGATGGCAGCTACATACCATGCAGCCACTGTCTCTATCCCTCCCCCAGGGGGATGAGGAGAATTGGAAAAATAGGTAAAATCTGTGAGTTCAGATTAGAAGTTTAAAATTGAAATAAAAAATAAGAATACTAATAATAGCAATATATTATTGAAACAACAAAATAATAATGATTATAATAATAATAACAACAAACAGGGAGAAAACAAAAGAGAGGACTGAAACCCAAGGCAGACAAGGGATGCGCAACACTATTGTTCATCACCCACTGACCAATGGCCAGGTCATCCCCAGTAGCAATTGGCCAACTCCCAGTTTATATACTGAGCATGATATTCCATGGTGTGGAATATCCCTTTGGGTATGTCGCGTCAGCTGTCCTGGTCGTACTCCCTCAAAGCTTCTTCTGCACCTGTGCATGGGAAGCTCATTTAGGGTTAGTGCAACTTAGCAAAAACTAAAACATCAGTGTGTTATCAACACCGTTTTCATACTAAATCCAAACCCTACAGCTACTTAAGAAGAAAATTAACTTTGTCCCAGCTGAAACCAGGACATAAACTACCATATTCCCTCCAGGATCTCATGTTTCTCATTAGGTGTTTGATGCCATATTCAAGTTCTAGAAAACAGCAAGAGGGAAGAATCTCCCTGAAGAAAGGAATCAGATCAGAATCCAGAACCAGTGCTAGCAGGCAGCAGTGAGGGGTATGTTTGCCCAATATCAGAGGGGAAGAGTGGCTTTTTATAAATAATTGCAGAAACTGAAGTAATCTTTCAGGGAAAAAAAAATCTGAAAATTTCCTAGTAGAAAATTACAAGAGACATTTCAGCTGATGTGCAATGGCAGAGAAGTATTAACCCTGCTTCTTATATTTGGCAGCTTTAGTACTGCTCAGAGCACTGACAGACTGTACTCATTTATGACGTTTATTCTCCAAGGTTAAACTTCCGATTTTCTTAATAGTTTATAAAATATACTCCCATTTAGAATCAATACAATGGAACGATTATTAAAAAGTAGTAATATAACCATTCATATTTAAGAAGAAAAAGTGCTTCACTGCTTTTGGTCTTTTAAAGATAATATTTTCCTGTATTTGCTTCAGATACAATGTAATCACATAACTTCAGCAGCCACAGTCCAGAGTCCTCAGCGTTAGGTGAGATACAGACAAAACCTTGGTAAATACCTCAGCTTTTCTGTGCTCCTTTTTTTTACCAGGAATTAAAACAAAGCAGCAGAAATTTCTTATCTTCCTAGTAGGATGCTGTGAGTAATAACTAGCAAATGCCTGCAAGGTTCTAAGAACTTTAATCCTATTTACTGGAGAGGTCAAACACTTGTGCTTCCAAGAGAAAACAAAGATTTTATAATGTGAAAAAACCATTGTTTTGTTCCAGTGCATACATTAGTCCCGAGGAGAGCCAGTTATCCTTTCAAACTCATGGTAAAGAGTTGTAATGTGTGGTAGATAATTTGATACAACTTTATCAAGCAGTTTTTCAAAACCATTTGTTATTGAAACCCACGCTTCACTGCAAGGCTGTGTGTGTCTGTATGCCTTTATTCCAAGACAATTCAACAGAACAAGCTCAGATCTAAAGGTGCTTCTGCTCTCAGTGAGCTCTACATCATTCCCTTGAGAAAGACAACCTCTGTCAAAACCCCTCAGAGAACAAGTGGAATGGACATAGAAGTATGTATATACATTAATCAGCCCTCAGACATGCACATTATAACTTTAATTTTGTGCTCACCAGTTTTAGCTGGGTCAACAAAAAACAGTCCAAAAGGTCATGTGGTAGTGTATTGTAGCTCTGGGACAAAAACCAATCCTCTTTTGTCACCCCATTTACTGACAAAATGACAGAAGGGAGTTTTTCATGGAGGTACAAAGTACCAGCAACTCAGTACCTGACAGTCAAAAGCTTAACTGCAATGATATCTTGTTGATTGAGAAAATTTGAATAAAGAAAGTGCCCCAGTCATGCAACCTCTCCCCATACGCTCAAACTGAAGAAAATCCTTCCATTTTAAGCTTCTAATGAATTTAAGGTACTCAAGCTACATGGGAGCTATACGTAACCTAATGCATAAATTAGGTCATATAACTCTTACGTAAAATACAATACTTAATCTCAGCTGCATGAAAACAGATTGGTAAGATGGTAGACAGTATTGTTTCTAGGCATTCACAACAGTTGTGGTAAACTGGCATCTCATCACTTTGGTTTATTTTAGTTTGCATAGAGCCCATTGGAAATGAAGAGTAAAAAACAGTCTGTAAGCAGTGTATTCTTTTACATTGTTGTCATATTACATTGTGTCACTTCAGTTGATATTAAGAGTTGTCACATCATATTAATGCTGTAGGTCAAGGAAATGGTAATGTGATGGGACACACCAGATACAGATACCAGGAGCTAAATCACAATTCATTTGCATGTCTTCATTGACTTCATTAGCTGATTGCTATCTCAACATGATCACAGCAGTCTTCAGAAAAATAGAAAGATATTTTGCCTAAGTACATGCAGTTCAAGTTCTCAGTACTGAGAAGTTAGGCTACATATCGCAAAAGATGCTAGTTTTAGATAAGTGTATATAAATATATTTTTGAATCTTAAGCTCTGAGAGATTTTTTTTTTTAAATAAAACGGTCCCTAAGATAGCTTTCCATGTTCAATAACTCTAAGGGCTTTTAGATTTTTAGCAAAGAGTCTCATCAATGGAATTCTATAAATCTAGATGGAAATGACATTTCTGAGGAGAACAGGTGTAAATATATTGAGATTTTCAAACTCGCCTGACATTCTAAATTCCATTGACAGTCTGGAACACAAATTTGTTAGATTTGGGTTGCTTGCTGAGTGGTTAGTTTTTGTTTGGTTGGGTTATTTTGGTTTGGTTTGGGATTTTTTTCCCTTTTAGGGGACAGTACTCTTGACAAACATTAAGTTTTTATGTGTCACTCCCAGAACCATTATTTCTGATACATACACCAGAATTTCTTAAGTGTCTCAGTTCCTTTCTTTGCTATAAATAATGAAGATAATCTTTCATCCAGAGTTTAAATCCATTCTCAACTCTGAGTTGACACTCAAGAACAAGAAGATTCTCAAAACACTCCAGCATATGCTTAACTTGCAAAGAAAATAGGAGGGTTGAGGTACTCTTTAAAAATAAAACTTCACATAAATTGTAGGTTTAGATATAAGAGTCATCAGTAGAAATAAAATTGTCAAAAAAAGGGGCCTAATACATCTGGCTATTATAAAAAAGACCCCAGTATACTAGTACTACTTCTTTTTAAAGTGCTAGTCTCAGAAAAAAAAAAAAAAAAGCATTAAAGGATCCCACATATCTGCTTATATCTTTCTGGTTTCCAAAAAGATAGGAGTTTAGTGAGTCTGCAACTCACTAAAGTTACCATGCACTTTGAGCCATTGAATTGAGCATAGATAGAGTAACTCTGCAATGTCTGTACAATGAACACAATATTTTCAGGACCAGCCAGGCCACTGGACATGACATAATGTCACCATTTCCTTTAAGAGATTTGTCAAGCAAAATATATCCAGCGGCAAAGAATAATTGACAACCAGATCTTCTGATAAACTTGATGGAAAGTCAGAAAAGGCATTAAGAATACAGAAAGGGGCTATAGATGTTTCACACAGATGGAGAACATGTTAGATATGATCTTATTTTTACAAGATTTTAGATACAGCTGACGTGCTAGGATGGGGTTACAGAATTAGATTTAGGTTTCTTTGAGCACTGTGTCTGTAGATCTTCTTCGTAAAAGTGTTTGATGTTTAGCCAAATTACAGTTTCAGATTTAATGTCAGATGATAGAGCAGTGCATACAACCTTATACATATAAAACAAGTGGCACTGAAAGCCGTAATCTTGATTCAGTTCTGTAACTAATCATTAAGTAAACAATAAGAGTAATAAGAGAATATTACAGCAGTTATCAAAACACTGTGTTTCTCTAATTTTTTTATGTAATTTTGAAACTAGTTTAACTATGGGTCACTTGGAAGCTTACTGCAGATGCATAAGATATTTGGTTGTTAAACTCAGTGGTCAAATCCATCCCATATTTTATTTCTTTTTCCAAATCTAAACTGTTATAACATAGATAATTTTTTTGTTGCATTAAAATAGAAAATTTCTTACAACCAAATTCTGTCTGAAACTTTTTTTTAGCTATGGCATAATCTGATATTATGACTTAGACTTGAGACACTGTAGAATGAGATTAATTTATCCTGGGCACTGCCTCTGTAACCGGGGGAGTAGTAACAATGTTTAGTTCAGTGGAGCTCCTTCTAATACCTGCTAGTCCTGAGCAGCTTTTTTACTCTCATGTACATTGATAAAGTACATCAGCATGATAACATTGTCCCCTCTTTAACTCCCTCCCTGTCTAATTGGGATTCTGGCTCTTGGACTTTGCAGTCCTCTTTGGATAAGATCCAGTTTGAGCAGAATGAAGCAGGCTTCCCATTCCTGGGTTGGACAAAGCATGCACATGAAATTTAAGCTTTTGGCATTAATTCCTTCTGTCTTACAAAAATACTGAATTCAAGGTGCCAACCTTCTGGATGACCCTTTTGGTCTCTAGATTGCTGTTAAAAAAACCCCAAAAAATCTGAATAAATGCAGCCGTTACTTCTACTAGATATAAAGCTATTTCCATTCATTTTAGCCACCTCTTCAGTGAGTTTTGGTGCCTCCTTGCTTCAGTGCTGTAGTCTACAGCCTAGTAGAGGGAAGGTGGTCAATGAAACAAAGGAGTGAGGTGCTCTGTGTCTGTTTGCTATATGGTGGTTTCTTACAGAGTTTGGTACCTGATGAAGGACAGGCTTTCTTTCTTTCTAAATTTTTTAAAATTCATTTTATGTAGAATAGAATCATAGAATCTAAGAATCATTTAGGTTGAAACAGACCGCTATGATCATTGCGTCCACCTGTTAACTCAGCCCTGCCAAGCTCACCACTAAAACATGTCCCCATTTTCCACAAGTACACATCTTTTGAATGCCTCCAGGGATGGCAACTCCACCACCATCCTGAACAGCCTGTTATAGTGCTTGACAACCCTTTCAGGGAAGAAATTTTCCTTAATAACCAATCTATATTTAAAACGGGTGTTAATGTGTCTTCAGGTGTATTTTGGTGGCTGTTTTTGATTTCCATAGGATTCCAAAAGAAATTCAAAGGTTTTTTTCACCCTCTTGAAAGTCACAGTTTTTAAAAAACAACCAGTTGCTAAAAGATCGGTCCCACTGTTTTGGGTGCTTACACATATTTCTTCAACAAGTCTGAGGTGGATCAGATACAGCAGCAAAACAAAAGAACCTGCTACATCCCCAAAGCTGTGCTGAGGTGTCCAAGGCAGTATTGTTTTCCATATTGCTTCAACTGTCAGCAAAATGATTGACAAGAGAGTTTATCATCTTTCTTGAGCAAGTTCATCAGTGACTAACAGTTCTCTTGATAGTCACTGAAATACCACACCAAAACAATTTAGCTGTTAATTTGTCAGATTGGAGTATTCTTCTGAGTCATAAGGTAAATTCATTTCCTTTGAACATCAATTAATAAAACAAGGAAAAGGGAAAAGAGATCCAAGCTTGATAAAGTACCTCATTAGTCTATTTATATAACTGTAAATAGAAATTTTTCTCCTTCTATTGATTAAATTTGTTATATTATGAGGCTCCTTAAATATGGGAGTTTATATTAAAAAAAAACAAAACCAAAAACAAAACCACCAAACACAACAACTCTTGTTGCAGAAAACTTTCCTTCCTTCCTTCCTTCCTTCCTTCCTTCCTTCCTTCCTTCCTTCCTTCCTTCCTTCCTTCCTTCCTTCCTTCCTTCCTTCCTTCCTTCCTTCCTTCCTTCCTTCCTTCCTTCCTTCCTTCCTTCCTTCCTTCCTTCCTTCCTTCCTTCCTTCCTTCCTTCCTTCCTTCCTTCCTTCCTTCCTTCCTTCCTTCCTTCCTTCCTTCCTTCCTTCCTTCCTTCCTTCCTTCCTTCCTTCCTTCCTTCCTTCCTTCCTTCCTCCCTCCCTCCCTCCCTCCCTTCCCTTCCTCCCTCCCTCCCTTCCCTTCCTCCCTCCCTCCCTCTTGGGAAGTGCATGAGTTGGGGTAGGAAGTCTTAGGCTTCTTGGGTAGTTTATCTGATTTCAGGAGCTACTGATGAAAATCTTTATTCAGGAAAGGTAGCAGAAGTCAAAGGTACCCTCCCCTCCACAGATGATGTTAGCAGGCAGTAGGCAGTTTCTGAATACCTCAGTGAGCAGATTATTTGCTTAGCACACTTGGGGTGGATATATACTACAGTCTTCAAAATGGCCTCATCACACTGATCTGCTATTTCACAGCAGCAGCAGCAGCTCTGCCCAATGACCTGTCATTTCTCTCTCATCTTGTGTCCCAAGTGCATGGCTATGCATGATGTTAGTATATGGAAATGACTCAAGAAACTCCCAGCTTGCCTTGTACATATGGAATTTCCAATCTAGGCATGTAATTCCTTGTTCTTCATCTCTAGTAATGGGCTGTCCCCTGAAAGGACCAGAGGAGAAGTGGATCCTGCAATCAGAGGGAGCTGTTGTCTGTGTTACATATCTTAGACTCAATTAATGGCATGGCAAGTGCCCCTTGCTATGTCAGACATGTCTGTTCCTACTGCACAAGAGCTCTTAGAGATAATTGATTCTGGCACTTCTATTACCACCCAGAAACACAAGGGCATATTTTTTACATTCACTCAGACAATGGTTTGAGGAGGACGGTTTTCCTACAGGATAATTCTTGCACTGCCTATTTGTGCCTTTGCTGAGAACGTGTGCAGACATGGCACTCCAATAACACAGGGATGAGTGCAACATAAAAGCAATAGATTCAGAATGCATTGTGTTGCAACTTTCTTGTTTTTATATGTCTGTCTGTGCTCTATATTCAGTCAATGAGACAGCCTGTAAAATTAAAGAAATTCCTAATACTCCAGCATCTAGAAAAAAGGAATTTGTTATTTATCTAATATCTTCTTCCTTTCCTATTCTTTCCTTTTTTGCTTGTAACTAAACATGGATGAGAACTAGCTTGTATGTTACAAAATGTCACAGATGTCACAAAGAAATGAAGACAATTATGTACGTGCATTTGTAAGTGGTTTCATCACAGAATACTTGTGGGATGCAGAGGTAAAAGTGCACACAAAACCTCCACATTTGGTATTATTGTTTCTGGTTGCCTTGCCCAGCTGTGTGTTTGCACACAGAGAAATTCTTGTGCTATGAGAATTCCAGAAATGGGAAAGAATTGGAAGAGATGGATTTTCTGTGCTTATGTATAGGTGAATGTTCTAACATGTACTTAATTTTCTTGCCAGTTCCTTAAGACTAAAAACTTATGAATATAAATTTTATCAGTGACTTTTCTGTGATGTAGTGGAAGGAAGAACTAACAGCACCATATTTGAACAATGCAAACTTAAATCAAAAATTATTTTTCAAAGTTGATAGGCCAAATATTCACAAAAATCTTATTAAATTACAACTGAAAATCTACATGCAGACAGTGAAGTGCACATGTGTCCACAAAGACTCACTTATACTCAGTTTCTCCAATTATCTGTAGGCAGGAGCCTGTTTGCTCATAAATAATTGAATATGGGTCAAATTTGCTGCAGCAGGAACGTGACTATGCTGAGATATTTAGTCCTTACTGGGATCTGCTGCCTTGTGCTGCTATCTAAACTCAGCATGCACTGCTCTTTCAATACTTCAGGTTGAGAGGCTGAGTTCAAACCCTTGCAACTATGAGGGAAGAGGACTGGGAAGAGTTTGACTAGTGGAAATGGCTAGTGAGTCCTCCTCTTCAGCTGTCCAAGCAAGACCAAGCAATAAGCAAATTTTTAAAATATATGTGGATGAAGCAAGACCCTCTGGTGTTTCAAGAGCATAAAAATCACAATCTGCTTGAAAATACTGGTCCATCTCAGAAAGATGGGCTAAAGTACACTTTCTTGTGCTATCAGAAGTCTTTCAGTAGAGTTGTTTGAAATGTGGGATGAATAAGATCAGAGGCACAGGGAAGATGCTTTAAATCATTTGAGTAGGTGCTTCTCTACGACTTGGGCTAATTGTATGAACCTCACTGTTCCCCTGCTACCTTGGCCTCACAGAGTCCTTTGTTTCTCCCTTTTGTCCGTCAGAGGGTACGGCAGAAGGAGATGTTATGGTAGCATCGGTACTTCCGGGGGATGGGGCCGTAAAGGGAGCCGTGTGCGCAGAGCATGGGCAGGAACACAATGTTACAAGGAACTTACTCCTTGAGCTTTTTTCTCTCACCCACCATCCCTGGACTTGGATAACCACACACACGCCTGCTGAGCAGGGAGCACAGGAAGCAAATCACTCCTAACAGTGAGACATGAGAAAATTATACATGCATAGCAACAGAGTTATTTTGTACATTTTTTTGTGGGTTGCTGTTTTTTTAATATTGAGGGCATTTATGTCTGTTGATAATTAGAGATGTTTATGACATGCATTAACAGTAACTCTCCACACTGCCTTTTTGGAATTCATGTTAATGGCTCGAGTTTGCTAACAATTTACAGGCAAACATTTACCACTCTAATACACCACTTACTTATTTGTTCTTCATATTTTTAATTTTATGTATATCTCTGCCTGAGATCCAGAAATTACTTACTCCATCACCCATGCTGCTTCTCCTACTTAAAGATGTAAATGGGTCCCAATCGTACAAGATATTTAGCATATGCTTAATTTTAAGCGCACAAATACTCCCACTGAGGTAAATGGGAGTGCAGCTAAGAGTTAGGCTCACACTTAAATTGCTTATTCAGAGCTAAGAGAGAGCACATCCTTGGCTTCCTGAACCCTGCACAGTCCAGGATTGTTTTACCTCGTGAGTTAATGGCATCTTGTTTTGTAAATCCTCCACTGAACATAACCCTGCCAGGTTCTCTCGTGTCTCTCTTGTTTTCCCGAGGTGTCAAACATCTCATTTACCTGCTTGCAAGTGCTTTTTCTAATGGAGCTCTGAGTGAATAATCATTCCTGGATTGCTCAAGCCAGCACTCATCTGCATGAGCATGGCATTAGCTGGTGATCCAGGTGTTATCCTCAAATTGCAACGTGTTGCTGTGTGGGTTTTACGGAGTGAAGTACCATCTATCAAAACATTGCTTTTCTCTGCTTTTCATAGTTTTACAACCAGCTCATGTTTTGGATGATGGTTTTCAGAACAGCAAGGTCAGTAAAGGTCAGCATTGCAGTCTATGTATATCTTAATGTCCACAGAGTCATAGAATGGTTTGGTTTGAGAGAGACCTTGCAGATCATCTGGATTCAACCCCACTGCCATGGGCAGGAACACCTTCCACTAGACCAGGGTGCTCCAAGCCCCATCCAACCTGGCCTTGAACATTTCCAGGGATGGGGCATCCACAGCCTCTTTGGGAAACCTGTGCCAGTGCCTTACCACCCTCACAGTGAAGGATTTATTTCTAATATCCAATCTAAAACTTCCCTCTTTCAGTTTGAAGCCATCCCCCCATGTCCTGTCACTGCACGCCCTTGTGTGTTCTGCACACAAACACACCTGAAGCCTCAAAAAATGCAGTCAGACAACACAATCCTTATTTTGGGAAACTGTACCCCAAACTGCTTTCTAATTCCCCAGAGACTTACTCTTCATGAAATCAGACTCTTTTAGAGACCCAGTCAGAAAAAATTCTTGTATTGCCCTGACTGTTTGTTCTCTGAGGATCAAAGCATTTCTATACTGTTTTGTACAACCCTCATAATACAGAAGGATTTTTATAAAAACTGGCCATTTATTCACATTTTAAAACCAAAAATATAATCTGAACATTTGAAAGACTATTTGTTCAACCCCTCTTTTTTTTCCTTTATACTTTTCAATTCTATTATCTTCACACTTTCTGGAGTAGGGAATTCTGGTTTATGGTGTTTTTATATGGGACACATAATAGGTGCTCTCTTTTAAAAGGGAGCTTTCTCTTCCAAAACATGAGTCTCACCACAAACTCAAAACAATTACAGCTGTGCACGTCTTCTATTTTTTTACAGCTTTTCACATGTGCTTCTAGAGTGTGCTGCAGAGATAATTCTTACTATAATATTCACAAAATTGTGTTTCTTAACACACTTGTCTGTTAAAAAAACTCTTTGATGAAAGCAAAAGATTCAACATCTCTAAGGAAACAATAAAAACACCTTCAAAATTTCTTGATCTATTAAAAAGAAATATTAATTAAAAAAAGGAGACATCTTGGAGGTAGTGATAGCAGATAAGGAGGAAGGATTATCAGGTAATATATTCATGTCTGAAAGCATCAGTTCCTGTTTTACTTCTGCAGATAATCTTTTACTTAAAATAGTATTTCAGCAATTTTTTGTTTTCTTTACATTTTTTTTCCCAAAGACTATTAACAAAATAAAGAAAACAACATTTTTCAAACTACTCCATGTGTTGAATAGGAATGGACCCAAACAGAAAAAGGAGCACTTTTTGCTTGTTGGGAAAGCCTCCTGCCAAAGCAGCTTTTTGGAAGCAAAATCTTTTTTGGAGGAGTAGTTACCAATCCCTCCAAACAATATGCAGTGGTTCTGGCCATGCCAGAGTTAACTTTTGCAGCAGGCAGGAGGAGCAGGACCAGGACCCTGGGGTTATCCAGTAAGACCTCTCTTGTGAAGGGGGCACAGAGGGTCAGAGAGTCATGTTCTTTAGGGCTTACCATGGAATGTGGTCAGGCAGTGCCAGGTTCCTCGTCCTGAGCAATTGTATGTGAATGGTTTGCTTCTCCTGTACACTCTTAGTATTGTTCTTGCTGTTCGCTTTCTTGCTTTTATTGCTGTTTCTAGTAAATTGTCCTTGTCTCAACCCATAATCTTTACCTTTTTGTGCCTCCAATTCTCCTCTCCAGCTGCCACAGCGGGAGAGGAGGAGTGAGGGAGCAGCATGTGGTCTGAGGTGTTTCAGTGGGAACACTAAGTGGAGGAATACCATTCCTAAACCACAACATTCTACACTGAGATCCCATGGCCCAAAGACATCCAGGCAAGCAGAGAAACAGGATAAATGGAGGAAACAAAACATGATTGAAGAAAATGTTCTTTTTTACAACTGATGTAACCATTGAAGGGTTAACACTTAAAAAGTATGGATTTCCTGATGTCAGGGATGCCAAGAATATTTGATGTTGAAATTTTTCAAAGTCAAATTGCTTATTGTCATCACACTTTAGTTTAAAAATCAATCTCTTCTCCACTTAATCAATTGATCTCGTTTCATTTTAAATATGTGCAGATGGACACAATTCAAATTCACAGTAAGACAAATTGTGTAATAGCAATTTGCTCAATATCTGGATAAATGCCTATCTGATGCATGAAAACATCACCTACTGAGTTGTCTGCAGGTTCAAATTTCAGCAGAAAGGCATAAGTGTAAGTGTCAATAGTATTGCTTTCTTACTTATGTGTATACAAAATGATCATTCATTACAGCAACAGTGAATACTCCTCATGCCCTCAACACATATCTTCTCTGAAAACTCTCTGCTTAGCTGGTGAAGAATTCAAGGTCTGTATTTATTGCTCAAGATAGCCATTTCTTTACAGCAAATGGATTCTGGGAAAATACTTTATTAGGATTTAACTGTTGGCTACAGATTACTCTGAGAAATAAGACAACGTGTATTTTTGAGCACTTCACCTGCCATAAACAACCTTCAGATCTGTAGATAAAAACTATTATCTTTGTGCACTTGATTTACAGAGCTATTAGAAGTGGTTCTGTATTTAGCAGGAGGCCCTCTTACAGCAGAAGAACCTGCTTCACCTGCCTGACATCAATCAGGGGGAGCTAATCATGATCATAATGCCAGCGTAGTGACTTGGGGGATGGTGGTATGGTCAAACCCTGGGAGGCTGAGGGGTTCATGATCACCACTCTTTATACTCCCACTCCTATCAATGAAACTCGTGTTTTAGTGAAGTATATTCCCTGTTTACATAATAGGTGCTAAAAGTGGAAATGAACTACAGTGGGATGATTAGCAGCTTGCAGCTCATTCACATAGCTTATGATTCCTATTCTTCTTCCTCAGACAAAGGATTTACAGCATCTGATTTATCCACAGGTTGAGGCTTGCAGCTGGGACAGACACAGCCCACCCACTGAAATCAGTAAGAAAGTAATATATCAGGTTTGAAGGAACAAGCCTTATAAATTGGCTTTTATAGGTGTTCCTTACTTGATTGTGTTCTCCTCATACACAACTGGCCACAGCTTTGAAATAAAAAGACAGGTAAAGGCAAGCAGTCCTCATTATAGTCACTAAAATAAATGGTTTAACTATCCTCACT
Source organism: Aphelocoma coerulescens (assembly GCF_041296385.1). Lineage (NCBI taxonomy): Eukaryota > Metazoa > Chordata > Aves > Passeriformes > Corvidae > Aphelocoma > Aphelocoma coerulescens. The sequence goes on along the minus strand of NC_091013.1, from coordinate 89,639,157 downwards.
CACTGACAAAAATCCAAATCAATTGATGGTTTCTTACTCCAGTTCTGTGTGCTACTATATCCCTTGGCAGTAGATAATTAGCCCAGTTGAAAGCCACGTTGAACAGTTCTTTCCTGATCAGAAGCAAATGAACTCCACCACTCATGAAATATACAATGAAATAAATTCCACAAGCAAGAAATATGTACCGAAATTATTTGCCTAATCAACTCCAGGAATGACTGAACACAGTAAAATTTTGGACAATAGTGTAATCAAGAAACAGAGACTAAAAGCTATCAGAAAATGTCAGAATATGTGCAAGAGAAGAAAAGAAATTTCAGTGTGAAAAATATGTAGTTTTCCAGTGCATTGATTCTCATTTTTCCTGTCTGCACATTTCTGTTTATATTCCACGCAGAATGAGTGGTCAAATATTTACCAAAAATGAATGTTAAAACTGCAAGTGGAACCATTGTGATGAACATTCATGCAAATGTATTTGTGGTTGAATGGATTGTGCCTTTTGCCTGTTAATGATTAAAGCAAAACCCTGTGACTGATTTAATAAATCTCTGCTAGGCATCTAGATGGAGAGTAGCACAGTGAACACAGGATATTTGAGGCTTGCTGTTGTGCACAGAGAAGAAAAAATACCCAAATATATGTGGAAAAAAAAGTAAGTAAACTCATCTATTTGAAGATACTATTATTTCGATGGAAAGAGAAGATAAATTTGTCAGATAAAATATTTATGGAGACTTTTTAAAAATGTTATTTTCATCCTGACCAAAGCGCATCATAACTGCAATGTGTACAACTGAGACATAATGAAATGGCTTTCCTTAGATATCTAAAACTTATACAAACTTATTTAATATTTTATAGTCCCAGTATGACATTTCATGAGATCAGACTGACAGCCTTTGACAAAGAACAAACACAGAGCAAAGAAAAAATGCAGTAAAGAAATGAAAAATGAGAAAAAGTTCTGAAACCAAAAGTAGTGAATCTCTCCTTGCAACTGATTTTGTTTGAGCACATAGAAAACAAGACAAATATTTAAATGAAGATGTCAGCCAATGATAATCACATTTCAAAGGAGGATTGTACCTGATCTTAGCAAAGGCTGAAATGAGTTTGTATGTCATCTAAATCAGATCATTACCTGAGGACAGAAGTAAACCACCAAAAAAAGAATAAAAAGAATTCACTACTCTATTCCAACTGAATTTTGTAATATGTGTTTAAAGACAAAATATTAAATTAAATAAAATAATAAAATAAAATTTAAAAAGATAATAAAGAAAGTAAAATAAAATTAAAAAAAAAGAAACCAAAACAAAATAAAACACTTTTTTTTTTTTCCAGCAACATGATTCTCCATAGCTCCAGGATGAGTTTCTTATGTTATTCTACTGTCTAGACATCATGAAGAATTTCCCAGTGCATACTGATTAACTCTGATTCAGGTGTGATCAAAACTCAGTTGCTTCTGTAGAATCATGGATTGTTAAGAAGATTTATAAAAATCATTTTTTATATACATATTTTAAAAAGAGATACTGATGATAAAGTAACTGAAACCACCATGTGTGGCATCTTCTGCTTTAAGAAGAGAGAAAATTAGTATTCTACTAATAGATAAAATGTCACCAGAAAGTTCACCTTTCTTCACAATACTGTAATTAGTATTTCATATACTATAATTTTACTCTTGATGAGATAAGCACTTTCTGGGGAAATTTCAATATCTATATCGCTAGTGCTGGCAAAAAAAGCAATTTAAAATGACAAATTTTAATACTTAATGGAGGTCCGAACCTTTTGATATAGTGGCATGAATATCAAATATTTTAGGTACCTTCAAGGTTTAAGTGACTTTATAGCACCGCAAACAGGCCACTCTCAGCCCTTCCTAATTTCCCTCTATTTTTCCTAGTTCTTTTTGTCAAAGTCATTCTTCTGCATGACCCAGCTTGGCAGAAAAACTGTGCTTTCTCTGCCCTAGTCTGAAAGACTGTCAGTTTTGTTCTGATCTAAGGAAATCTGAGATCGTTGCTCAGAGCTCCCTTTCATCAGCAGGTGTCAATTGAGCAGAAAGAAAATGCTACAGAACACCTTCAAAAATCCAGAGTGCATATTTGTGTGAGAAGTTGCAGCCAAACACAATACCACATATTTCCTCTTACCTTGTTGGTGTGCAGGCACTTGTGTCTGCAATTTCCAGACATGCTAATTCTGTTCCTAAATACCAGCTTACAAAGGCTGAACCATACCACAAAGCATTTTTAAAGGACTTTGTTTACTTTGGTGCTTTGCAAGGATCAATTAAGTTGCCATAAATTAAAAAAAGATTAAAAAAAAGAGACAGAAACTTTTGGTTTTTTTAAGACATATTGGAGATCAGAAAAGTATTATTACTTCAGCCTTGAAAAATCCCCCTAAGGCAGCCAGAAGTCATGCAAACAATGTGACTGGGTTCTGTTCCCAATCAACCCAAACTCACCAAAAGGAAAAAAAGCCTTTGAACATTTCAATTAAATCTCTTTTAGCTTAACCTGAGACAGGCTCCTGGGTTTTATGTCCATATCAGGTGGAACTGGATGCTTTTTGGCTGAGATTATTATGAAGTTCACCATTGGTTCAAAGCCAAAACTCAAAGGAAACAGGTGTTCACCTACATGGCTCAAAGGCAAAATACATTCTTGCTTTGTCACAACGAAGATAAATTCCCAAATTTTACTCTGTTGGAGTGGTAAATCTTTGGTCTCGTGAAACACAGAGCAGAAAGAGAAAGAAAACTGACACTTCCCTGCTGGCTAGGCATATCTGCTGTATTTTCAATGGAAAATGTGATTTTTGACTCTAATTTCACCCCATCAAGAGCTTCCACCCTCAGCAGGAGGCACTGGGTGACAAAGGGCTTCCCTAAGGGGGTGCAGTGCGGACAACTGTTCCCTGCTTTGCTCTGAAAATAGGACACTGTTCCCATTGCTGAAGAACAAGCTCATTTATTTTCTGTGTGAGGCTTTGTAAGGATGCAGGTGCCCAGCAGTGGGGGGCGAGGGCACAATGCCTCAGGGACAGGCAGTGATAAACCCCAAAACTGGACAAATCTATGTTGCTGTTGTGTGGCTGTGCTGACACTCTAAACCCTAAAACCTTTGTGCCAAAAGCCTTGTTGCTAGTGTAGCCAAGAGGAAGTTCTCCATAAGTTTCAGTGAAACAATCATGTGCTATTTCACTCAGTTAACCCAAAAATAAGTTACAGTAATGTGGAGATGTAAAGCTTCCTGCCCCAGATTGTAAAACTCAGATAATAATGTTATATAAAACTTGAACAAGCTTAGTGACAATTTGAGCAAACCTAACCCCCTCAATGATTTTTTTCTAAGAGAAATTGCATATGATAGGGAAACTGATATCAAGGACTATTGAAAATGGCCCCCTACATATATAACTAATTTTAAAAGTTGTGAGTATAATTGGCAGAAAACAACATGGAGACCCATTTTCTTTTTACATATCAAACATCCCAGGAACTCTGTGTCCTTGCAAATCCTTAGGAAACAGCTTAGAGCCTAGAGCTGGAAATGAGTCATAATACTTGGCTAAAACTGACCCATATGTCTTGCCAAAAATGTTATTGAATAATTAGTTTTAAAGCTATTTAAATTCTTTGTGAATTCATGAAATATTTTATGAACACAGTTGATAAAGAAATAGCCATTTCAGAGACTTTTATTTTGGTCTGGGATTTAAAAAAAAAAATGCAAGCTATATTTGTTTTTAAAAAAACAAGCAAAGGGTCCAAAATAACCTCAAAAACCACAGTGCATATGATTAATCAGACACTAAATTGCTAGGTTGCCTTCACTCTTCAAAACAAACAACCACTCTTCAAACTTCAGTAAAGAACTTTGTAACAGGATTCCCCTAGGGAATGGCATGAAGTTGTGTCAGAGGAGGTTTAGGTTGGATATTTAGAGGTTCTTCACCCAGAGGGTGGTTGGGCACTGGAACAGGCTCCCCAGGGAAGTGTTCTCAGCACCAGCCTGACAGAGTTCAAGAAGGGTTTGGACAATGCTCTCAGGCACAGTGTGTGACTCTTGGGGCTGTCCTGTGCAGGGCCAGGAGTTGGACTTGATGATCCTTGTGGGTCCCATTCCACTCAAAAAATTGTATGATTCTATGAAAAAAAAATGCTTAATGAACAGATGAAAAAAAAAAGAAGTTATTGACATTACTTTACCCAAAGGTCTTATATCACCAACTGTGTCACAGACATCCACAGAGAAAAGCTCTGCCATTAGGACATGTTAATTTTTGTCTATTAAAACCCTAGTGTAGACAAAGCATTTTTACTCACCTTAGGAGAATCATAAATTTTCCAGAGGTCAAAAAAGATTAATCTGTTCAAATAAAAATGTTCTGTAAGAATGTGTCGATGTTTGCACAAGTATCTTTGCTCCGAGTTTAAATCCCCTGGCTTCCCAAATGATCCAGTAGTTGCCTGTAAAATTCTACCGCAGGGCAAACTCAAGTTATGTTGGTTCACACCTTCTTTGAAAGGTACCAGCAGGGTCCCACACTGGCAGGAACTGCTGTTTAAGAGCATTTCTCTTGGTCTGCCAGTCAGAGAGTTGCTTGGAAAGATGGGGGGAATTTCTATTTAATAGTCATTTCACTGAGTTTGTCTGTTAGCAATAGATAGTCAGAGTCCAATGTCAGAAGAGGATCAGCATTTTTAAAAGCATTTTTACCTCCTGCCCAGGGAAACAAAAATAGCCACTGGTGATCCTTCTCTAAAAGGTGAATGGGGTGAAAGTGATTATAAATAGGGTAATTTCTCAGTAGTTAAATCCATGCTCTACACCAACATTTCTGATGAAATTTTTTATAAGAAATTGTTGGCGTAAAATACTTTCCATGTCTTTATTTCTTCCATACTTTAAAAACGTTGAATGGAATCTGTGCTTGAAATCAGCTTGCTTGCCTGCCCTAGTAGGGCAGCATGTAACTGAGAAGTTCGGGGACCAGGAATAATTGTTGAAAGAAACAAAGTTATTTACTTAGGAGAACATCTCAGGATTTTGGAATCCTTGACACTGTCCAGGCAGGTCTAGTTTTAAATTGCCTATTGGTGGATCCAGCCATGCACTGCTTGCTGTTGCCTACTTCAAAAAGCTTTCTTTCTTAATTACACAATTCCATGTATACACTATATTGTCCTGACTGTATTTAATAGAGCAAAACAGTCCCCTCAGTGGGTACACAGTTGTCTGGGACATGTTCAGAGTAGAGGTGGTATAAAATAACATTTTAAGTAGACAGAAAAATATTGTACCTCTCTGCAGCTGTGGAAAGACTCTGTAAGAAAACTCTTATTCAATAGATTTGAAATAGTAAAAATATCCTGTGCTGTGAGCTAGGACAGTGTAGCATAGGAAGGCTGATGAGCTGGACTAGCTAATGTTCCTGGATGACTCTCCTGGGACATTTGTGGGGATTAGGGGAGATATGGCAGAAAAGAGTAGGGGATTGTTTCTTCAGGACTGTGAGGAGTTCCCAAGAGAGAAGAGATGAAGGAAGAACACCAAATACAAGGCCAACTCAGCCTGTACACCTCCCACTACACCCTCAATACAGAAATAGGGATATACGTATAAAATGTTTCCAACTGTAATCCTCTGTGAAGCAAGCTCTTAACTTTCCTTGCTTTCATGACTTTAAAACTTGAGGTGAGAAATACTTGCAAGGGCTGAGTCCCCTGGTTGATCTTTGGAGAAGCTATAAACCCATAGCCCAGCCTTCTGATGCTAAAAGCTGCTCTCAGCCTGAGGTCACAAAGAGAGAAGTCCAGGAACAGCAAAACTTCAATCTCCTAATGACAAGTGGGTTTAAATTTTTAATTTACTGTTGTTGATTTTTCATTGATACAAGCCCACCTATGATCATGACCATACTATAGGTACCTATATGTAAATACACGCTCTATAAAAAAAGTGTGGCATGCTAAGTACACAAAAAATTGCATCCTATTACCACTGGAGAACTGCACATCCCTGTTTTGTGTGGATCTTGTCTGTGTATAGGATGTCCATAAACTTGCACTGTTACTTTTCCATTTAAAAAAAATCATAAGATGACAAAAAGAAAAAAATTGCAAAGACATAATTTTAGTAACTTCTTGACAAGCACTTAATGTCTTCCAGTCAAGCAAGAACAGAAAATATGTTAGTTGCTTTTTAAACTCTTATTCCAATAAAAAGTAATTATAGTGATTAATTGCATAATGATTGCTGTAATCACAGCCTATTCTTAGTTGATTAAGAAAGACAGAAGCAGCTCAGAGAAAGCTTTCCATTAAAAGTATTTATGTTTATTTTATTTGTCTTTTGCTAATTTTCTTATCCGAACCCATGAGTGGCAATATTTCAAAGGCAGCCTTGCCAGTTGCTTTGAGACTAATCCTCTGTCCATCAATAGAAACTCCATTTAAGAGATCGACAAATGTGTTAAGTGTTATTATAAAGGCAAGAAATTCTTTTACTTGAACTACTACTGTTTTTTCTGTTGCTATTACAGTTTTTTACTGCTTTTTGAGTACTTCTGCCTCATTAGAATATTTTGAAAGAATTTCCATGTACTTTTAAATATATATAAAAATTTTAGCATAATGCATATATTGAGAAGGTATATGAACTCTCTGAAGATATGATAATGGGGTGAACAGATGAGGGATATTTTGGGGGGATGAAAGTCTTGGATGCTGGTGGAAACCACCACGTTTCTATCAGTTTGGATGGAGTTGTCATAAGTGACACCATTTAAGACTCTGCTCTGTCACGTTGTTCCTCCTCCCAGTCCATTGGGACACTGGCTTTTATTAATTTGGTGTGCAATAAGATCAGATACTGCTATGACAGCATCACAAAACTCAAAATAGAGGGGCTGAGTGATGGACAGCGATCTCAAAATATTGAGATCTACTTTTAACTTTTATAGGGAAATTGAGAGAAGAAAGCAGCTAATAAGCAAGGCAGATGCTTTAGTAGAAACCTGTTAAATGCAAAACGACTCAGTAACACCTAGGTTCCACCCCTGAGCTTGATGTTGCTGCACTCCTGTACGTGAGACTTTTTTTGGGCACAGACATACACAATGGGGATGTGTTCCAATGATAAATGGCTGAGGTGCCTGAAAACATTTGCGACAAGTATCACACAAAGTCTGGACACGCAAAACAAAGAGAGAAGGAGCTGTGATGCAAGAGGACTGCACTGCCTCGAAGGGAGTCAGCTCATTCCTCGGTGTCGTTTAGCTACATGAACTTGACTCTGTGAAAACCCTGCTGAGCTCAGGTGCTGCACTGACAACACAGCAAGATCCCCTGTGAAACTGTCCCAAGATGTTCTCCTAATATCATATCAGTCTGCAACAGCTGCAACAGCTACAGAGTGAACTCACCTCTCCTAAGTGTCATCCCAACCCTTCAGCCAGCAGTGCCAGATAGCCTTTCCATGATGATGCAAGGCCAAGACAAGCCATCAGACTTCAGCCAACTTTTGCTACATTGGCTGCAGACAAGATGCTGAAGTTGTCAGATAAATGCCAATGCGCACAGTTGCTGTTGCAAAGGAAAAACATTTTCTTCTGTATAATTCCTCCACCTGGTGGCCAGGTCAGGGATTTGGCTAGTCCAGGTGCTGGACACAGGGCCGACCAGTTCCCAGTTCATTATGCCGTTCCTGCTTAAGGTGCTGTTTAGGCTGAGCAACCAGGTAAAGCTCAACTCACAAGGGCCCTGACCTTTTGCTTTCTGGAACCGGACAGGTGGGCCCTCTTTGGTCTAGCATGTGCTTTACTGGTAAAGAGTTTCATAATTTTCCAGAAATTCTTTGTTTTTCCCCCCCAGCCCTGAAAATAATAACTTTCTTCAAAAGTGAAACCATTTGCAGAAAGGGACCAGTTGTGAAAAATATCACATTTCAATTTTATAGAAAATATATCATGGCTTGAAATTGTCAAAATAGCCTGTTTTGACATTTGAAAATGAAAACAAAAGAAACTTTGAAAGGTCACTATCAAAATAAAGTGATTCCAAATTCATAACTGGTTTATTAACTCAATTTCTTTGAAAGAGTTATTTTATTATTGTTTTGCTGGGGGTTTTTCCCCCAATTTTCCTCTTTCTTTTTTTTCTGTCCTCCTTATTCCTCTGATATTTGGCACTGGAACCTCTGTAAGTCAGTGAGATATTTAGACACCCTGTAGACTTTTCAAATACACCAGGATGCATTACTGCTTTCATGACTAATGAAAGCAAGTAGCTTCTTTACATGCCACATCTCTAAATCCTGAAAGTACTTGCAAAACGAAAGACCTGCTTTTCACCTGGCACTCATGTGTATACTCTATCACACTGTTTTATGGTCCTCTCAAGTCAAAAGACATGCAATTATCACAACTGCTTTTTATTATAAATTCATACATGCGTTAGAGGTGCATTTCTCTCTGTCTCACTATTTTTCTCCTTTGGCTGTAGCATTTTAGCTTGTTCTCTATTGCTTACTACTCCTCTCAATATATTCTTTGCAGTGAGGATATATTGAACCTGTCAAGTTTATTTAAAGAAAAGTTAAACTGGGGAAAAATCAGGAGTATGTTGCCTAGACAGGGATGGTAAGGTATTCAAGACAAGGCCTTGCTCCACTTAGCAGACTACAAATCCTCCAGATGTCGAGGGAAGCACAGAAAAGCAGATGATAAATGGCAAGTGAGAAACTGTACATTGATAAATGGGACAGCAAAGAAAGAATATATCTCCAGCAAATCCTTCATTGTTGACTGCAACTCCGTTGAATTGCAGAGTGCTATTTTTATAATCAAACCTGCCAGTAATCAGTCAATGGGAGGCATGGTCCTACATGTGTATGAGCCTAGAAAGTGAAAGGAAATTGTAACAGAGAGCAGGGAAAATAATCAGGTTGTTCCTGTCCATCAACAGAGGCCCATGTTCCTCATCCACTGTGGACTGAGTGTCCTTTAAGGAAGGGACAGGAATGATGAACCCTGAGAGGAGAACAATCAAGGAAGAGGTATTTAGAGAACTCTAATACAGCCACCAGTTGTCTTAAAAAATGTTGTTGAAGAAATCAATCAAAGGCTTTTCTTCCTCTATAATTTTATGATCTTTGTTATTACTTGGTATGTGGTCTCTTGAAGGAGGTGTTCGTGTCACAGATGGGCTACAGACATGTTACAAGCATTGGGTAGTCTTGCAGCACCCCTTATTGAGCCTCCTCTATTAATTTGGTCCCCAGACACTGTAAAATTGGAGTGCTTAAGAGGAAGAGACAGCATGCAAAGAGGTGACCATGAGATAATTGATCTTGCTTGGAATTTGAGTGGGTTCTTTGAAGGAAATTCAATCTTTGGAGCTAAAATCTCAGGAGAAACAGAGATTCAGGCTTTGGACTCCAGGAACAGTTTAAATGGCCCCAGAGTACACCTTGAACCCAAATTAGTAACTTTGGTTTCCTATGCAGAGACAGAAATCTGATCTCAGCTCTCTCCCCTTACCCAGTTGGTTTGAGTATAACTTTGTCTTTGATGAGTATGATTTTTGAGCCACAACCCCTGCATTTTGATGCACCCCCTAAAACAGGCAGGTTATGGGGTTCAGAGGTACTTTGTAATGGTGTATCTTGCATCCTTTGTAAGGGAAGGGTCATTTTGGCACAGGCACATTTATACCAATTTATTGTCACTTGTGTGGCTGAAGGGCTTCAGCCATATGGGAGAGATAAATCAGTCCAACCGGGATATATAGACAGCTTTATTCTATTGTTTATGGATCTTTCAGCCCACAATCACTCCAAACTGAATCCATCCAAGACAGAGGCTCCTGGGCCCTGCTAATAACTGGACAGGGGTCACATGAGAATCTCAGGTGCTATAGGACTAAAGAAATAATATTAGTGAAAATAAACCACAAACCCAAAGTCAGTGGAAAGACTTCAATGAGATCTATTGTCATTGCTGTTCAACAGGATAGGAATTAAAAAGGAGCAAAAATAGATATCTCTTTCCATCTACATGTTTGCAAGTCATATCAATATTTATATATAGATATATGAGACACGCTTCATAATAGGATACCTTGAGGTCTTAAAAATTGAATGATATGGTTTCTTGCTTATAATCCAGCTACTGAAAGAACCTCAACTTGCCATACAGAATATCCTTCCCTTCTTTTGCAATTTAATTTTAAATACCTTCAGGATGTTTAAACCCACATATAATATGCAAATTATCCATACTCTGAAACATCGCACTGATTTACATTATAATTGTTCCATTACTGATGATAATGGAAGTTGCATGTCCAAGAGTACTTATTCTTATTAGGTAGGAACTCTGCAAAATAGGCTGACACTGCTTTGCTTTTGCAGCAGTCATTACAATGTGAATGGAAGAATCATAACACACCAGCCATATTGCAAGATATTGAAAAGCATTCTGGAGACAGTCTTATTTCTCAGAGGTATATTGTGAAGAAAAACCCCACCAAAATAACAAAAACCCCACACCATCTATTCAGGACTTGATGAATACAGTTACAAATACAATAGTAAATATTAAAATACTAGTGATATGGTTCATGCCATGAAAATTCATACTTAATATCAGGAAAGTTATGAAAAATAGTGATGGGGGAAAACTTGCATATAATCTAGGTATAACTCGTTCTGACAGTGCTGCCTACATTAATCTGTGACAAAATGATTCATGGAATGGAATTTTTTTTGCTTTCTCTCTTTACTCTTTTTTCGATAATTTTGCTCCTCCTCCTTACCCTTAGTGAATGTAAGACTGCTCAATAACTTTAAAGATGGACCAAAAATAGGTCATTTATTTGGCACCCATTATGGGTATAGAATCTCAATTCAAGATATAAATGAAAAATGAGATCATAAGAAAGAGCAAAGATACACATTTGATTTATGAAATTGTTAACACAGATCAAGGGGAAAGATTTTAAATTAAGTATCAACAGTATGTATACTCAAGGAAAAGTAGAAGCAAAGATACAATAGTCCAAAACCACTTGTTTTAATTTGATATGTTTGAGGCTAAATATAATATTTATATTATTAATATCTTTTATAGCTTTATGGCAAATATTAATAGCTTTTTTATAATGTTCATCTGAGGTTTGTTGTCATGACATTTATATTTGAGGGTCAGGTGAAAATAAGTAAAGCTTAGATACCTTTGTTTCTGTCTCCAGGTACAATGGCATAAAAAGTTTGACCTTTGGATGATGGAACCACTCTGAATGGTAACTCAAATATTGAGTTCATTGCAGTCTCAGAAAATTCCTTTGACTTCTGTGCGTCTCAAAGATTTTTAGGTTGGGAAAAACCCTTAAGATCATTGAATCCAAACATTAAGTGAACACTGCCAAGCCCACTGCTAAAAAAAGTCCCTAAACATTGTATTTACATGTCTTTCAAATACCTCCAAAGGTGGTGGCTCCACCACTGCCCTGGACTGTTGTGGTGAACCATGGCCAAAGCCAGGGTAACTGGATCAAGTGGACCAAAAGGTCCATTGGTTTGATGCTGCCCCAGCCCAAAAGCCCTGAGAATTCATAAGGCTGTGAAAAATACATAAATCCGTGCTTTACCATTGGCCGCAGCCCTCCCCTCCCCTTATTTCTCATATAAGGTTGTCTTTCCAGAGAGTTCTATGTTCTTCAGTTGTTAGTTGGTCCTTGTTATTCCTCCCCACCTAGCCCTTCTCCCATTTGCTGTAATCCCTCTCCCTGCCTCGGTAACACCCTCTGGCTGATGTTCCATTGGTTACTGTGTGTTTTCCACACCCCAATTGTGGGAGTACATGACTCCCTGCAAGCCACGCGGCTGCAGCTTCTCTCTGTGGATTTCTCCCTGCAATAAATCCCTTCATCCACAAAGAAGACCCCCGCCTTTTTCTTACCTCCTTCGTGCACCCTAACCACCTGTGGGCAAGGCGAACCCAAGCAGGTGCTTTGCTGGCCCTCCCGTGCTGCATTCGGTCTCCATCTGTCCCAGCTCGGGGCAGGCAGGAGTTTGCTCGGTGCCAGGACATCGCGCTAGCCCAGGATGACATCATAGCACTGGACATCCTGTTCCAGACCTTGAAAAATTTTCTGTGAAGACTCTTTCCCTAATATCTAACCTCAATTTCCCCTGGTGCGACTTGAGGCCATTTCTTCTCGCCCTATCACTCGTTTATAAGAGAGACTAACCCCCCACCTCACTTCAACCTCCTTTCAGGCAGTTTTAGAAGGCAACAAGGTATCCCCTGAGCCTCCTTTCCTCCAGGCTGGAGCACCCCCAGCTCCCACAGCTGCTCCTCATCCAACTTGTGCTCCGGCCCCTTTCCCAGCTCTTTCTCTGGACACGCTCCAGCACCTCAGTGTCTTTCTTGTCATGGAGGCACCCAAAACTGAACACAGGATTCAAGGTGTGGTCTCACCAGTGCCGAGTGCAGGGGGACAATCCCTGCCCTGGTCCTGCACTGAGATGGCACTGAGCTTCTTGGCCACACGTTGGATCATGTTCAGCTGCTGTTCACCAGCATCCCCAGGTCCCTTTCTGCCAGGCACATTTCCAACCACTCTTTCCACAGCCTGTAGCACTGTAGGGGGTTATTGTGACCCAAGGGCAAGACCTGGCACTTGGCTTTATGGAACCTCGACTCTTGTATCCAGCCTGCCCAGATCCCTCTGCAGAACCTTCCTGCCCTCCAGCAGACCAACACTCCTGTCTAACTTGCTATCATCTGAAAACATATTAAGGCTGTACTTAATCCCCTCATCCAGGTCACTGATGAAGATATAAACAAGGCTGGCCTAAATGCTGAGCGCTGGAGAACACTGCTTGAGATCAGCAACCAACAGGAATTAACTCTATTTACCATTTAAAAATGTCTGTAAATAATAAGTATAAATATGTAGCCAGGTAGATTATAATCACACGCTAACAATTCCTGTCAGACCTCTGTAACCAGCTAATAAGACTTAAATATTATATATGTTTTTTTTCAGGATTCATTTTTGACCAGGAATCTACCTGACTTCTCTGTTTTTGAATAAAGGTCCTGCTCACAGAAGAGGAAAGCAACTTCCTCAATTTATGATGTTGGAAAGGATTTGCCTGGGATATTTGTGCTCTGAATTTGTAACATCATTCCATGTATTTTTGTTTCTCTATAAATTAGCAATAGAATCCTCTGGGGATTTTCTGCTCTATGGTAACGCTGGGTATCTTTTTCTGTCACTTTTGTTTCTCTTTCTTTTGTAGAGTGGGGTCCCCATAAGATATGATTCTCAACAGCAAATCTGAATTGAGGAAAGAAAGCAAATATGATTTTCTATAGAATTTGCAAGAATGCAGATTTTTCTTTTTCAAATGTCCATGTACTTCAGAAAATCTTTTATTTATTTTTGCCTTAGGTAGTGATAATTCATTACAAATGTATGTGATGATAAGAGAAATTAGTTTGAAAGGAAGAGGCCTCTCAGAGTCACTCCTGCCTCTTGCTGCATTTGTTTGTGTTTATGTAAGCAAAAAAATAGCATGCATTATCTTTTTATGAGCCTTGCGATTTATTCTGTTTTGTTGTCAGACCTTTGGGAATGCATTCTATAAACTTTACTGAGACAAGATATCTAGAGGCGTTTGCATATTTGTGAGCTCAGCACAATATTACTTTTCAATGCACTTTTGACTTTGCATGGAGAAAATGGAGTAAGAAAATGTAAAGCAAATATATTTCAGGTGGCTTCATTTTTATTACCTGCTTTTTTTGTTTCCCCAGGTTAAAAGCAAGTCAAGATTCAATCATTTTAATTTAATAGACACTGAGATCTACTAGCTTAATTTCTCACTCTTTCTGTGGCTAAAAATTAAAATTCCTAATCAAGGTCTCAATTTAAAAATCTATGAAGGACACTGCTAAACAAAAGATGCATTTAAATGTATTCTGGTAGGGTTCTTGAATTGGGCTTTATGACATGTGTCTGTTTTCAATAAAAAGACTTGCACAGATTTTGCTGTGGTTTTAATTCTCTATGTTCTTCCGGATATTGACCCAAATTGGCATCAGCACATGTACAGTACTGTGCTCAGCTGTGCATAGGTGTTCACAAGCTGATGTAAGTCCAGCAGCAGACCTATGAAGGTAGTCCAAGGCTCAAGAATATGTGATGTATAAGCAATCAGATGCTGAAAGAGTTGCTTTTGGGCAGCCTTAAAAAGAGAAACTGAAGTGAAATCTTATTGTGGTTTTGAGCTACTTAATGGAAGGATTTAGAGAAGATGTATATGGGACCTTCTCAGAAGCATGCAGAAGAAAGGGGGGGAATGCAGAAGGGAAAATCTTTTCACTGGGAAGGTAGACAAACTGGAAAAGGTACCCAAAGAAGTCTGTCGTGTCCCCTTAACTGATGCAAATTTAAATCTATTTTTTAAAACAGCTCTTAAATTATCTGTACATGTTTTATTTTAGATATTTTTTTACATGAGTGGTTTATCACTGTGAAAAGAACATATTTAGATATTAAACACAATTAAATACGTATTTGTTTTATTTCCATTCTTTGCACTTCCATCTGTGCTGACACACATCCTACAAGGATGTCAGGGGTTCAAGTATGAGAAGAATTTGACATTTCTGGTTTATTTTAAAAGACGGTATTGGGATACCACGGTGAAGTCAAAGTCCCACTGGCTCCCATCTTTCTTTTTCTCTTCAGCTAATTTCTTTGTCATGATTTGTGTCTTTTTTTACCTGAACTGTCCATTAGTAAATTAGAATTTATAAACGCTCTTAAAGAAAAAAAAAAAAAGATTAGAGACTATTTATGGAAAATCTACTTCTACCATACAGAAATGCTTCTGATAGAATCTGGAAGATGGAACTCCCTTTGGAAAGGTTTCTTATTTTTTATATTTTTTTTCCCTTATAAATCACTTGATTTTGAAATAACATCCTCATTGACAACTTGGGTAAGTGACACAAAGCATCCTCTCATGGTGCAGAGGTTTCTCTGAACAATTTCTGTCCCTCTGAACAATTTCTGTCCCTCTGAACAGAAATGAAATAAATAAATGATGTTTCTTTGTTTTATGTTCTAGAAGAGCTGAGTGATTTTCACACATTCTCTCTCTAGCAAAGAAGGGATGTGTTTGGCTGTGCTGGTACCCTTCTCTTTCCTCAATTTCACCATTTAACAGATGGGTGTTCCCATAGTTGTGATTTTTGACCATGCTGTGACACATGATGTGCACCTGTTGCAATCTTGTTTCATTATGCACACAGAAAAAAATTAAAAAAAAAAAAAAAGCAAAAGCAAAGGAGCAGTTTCTCTACTCAGACACTAATTCAGCAGTGCATACATCATCATTATTCAAGAAAACATGCCATGAACGTGCTGATGGATGTGCTTAGGCGTTATGTTGAATTAGGGACTTAATGACAAAAGACAAGCAGTAGAGCTGAACAGTTCATATTTGGAGAACAATGTCCCCATGGAGCTCAAATGGTAATGACAATCATATACTGCATTACAGTGAAAAAAATAAAGATAAATAGATTTTGAGGAAACTGCAGTGTATGTTGTAACATTACAAGTGATCACAGTCCCTAGAAGGGTTCAGACTTTGCTATGAATATTAAAATTTCTGGGTTTTGTTGAAGGTGGAAACAATATGAGTGAAGCAATAACATGCTGGAGCTTGTTGCCAGAGGAGATTGTGGAGACACAGAGTATCAAGAGGTTCAAAAAGGATTAGAGAAATTAGGCAGACAAATTAGACAAGACAAATTAGACATTAAATGAGAAAAGTCAATACTATGCTATTGAGTGACTGACAAAACAAATAAAAAAGCCTTTGTCTAGAGGGACTTTGATGAACTGTAAGGTTGAATGAGCAGAAACTTCATGGAGTTTGGCAAGGAGAAGAGCAAAGTCCTGCACATGAGCAGAACAAAGCTGTTTGTCCTTACAGCTGTTAACACACAGACTAAAAATTAGTGTGATTTTTAAAAAATGATAGGAATTCTGCTGAAAAGGACCTGGGTACAGTGGGTAGGCACTGTGTTTAGTAGGAGCCAGGAGCACTCTCACTGTAAAAATGGCGTGGTCCATATTTGTGTACAGTATGAGGAGCATGGCCAGGAGACTGAGAGTCGATGTTTTTCTCACCAGTGCAGAGGAAGTTACACCTGGAGGAGTGTTCAGACTTGGACCTCTCAAATTCAGGAAACATGTCTCAAAACCAGGGGTAGCAAAGAGTGACAAATGTGATTAAGGCCCTAGAGCACAAAAAGTAGATAGATAGAGGAAGATGGGGATGTTTAATGGGACTAAGGGGAGTGAAAGAAGAAATCTAATGTCATCCTATAATTGCTTCAAGAACAATTACAAACATTATGGAGTCCGATTCTTCTTATTAGTGGCAGATGCTAAATCAAAGTGGAATGGACACAAGCTGGGGCTTGGGGGACTATATATTGAAAAGATCTTTGTCTCTGAGAGGATCACATAACACCAGAACAGGAGGAAGGATGTCCATCCTTGGAGGTTTTCCAGATCTTGTTAAACAATCGCTGCTGACCTGGCTTAACTTTAGCAGCATTCATGCCCAGAGTAGAAATTTTGCTAGATCCAGGGTTCCCTTCCATCCAGAGGTTTTGTGGTTTTTTGTTTGTTTTGTTAGTAGGTTTTGAGGGTTTTTTTGCTTTGGTTTTGGGGTTTGGGGTTTTTTGGGGGGGATGTGTGTGGTTTTTTTTGTTTTTTTCTTGTTAGTGACATGGACAACAGAAAGGTTTAAACAGATATGGAAGGGAATATGGAGATATGTACCCTCTAACATCCCTATGGCAATAATTTTGGAAGAAGACATCTTCATTCAAGGGTTAGACTTGCATATCCTTCCTAAACAGCTTTTTATACCGCTACTTTTCAGAGAAAGAATAAGTGTTGGAAATATTGGTAGGATTTTTCTTGTGTTTTAAGAAGACAGTTAAAAGATGGCGCATTTTTCTCTTCACACATCCTCTCTTCCAAACATATTGATGTCTTAAAAGTTGTTCTGCTACTGTTTACTTTGTCTTCTAACAGGTAAAGGAAAATGAAATGTGTAGTATTTGCCCAAAGCAACATTTAGCTCAGGTCTAATGACATGTTATAGGAAAAGGCATCATCATACTTTGGGCCTCTTCCTTGCCTAGTGATATCTCCCTTAACAGTGTACTAATGCATTGTAAGTAACAAAAAATCAGCTTCTTGGTGGAAAATAATACCTTCACAAACAAAGAATGAAGAAAATACATTTTCAAAGAACCTCAAGGAAGTCAGGTTATGGAGAACTAGTGAAATTATCTGTAATACACCCAGACATGCAACTAACTGTACTATTTCAACCATTAGAAGCAAAAATATCTGTGATGTGTTTTTGTCTTCTCTTTACAGAGAGTCCAGAATCAGTATGAGTAGGAAAAAGCTCATGGTTTGGAGGTAATTTTTTGATTTGGTTTGCTTTTAAACAAAGTAAAGTAGACGGAAAAATCAAAAGTGTTCAGGCTTACCAACGTTAAGACATTGTATCAACACTGTCAAATGAGTGTTCTTGGATTGTCCCAGATGCAACCTACAAGAGTCACTACAAAAGAACCTAAAGATTTTTACTTTGACTGTAGTTATCATGGTGGCAGTCTTGAAGAACTCAGGAGTTTTTGCCAACAATGTGTTTGCTGTATGACTTTGATTTTTATCAGACATACTCTCTCTTTCTATTATCCTCCTTCCCTCTCCCCTTCAGGTATCTTCATGGCCCCCTCATGCTGAGCTGGAACTCCATGCAAAAACAGTGCATCAGCAAAAAATTAGATGGAGCTTTATCTACTGTTTACAGTAGATAAATGGAATTAAAAATAATTCCATTCCACAAATAAATTACCACTACAATGGACACTCTATGCATTAATCAATCAAGTAGCCCAGTACTGTGAGTGTGCAGGTATAATGCTACCAATGTGATTGCCTGGGGAATACAAATGCATTGACAACTAATAGGATTATTGACCTCATGTCACAGAAATGAAATAATTTAAATTTTGAAATTCTGCTGTAATTGTCATAATTAAGAACTCTTTCTCTCCTTCCTTGACTTTCACAGGGAGTAGATGTATGTAATGAGAAAGACAAATTCTTCATAAGGCTGGATAGGTACAGATAAGACTATAGCAAGTAGCCAACTGATATGTACACTATATTCTTGAGATTTTTTTCATGCACAGTAATTTTGTGCACCAGTATATTTTTTCATATAAGAAAGAAAGTTTGAGAAGTTCCCTTCCTTCTTTTTCTGGGTAATATATCTGTCCTCATACCAGTGCTCATTACCGTCCATTTTTGGACTGACAAAAATGTATGTAGATCCCACAAGGTAATGTGGGCCAGAGAAAAAAATCATATAATGGAAAACATTATTTTTATACTTTTGAATTTCTTTTCAACTTCAGTCATTTCACTTTTACTTGCTATACCTGTTTTAGAAGGTTTAAAAATGACTATTTAAAAAAAAAGTGAAAATATAAAAATGTGCTTGTTTCTTTCTTCTTTTGTTGCTTAACAAAAATTCTTTCTGCTTAACAGAGAATATATAACCTCATATAACAGTATTAGACCATCCTTTAGTTACTGGGTTCTTCATTGGCAAATAGTAGCTTGAGTCCTTTCAAGGAGTATGCTCATCAATGGTCAGCATTTCCCTGGAGAAACTGACTTCCTAGAGTGTGGATGGATGTTCTCTTTCTTGCATAAAGAACTGTTTGGACAGCTGGGCCCAGAGAGTAGAGGTGAATGGAGTTGATTCCAACTGGTGACTGGTCTCAAGTGGCTCAGTGTTTGGGCCAGCCTTGTTTAACATCTACAGGGGTAACCTGGATGAGGGGACCAAGTGCCCCTAAGCCAGTTTACAGACAACACCAAGCTGGGCAGGAGCGTTGAGCTGCTGAAGCATAGGAAGACCCTACAAAGGGATCTGGACAGGGTGCATTGATGGGAGAAGGCCAATTTTATGAGGTTCAACAAAGCCAAATGCCAAGTCCCTCACCTGGGTCATGACGACCCCAGGCAGAGATCATTCCCCCTGTACTCCACACTGGTGAGGTGGTACCTTGAGTCCTGTGTTCACTTTTGGGCCCCTCACTACAAGAAACACTGAGCTGCTGGAACAAGTCCAGAGAAGGGCAATGGAGCTGAGGAAATGTCTGTAACACAGATCTGATGAGGAGAAGCTGAGGGATGTGGGGGTGTTTAGCCTGGAGAAAAAGAGGCTCATGGGGCAACTCATTGGCTTCTAAAACTGCCTGAAAGGAGGCTGTAGTGATGGGGGCCTCAGTGTCTTCTCCCAGGTAAAAAGTAATAGGACAGGAGGAAATGGCCTCACATTTGCCAGAGCCCAATCAGTTAGATATTAAGAAAAATTTCTTCGCAGAAAGGGTTGTAAAGCATTGAAATAGGCTGCCCAGGGAAGTGGTAGAGTCACCGTACGTGGAAGTAGTCAAAAAGCATGTGGCTACAGCACTTGAGGACATGGTTTGTGAACATGGGGGTGGTGCTTAGTTGAGGGTTGGACTTGGACTTGGTGATCTAAAGGTCTGTTCCAACCTTAAGAGTTCTATGATCTTCCAATGTGCCTATTTAGATCTTCTTGCAGCCAGGTTCATAGCTGATTTCAGAAATTTCTCCTGTGTTGTACAGAGACTGGCTTTGGCTTGGAGATATCCTGTAGGACCCATGGAAAAGACTTGTTTCATAGATAGGCTTTTTAACTGCAGGAATGCTGTTCTACACAATGCACTGGAAAGAGCTGGTACATTTGTCACCTTTCTTTTCATGCAACTAAGGGATTAACATGGTCATAAAATTCCTGAACACATCAGACATTTCACAACCATGGATGGAAAGCAGATCTACAAGGGTGTTCCCTCCTTCCTATTTCTTTGAAAGTAATGGGTGAGGGAAGGAGAATTTGTCCATTTGAAATAAAAGGGGAAGAGAAAAGACAGTGGGATGGAAAGAATCTCCTTTCCTCCATTTTGGAAATCACAGGATCGTAGAATGATAACATTAGTCTAGAGTAGTCCCACAATGAGCTTTTACTTGAGATCACCTTCAATCTCAATTAGGAGATAATTGCCATTTTATGATTAGTGTCACACACTGATGGTTTCCGTTACCCCAAAGATTTTTTAATCCAAAAGTGTGCTGTTCAGATGCAGAAGAGTATCACTGAAAAAACCTAGATCCCTCTTATGGGGATGATATGAACATAAAATCCTATTCAGCTATAAATAACTGGATAATTTCTCAAACATTAAGAAGGCTGAAGCAGATACACTTGCATCAGTGGGATGACTGTCAGAGAATAAATAAGAAAGGTGGCTTTCTTTCTTTCTTAATTCTCCCTCCCTCTTTCATTTTAATGGTCTTGTACATGTGGAATAGGTAGTATATAACGTGGCAGAGGCAGCGCCTCTTCTCAGGATCCCAGTAATGGAGGTGAAGCCAATTCTGGAACATGGTTTGTTGCATGTCGAAGCTGATGAATGGGGGATGATTTATTAAGTCACCTGGGCTGTTCCCTTCTATGCCAGGGTTAGTTCCAACAGTGTTTCTGTGTGTTTAATGGATTAATGCAGTTCAATGAAGTTTATTCATGAAAGAGAGTGTAGGCTCAACATTTTCTTCCAAGTGTGTGAAAAACACTGTGTAACAGAATTCTGATTTCATTGGCAAGGAATAGGACCCAAGAGGACAAATTCACTATCCTTTACAGCATACCTTTCCTTCAGCACAAGTGACAGAAATGAGATACTTAATGCAACTCTTGCTTCGTATTGGAGCATGGAAAAATTTGTAACAATGCAGAAAGGGCCAAGTTTAATCACAACTGCATGTCCCAGACCAGCACACATTATGCAATAAATATTTAGAAATGTACACTTCACTTTTGGAGCAGGAAAGGTGGAAAAAACCAAACAAATTCTAAAACTAAAAATAAGTGTATTTTCTACGTATGTGCTAACACAACAGTTTTTCAGGAAGAGTTTATACCTTGCTATGTTTTTCTTCCTTCGTTGTAAAAGGAATCAAACAAAAAGCAAAAATCATGGACTTGGATGTTTATCCTCAAAATGGAGGCTCTTGAGGGAATGCTACTGATGATTGAAAGATCTTTTCAAACTGTTTAAATTTAAAGGAGTTTTCTAAGAGTAAAGAAAGTGAATAAAATAATATGAATAATCAGTCTCCGTTTGTGTAGTCATTTTTAAAACACATAAACATTTCAGGGGCCAATACACTGAAAAGGAAACTGTTGGAGGAGAAATTCTGGATTATTATATAAAATTATCTGGTGAGAAACCATCAGATAAGAACAAGTAGGAAAAAATTTAACCCCCCCTCAAAAAAAGGAATCTGCCTCTAATCTCATTTCTTTAATACTTAATGAAAAAAACAATATTTTCTTTCAGATTTTGCAAGCCAAAGAGATTTCAATAAATCTTGATCAGTACTGTTTCAGGTGTGTGGTGTGAATAAATATGAAGGTTAGGTTTAGCATACCTGTAAGGAATGGGTTGTATTTCTAATTCTGGTTTTCACTAATTGATAATTAGAAAACAATCAAAAGGATCATAAAGTGTTATTCCATAACTAGTAATTTCTGAAGTGTTGCTTTGCAAAGAATCTTGAGGTCAGAAAAGGATGGAAAAAAATGAAACTTGGGATTCTTTGTCCTTTTCTAATCTTTCTGATCTTTCAGATTTTAACCTTATGAATGTTTGGAGAGATGACAGGTCTGATTGTTAGCCCTCTTTGTTCATCAAGTAGGAATATAATTTTTTTTGTGTCCAGAGTGGAAATACAGTTATTTTTTTCTTGCTCTATGTCATGTAGTACTCTTATACAAGAACTATTTCATCTAACTTTGGTGTGCAAAGCACACTACAACTAAATCACAGAATGGAGTATGTGTTCAGCAAGTATACTTCAAATTTATGTTGAGAAGGAGACACCTGTCACCAAAGTAAGGTCAGTCACTGCAGAAAATAAGAAGTTTCTATGCATTAGCAGCATTACTTATTCCAATTAATATATTACTTATAATATCCTTACTCCCATATAATTAAAACCAGAGTATGTGTTCTACACCTCTGTTAGGCATCAATCAAGAATACTTGCATAACACACAGCTTAATTCAGACAGACATCAAGTAGATAATTTTTCAAAAGGATGTAATTAATAAATAATTCTGGAAATTCAGAGATCTAAACAACCCATTGATGTCACAGCTAATAAGTTTAATCCAGCTCAGTTTTTTTTCATTCTTTCCAGTGAGAACGTCTCCCATTTATCCCTTAAAGAACAGAGAGGAACATGGGGAAGTTAGAAGTGAGTTTTGTTTCTTTTAGGAAGTAAGAATGAATGAACATGGGAGATGATAAGTGTGGAAAGTTCATGGAGTTTCCTCTTTCTTAAAAGGTTTAAAATATTCCTTTGTTGTCTTGCATGGCATAGACCTTAGTTCAGGATACAGCCAAAAGGCTGTGCTGGGGAATGTCCCAGAACACTTGAGCTAGGTCAAGAGCAATTCCCTGACTCCTTTAACTTATTTTACCCCATTTCCTTTTATTCCACTTTTATTATTCTGTCCTCCACCTCAAATATGTTGGACAGGATTCTGAGCAAGTAAAGGTGTCACCAAGAAGATAGAGAGATTTCTTGATTTTCTCAAGGCTGCATACAGAAAACTAAACTCCAGAAGTAGTGAATCCATCCTTCAGGCCAGCTGGATTTATGACAACTGCATTGACTGTCAAATGAATAGACAGTCCATAATACCCTTTAGTGACTTGTACTGCAATGTGACAATTACCTCGGATCTGGAAAAAGAGTTTGGAAATGTTTAGAAAGAATTTAAAAATACAAGAGGGTTTGTTTTTTTTTTTTTAAATAATAAATCTTTTGAAGCAGGCCATTGTTTCTGAGTATGCAGTGGCAGGAAAAATCATCTAAAAGTGTGGCTTCCTTTTCTTAAAAGGCAGCATTTCTGGGCCATCTTAGTCAATTCAAGGGATGTTGTCTACAGTTTGGAATGATAAGTAAGAGAAAAACTAAATAGCATGCTCAGTTTCAGATAGTAATTTATAGTGTAGCATAGAATAATATACTTTGTTTCATGTGTTGACATCTCTTTGACATATGGAGATTTCTTATGCATATACACATTTGTTATTCATCACTGCAAGACATAGTTGAATAAATATGAATAAAAGAAATATACAAACAAATTTCTTCTTCAAATACTTCTGTTTGGATGGAATTTTGCATCTTCAATACATGGTTTTGTTATCTTTTGGACAAATAACTCAGTGGAAGGACTAGGAAATGTATAGCTTTAAACAAGAATTTGAGGGTTTTTTTTGTTTTGCTCTTTTCCATACTGAAAGGAACATAATGTAGGAAATAATGTAGGAAACAATTTTTGTTTCAATTATGGAGTTACACTGAGAAAATACAAAAAGTTTGATGGTTCTGAATATGAGAATTTATTGTTTGGGCATTAAGTATTCTTATCCTGTCAATCTTATGGAAATGAAAGTGGTATGGAATAGGTGTTAGAAATTAAAGCCATTTCATATAATTATTAAATGTGCCACTCCATTCTGAAAAGGGTGTAGCATTAAATGGGCTTTGTTTGATATTAATCAAACTTTCCTACCTGAAATACCTTCTAAATTTAATGACTGTTCTGCAGTCAAGATAGGCTGTCATTCAAATTCAGTCTATGGGAGGATATGTCTTTTAAAAAATTTTTTTAACTATAAGATTACTGTACACAGAGCCAGAGAAAGCCTTACAGAAAAAAATGTAATTATATGAGATGAAAGATAGAATAAAACTGTGGGAGAGAATAAAGGCGTATCATTCAATATCTCATATGTTCTTTGTCATGGAAGTGATTTCTGCAGTTGTAAAAAGAATGATAATTTACTAGGAGTTAGATTCTTCATTTGCTAGAGCAGTGTTGTACTCTTACAGTGCATGTCATGTAGATAAAGCTCAGTAAAAGGAGAAAATAAAAAGGAACGTGTCTCAGTGCCAGAAACTCTTCTATTTTGCTTTCATAGGATGCTGCCTAAAAGTCTGCATTTCAAATGATCAGTGTTCTTCACAAAAATAATTTAAAAATGTGAAGAAGTTGGTATACATCATCAGATTTTCACTGAAGGTGAGTTTTCACTGGAAGGAAAATGCTAAACAATATGAGTGAAGGGAATTTTACTGATTTACATCCTTTGAGAATCACAGAAATATGAGTTATGGCAACAGATTAGCTATACATACCACAGGGAATTTTTTTCTTCTCTTTTTGATTTTTCCCATACCAGTGAGACTGGGATTCGAGTCCATTTTTCCAGTAGAAGCAGAGAGAAAAAGAAACTCTTTTTTTACCTACTGATCTTACACTTCCAGAATACAGTGTGCAAATGAGCCCTCTCATGCCCATAGAAATGAAGCAAATTTTCAGTTATGGGTTTTGTTCTTCAATTGCAAAGGTAACGCAGATGGATCAGATGCTATTTCTTTGTGGCTCTCCTCCATTTCAGAATTCATATCCTTTTACTCAGCTCTGTGCTCTCCAAAAATTATTTTTATGCATCAAATTGTTGTCCTTGGTCAACAAGATGCTCGGGGATAGCTGAGACTGTAGTCCCTACATTATTACTGTCTCTCCCTGCAGAGTGAAGGTTCCAGAAGTGACCAGTCCACTTCTTGACATGTTCACAGCATGACTTGAATTTTAATATAAAATTCCATTTATAAAATTAATTAAAGTTATAACTCCAGCAAAGGGATGGTAATAAAAGAGCTGGCTGGAAAAATTCCATGCAAATAGTTTTCTCTCATTCAGTGCTATCCTGACAAAACCAGTTCAGTCTTTTCCTTGATGTGAAATGAGATCAGCTTGGACAAATTTGTATTGTATGGTATTGCACAGAAGAAACACTTTGAAAGTGATATGACTTTTTGATTTCCTGGAAAAAACAAACTTCCATAATTTTGAAAAATTTTTGTTTTAAAGTAGATATTATGTAACAAATGAAGCAATATTAAAATAATAAAATATTTAAATGAAGTTATTAAACAAATATAATGAAATAATGGAGTTTTACTCTAATTTCAGCAGTATTTGACATACTAATGTATTTTTAGTGAACAAAAATCAGTTCTTTGGTCATGTCTAGTTGTATCTCTCCAAGAAATTAAAATTAAACTGTCCATGTTACCTTGACTTTATGAACATATGACAACTGTAGTATACTCTGATTATATTAGAGAATTGATAGAGAAGGTAATAAATAACAAAATATTTAATCTGCTCTGTTCATTGCAAGATGCATACTTTTCTTAACAAAGGAAGTGCTATAGATTTAATTGAGGCTTCAATGATGTACCTCGTTAACTCTAATATGGGTGATTAATTTAGAAATTGGAAAAGACAAAATCAGTAAAAAAAAAAAAAAAAAGGTAAACAAAGGACTTGATAAATGGAAGAGGAGATAGAAAACAGGAAAGAGTCCCAAGAACTGATCTGTATAAGAGACTTATGAAAGTTTCCTAATTGTTTGGTTATAGAGGTTAAATGTGAGTTCGCAGAATTTGTTGATGATTCAAAGAAGGACATCACAGCAGGAATAGAATCTAAGTATCATGGAAGAATTATTACATCAAAGGAGGAAAAGAATAGACTTGTAAAGAAATTTAGGACATTAAATAGTCTTGAAAAAGTAATTAAAATTTCTCCGATGATCTAGGGGCTTTTTTGCTTAGAGATAGCATGGGAAAAAGACATTGGTTCATCATAAGATGTCTGAAAAATGTCACTTTAAACCATCAAGAAAAAGGCAAACGTGGAACTGAAGTGCATTAAGCAACATATTTTCAGTAGAAATCAGAAAGTAAACTTAGGGAAAATAGAATGGTTTAAGAAAAAGAACAGATTATTTTTGCTGAAGGAGACTAAAATGCTTGTCTCATTTCATCAGGTAAAGCACGGCCTGAAAAAGGAATATGATGTCTTTCTGCAACAGGCATCATGAGGGAGAATAATTTTCTTGGTGAGGTTGGGTAAAGAACAAAAATATACATTTCACATAAAGTTTTGTAAGTTTAGGGTGAGGTTTTTTGTTGGCGTTGGTGGGGTGAGGGGGTGTGATTGTTTTTGTCGTTGTTTTGGTTTGGTTTCTTTAATCCACTTAGTGGATTAATGGAGTTTGGTAGTACTTACAGAAAGGACATTGTTAAGTGTAGGTTTTGAGACTAACACTGCAGCAGATATAAATTCTGTTGGTACTTGTGCCTCTGAACTGCATATTCATCATGTTTTAAGACTCTTTATTTCCCAGCATCTAGACGCCACTTAATTAAAACACTGAATTTAAATAATCTCCTAGTTTAATAATATTTTATGCATACCAAAATTGAATCCTAACTGGGGGTTGGGGAGGGGAGGCAGCTCAGAACATATGAGGATGCCGTGATATCCATGATATCATGAGGGTCTAGCCACTTAAGATGATGCTATTTTCAGCTGCAAGATATTGAACATATTAAAAACTTTACATTTAGGAAACACTGAGTATCCTCTCCTGCCATTTAGTCTTTTCCAATGTGTCCTGACCTAATATTCATAGTATCTTCCTTTTTTCAAAGTCTCTTCAAACATTATTTCTTTGAAGTTTTTATCATATCTATATTTTTAAAAAAGATTATTTCTGGTATAGAGATTTCCCTACAAGTTTATTCATTCCTCCCAGGGGAGGAAATTCCTTTATATTTTTTAGTGAAGCATTAGGAGTAGTTCCTAAAATAATCTATCAGTACTTTTTTTTTTTTCTGTTTTAATGAATTCTCAGATTTATTTATAAATGTGAATTAAACAGACATGGAAAATATAACTAACCATGCTGCTTTCCAAATGGTTCAATTACAGGTAGAACTCTCATGGGAGAAAACATTTACATTCAATGATGACTCTGATAAATATTTTCTCATTTTGGCTGAATAACATAGTAATTTCTGTATTTCATAGGGACAGCTGAAAGAAGAAAATAATTGGTATAGCATTATTGCCTTTTCCTTTATAACCTCGATCTTAAAGAATAAATGTCCCTTTAAATGTGATCGAATGAAGACTCATTAATGGAAGTTATGAGAGCTAATCAGACTGTCAGTCTGCATTTTTTGGTGTCCAGAAAATGAAAGGCAAGCAAGACACTATAACAAGTGAGACATGCTTTTTACTGTGATAAAGATGCAATCCAATACAAATCTACTGAATGTCATCTTCTCTTGGAGTCAGAATGACATCTTTATTCTCCACACTTTTAATCCTGAGGCACCTCACAGCAGCAACTGTCAAACTAGTGCTAATTCAAAAAGAGCCCTGGAGGTGAAAATGTTTGACAGCCTCTCTCAGTTATCCAAATGAAAAATCAGGTTGTTTTCTTTCACCAGCCTTTTTGTCCACTTCTGTACACACTTCCTTCAATTTGCCTTTCAATTTCTTTGTCATTTCCAGCTTCCCCAATTATTCAATCTTAAGATTCCTTTTCCTCTGTTGTTAATGATTCAGATAGAATTGTTTGCAATGTTACACCAAAAAAAAAGGTGTGAATTCCCTTGTATAAATGGTAAAGATACCTTGTTTTTAAGTTGTAGACCTCATCTAAAAAGGAGAAAACAGCCTCAATCTTATCTTTGTTTTGCAGAAGGACTCCCTGCTTTCTGAATATATTAATTTACATAATTAACATTACAGTAAAAGTAGAGTAAAGATTAAGAAGAAAGCTTTAGTACCAAAATAACTTGGAAGTAATTTTATAGGGCTTTAGCTGCTCTTGGCTTCTAATTCATTCTGTATTGATGCTCTACTAACTGTTACAAAGACATGACGTGGACTAGTCATTTAAATATAATGCATTTATGATAATTTTCTATCTCTGTTACTATGAACACTATTAATTTTATAGTATGGAGAATATGCAGAAATTAAATATTTAGAATAATTGCTTAATCACTGCACAATATTTAAGGTCATTGTGTCACAAGGTCACTTCTTCATTAAATTGCAAGTCACTGGGTTTCTCTCAAAGACCCAGAGCCTCTCATTACAGGGATGTTTGAGGATGGCATGAAATGTGGGATGGCCCCAAGCAAATATTAATGGACTAAATGTGGCTGAGACATGCAGTGTGCCGCAATGCAAATGTTCTAAGGTGTGTCCTAAACCAGTGTATATGCAATGAACTCAAGGTGAACCCAAAGTGAAAAGTTAGCCAGCAAAAAGGTTTGGTGTGTGGCTGCAGTCCCATCTCTGGAAATGGCTCAGGCCATCCCATCTGTGTGGTATGTCAGCAGCCTGGAATTCTTGTGACTAGTTGTGAGTAGACACACAGCAAAAGAGACCACAGGGCTGTCCAATTGTGAGGCCCCTGTCCTGGCCAGGATCTGATTTTAAGGGTGTCAGGGTGATGGTCATATCCCAAGGTTTCACTGTCTAAAAATTGAATCATCTTGCACCAAAACCATGCCAGTTATCAGTAAAAATAATTAATAGGCCTGCAAAAAAATATAAGACATAGTAATCAAGCAATCTCTCTTGAATCTTAGCCAACAATAACGATTCAGTAAGCCAAATTTTAGCCAAACTGTTCAGCTGCTGGGCAAACTCTGGGAACAACAAAAGCTGTAGTTGTATTTGTGCATATTCTCTGAAGACTTAATAGAATAATATAATGCTCAAAAAATTCCTTGTTGGGGATGACAAGAAAGAGGCAAACTGCACATTTTTGCATAAAAACCTACTGATTTCTTATTATTTTGTGAAAATTCTGTACTCTTAGCCTCATTGCATTGTCTGTGGAGGAATTAATTTTAAACTATTTAACACAGCACTCTATAGTACAATTTTCCGAAGATCCCTTAGAGAACTTTCAACCAAATATCACTGATATCAATGGAAATGGCATTTTTCCATTATACTCTGTGAGCTCTGGATCCTATTTCATGTTTACAAGTGATTTCCATTCTATTTTTTAAATTGTGGAAGCTTTTTTGTAGGGTTGACATTAAGCTGTGAAGAGCAATGGGACTAAATTCACCATCTTAGAGCCAGTAGGTTATCTCTGAAACATGAAAGGATGTCATGGCTCTGATTCATTCATGAAACAAGGTTCACACAATCTGTTATGTATTACAGCTTGCCTGACTACATTTTCTTCTTTGTATCTTGGCCAAGACATTTCAGTGTTCTTGTTCCTTTGAGACCCTCTGTTTAAGATGTGAGGGATTTCCAATGCAGAACACTATTGCTGCAATTAATTAATTGCCAACCAACTCTTTGTTAATAAACCCAACACTGAAATTCTAACTTTTAGTCCAGGGGCTTCCACTTCACTTTTATATTCTAAAGTGTTTTTAAATGGTGTGTTAAAAACCACAAATGTTTTTAATGTTTTAATTAATTTTGATTCTTTCATGTTGCTCCTCTGGACATACCATAGGAAATAAATTGGCATAAGAAAAGCAGGATAGGGGTTTTCTGTAGCCATCTCGCTCCAGACAATCTTCAAACCAAGTAAATCACATTTTTTATTGATCAGCAGGGAAATTCACAGTGCACAAGGGAATATCCCCAATGGGCAGACTGGTTCTGCTTTACTGACACAGTAGTTAACCTTCCACTTGATGTTTTATAAACAATGAATTAATATTTTCATCCTTTAAAACAGGCTGCTTGAGAAGATGCATCATTCTGCATGGAGGATCCTTCCCTTTGCAAATAAAATGTGTTTTAAGAGGAAACTGAAAAAAACCTGCCTTGCTGTGTGTGAGGCCCTAGGAGCAATGCATTCATGGCATGTATAAGCATAGTGTTAATATTTACGTGGTGTTTAATGCACTTTTTGACTGCCAGAACCACAAAGTTCTTTGATTTGGTGCCATTCTTGAGTTTCAAGGGGTAGTAGAGTTCCTGAGAAGGTCATTCAGGCTGAGCCTTTTTGCAGAAGTGCAGTATTAGTGCACATCATCCTCTACCTCCAAATCCAATCCCCTCCTGGCATCAGGGATGTTACCAGTTCTGTGTAAATGAAAATCCATAAGGCTTTATCATTTTCTTGCAGGTATATGGTTTGGCCTCAGACAACTAAGTACAACATCTTGATATATCCAGAGTAATATGACTTGTAGAACAACAAGGATAAATAGTGCTGATTTTCCCATTTTTTTTTAATAAATATCACATTGCTGATGTGTATGGAATATAAGTTTTAAAATTCAAATGTTAAAAATTGTAGGATTAAAAAAACTAATTCTGCTCACTTCACAAATGTAATATTACCCCAGACACCAAAGTATGATATAATTTAAATTTTTCTTCCTAGCTCTTTTATTTCATTCATTAGATTAATTTGTTCACAGAGGGAGAGAGCAGAAACAAAGTTGCCAAATCCTTCTTCATCTCTGGCCCCCAAACTGGGACTGGAGCCAAATAATGTCATGGGTCTTACAGTTGGTTCCAAAAATCCAGAAGGAATTCGTTGCCACCAGAAATGTAATTGTAACTTGAAAGTAAAATTGAGGAATCACCATAATTTAGAAAGGGATACTTAAATTTTCCTTCTTAGAAGTTTCATGTGGGTATCATAGAATCTTAGAAAGGCTTGGGTTAGAAGGGACCTTAAAACTCATCTTATTCCAACCCCCTACCATGGGCAGGGATATATTCCACCAAATGGGGTTGCTCAAAGCCCTATCCAGTCTAGCCTTGAACACTTCCAGGGACTACTTCTCTTGGCAACATCTTCCCTTACCATCCTTACCATAAATAACTCCTAACATCTATTAAAACCTAGCCTCTTTCAATTGAAGCCATTGCCCCTTTTTCCTATTTCTACAAGCCCTTTCAAAAAGTCACATATTGGCAGATAACCTGAGGTTGTGATAAGAAGCTATTTGACCATTTACAAATTTTCACCTGGCTAGAAGTCACTAATACCCTTTCCTCACACATTGCCATTCCTTACAAAATGCTACAAATATGGTCTTCACGATTCCTGGCTGAAGAACACTTCATATCTTGGTTTTGGTAATAAAAATCTCAGATATTGAAAAAGACTTGGTAGTTTTCTAAGGATGTCTCTCAACATCAGAGTGTCATGCCAACAGTCTAACAGCATTATTCTGGATTCTTAGTGAATTCAGGATATTGCATCAGTTATTTTCCTCAGCAAACTCTTCTCCACTGAAATAGTGCTTTATGGGTAACTGAACTGAGATAGGATTTAAAAGACGGTTGGTAGATTTGGGAAAATTACTGCAAGCATAATAGGCAAAATGGAGCTTCACTAGGGTAAGGGGAAATATTGCCTTTGTCTTGCTTCTGGTTGCATTTGTGGGCTGAACTCCAGACCAGAAACATCACAGCGCCTTGATTTATTTCATTGTGAGTATTTCCATCCACAGGGCTTGATCAGTTTATTAATACATATGAAACTGGGACATGACTCAAGACTTTGCCTACATTGGGATGACATTCCAAAATGATTTATTTTGCCTAAAACCTTCTTCTGTGCTCTTCTTAGCTACATCTTCTAGTTCTCTTCTCTTATAATGGGGTATAATGTGTTTGAAATAAAGGTCATCCATTTTAATAAAGTCTAATATCAAACAACTTTGCCAAGTACCCTCCATTCTAAAGTTTATTTACTGATTAACTGTATAAAATAACTACAGGTTTACTAACATGTTTTAGTTTTCTTTTAGCCAGTTCAGATATTCACTGTCAGTGAAGCTGCTTAAAACTATAGAATCCTTAAGGGGCTTATTCATCACTGAAGTCTTATTTTCTGAAGTAAATTAATGATTTGCTATTCCTGGAGACTTTACTGTGCTTATCACTGTATTAACTTGCATCAAAAAAAATCACACTAAGCCATTTTTCAAACCTTGACAAAAATAGCCTAGAGACATCCTGGTGAATGAAGGTCTTGAGAGAGAAAAAAGCAGGTATATTTTGAATAATGGAAATATACTCAGTTAACATCAGTTATAGCTGTCAGAGGTTATTTCTAGCACTCAGGACCAGCCTTCCTTTCTATGAAAAATATGTCAGAATATAGCAGGAGATGATGTTGGGAGGATCTGGGTAAAGGAAAGCCATGTTTAGCTGTTAAGACTTTGGCTTGACTGTGAATACTGTCTGGGTGCCAACTGGCATTGATATTGTGCAGCTGACACTTGGAGAACAATTCAAGAAAACCAGCAAATGCTTGCAACAGGTGAGACAGTAGCATCTCAGAGATAGATCTCTGACAGATGAAAGAGCAGATATGAGAGAAAATTTTTTTTAATGGAAAAGTATTTCATTAATGAAAGTAATGTCTGGAAAAAATGAAAAAATGAACGACAGTGTTGAACAATTGTTACCAAAAGAAAAAAAAGGAAGAAAAAAGGGGCTTTTGGTTTTGTTTTTTTTTATGTTTTCTTCCCCACGGGAGAGGAATAGTATATCCTCTCTTTTCTTCCAAGAGCTAGTAGTTAAAAGCTGCACTAAAACTAATAACCTTGGAGGTGTGTTTCCAAAGGCAAATAACATTATGATAAATGTTAGCAAGAGAATCAAACAACGGACCTGGGAAGAACAGGTGATTTGAAGACAATTTCTTTAATTTGAAGATTCCTAGGAAAAAGATCTTTGATCAACAGTCATAAAATTGTGGAATTATTAAGGCTGAAAAGACTTCCAAGATCATCAAGTCAGATCTTCAACCAAATACCACCATGCCCACTAAACCAGCTGAGTTTTGATTTCATACACTCTCCATCTGTCAACATCCTCCTTCATGCTTGGCTGGTCAAACATTTATGTAATAGATTAAATGGAGAGTCTCACTTTAGCCACCACAAAACCATAGAATCATAGAATCATGAACTCATTGAGGTTGGAAAAGACCTCTAAAATCATCAAGTCCAGCCATTAACCCATCCTGAAGCACTGGGGTGATAGCTGCTGTTCTTTTTTTCTGAGGGACACAAACTCCATGTAACAAAACCTCTCACTATGTGTGTGTTGGGTAGGTAGCACAACAGGGCTGGTTTCTCAGCTGGACTATAGTAGAAGGGTTAGATACTGAGCTACCACATGTCAGAGAGTGAAATAAGCAGCAGCTCATGCACACTAGGAATGACATGTAAATTTCAAAAGATATGGGCAGTTACAAAGTTGTAAGATTGGTAAAACAATAGAAAAAGAAATTAACTAATTCTTGGACTTCACCTATCAGACTTATGCAGAAATTTTGATGTATGTTCCAAGAACTAACCAAAAAACATCAGATAAAAAGTCAGAGAACTAAATAAGTAGGAAATAAGAAAGAATAAGTAGGAAGAAAAGTTGTGTTTCTGACAGCTCTTGAATCTTTTCCAAAGAAGGTTAAATAAACATGAAAAATTATGAGCTAAATATTATGACGTAATACAATAGAGAATAGAAAAAACGGGTCCTCTCTCAGACATTCTTGTAACTGGAATATAGGAATGGTCCCTAATTTTCTGCTTAGTTGTTCCCAAAGATCTAGTTTTTGAGATTTATTTCCTATTTCACAATTTACTTGTATTGCATTTTGGGAAGAAGAGTAGAATCTAGGGAACTTGTCACATTTGGAAATGACAGTGCTCTATGTAAGAATAATAGGGGTTTGTTTTGCAGTTTAAAATAAATTTTCAGATGGCTCTCACTGCAATAAAGCAGTTTGGATTTATTGCAAGAATGGCTGAAGAGACTAAATATATTTTTTCCACCAAATCAAATCAAATCAAATGAAATCAAATCCATTCAGAAATTAAGACTGAAAAATAATGATCATGTGTTCCGAGAGTCTAACTGGAACACTGAAAAATGAAATGGTTTAATTCATGTGTCTCTTATGGTTTGTAGCATTTAATGTTTCCCTTCTCAGTTAATTAGTGATATTTGGAATAGAATACAATTAGAAATACAACCTAAAATGCAAAGAAAAGCCCGTATGATTGCCCTACAATTCAGAGACTTATCACTATAATCCCTTGTGTGTGACTTTCACCCTTGTGGCTTGATAAATAATTTCTTTGTCATTTCATATACCTGACCTGATTAACAAAGGATTGATTATTTCCTAAAACAGTTTTGTAATTAATACCAAAGTCACACTCCATCCCCCTTGTTGATCCTTCCCTCTCCATGTTTCTGATAAAATATAATTGTGTTAATTCTCTCTGGATTGATTAGATATAATATTCAAAGGGAAATCTACTTTATTGCTGACCTCACATACCTTTGTTAATAAGAATTTTTTTTGTACTGCACTTCAAAGATGAAAGTTTCTTAATTAACAGCAGAAGCTTTACTGAACCAAGTCTATTACAGTCATAACACCATTTCCTGAGGCTCTATTATTTTCTTTATTAACAAAATCCATTGGAGATATAGGCTTGAAAATAATATTTAGACACAAAGAAAAATGTACTGCTCTGAACATCGCTAATAATTTTAAAAATAAAATTTTAAGAACTAAAGGTTTTATGTAAAGAAGAACATCTAAAATATGTGCTTGGAGTGAAGTTCACCACTTCACTTCCATTTGGAGGATTTAAATGGAACTCGAGTGGTTCACATGCCTTCAGATCTGCAGGGGGCAAATTTCACCCTTAATCAAGGCAGTTTTTACTATGTTATTTTAAAAAGTGGTATTTGCTATCTCTGAAATTCCTCTCAATATTTATGTTTAGTTGATAATGTGCTATTTTTAAAGTTACATTTATGGTGGCTGAGGTCAAGAAAAACATTTGCCAGGACGAAATCTACCCTGTAACCATTCCAACCATTGACAGTCAAAGAAAGGATTTCATACAGTGTGCCACAGTAGTGTGTATAATTCACCTACATGGCAAGGCTGGCCAGAGGCCCTTCAAATGATTTTTATTTATCCATATTGGTATTGGCTTGGCTATTCGTGGTATCTGAAGACCACATAAGTATTTATGGCCTATCTTTAACTACTTCTCCTTTAGTATTGTCAATGCCCACTATTAAAAGAAAAGGAATAAAAAAGAAATTAAAAAGGAGTTGCATTCTTTGTGTCCTCCTGTTGACAGAGGATTTCTCTCAGCAAAACTACAGTTAAAAAATCCAGTTGTTTAACTCTACTCCTCAACTTCTCATAAAGAAGTGGTATTATGAAAATAATGAAAAATACAGCTGGAGTTGGAATGCTGGTTCTTCCAATGAGAAAAAAACCCAAATCAAATAATTTATAACTAGAGATGCAAAACATAAATTTTCTCAGAAACACACTACTCAAACATTGAAGCCTGTGGATCTGAGAAAGTGAAGTCCTGTACCTGTTCTTCAGTAGTCAATACTGGCAGCTTTACACATTCATGGTAAGATTAATTAGGCCCAGTAAAAATTGCATGCCTTATCAGTAGCATGTTGTGACACTTAAGCCACCTCAAATTTGAAGACTGCCATTGACCTCTAAAACTCTTAGAATTTATGCAAACTATTATCTCCCAGTTTAATATGCAAATATGAGGGGGAGAGAAAACTAAAATTCCCAAGCATTAAGTAGTTAAGGCTTTAGTAATTTTATTCTGATATTATTGAAAGAGTAGCCAAACGTTTTTTAAAAGTAGAGAGAGCTGCTTTAAAATGGATTTTTATTAGTTTAAAAGGAATTCTGATGAACTTGCCTGAGAGAACATAAGAGTTTCTTTATTTCTGTGCATTTCTGTGAAATCCTATCTTTTCATACATCTATTTTGCTTGAAGAGTATTAAAAATCAAGGAAATACGAAAGAAAATATTCACTGAAAGGAGCTGTAATCCACTGGTTATCGCAATGGTTATATATACACATTAAAACTAAGGACATATGTTGGATATTTACAAAAAAAGAATCAAAGTAAAACTTGGAATAACATAATACAATGGCAATGTCACTGAAATCAATCAGACAAATAGGAAAAAAAAGGTATAAAAATTCTTTTTTTTAAAAGGAAAATCTTTGAGAGTATAAAAGATGTGTGCATTATTCATATGCAATTTGGTCACAGCACTTGCCTTCTTTTACCTCCCCAACACATGTTACAGGAAATTACTTTCTTTTGGTTTGTCTAGTTCTTCCATAGTTTGGGATTTCAACTACCTGTTCATTTTTCAATGCAGACACCATGTGCCCAAATATAGAGTGGAAAGAGTGTGAGTAGAGAGAAAAGGAACAGGAGACTAAGATTGTTAATTACAATTATATTCATACAGACACATCAAAAAGTAACTTCAGACCAAATTCATAAACAGGATTTTTATAGCTAAATGACATGAAACAACCTTCAGTTCCACTCAACTGTCTTAAAGTTGCACTGCTCTGGAATAAAGATCAAATGATTATTGGAGATCCCATCTCCATGTACCCAAACTCTATTAATCTAGGATACTGCCTTTTCCACTTTATAGGCATCAGTTTTTGTGAAGATATTAATGAACAAAATCAAAATACAGGACATGAATCTATTTCTGTTGATGATGTGTATTTGAGAGACAACTAGACAATAATGTCTCCTTGTATGAATCTCTTCAGGCAGCGATAGAAAGGTAAGGATACCTGTAGACAGTAGCAGAACCACAATTTTCTTAGGTTTCTGGAAAGACAGGAAATCAGAATATATGTTTTTCTTGTCTTGAAGCCAATCGTCAGCCAGCAGCTCTATGGGAGATGATCTGCTCTTAGACGTGATAAGATATCAGAATGAAAATAATCTTCTCATTGCTTTTTCTCTATAGAAACTACTGAATACTGCAGTGGTAAGTGCTGTAAAGCAGAAGATTAATGCAATGCATTTGTTGAACTCTGGAAAGAAAATCTGAGGGTCTTGTTAGAAAAGGGAAGGTCACCAAGAAGAGATACTCTGCAGAAATGCTGAAGTCAAGATCATTAACATTGCTGCTTATTAGTTTTGTAATTTGCAGGTTTTGCTTGAAAAATTGTTATTCAGGCTTTTGACCAAGGACACTACAATAAATTAACGAAGACACATGTTTTTGGAAATTAATTTTAAAAGATATTAACACCTAAAAGTTGCTGCTGCCAAGTCAACAACTGTAGGAGATGCAGAATGCAATTCACTTGCTGTGAATTATAATTCATCATAGGAAAAATATTATATCTACAATTTAAATATGAAATAGGTTTTCAAGTACGAAACACAGAATTTTAAAACTCATATATTATATTTATAACAGGCTATAAATAGAGAAATGAGATACCTATTCATTACTGGTTTGATTCAATATCTTTTGAAGGAGTTGTAAATAGTTCACCATCTCAGGCCCAACCATTGCAGGAAAAATCTCATACCATATTGACAGTGGCATGAAGACTATTGTTTCCAGTCTCTTCAGGTCAAGTTCACATGTGACTGCATTTATTTTAAATGTTAAGGTGGAACTCATTTCTCTTAAGGAATTCCTAATCCCCTAATTTCCAGTCCCACATTTCAGTCAGTCATGAAATTAAGTCAGCTGAAGCTCCAGCAGGGGCATGGTTCAGTTGCCTTATCACAAGCAATGGTACCATTTGAGATACTGTTTGAGATGGGGCGACCCATCTGATCTCCAGCTGCAAGTCCAGAAAGCAATGTCTCCTGTGAGTTCAGCATCATGGCTCTCAGCTCTCTACATGCCTTGCCTAGCCTAGGGTATCATCAGGGGCCCAAATTTAAGCAACAAAATTGAGAAGTGCATGTTTAGTTTATGAATAGAGAAACTGCTCTCTGGAGTCAACTGACTATACCTCCAGTGACTACAATGGGAACTTAGAAACCTACCTTCTCTGCAGACACCTCTGCTTTGGGAACATAAACATAGGTGAAATTATTTCCACAATTCATACATTAATTTTGACCTCACAATGACTGAGAACAATTTACTTGGAAGTTCTCCTTTTTTTGATGTGTTTTCCCTGTAAAGGTCAGTACAGGCTAAACCCACTGACCCTCTGGGCACATTGCAACCCCCTTAATTGAGGCTTTTGCCTTAAGGGAGAAGCAGGGCATTGGGCAGGGACTGTATTGTATTGTGCAGCTGAGTCTCTTTCAATTTAGTTTTACATCAGTCATCCATTACTCATTCTTCTTAATAATTTACTTGGGCACCCAGAGAGATTGTGATGAGCATAATTTAAAAAAAAAATTAATAATTAAGGGAACTAAAGTAAGAAGTATATGAATGAGAATGTCACACTGAAAATGATATATTGAGTATGAGGTATACCATAATGGGAAAATCAGGTACAGTGTTCTTATATAGTTAAAGCAAAAGGATGTTTCCCTGGTGATGTTGAATAATCTGAGGCTTTAGAGGCTTGAACTTAACATGTGAGGTTTTTCTTTGTTCACATTTAGCTTGAATAAGAGAAAAGATATCCACTGTTGAGTCAGCAGCATCTTCTCTATTAACAGATATGATAGCTGTCCTGTCAAAAGGATTATCACAGGGATTGTCACAAAAATTACTTAAAATTGTGCAAGTCAAAGCACTGATGAATAAGCTACATGGAAAAAACATGTACCAGTGAATCATGATAAATAATTCCTTTCACAGGAAATATTACTCAATCAGAACTCAACAGCGTTGCAAACACCTAAACATGATTAACATTCTGAGCTCTCAGTAGCCCTGCTGAAATGCAGCATGTATGTGACTGTTTTCAAGTTGAACAAATCATTATTTTAAGTTGAAAAACTTAAAATAAGACAATGTTAAAACAGAAACAAGAAATGGGGGGAACCAAAGGAGTTAAATAGTACAAAGCAAGGATGTTCTGTTTTCCTGCAATCATAGAATCATTAAGGTTGGAAAAGACCTGTGAGATATCAAGTCCACCCTTTGACCTAATACCCTCATGCCCAAAAACCATATTGTGACGTGCCACATTTAATTGTTTTTTGAACACTTCTGGGGAAGGTGACTCTACCCTTTCCCTAGGGAGTCTGTTCCAATGCTTAATCACTCTTTCAGTGAAGAAATTTTTCCTGATATCGAACCTAAGTCTCCCCTGATAGAATTTAAAGCCGTTTCCCCTTTTCCTATCACTAGTTGCTGGGAGAAGAGGGTAACCACCACCTCACCACAGCCTCATTCTGTTTTGCACAACCTGTGCTTCAGCTCGTACATGTCTTATGAGTCATTAATTTTATAAGCATACTGACCTTCATATAAACATAATTTTTATTTAAGAATAATTTATTTTAGTTATTTTTGGTGTATGTCAGTTAATATTGAAGCATAATTGCTGCAGGTTCAAGCTATTTCAGTGCAACTCTTGGCTGGCATAGCAGTCATACTGCTGCTTATCCTATGGGCTTCATTATTTTTCATCTAGTTTTTCACTTTTTCTTGTTTTAGATATTCCTTTTTTTTTGGTTTACCCCAATGGTTTGGGTTTTTTCCATTCATCCATGTGTCAGATGAGAAAGTAAGCAAGACAGAAAAGGCAGTGTATGAAAGTTACTATGTCCTAAAAGATGTACCTGAGTATATAGAGATACAGGTAGTTTTAACGAAAAATAGATATGTGCTTATTTCTATAGATGGTAATTGTAGAGGAAATGCTTCTTTAAAGAGGAATATTCCTAAAACTAATCTCAGGATCACATTGTAAATATGTATATGCACATACAATGCAAATATTGTAAAATATTACATTGATATCTCAACAGTAAGGCAAGATTTGACCTCTTCCAATTTCTAGTCTATCTTCTGGAAACAATAATTTCCAGCATGCACAGGCAATAAGGGAATTCAAGCACTGAGCATTATGCCATAGATAGGAGGGCAATGTACAACGAATTTTCTCCTTAATTATTAGTGTCTCTCATTAGAACTGACTCATATAATTTTGTAATGATGGTAGGGTGAGGAAGGGGAGTTAGCACACATAAAAGTCTCAATATTTTGCAGATTTCACATACAACTATATATAGTCATGTTTTTAAAATTTATTTCAAGTTTTATTTTTGGGATTAGTGGTGTTCAAATCTTTTATAGATTTATGATTCACAGGTAATGAAATAGTCAGAACAACATCTTAGAAGAATCCCTTGGGATAACTACTGCCCCCATTTGACACAGTCCTTTTACAAAAACCCCTCTGTCCATCAAGCATCCACTGTTTTATTCCGTCTTCAATCCCAGCTGCTTTGTGTAAAGCAAGATACTATGAAGCAAAACTACACCTACAGTTTCTTGAAAAATAAAATGTTATGCCCCATATGCTACGGGTGTAAACTGCATCCTTCTGAGAGAGTCACAAGGCTACTGAGCGTGACTCCTCATGGCTGTGAATGCTCTAAAAAGGGGGACATTTTTCTACTGTAGTGCAGAAGTGTAAAGGAGTGTGTACATGCTTTATAACATATTTCATATGACCAGAAGAGGCTGAAATGCAATAGAATTCCAAAGTGCAGTAGCAATTTTCACAGTTGCTTTTCTAAGTAATTGCATAGACAGGGTAACTGGAGTGAAGAAAGGCTGGAATACCTGCACAGTTGACACTAGATGCCAGAGCAATATCTTGGAAAATCCTTGAAGCTGGGCAATTTTACATGGTACAAGTGGGGTATGAAGTAGTCACAACAGGTGAGATAATGTTTACAGCACAGTTCTGCCATTTCTGGGCTGAGCATTTGACTTTCTCAGATGCTGTTTGTTAAAACACATATGCATCTCATAATAAGTCTTTTAAACTTCCTCATTGGGCTCGGGGTTGGAAAAATAGTTTCCCACCCAATATGAAGTTACAATAGCTCTGCAGGCAAAAAGCAGGAATTCTGGAGCACTTAGGATAATTTCACAATAAACTAGAATGATGAAAGTGGATTTCTGCATCAAATTTAGGCATTTTTTGTGATTAGATAGTTCTACAAAGTGAGTAGACTGGATTGTTTCTCTTTGTATTGTGTCCTCCAAGGTTCAATACTGGGCCCAGTATTGGATAACTTATCCATCCATTACTTGGATGAAGGGGCAGATGCCTCTGCAGCAAGTTCACTGCTGACACAAAGCTGGGAGGAGTGGCCAACACCCCAGAGGGCTGTGCAGCCCTTCACAAGGGCCTTGACAGGTTGGAGAGATGGGCAGAGTGGAACCTCCTGAAATTCAACAAAGGCAAAGGCAGGGTGTTGCACCTGGGAAAGAATAAACCCACACAGCAGCACAGGCCGGGGGCTGACCTGCTGGAAAGCAGCTCTGCTCCTTCCAGAGAAGAACCTGGGGGTCCTGGTGGACAACAAGCTCTCATGTATTTGGGAAGAGACAACATTTCTATGCTATGAGAGGATGCTGGATGAAAAGTGTATTCCTATGCGAGGAATAAGCATCAAGTACAGTAAACAAATGCTTAATAGAATTAAGCATTATCAGCTCATTAAAGTTTGATGTGAAAGTTCACAGAATGTAGAGATTACACTAACAAATAAGAACTACAAAATAACCAAATTAACATTAAATCAGAGATAAAGCATTTAAAATTTTTTGTATTCATGTGATACATAAGCTGATGTAAGTTCTCACTGTTTCAAAAAAAAAAGGAAGGAGTGAATAGATGGGAATTACTTGTTTGTGGCATAAATAAATGACTTGTTGTGGGCTGTTGTGCTGTAGGCTGTGCATGTACATAGCCTGTTATGAAACACTTACAGGGCTTTTTGGCTCATTTCCTGTACTGAGTTTTAAAATTTTCCCACTATATTGGCATTTTCTGGAACTTCCTAGTTCATTTTTTATTTCAGCTTGGATTTGGTTCTTTTTTTGTTCTTTTTCCCCTTTAGTAGTCTCATTTTCCTTTGTTGTTCTCAATTTCAGTTTTTTAAGGATTATTTAAATTATAGCTGTTTCCCCCCCCCCGACTCAGCACTATGCCAATCTTTTGGATCCTATACCTTGGATGACTGTGTTTGGTTCCAGACTTTTTTACTATGGTGGAGGTCAACTGTGATGGAGGTCAACCAGTGGAACAGAAAAATGGTGGATTCTCTGTCCTTTGAGACATCCAAAAAACAATTAGATGCAGCCTTGGGTATCCTGCTCTATATGACTCTCTTTACTAGGGGATTGGACTATTGGCATACTGAGGTGCTTTCTAACTCTTTGATCTTATGCTCAGCTCTTACCATGTGATGATCTAGATTCATTTGTGGAGTAAGTTCAAATGTGTAAGAAGGTTTTATTGTAACATTCAAGATGCATCAAAGGCTCCAGAGACTCAGAAATGCAACACATGGTGAAAGGCACTCTGGAATCTAGGCTGTGTAAAGGCTCTCATGATGGGACTGAAATCTCACTAAGTATTAATGTGTCTTTCCTTTCCAGGAGCAAATCATACTGACATGCCCTCCCATGTAATTGTTTCCTAAAATATTATTTTATCATTCAGAATCTGCTGAAATTCTGGTAACAGTTTTCAGGAAATATCCTGTACTTTACATTTTTTACACTAGATAAAATAGATGAGTAGTTCATAGGCGCCTATTAATATCTTGGAGCTATAATAGCACCAAATCTAGAAATAAATTATTGTTAGCAGAGTCCTTGATGAGAATAGTGCCAAATCTAGAAACAAATTATTCTTAGCAGAGTCTTTGATGTACTGCTTCAGAAAATACATTAATTTGTTATCTGTCATGCTACATGCCATCAGTCAGTATCTCAAAGTTTCTCCATAATTATTAGAGAAGCTGAAATCACACATAATCCAAATCTTACCTGTCTCCCTTATCTAATCATATAGTATTTCTTTCTCCTACCTTTCCTGTCATGTTGGTCTCTTGCAGTCCCCTGCTATTAGGCCTACAGCACTATCTATGAGCTCAATCCAATTGATTCTCTGGCATTACAGTCCTTTTATGTGTCTTTTATTTCTCAACAGATAAGGGCAAATCTTCTATTTCCGATCTTTTCTTTCAAATATCCTATAATCATGTATTCAACATAAAACCCTCTTTTCAGGGAAAAAAAATAAAAGAAAAAAAAAGAAAAACCACCAAGGCTCTCACCGTACTGTGATTTCTGTGCATTTTCATACTCATT
This sequence comes from Aphelocoma coerulescens, assembly GCF_041296385.1. Lineage (NCBI taxonomy): Eukaryota > Metazoa > Chordata > Aves > Passeriformes > Corvidae > Aphelocoma > Aphelocoma coerulescens. The sequence goes on along the minus strand of NC_091013.1, from coordinate 89,595,855 downwards.
TCTGATTGTAAATAATTCACTCTTCATCATTGGAACAGGTTTACATCAGCAAAGAAATTTTAGTTTTAACATGTTTCACATCAAGTGTTATTTTAGCCTGATTCCATAAGTTTATGCAATCCTAATGGGATAAGTATGGGCTGATGTGTGCTTGTCTGTGTGTCTGCATATTTGCATTACTCTGCCAATTCTTTAAATTGTATCAAGCAATCTTGCTGATTTCAAAGTGAGTTCAGCAACTATGAAGAGACATTAAAAAATACTAATTTGCATTAAATTTCACAGAGCCAGGAAGAAGTAGAGAGATACCCTTTCTAATACTTCTACTCCAAGTTGGTTAAGCTCGACCTATTAAGTGAACAATCTGCAAAGGGGAAACCTGCCCTAGGGTGGCATAACTTCTGCTGTCCATGTTTAGTACTTCTTTAATGGATTATGATACTTTGCTTTTTTTTCATTACCAGATTTCACTCTTCCTCCTTCCCTTAATTGATTTGCTTTTGTTTAATTGCTAAAACAAGATTGAGAGCAAAGGTAAAAGACATTGAAACACAAATGTTAAATACTTTTTCCTCAGAACTTTTTAAGGGGAAAACCAACAGCAACAAAAAAAGATTCTTTTTTATTGCCTCTTATTCCACCACCACTGTTTTTCAGACTTTTCCAGAAAGGATACAGCCAGGCCTTTCTGATGTTGTCAGCTTTTAAACTGCATACAAGCAGTGTACTGCATTTGCTGAGGAAAGGTATTGCACAACACTACCAATAACTAAAATTATAGCAGTTCTATGCTTTAGATACTGACAGAAACCAATAATCCAACAATGAGGTGATGAATAAGATAATTTCATTTTAGCTGAACTAGAACTGTAGTACTTGATCTCCTCTTAACATGTGACATCTATGGACAAAAAAGATATTATACATTGTGTGTTTTCTCCTGTATCCTTTTGGGATATTCTGTGTTTCCTACTATCCTGCTATATGCCAACCTAGCACACTTTGCATGGCACACAGCTGTGGTTTCTCCCTTGAAGAAGTGAGACGCTCTCTCTCTCTTCATGCTTCACTGGCTCCTCAGACCTTCTGCAAAATCCTTCAAAGCCATGTGAAATAGCACTGTGTGTATGGAGAGCTGACACAGTGCTCAGTGAGTCAGTTTGCTTCTGGCAGTGATACAGTGCGATTCTCAAAGTGCTGCCTATATTCAGATACCCCATTCCTCAGTTATTTCCTCCACCTCTTGCTAAGATGCACTATGTGGGCCAAGTGCCTCAGGTCAGCTTTGCATCTGGGGCTTCTTTCCACCATGCACGGTCTGTTCAGTCTTGGAGCCCTTCCAGGGAATTCATTCACATAGTGTGTAAATGTCAGCCTAAGTCAGCCTAAGGCTACTATAAGGAATTTAAATCTACAGATAAACAAGACAGAGACACAGGAGGGAGAGGGTGCCTAGTTTAGGTTTCCTGTAGATTTGTGTTCATCTCTAAACTTGGTCATAAAGCATCCCCAAAATTGACTTAAGCTTTTGCATTGCCACTTGCCCTCCCTTCCTCTGATTGTTTACCACACCAACCAACTAAGGCACATGACTTAATCTGTTCAGTAGCTAAGAATTTTGACAAACCTGATCATTCTTGTGTCCAACGCCTTCAGGAGAAACTGCTTAGCTCTGATTATGTAAAAATGAAACCTTTCATCTCTTGAAAGGTATGAAATTCTAAATTATAAAACATCTCTAGAAAACAGACGTTGTCTGTCTCCTGTGGATTCTTTTTCAGTTCCTATGAGAAAAGTAATCAATGAACAACTCAAACCTGATATTGTTCTGCCAATCTTGAAAATATCCAGAAAGCTCAGAAGTACTTACAAGTTAATTATTAACAGGAATATTATACAGTACTGTCATTATGTTCCATGTAGTAGAATATTTTTCAGGCAAATTATGTCTTGAAAGGCTTTTTGAAGTTGTAATATAGAACTTAGAGATCCAAATTATAGCAACTGAAAAGAAAGAGCAAAAGGACAAGAGAAAAATGAAGAACTATTTTGAGGTGTGGTTTGTAAATGGATTGAGAAGAAGAATGTGATAAAAAGAACATTTGAGACAACAAATTGTAGTGACAAAATTTTAGAAAGAAACTACAGGCAGGTGTTACATAAATGGAAAGGGAAGACACTGGGGAGGTTGATGAAGTACTGTGATATAAATAAAAACATAGAATGATCTCTGCTAGGCTTTCCCTTTCAACTGTGCTGGAAATGTGCAAGCAATTTTGTTGGAAACATATCTGACACCTAAATTGTAAATATCTTAAATATTTCCTCAAGTTGTAAGTTTCCCATAGTTTGCTTTTAGCAATACATACTTATGGAAAGCTTTCCTTACAAAAAGAAGAAACCCGAAATCCATGGAAATCCAAATTTTTGCTAAGTATTTTTTATTTATCTACTTTATAATGCAATAAACAGCTAGTTCTACATATTGTAAAATTTATGAAGACTGGGATAAGAGTAATCTCATCTAAATCTGGCATTTACAATGGAGAACCTGACATCTGAGCTAGCCATCCAGGGGTCCTTCTTTAGTCTCTGAAGAGAAACAAACGATTTAGGGGCATGGTTCATCTCTTTCTGCACATCTGCACCAGGTTAGATAAATGGTGCCCTGCAGAAATTATTTTTCCCTCTACAGAGGACTGAGGACATTTCATTTTAGCACCTGCACTGAAAACATCTGCAGGTAAATGAGATGAAACTTCTCCTGGGCACCACAGACTCCACTAACCATGAGACCACTTGTTTTTCTCATTATCTATGGCCTCAGATAGCCAAATTTCTAGCTGTGCTGTCTCATATTAAACCCATCTTTGGGCAGGATTCAGATCTTTAAGCATCATAGCACTGAGTATAAAACAAGTTTTGGATGAGTTTTATTAGCATGTTTTAAAAAATTTTCAAGGAAAAATCATCTTGAATGTGATCACAAGGTACATACAAGACAACAGAGGGATCAGGTCTGGCCAGCGTGAGTTTAGAAAAGGCAGGTCCTGACTGACCAACCTGATCTATTATGGCCAGGTGACCCATCTAGTGGATGAGAGAAAGGCTGTGGTTGTTGTCTGCCTGGACTTCAGCAAACACTTTGATTCTGTCTTCCACAAAGTTTTCCTGGAAAATCTGGCAGCCCACGGCCTGGACGGGTGCACTGTTTTCTGGGTTAAAAACTGGCTGGATGTCTGGGTCCAGAGTGGGGTGGTGAATAGTGCCACACCCAGCAGGTGTTCAGTCACTAGTAGGGTCCCCTAGGGATCAGTGTTGGACCCAATCCTTCTCAATACCTTTACTGGTGATCTGGATGAGAGGATCAAGTGTTCCCTCAGTGAGTTTGTCAATAATATTGAGTTTGGTGGCAGTGTTGATCTGCTGGAGGGCAGGAAGACTCTGCAGACAGATCCATGGGCCAAGACCAATTGTATGAGGTTCAAAATGGACAAGTCCTGGGTCCTGCCTTTGGGTTGCAAGAGTGCTACAATCTGGGGAAAGTGGCTGCAAAGCTGTCCAGCAGAAAAGGATCTGGGGGTGCTGGTGAACAGCAGCTGAACATGAGTCAGTAGAGTGTCCAGGTGGCCAAGAAGCTCAGTGCCATCCTGGCCTGTATCAGCAATAGTCACCAGCAGGACCAGGGCAGAGATTGTCCCCCTGTACTTGGCACTGGTGAAACCACATCTCAAATCCTGTGCTCAGTTCTGGGCCCCTTGATCCAAAAAGGACATTGAGGGGCTGGAGCGTGTCCAGAGAAGGGCAACGGAGCTGGGGAAGGGTCTGGAGCACAAGTCTGATGTAGAGCAGCTGAGGGAGCTGGGGGATGGTATAGTCAACATCCCTGGGGGTGGTCAAGGAACCACTGGATGTGGCACTTAGTGCCATGGTCTAGACATGGTGGTGTTCAGTCAAAGGTTGGACTTGATGATCACAGAGGTCTTTTCCACTTCAATTGATTCTGTGAAAAAATTTGCCTCTCACAGATAGGCTGAATGAACTGCCTACAAATCCAAGTTTTTAATTTTAACCCCAACTGCTTTCCTATCACAGTACAGTATCTGATCATTGCTGAGCTTAACTTGACATTTGCCTAGCTCTGCTACCGGTCACAGCTCTGGAGTTAACAGTGGGGTATATGAGAAAAGACCCATTAGCAGAACTTAAAGTCAGGATAAAGCACTGTGACAGACATTTTCATTTGAGTCTGTGTCCAATTGCCTTGATATTGACTTTTTCAGGTTCAGTTGTCAATTAATAAAACAAGCGTAGGGTTTTCTAAGATACTTAGAATGGTTTAAATAACATTAATTTTCTTAGTTTTCCACAGTGACTATGAATTGAACCATCTTGATACAATCGCTGTTTTTTAAGGACTGGACACATTTAATCCTGAGACTGCTTGGTTATACTACGTGATCATTGTCATCATTATTAGGTATGTGTGATAAAGGGGGTACGGACATTCAGAAGCTCCATCTGAAATGACTTAATCAAACTTTAAGAAAATGATTTCTGATGAAAGAGATTAATCTTTTCACATATGGACTGTTATACTCTATGTGAATACAGAAAAAGTGCCTTGGATGTTGGTCAAGTTGCCTAGAAATATGCAATGAGTAATGATAAAGCTAGACAGTGCAGTATCTGTGTACCTCAGACCCAATTTCATATCAGTCTCCACATCTCCCTATCATTACATTGTTAAGCTTTGTGGTATATGTTACAGGAATATTTTACAGATAAAACCCTACAGATATAATTTTTAATTAGGTACCACCACCACCTCTGCTTCATGAACACACCTGTACTGACTTTAATTTTATGATGATTATCTCTGAGATATTTCTTGAAATAAAAAGAAAGAAGAAATCTCCCCAGCTTGAGAGTGATAGGCTTCTCTATCTGAAACAAACTAGTTTTATTATTATGCTGCCAGAAAATGGAAAAAAAATACTTGCTGATAGACTGGAGTAAAATTTAAGATATACATACAAATATGTTTTGTTTTACATATGAACGTCTGATTCTACTTCATAACAATATTGAATTATTATTTGTGTAGAAGATCTTTAATAAAATGCAGAAAGGCCAAATAATGCAAAAATGTTGCTGTGCATATTAAGAGCATTTATTGATCATTTAATGCATATGACGACCCCGGTGAGAGTCCTGTTCTGCAGTTTGATGCCCTAGCCAGAGTGACTTGGGATGGTCTGTGCTTTTGTGTGCATGGAACAAAAACAGAGGGTTGCCCAGGGAGTTGTGGATGCCCCATCCCTGGAAGTGTTCAAGGCCAGGTAGAATGGGGCTCTGAGCAACCCGGTCTTGTGGAAGGTGTCCGTGCCCATGGCACGGGGCTGGAACAAGAAGAACTGTAGGGTCCCTTCTGACCGAAATTACTCTATGATTCTATGAAGTCATCAGTGAGTGTATTTCAGTGGACTTTTTCCTTCAAATTAACCATTCATTCAGTCCATACCTATATTGAGCAAATATTCTTGAGGATGAAATAGTAAACTCCTGCTTGGCATGACTTCCATCCATGAGGACATGAAAAAGACTTCATCCTGGCTCACCGTGAGTGCATTTTGCCTGCAATATCCCTCCTCACCTATGAACATCAAACAGGGAATACAGAGAGGATGTAAATGGAATTCTGATATTTTTCAATTGTCAATTCAGCATCTACTGCAGAGAAAATAATGTCACGCATTGACACAGCCACCACTAGATTCTCAGTTTGACTTTTCACAGAGAACTTTGTGGATTTTGTGATTTAAATTTCCTTTGACATTTTTTATTACACAGTTTTGAAAAAATGTCAAAAAGTAAGAAAAGAACAATGAGCAGTATCAGAAAAATGGAGAATGTCGTGAATGAGGCAGCCTTTTTGGTTAAAAGGACAAAAAAACCCTCTCTGCCATTTTTATATAAAGGAATAATAGATATTAGAATGATGGGCATTAATACTTATGGGGAAATAAGCAAGGTTACAAAAATGTTACTGAGGCTGAAAAACTGAGCAACTCTTAATGGTCTCCCTTGCAAACCAAATTCTTTGTCTCAATGCACTAAATGACACAGGCATCCCCTGTATCATGTAAAAAATGTCAATGTGACAGTTAATTGACAATGGCCTTACTGCTTCTCAGAGGAAAAAACAGTCAACAGTCACTGTAATACCTCATAATGAAATGCATTAGGCAGCCTAAATGTACTGATTGCTACCAGCTTCCCCTACAACTGATTATATTTGTGGGATTGTTAGAATATGGCTTATAATGAGAAATCAACTCAACCTTGACAACAGAAAGATGTTAGGTTCTCTTTAGTTAACCTCTGAATGTTATGAATTATTGCATAGAGAGATATTCAATTGCAATGCATGCAGATCAAACCCTCGCTTCTATTATTTTGTCAGTTGTTTACAGAACATCAAGTTCACACCTATCAGGGTTTTTTAAACTATCGTGTGAATAATTAAATTATACTGTCTCCCTGGTATATCCATGCAGGACTGAGTAACATCACTGTGGTTTCCTAACGCTTGCTCTATAATCCATATTATTTCCAAAGACATTTTCAGTAATGTAGTTCTGCTCAGAGAGCTTCTTACAAGTTTTTTTTCAAGCTTTTCCTATTTTTCATGGCAAGGCAATTCATTTTATAGGGTGCAACAATGTGTATCTGGTATTTTAATATACAAAGAGAAGCTTTGCTGCCGAAGTTACTTCAGCACCCAGTTTTTGAAAAGCAGCTATTTTGCAATTTGAGATTTTGTGCATTTCACAGTCTAGCAATATGTAGCTATTACAAAACGAAATGTGTTATATGTATAGATTTCTGCTTGGAATCACTGATTTTCCACACAACCGGGACTTCTGCCTCAAGGCTAAAAGATCTTTCAAAAAAAAGGGGTGTTTGTTTGGGTTTTTTAATCAAATCTTTAAAGAACACCTGATCAATAACAAAATCATTTACTGTGCAGCATAGATTGTATATATATAGGTTGTACTGTTTCCACACCTTCATTTGTACGTGACCCTTTGGGGTCAATTCAGCTGCTAGATAATATCAAAATCTGAGAGATTCTGTTGTAATAGTCTATTAAGACTGCAGCATTGTGGAAGCCTATCACTTCAGTCAGTGGTAGATGCTTCAAGAGAACAGGTAGAGCCAGGAGATTTACAGTCTTTATCAAGAAATCTGCTGATTATGCTGTTGTACCTCCACTGAATAGTTGATTTTTTCCAGCTTAATTGCATCAGTGAATGAATTTTAAGGCTTAGGACATTACAGTGGATGAACTGAGTGAATGCACATTAGGCCCAGCTCTCAAAACTGAGCAATGGAAAGCAAGATAGAGAAGAAAAATTGAGAGGGATCTGCTATTGTTACTATTTTCAAACGCCTTGATAAATTCAATGTTATTTTTTTCATTGTCCTCATGCCATTCACCAAGAGACTTCTTCAATATTTATAATGTTAATATTAGTTTTAAAGGAACAAGTGGAAGCTATAAAATGTTCCTACAGTCTGAAGATTTTGCTTATCTGGGTGGGAGTGGAAAGATAAATTCATGTCTGAGTCATGATGGTCTTCTTCATCTAGAAGTTACAGTGATAGTCTAATAGAACATATGAAAATAAGGAAAAGGTACTGAATATCACACTTTCTTGTCCTTGTTTTTATTACTACTGTAGTAACTTAGCATTTCATTGAACACTCATGCAAATTTATTGAATAAATAATGATCACCCAATCTGCAAGTCAATTTGAATTATTAAGATGGTAAGCTTTCATACTGGGTCAAAAATCCTCACCCCACAAAAACAAGAAAACCCAAAGCTACCTGTATTAAAACAAACCTGTAAAGACCTACCTCTCATGGCAATGCTAGTGGATGCAATTGTAATATTATATTAGTGAGCTCTGGGAATTAATGATTTAAGAATTCCTAGCCTCTCAGCTTTGATCCATTAGTGGGTATAGATTCAGTGGGAGTTAGCACAATTGGGCAAAGGCTGTCTAAGTGGAAAATTGATCCTGGTAAGTGCTATCTTACTTGCTTGACACACTAATGGCTCCTGTTTTAGTGCTTTGAACTTTTGCTCTGTGATAATGTGAGTTCAAGTCCCACTTGGGATGTTGAACTTTCACTAAAGTCAGAGTGAGCAGGGGGGAATCTGTCATTCCTTTACATTTTAATTAAAAGGATAAGCTGAAAGCAATGGAGGAAATATAATGAAATTACCATCATCATCATCTAGCTCTGGAACTGGGAAATAGACCTGTTCTGTCATTTAGTCATGGGAATGGTTGACTAGGGACTTGAAGCAGGCACTGACAAGTATTAAATGGTACTACATCCAAAGTCTGAGCTCCTCAGTCACTGTCTCCCTTTTGCCCAGCCTGCTGGAAATAAAACAAAAAAAGTAAGAAAGAAGAAAACCCCAACATAATTCCGATGACTTTGAACAGAGTTTTTGCTCCTAGCACTTATTAATCATACATAATATAAATAAAGTGAAATAAATGAATAGTTTCAAGAACACCTTTCAGACTAATTAAATAGTTCTCATAGAACTCTTGGGAGATGGGCAATTAAGCAATTTCCCAAACAGCTAATTTATAAAAGTTGGGTAGAGCAATGAACTAGGGAAAAGCACCCAGGGAGTCACAGTTAATGATAATGTGGATCTTCCTCAGGTCCCATCCTTTGCTAAGATTTGTTGAGTAAGACTGAATCTACAGAGGAAAAATTATATTTTCCTGGGTTATTAAACAAGCCTTTTACAAGTAAGAAAATAATACCAGATTTATAAAGATTTAAACATTTATCTCTCCTTCTTTCACCCTCAACATCCATTTCTGCCTCAGTATAATGCAAAATTTAACCCTTTAATAGCAGAAAGCTTTGAGGTCTCTCTGAGGTTAGTATCATTGTACACGTATCCTTTGAGAAATGCGTCTCAGAAGCGCATTTTGTCCCCGTATAAGCGTTCAGATTTGGATTGTTACAATGATTTATGGGCATGAAAACTTTCTCCTTGAAAAACTTACCCAAATTTCAGAACAAAAATGTACAAAGTTTCCAAATTATTTTTAAAAATCCATTGAACTTTAATTTTCCAGTTTCTAAGGAGAGCATCCACCAGAAATCACAAAGCTTCTGTTTTGTTTTGCAGACTCTTTAGGTCTGGATAAGCCTTTGAGCTTTTGGATGTTTGTCCAAGTTGACCTTGAGGTTTTTCCATACCTCTTAGGTGTGGTACTGTATAAGAGGAATAAAATATTGACTCTCCTGGTGACTGGTAGCTAGCATTTGTGTTTATAAAATGGTCAGCATTGAATGATTACAACTTAGTAATGTAAGCACTGGTACCTACTCTTGTCATCTTCCTGGCAGGATGACCAGGGAAAATGAAAAAAACTCTATGTGGTTACCTCTGGCATTTACATATTAATGTCAAAGCTACCTCTGATAGCTAACCACAAAAGTCTCCACTGCACAGCACTTCGTGTATCATGAACTTCAAAAAGATAAAGAAAACTCTTTTCAATTTGAAGACTTATCCATATTTTTATGTCCAATTTTCTTCTGAAATACCACCTTTCAGTAGACAGACATAAATGTTCATGGGTTGTTGTCACAACTGCTTTTACTACACTGAGGCTAAGAGCTCAGAAACAGGCTCTAATTAGATTTCTTTCGTATTTTTAAACACCTTTCAGAGTTGTTCTCATTGAGTAATCTGTTGCCAAGCTTATAAAATTTGACTCCCACTGTTATAAAATGTTTTGAATATTGTAAGAAAAAATGGCGAATTAGTAAGAACCCAGGGAAAATGCCTGGGCAAAATAGTTTTAGGAGGATAATAAATGGAAAAACACATAAACCACCTTCCTTCCTTTATTTTAAAGGTTGATGCTAAGGCAGTATTAGTTCAATCATGCTACTAACAGGGTAGAAGGGCTGAAAGATTCTCCATATACTGTGGGACTCACCTGTAGCTATTGGCTTCTTGGTCATAGCGGCTTAGCACTGCTTGGCTTTCAGCTTGTGGGAAGGCATATTAAATTCAATGAGAAATGGCTCCCCATTATGTGGACCACTGCCTGAACACTAAGGCTGGCTTCCTGCTACCCGTCAAGTCCTCTTCCTAGACGTTGCCACCATGACATACATAGATACCAAGGATAATCACACAGTTTGGTCAGTTCAACTGTTTATCTCGCATCTATTATTAAGAGAATTTTTGGGACTTTGAGAAGATCTCAGTCCAAGGGTTTCAGAGGTCTTATTAAAGATACGGTAATACTAAATGTTCAATCCACAACTGCTCAACAGAAAATAATGTACCTTTAATTATGTTTTCAAAACTGCTTATAACTTTTGCTAAACTGTTCTACAATTGGATTTATAACTAGTGTTCAATGTCCAAGTAAATACTTTCCCAACCAAAACCGTCTGGTAATGTTTACAGTGATGTTTAGGAGAAGCCAGACGTCTGCTTTGCATCAGGTGGTCCATATCTGAAAAGCAAAACAGGGTCCCAAACAGAGTATTTAGAACAGCCCAAAGGAGAACTGAGCCCATGGCATTATGAATCATGATCAGTCACATCCTTTCAGTCTTTCTTTTCATCCCAAAACTTCACACAGGCCTTTGCCATCACCCACCCGAAAGAAAAATAATAAATAATAGAAAATCAACCTGGATGCCCTCTGCTCTCCAATTCCAACCAATATTTGCTCACATTATCTGACAGAGAGGCCAAATACAGAGAAAATGAATCCCCGTTATCTGATAAATAAGTAGGATTTATTTACACAAATTTGTTTAATTCTGGTCTTCTGCTTGTCTGCTGGTTCATCTGCTCTATTTCACTCATTTCATGCAGCAGAGGGTTTTTCAATTATAAATCTGGGCAGCACAGTATATTTGAGCATTCTGTCAGCTTGATTTGTTTTTATGCCTGTAATGAATTTTAAACTCCCTCCCAAGAAGTCAGCATGTACTATCTGGAAATAGAACTTCTGGGTTTTTTTTTTTGGTGAGATTACAAATAACCAGATAAATGGAAAAGACTGAAGATAACTACATCAACCCTCCAGGAGCTAGTGCTGAATCCCAATAGACTGAGAAGAGTATAAAGCTCCTCATCCTTCTGTTTATTTACTCTCTATCCTCCACCGTCTCCTCCTTCTCTTTCTTATTTAATCCATTTTATTTATTAATGAGTCTCTGATCATTGTTTATATGCTACACTGAACACTTAAGAAAAGCTAAGCAACAATTGGCTTAAGTAGTTAAAAATTTTGGGCTTGATGATTTCAATCACCAGAAACCAGACGACAGCGTTCCTTGTTGGCAGCAAAGTCTCCCATGGGAAAGATCAGGAAAAGGTGTTTACAACTTTGGGCACAGGGTCCTCATGTAGGATGAAGCTGCATCAAGGTGAGAGCATCAGGGCTGAGCAGTTTCTCCTGGAGAAGACCAGGCCTGGGTTCTCAAGGGAATTGAGATGTTTCCCATGGTCATTTCTCTCACCTCAAGATGCTGGACAAATGGAAGGCATGTGTTTTTTAGCATCATGTGTGCACACACATACATTTTTATAGATAAGACTATTCCCTGCACCTGTAAGGATGACTCTACGGAACAGGGGTTGTATATTTTGGAGAAAAGCTGGAGGTACCTTATTGCTTGTACAACTACCTGGAAGAAGGTTGTATCCAGGCATGGGTCAGTGTCTTCTCACATGTAAGAAGCAATAGGACAACAGGAAATGGCCTCAAGTTGCATTAGGGTAGGTTTAGTTTGGATATTAGGATAAAAATCTCTTCTGAAAGGATGGTCAAACACTGGAACAGGCTACTCAGGGAAGTGGTCTAACCACTGTCCCTGGAAATGTTCAAAAACATGTAGATGGTTGAACTCCATCTTGGAGGTCTTTTTCAGCATTAATTATCTTATGACTCTATGATTCTAAGTCTTTGAGATGTATTTACAATATATGTAGAAAAGTTGTCAGAGAACTGATGTTTTGTCAAAGGTAAACAAATAACGTGCAGTCTCTAAGCAATGTTTGTGCTGCCTCTGTGAGAATAAAGTCTGCTCAAACACCAAAATTCTACTGAGGTACTATGGAGCATTTTGCTAATGAGTTTCCATGAGGTGAAGGCTAGAGGTATGAAACAGTAGTGTGTATCAGGGCAATCAAACCTATTAAATCCTCCCCCAGCAATCTGAAGATGCCCTCATCAGGGTGCCTGATGAACAAGGATGTGTTTTTCTTGATAGATCTCTTAAATTTGTTGCCAGGCTTAAGCAGTAGAAAACACACTGCTGTTCTGAAAGTCAGGGGATTCCCAGGACAATGATCAGTAAGTGGCTAGCAACGTGGATGGCAGAACAAGTCTGTAAGAAATTAGAGATTGCCCAATGTTCAGTACTTACTGGCTGGAAAGTGGATGGCTAAGAGCTTTGAGAAATCAGGTAATTAACCCAAAATTCTCCCTTGTCAATAGAATGTACTTCCAATGACAAGTTATTTTGCCACACTATAGCACTGTCATACCTTTTACATTGCTCTATCAGGTTTGTGTGGCAAGGTTTTGGTGGCTGGGGCGCTACAGGTTTTGGCTTCCACGAGAAGTTGTTAGAAACTTCCCCCATGTGAGACAGAGCAAATGACATTCAGCTCCAAAGGTGGAACCACCTCTGGCCAAGGCTGAGCCCATAGCAATGATGGTAGCACCTCTGGGATAACATATTTAAGAAGTGGAAGAAAACAGGGTAAAAAATTAGACAAGAACTGCATCCAAAGAGAGGAATAAGAACATGTGAGAGAAACAGTTCTGCAGACTTGAGGTCAGTGCAGAAGGAGGGGGAAGAAATTCTCCAGGCATTGGAGCAAAGATTCCCCTTCAGTCTGTAGTGCAGACCATGGCGAGTCAGGCTGTCCCCTCTCAGCCCATGGTGATGCCTTTTTGGGACTATCTAAAAACAGAAGCAAGACAAAATTAAGAGAATAAAAAGCAGTTGTATTTATTGAAGGGCCTCCAGGTACATTTAGGACAGATAAAGTCCCCCGGGGGCTACACCCAAAAATGGGCGACAGGTCACGGATTTTGATGCTTTTATAAGTTTAGTCCATTTGCATGTTGGGGGTTAATCTTCCAATTACAGCTTCAGGTAATGAAGTCATTACCCCACGCTTGCTCCCCCACCCCCAACTCACTTTTGTTTACATTTCTTGGGGCCTGAGACAGTAAGGTGTCCTTGATTACCAGGCCTAGAGAGGAATTGTTTTGTCTGACCAAAATGGGAAAACAGTAGCTAACACTCTATATGGAGTTTAGAGTTATACACTAAAGGATTGCAGGATTACAAATAAATGAAAAAATGTAAAAGCTAAAACCCTAAGGCATCAATGGAGATCCACAGTAAAGGAGATATCCACCTGCAGCCCCTGGAGGAACCCATATTGGAGCAGGTGCAGTCTGAAGGAGGCTAGGCCCCATGGGAAGACTGTGTTGGAGCAGGGTCCTGGCATCCTCCTGGCTCTCTCTTCACTGGAGCCATGCTAAGCAGGTTTGATGGCAGGACCTGGGACCCTGAAGGAGACCCACGCTGGAGTCTTTTGTTGCTGAAGTACTGTACCCTACAGAAGGGACCCATATTGGAGCAGTTACTGAAGAACTGTAGCCCATGGGAAGGATCTCACAATGGAGAAGTCTGTAGAGAATTGTCTTCTCTGAGAGGGACCTCACGCAGGAGCAGGGGAATAATGTGAAGAGTCCTCCCAGATGAGGAGGGACTATCAGAGACAATGTGTGATGAACTGACCCACAACTCCCATTCCCCATCCTCCTGCACTGCTGAGGGGAAGGAGGGAGAGAAAATTGTAAATGAACTTGAGTCCAGGAAGAAAGGAGGGCTGAGGAGGAGCTGTTTTCAGTTTTGGCTGTTTTTCTTACCTTCCCTGATTTGTTTTGCAATAAATTAATCTTCCCAAAGTCCAGTCTATTTCACCCATGATGGTAAAAGTTGAGTGATCTCTTCCTGTCCCTATGTTGACCACAAACCTTTCAGTATATTTTTTCTTCCCCATCCAGCTGAAGACGAGAGGCAAAGAGCAGCTTTGGTGGGCAACTGGCATTCAGCCAAGGTCAACCCACCACGCTTCCTCAAAAGCGAATGGGTTATTTTTTCATTGTGACAGGGGTAACTGTGGTGCACTTAAATCTGTGCAAGTATTTGGTGGTTTGCTACACACATACTAAAATACTGGCATCTTTGCTATCCCCTTTCTTCCATGTAACTTGGAGTTTCTGAATATGCATATGAGTGATTGAAAGCAAATTTTAGTATTTATTGAGCTCTGAAGGCGTTATTTTCCTGAGTAAAGCCATTACTTTAGCCTTTATAGGAGTCCCAAATATAGTTCTTATGGTAGCCACACGAAGAGTTTGCTGACTCTCTGATGGAACTAGAATGAGTTTTGCTCACATTATAATCTCCTTTCCTGCCTCTGCCACCAACTGCTCATTATTCTTACTTGTTGCTCCAATACAAGAAATTGTCATGGAAATGATGAGAGAAATCAAAGTTCTGTGGAGTGTTGGTGGAAATGAAAAGGTCGGATTTTGGAACTGGCAAGCTCTATGATGGCCAGACTCCATGACGGGCAGGAAGGAACTTTCCCTCTTCTCTTTGGGCATGACTGGCTGGGACTTTGTTTTTTGAGGTTTTTGGAAAGAGTGTGCAGCAGAGTGAGTTAACAGTCTCTGGTTGCTCTATCATTGATGTCCTAGAGACAGGAAAGAAAAAAAAAATTATAGATACATGTCCACCTTGGGTATGTGCTACTTTTCACAAAGAAAGGAAGGCACCTTGCACAGTCCAAAAATCCCTGTATTGTTAAAAGACCATAGGTGGCTTAACTGATAGCACTAGATGATTAATTTTTTAGGTACAGTTACATGACTGGAATCTCACTGTTACTGAATGTGCAAACTCAGGTCAGGAGAGCACGGTGTGAGAGAAGGGCTGTTTCAACAGACTCTTGTTTGCATATAGGACTTGCATTTACCTTGAGAACAGACAAAAGGAGTAAGTTTTAAGCCTGCCAGGGGAAGAAAGAGCTTGTCAGCAAATGTGCAAATAGATGCATCCTGACAGCAAGAGATAAATGACCTTGTAACTCTTTGATTTTTTTTCACTAATAAAAACCAATTTTCATACGTTCAAAATAGAGACACTTATTTTGTAGGGTATCATTTTACCTGCAAAAACATATGTTGCCCATGTATGATGCTACTGAATTATCCTCTGTAAATGTGCTAACACACGGAGGAAAGGCAGATGGATTAATGGCTCCCCAAATGAATTGGCACAGGGGAAGCTCACAAAATAAAATACAGTGAACACACAACAACGAGGGGTATGGTGCTTGGAGGGAAATTAGACACAACTCAGGACAGGAACAAGTTTTGCAAAACAGCCAAGGAGGCAGTGAGATGAACAGAAGCAGAAAATTCACTTTATATGTCAGAGGTCTTTCTCTACAGTTCTTCAAGGTTTTGAACTCCAAGTTGGATCCCAAAATGTTACTCTCTTTGAGTATTGCACATAAGAGAAATTCCTTCATTTTGTCTTTCTGCCTATTGCTGTAGCTGCCCAGTTGGCAGGTGCTCTAGCTCTGCTCTCAACATGTGCCTGAAGTGCTAATATTTTCTCTGGATGACTTGTGGGAATAGGGATCAATGAACCATCTGATCAAACCTGCCATGTAGTTTACATTCAATCCATTTAGTGCCTTATTTTATTGAGGAACTCGCTTTTGAACGCATTTAGGCACCAGTGTGAACTTTGCAGGAGTTTCTGGCTTCTATTCATATATTTGGAAATAATAATTGCATTGACATTTTATTTCTTCTAAAAAATTACAAAATCTTATCTAAGTTGGTGAATACAGCTTCTGTTTCATCATTTCATGGCATTTTTTTCTTCCAAAACTCTAATGGCATTACACACCACTATTAAATACATAAGCTCATGCCACTAACATCTTGTTGTGCAGGTCTGATGTGGGATTTGCTGGGTTTCTTATTAGATTTCTCTCCTCCTTCAGAGCTAAACTGAAGCTTCACTATGATGTCAGGCTATATTTCATGCCAAAACTCATTTAGTAAAGAGGTGAGGTTTCTGTAGATGTCTGCACCACAGCTAATCATGCTCAACACCTTTAATGGTTGAAAGAGAGAAACAGACATTTGAAGGCTGTGAGTCATCAGGTCCTGAACAGGTGACTTGACTGGAGCCATGAGACCCTTTTATTGTTCATGACCTTGAAAAGATCCTAGCTCAGCTGCAGACATCCACACTGCCGACATCTATGAGTAACTGAACATCCCACAGTTGCCCTTCAGCAGCTACACTGTGGCCTGCAGAAATGACTTCAAAACATTTCCTAATTTTCCCAAATTATTAAATTAAGACATGATTTGTAGGGTCAAATCAAAGCTCCAGTTTGCTCCACATTCTTTTTTGTGACTGGGATACTTTTACTGTTTCTTACATCTATTTGTTTTGTAGTTAAAGAGTTCCCAAAAGTATAAAGCAGTTGGTACTTCCACAGCTGAAATGTCTTAAGTGAACATAGTCAAGAAGATAGATGCTTTGGACTTAAATGGAGAGTATGGATTTGTTTTTCTTATCTCTATTACTGAAAGTACTATGAGTGGATTTTCCAGAATGGTGCTATAAAAACAAAAGTTGATTGATTAATTCTAAACCTATAGCTAGGAAATGTTTTCCAGGGATATTTACAGGAAATGCAAAATGGTCTATGAAGAGAAGTAATTTACTATGTGCACACTGATGGGAAAATTTACTGTGATATGATACATTTGGCTCTGGCAGTGACAGATGTTACAAAATGACCATTTTTACACTCACTCCTTCCTGTTATGCTGAATCAGAAGATGAGGATAGCAGAACTGCAAACTTAGTGATATTTCCTAATTATGCCTTTCAAATGTTTAAGCATATAGGAAACATGTGAATGTGTAGATATAAAAATACATAGAGAGTTCGACTTCAGATTGCAGCAAGTTCACTAAAACTAGCCCTGATTAAATGAAAGTATCTGTCAGTGCACTATTCATTTTATGCTGCAAGGGCAGTAACCACAGGGAGGGTGATTTTGCCAAAGCTTAATGCAAGTTTGTCCTTTGCCTTCAGAGGTCTTTGAATAAGGCTGTACCTCTTTCTAAAACCACTGTGTGTAAGAAAACACTAGAAGAGTGTTAATGGGTTTGTATTATATACTAAAGAGGCAGGTTAGACATGAAATGCTTACAAAACAAGAAACTTGAGGGAATTTACCTGAGGGAAAAAAAATGATAAAGTTGAAACAAAAACCTCCCTCCCAGTTCCTTTCCTGGTGTGATTGAGCTAAACAGGTTGTTGTTCCTACATCAGCATTTTCTCCCCTTCCACCAAACTGTTTATTTCAGTTGGCAGATTTAGATGTATCCAGCATGCTTCTCATGAACCATTTTTACTACAACATTTTTTGTAATCAGAGTTAAACTGTTGGCTATTTTCCTGAATCATAGCTACTCGCTTCTAATGCAAAAGTGTCTCCCTTTTGACCTTGCTGAGATACAGAAGAGGACAACTCCTGCCTCACTAACTTCACCCTCCCACTATCAAAAGCACAACCTGTTTCTGATGTTTTTCAGATATGTATTGAACTTGATTTCATTTCACCCAGTGATGACATTACAGTCTTGGAAACTCACCCTTCTAAAGGTTAAACATAATTTAATTATCAGCACAAATTTATTAATGATCAATTTATACAGAGATTTTTTTTTTTTGTGTCAGTTAAGCAGCCCCTTTTCCTTCCTAACATAAATATAGTTTTGATGTATTTAAAAGGCTATATCACCAGTTTAGCTAACTGAATTCAAACTTATATGTGTACTTAAATGAATATAATTATTCCGAATGTTTGTAATGCATGCAGGAATAATCATATACATTTTCAGTGAACTGAGAATTAAAAATATTTTTAGTTAGATCCCATGTGCTTACCCTAGAAGAAAAGATATATCTATTAAATTGAAACTCAGGGAGAAAGAAAAAAAATTAACACATGAACCCATTTATTCTTCAGTGTACTTTTCTCCATAGGAAAACTCTTTCTCAGATTTATTGATATGGGTGAATAAAGGTTTAAGAACAAACATTTGCTTCTGGTATGACATTATTTCATGGTTAGTTAACAACATGATGGGCACTGAGAAAACAGCAGCATATACAGATATCTGAAAAATGTAATGAATGTACTTTTGTAACACAAATACACAATACAGTTCTCTTCCCCATCTTCATAAAATTACTGTTTTCTCATTTGTGCTAGATTTTTTTTGTTTGCTTTCTTGGTAGCACAGTAGATGTATAGATGGGAAAATCACATGTCTTATTTCTTTTTTTTACGATAAAATGTGCTAACTTTAAATTGAGTTTTGTCATAATGAGGATGTGAAATCACTGATCCTTGTTGCTGGTATAACTATGTCTGCAATTCTTTGAATTGCTGTCTGTTCCTGAGGCAAAATGTCCTAATCTGATTATTTAAAATGAAATCATTGATTAGGTGTGAACAAATAGACTCATGAAATGAAAGGATGTACAACAGGTCATGATTAGACTTTCAGATGCTCCTGGCAACATGCAGGTTTAAAACCCCTTACATCTTACACCCCACCCACTGCCCCCCTTTAGAGATATAGTGTAGCTCTGCTGGAGTCCAACTTAAGAGGTTCTTAACAGAGGGCTCTTAAGCTTTTATAAAAAAGAAAATCTGTGACAACAAAGAACAAAACAGCACTTTAAAATATCTACTGAAATTCTGGTTTTGGTAATAATAAAGACAGCATTAAGGTGAGACTTATTCTGAAAATGCTGCTCAACACATTAATAAGGATTTCTTCACTTTCAACTCCTCTCCTAGGCCTGTGTTTCATTTCATACACCTTTAATCTCTGTGTTTGTCTATAAACACTTCTTAGAGAAGGCTTGTTTTATGTACAGCATTTAGCAATCTTGTGGAATAATAACAGGAAACATAAGGATGAATCTTTCTGATAACAGAATTAGACTTCCCTTTTCCTTATGCCTATAGATCTTAAAACAAAGAATGCTTCCAAACCATTTTAAACACATCCTTTTGAATAAAGGGAAATGTTTCATATTACTAATAAAGTAAGAAATATTCAAATTATGTTATCAGTTTAAAATTCCAAGATATAGACAGAATGCACTGGGAATTTGAAAAGCCGGTGCTGCTTCACAATCCTTGTACATTTGTATTTCTTGAGCACCTTTGTTAGACTATTTGGCTCATGGGTGCTGATAGCTATTGAGGAGAAGAACACAGGCAAATGCAGAGGGAAGAATTGGCTTTGTCATCCACCAGTTTAGGAAGTCAGTGGACACTGGCAAAACCACCCCTGAAAGACACACATCACTTTAAGCTGGTCAAGTTGTTCACTCTACAGAAAATGAAAAAGGAAATGCAATTTATGCATCCTAGGTATCTAGAGTTAGGAAAGATGAAAACAAGCCTTGGTTTTTAACCCAAAAAGGAGAAAAAGTCTGCAATAGAAAGCTTCTTAACACAAGATCTGATGTCTTAATATTTTATGGTCAAGTTGTTCACTCTACAGAAAATGAAAAAGGAAATGCAATTTATGCATCCTAGGTATCTAGAGTTAGGAAAGATGAAAACAAGCCTTGGTTTTTAACCCAAAAAGGAGAAAAAGTCTGCAATAGAAAGCTTCTTAACACAAGATCTGATGTCTTAATATTTTATGGCCAAACTTAAAATTAGAAATAAATATACATATATTATATATTTCTTTTTTTCCAGTTAAGCGTTGCTTACAAATTGTCTTGAAAGAATTTTCAATTTAAATTGGCTAATGAATGATCCTATGTCAGATTTTTACATAAGATTTTCATAAGAAGTAAACCTAAGAGCAGAAAAATTGCACTCAACTAGGTCATGTGTGCTATTGTTCTGCAAGATAAAACCTAGAAGGTGCAAGGTTAATTATTATAATTTGAAAAAAGACAGTATAAGTAAAATTCAGATGCTGTTATATCTATGTAATTAACTTGTAATTGCAGCATAATTGCACAGTGGTTTTGCTTTGCCGTAGGTCGCTAAACTGGATTTACACAGTTACTTATGAATGGGTTAATTAATGTTAAATTTTGACATCATATTAATTAATTTTTGTGACAAAGTTCCTTCACATTTTCAAATAGGGAGCATATATTTTTCCAATTTCCTTCACTGCAGAATGTTTAATAACATTTGCATGTTATATGTAGACAGCATGCAAAACTTGTAGTGAGTTAAACACGAATCCTAGAAGGTTTTACGTTATACATTATGCATTATTTCTCATAACACAGAGCTCATAAAAAATACATATCACTTGGGCTGATAAAGCTGTAAGCAAAAGAGGGAAGACTGAAAGCTTAAGGCAAAAATATTCTAATGAAATGTAATAAATACACAATAGGAATAATACTCAAGTAATTTTAGAAAAGTAGTGGAAGTGACACAGTCATCCAGTCTCATGTGACCTCCCGTTACCCAGTTGCAGGGAATGATGGACAGCTGCATCAGGAGGGGAAAGTATCTTGTACTACAGGGGGAAAAACTCTTCTAAACAATTTTTCTTGATAGAGGTAATAGTTGTCACACAGAAAAGGGAAAAGAGAAAAGAACTCTTCAGAGCATGCTGTCCCTTGAGCAAATAACAAAACCTACAAGGTGGCTTTAGAAGCTTGGTAAAATGTTGAAACAACTAAGGAGAAGTTTTAATGTAAGTTCATGTTTTATTTATGACACTAGTTGTTCATTCAATTTTTTGGGCTCAATTTTTTTTTTTTTCATTTCTGTGGAGAAATAAAGCTTGTTCTGATCATAGTAAGGAAGCTTTTGCCATGGCTGTGGCCTAAAATGGGTATCCTTCCAAAATAGGTGACAAAGTAATTCAAAGCAGGGTGTTCAGAAGGTAATGAGGTTGTGCCTCTACCTTAGTGAACCGGCTAACTAGAGGAATTGTAGCACAGACCTCTGAGGGCATGTGCTGGTTAGCCCCAAAGGTCTCTGCTGTGTACCAATGTAGCAGTCAGCCAGCATGAACCCAGGGCCATGAACATCCATACCTGAATGTGACCTGAATGTCCCCAGCACCAGCCTGGGGTAGAAGCAGCTAGCATGAAACAGCCCTCTGCACTGCCAACAAACCTACTCAGACTCCTGCATCCAAGCTGCATCCTGGGAATCATTCTTTGCTGTGCTCACTTCCCAGTACTGCCCGGAAGTCACTTGACAGAATGTGATTTGGCCAGGGTGTCCAAATTCTTCCCTGTCAAGTATTGCTATTACTATGTTCTTATATAAAGAGAATATATAACAGTATGATTTTTCGACGCATTTTGGGAAATAAAGGAAGCAATGCGTGATGTATAATCTTAGTTAATTATAAATAATGGAACAATTTTTTAACACTTCCTTTGACAAAAACTGAAGAGGCCAAAATTAAGGGAGAACTGTTCAAACAGAAGTTTGTATAGGAAATTCACAAATCAAAAATCCTGTTAAAAAATCCTGTAAACTACTTTTACTAGATGAATAAAAAAATCACCAGCTTACTCAAATGGATTATGCCATCTGTGTAATCATTTATAATGGTTATTTAGTAGAAGCTCAGGTTTGCAAATTGTGAGTTTTTTGTTTGAAAACTAAGAACATCTCCAGCAGCAGTAAATGTGTGGGCCAATGTACAGCACATCAGACATGGATACACAGTGGAACAAACTCATGATGCAGTTTGAGCCAGCAGTTTTGGCGAAGTAATGACATAATGAAGTTTTAATAGAAATACTCCAAAAAAATGCGAAACAAAGACATAAGCTGAGGGAGAAAGCTCTCTGGAGATTCCCATGCATTTTAAATTATTGTAGCCAGGGTTTACAGCTAAAATTTTCATAGGAATAAAATTTAAAAAACCAGCATTATTTTAAGTGTTTAAGCTGACTACCAAGCTGAGCTTGTACTTTTAGCTATCTTGAAGATCCCTTTGGAATATCTTGTTTTGGAGTAAACAAGCCTCCCTGAAATACTCCATCTGTCAGAGTGATGTTATAGGCCCTTTTTGTCATCATGTAAGTACTTTAAAGAATAAAGGAATTTGAAAATCAGAAAGTCCTGAAGAAGTTGCCCTTTGAAGAAAGGAAAAAGCAGAGAGATATGACATTATTGCCAAACAAACTACCTTTATGAACAGCACTGTAACTGATGTCTCCCTTTAACAGCAATCATCACCTTCTCCTGTCACATTACACAGACACAAGAAAATAAAGAGTTTAGAAACCTGATTTTCTATCCAGCAGTAATAACATTATCCACCTTTAAATATTTTCTCTTTCACAGCAGAAGATTCAGTACTCTTTTATAACTTTTTAGCAAAATTCTATCAAACAGGGCTTCATTTGCCAAGCAGAAGTAGCAATATCCATTAAATATCTGTTAGACCTGTATGCTGCTGGAATGCAGGCACAAGAATTGATATTATTTACACAACAACCATATAACAAAACCACATCACAAAAATACTGAATTTCTTGTCAGGAAAATATGATGTATAAGCACTAGAAATAACTGATTTTACATCCTCACCTCAGGATCTGTCTCAAAATACCTTATTTCATGAACTTTATAGATTTTACAAAGTAGAAGTGTGGCAAAAGGTCTGTTTTCTTCAGATCTTTCTATCTTTAGTTTAAACTTATTTTGGAGGGGCATACAAATAATGAATTTGTTTCCAGATATTGATCCGATACTGTTATTCTCTACATCTACTTAAGTATACAAAATTATGTCTAAGGCTGTCATTAGAAGTAAACAGTATATGAACAAAGACTATGAAAAGAAAGCAGACAAAAAATTCCCTTGGAAAGTATGTTAAGAAGGCTTTTGAATTGTGTATGCAACAACGGGAGAAATGAGAATACTACTGTATTATATCATGGTATAATAAAATCATATGTCTTGTCTATACAAAATGTCATATAAAACTCAAGGCAGACAATGACGTTGCACATAGGCTGTGGTTTGATATATTAGCTGAGATGTATCTACTACAAAATATCAATTATCATAGCTCAGATGGGTTTTTATATATGTATGTGTGTGTATTTACATATATATACACATTATTATGCCACTGCTGTATAATGAATGTAGAAAGCTAGAAAATACTAACTGGGTCGCAAAGTCCAGGTCTAGATACTGTCAGAAAATCAGAATGGAGATGTTTATTAGTGAAAGAAATAATGATAGACTTATTTTGGGGCTGATAAACAAACCAGTCAGCTGTAATTGTGATGCATTAGTTGCTGTGACATGATCTTTGGTTTTATCACACCACTCATAAACAATGTTGTTTTTCTGGGACAATGTCTTAGTTTAGTTTTGTTTTAAAAGTAATGCAGCTAACTCATTGCCCTGTAATAGCTGAAGTCATAATTTCTGATAACAGCCAACAAAATTAGACAAAAAAAGGAAAGACAAAAATGCACAAAAAAACCCCCAAACCCCCCAAAAACTAAAACCCACACCCCAGATAATCCCCCCCCCCCAAAAAAACCCCAAAACCTCTTTCATAAGGCTTCAAACCTTTTCCTTATCCTATCTAGAAGCTGGCTACCGTGTCCCCCACTGCATCTCAGTAGTCCCTCATTATTCAGAAGGAACAGAGCTAACTTAGACTCGCTCACAATGTTCTGCTTGAAGATTGCTGAACAAGGCATTGGCTGGATTGTCTGCCTCAATATTTTTCTGAAATCACTGTCTGGTGTAGAGTCAGGTATCTTAGCACTCTGAAGGCCTGAACTCACAATCTGGTCACTTCAGAAAGAGTCCAAGGAAGCCAAGTTTCTTCTTACGATAGAATCATAGAATAGTTTGAGCTGAAAGGCACCTTCTAGTTGCAACTCCCATGCCATGGATAGGGACACTTTCCACTCGACCAGGTTGCTCCATGCTCAAAATGATTGGATGAAGTCTGGCTTCCAGTCGTGCAGAAACCAGTTCTCCAAAACTGGTCATCTTCTAGGGTGCCCTGATGCCTCTTTAACTGGCAAGAGGCACAACTGAGACCACGACAGGAAAAGAAAATCCGGACTTTCAGATCTATTGTGGAATGGAGTTGAATATGGAACAAATTCTGCCCAAAGAGATTTGTTATAATTTGTCTTAATTCTGACCAGAAATAAACTGTTACAGAAAGAATGCTGAGAGTACTTCTATTTCGATTAAAAGGTCTTCTTTTACCAAAACAACTTGTTTTATTTATGTTTTGTTCATTACTCTATACGTTTTCATGCAAAGAAAATTATGTTGCCTCTTTTAATATCTAAATTAATTGGAAGTCAAAATAAATAAGATTTTTTTTGAGTTTCTGCATTACAGATAAGGTGTATTTTCTCACTGAAAAGAGTTCCATCAACACTAATTCATCACATTGTTATCAGTATCCACAGTCACCATTGTAAACCAGGGTGGGAAGGACCATGATGCCATACCCTGCTCATTCCCCTTTGGAAAAGCTTTGAAAAAGCAGTTATTTAATTTCACAGGGTCCAAGGACCACAAATCTTGCTGGCCCTAGCATGGGGAGTACATTCAGCAGAGATTCCCAGCATCTAGCAAATTCTTCTCTTGTTTTATAACTGAAATTAAACATTGAGTAAGTCAGAAGACACTGTGAAGACACAGCTTTTGTTGTCACTGGACTCCAGATATCAAACAGGCTGTATTTCAGGATGATGTAACTCAGGGAATGACAGGACATTACCTTTGGAGAAAGGTATCCTTGAATTATCTGTGCTTCCCATACATTCCTTCTCTCCTGCATATTGTCCCATTCTGTCAGCAGCTACGTTCTTAGGAAGAACTATGAATAGATACCTCTGAAATGCAGCATGGTTTGTTTGGTGATGGACCAGATGGCATCCAGTGACAGATATATTTCAACAATACATTCACAGAAGAGGACTCTTCTGTTTCTCTGACAGTACTCTGAATTATTTGGTTCTGTTCAATGAGAAAGCACATTTTTGGTGTTGTTACTTTTTTTTTTCTTATTTTTTGCTTTTGTTATCTCAAGAAGGAAGATGATAGAGAGATTCATGTTCCTTTAGCAGACAGGAGTTTATGACTTTATTTTCACCAGTAAAGTTAGGTGTGTTTTCTGTCAAACAGTCTCAAACAGACTAGATGCTTAATGCTACAAGTCGGCTTCATTTGATGATTCAACTTAAAAAAACCACAGGTTATATGCCTACGTGTGCACTATATTCACTGACGTCTGAGGGATCCATATGACAAAGGCTGTGCTGTTTTGCCTTGCCTTTCTCTAACGAAAAACAGAAAATGCCACCATTCACCATTTTGGTTGGGATTCACGGTCTTTAGAAGCCTGGCAACAAAACATATTGGGGCTTGAATACATTCCTTCCATTTGTAGCTGAATGCCTTCTAATCATCAGAAATTCTCTGAATAGTCTCTGCCAGAATAAAATAATGTTTCTTGTAAACTCTGAAATTGCTTTTATTTCAGGAATCATGTCTTATTTTAGTTCCATACTTCAGATTCTGTTCCATATTCAACAGCTATTTATTTCTTAAGGAAGGTCTAACATGTTCTGGGTTTAGGAAAATAATCAGCTGAAGTCTGCATGATCCTGCTGCATGCTGTTTCAGGTAGGCAGGCAGGGACTATGCTCAAGCCCCGGAGGTTACATCCATTTTACAAGAGATTACTTTCTAACCACTCTTTGAAAGTAGCATCCTAAAAATCCCTGATGTGTCTAGCTCACACTGCTACAAATGAGAAGATTGTTTTCTGCAAAAATGTAATTGTTTCCATTTTTATCCTACAATTAAAATCACACGTCCTTCTATTCTTTTACTTTTCAGAATTTTTCACTGTAGGTCCTGCTAAATATGAGTTTGATAACACTATGGGCCTTCTCTCTTTTTCTTAGTAGCAGTTTGCCACTCAAACTTCTGCCAACAGAAACAGTCAGAAGTTACTTTTATGCTACTTGAAAGAAATAAAGTGATGTGTTTTAGAAGCAGTGGATATAAATTTGTGTTTAATTTTAGTAATAGAAGTCCTATGAGCTGATAGGTGTAAACTGGTGTCAAGGTTATAAAAAGAACTTAAAATTCAGTCAGAATAATGCTTTGATATATTTACACTCAAACCAACATTTCCAGTTTCACACATTACATGTCAATTAGCAGATATCACAAGGCTGCTAAGAACTGATAATTCAGAACTGTGGATCTAGTTCAGCAAGAAATGATAGTTTGTTTTCTCACACAGGAATATAGAAACATCATCTGAAATGCAGACATATGCTTTGAGGTAGAGTAAGGGCGAAAGATTCTCCGCATCTGCTAACAACTATTGGGAGGCTTGGGTTAGAACTTGGATACAATCTGTCAATTTGCAACAAAGAAGTTAATTGACACTTCAAGATGTAATAAAATGTGACCAATACAATTAAACACATGAATATATTACATCAGCAAAATACATTCTTGATGACTGCGGGTAAATAAACTGCAGTTTTGGTTTATCTCAGAAAATACTTCTTGATTTTTTGGAGAATTTTTAGGATAAAATGTGGCCTTTGCTGAATGGTTTTGGCTGTTCTCATGGAAACTTCAAAGGGCATGACCAGGGTACTACACCACTGAGGATTTAATTTGCAACTAAATAAAAAATAAACTGATCATCTAAAACTTTCTGTAAAGAATGGGTTCAACCATCGTTTTAATACCAATTGCAACCTATAGACTGCATAGAGGGTGTATAGTGTTGCTCATATATAAACATATTTACATGTATGTAGCCTTAGTTATTTTCCTTATAGATTATAACTGAACAATGACAACAGACTTCTTAACCAAACATCACAAAAGCATCATTGCTTTCTCCTGCAGCCAAACCCTTAATGAAGTTGTGACTGAACATTAATACAGCAATGTTAGCTATGCCAACATCATGCAGAGGAGGTGATCCCAAACAACAGCAGCCAGCAAAACTCATCTCTCGTTAATTCAACTGTAAAGAGATGAAGTCTATAAGATTTGCTAGAAAAAAGACAAGTCTATTATGTGACAGAAATAATCTGTCAAGAATTGGTCACATCTTGCATACTCCATATCTGTATTTAGTTCAGTAAACACCACTGATTTTTTTTGTTATTTTGTGTATGTGCAATCCTTAAAAGGTTTCTTTAGGGCACCTGAGCAGTGTTTCAGTTATATAATTGCTTAAAAAACCCCTGTTTTTCTGATTAGTAAATAAGTGAATTATCTAAAGAAAACAACACTCCTACATCCCTTTCTCCAACAAGTGCACTGTGACCTATAGAATCAATGAGTTACACAGAAAACTGAGCAAGCTGCCAGACTAACTCTGTGCTGTACCTGTTGGTGGTAATCCCACCACACAGTGCATAAGAGGTTGGTAAATCCATCTGTTTCTGAGAACTGGCCTCCCATCATTCCTGTGTTTATCTTTGATTTAATAATTTGATTTGATTCACAGCGCTGCTTGGAGCAAGGATTTGAAAAAGCCCTTACAAGAGATAGCCAGATCTGCTCCCACTGGCTTGTGTTAATGTCAAAATGCACTCCTTCAAAATGCTACAACTATATGTTTATTAATCTATGCTTCTAGAAAGAAGTGTGTAATTTTGTCTCAATACATCAACATTACCTATTCAAATCCGAGTTATAGTAGAAAATGAACCTCAGTGGAAAATGATGAGACCTAGAGATCAGTTCTTAAATCAGTTGTTTAGGGGTGAAAGGATCAAAAGCTTGCAAATCCCGTAAGTCTTATTTTCTTTGAGTAGGAGTGAAGGGTCCTAGTTAATAAAGCTGTTTTTCAAATTTTATGCTAACTATAGAGTGTTCCAAAACCAGATTTAGATTCTCAGGCCTTAAAATTCCTGCAGGGTGAATTACTTTACAAAAAGAGTTGTTTTCTTCAGAAAGGCAATCTATTCCCACAGGCCAGTAAAAGTTAAATCTGTGATGGCATCTCTAACAACAAACCAAAAAAGCCCACAGGTACTGACTTAGCTAAATGAGCGGCTGTAACAGCGAAGTCTTTATGTCATTAAAAATGCAACAAAGTAACTTGAGTTTCTAAATGAAATATAAATAAAGAAGCAGCACAGAAAGAGAATTTTAGGCATCACTTCTGAAGCCAAGATAGACTGCAAGACCAGGAAATTGTAGGAGATCTGAAGTTATTTCTCTTACCTTAATTACCGATTTTCACCAGAGTGCCAGAAGCAGAGAACATCTTATTTTCCAAGCAAAGAAATAAGTCCATCCTACCAAAAAATAAAAACAAAACAAAACAAAAAAAAGAAATTGGAAAAAGACTGGCAATTTCAGAAAGTTTATTTCTCTTGTACTGCTATGGAATTAGAAAGTAATAATGAAGTCATTTTTAGTGTTGGAGGAATAGTTTACTTATATTTGCTATGAGGAGATCATAGTATTGTGAAACATTTAATGAGTGTTAAAGTAAGACAACACAACAGAAATGAAGGCTCTTCTTGTGTCGCTGATTCTAAGAGCTTTTAGAAAGTCACCATCTTTTTATATCATGGGTTTATACAGGAGATTTTCTGAGCTGTTATCCATGGGATACATATTTTTATTTCAATCACAATACATTACACTATAAAACAAATTATATATTTGTCTGTAGTAAGGTCAGCTAGCCTCCACTCCTGGACCTAAACAAAGGATTATTGATATATACACCCAAAGGTAAAAAAAACCTGATCCAGGTATACCTAATAGTATCAAAACATCTATCTTATAATATGACTGTTCACCTTTGTTATGCATCCTGTATCCCACTAGGACAGCAAAGATACTCTGTCCACTTAAGGTTGTAATATTTAACATTCAAGACACACACACACACTCTTACATGTATACATATGTTACAAATATATACATATATATTTTTAAGAAAGTAATACACAATGGTAAGGTAAACACAAAACATTTAACTTCAAATCAGGACCCTTCTAATATAATTTCATCCTCACAAACTGTTAAAACACCATATGAGATGGTGTTGATACAGGAACAGAGTCATAGAATCAAAGAAACAGAATGTTTCAGGTTGCAAAAGATATTTAAGGCTATCAAGTCCAACTGATAACCCAGCACTGCCAAGCCCACCATTAACTCATGTCCCCAAGTGCTACATCAGCATGTCTTTTAAACATCTTTGGGGAGGGATACTCCATCGCTTCCCTGGACAGCCTGTTCCAGCGACTGGCAACCTTTTCAGGAGAGAAATTTTTCATAATATTTAATCTAAACCTCCCCTTTCACAACTTGAGGGCATTCATTCTTGTCTTCTTCCAATATTCTGGCTAAGTTCATTGAACACACTGATAATTTTTTCTTTTGTAGAGTGGAAGAGTATTTCCTGTTTTCCCTGAAATTGTCAGAGCAGTACCAGGTCCTTTAATTTTGGCTATCTGGGGAGTCAAAATGATAAGAACACTTAGTTTCTAAGAAGTTCTAGAAATGATACTAGGTCTGATCACCAGACCCTGCTGTCATTTGAAGTTGAAAGTGGGGGATTTTGAAGCTACTCACTCTGAACCTAAATCTGATATTGGTCTTGACCTCAAATCTAACCATCCCAGTGCCTTAGAACTGTAGAATCAGTGAGGCTGGAAAAAAGATCTGAGTTCATTAAGTCCAACCATCAGCCTAGTACCACCTCCATGTTTACCAGTAAACCACATATATCTTCAAGTGCCCTACCCATATGTTTTTTTAACACTTCCAGAGATGGTGACTCAACCATTTTAGTGCTTATCTAAAAGCGACCAAGCTCTTTCAGTAGTTTAAGCTCAGTCACCATTGTCATAGTAACTCTAGTCACAAAATAAATTCACAGGTTAAGGAGACTTCTGCAAGTAGTTGGCTCCAGCTTGTTCTCTTCATGTTTCCCTGCTGTTATGCTTTAAGCAGCAGGCTATGGACACCCAGCAGCGACAGTAAAAAAAAAAAGCAAAAAAAACCCAGGCAAACTGCCTGGAAAAAAACAGTGGCTGCAATTTGCAGGGACAATATTTGTCACTGAAGTTTTGTGGATTGTCCTTCACACTTAGAGAAGCAAGCCTACGTGCTGCCTTTGCCTTTGATAGCTAAGGTGATGAAGGTAAAAAAGATGAACCAGAAAGAAAATGTGTCTAGAAAAACAGTTTTCTTCTACAGAAAAACTGTTAATTTTTTCCTTCTTGTAATTTGCGTATTTATCTAATCAAAATTTTACTTATATAAATCCTGACTATGTCAAGTGTTTGCTTCTCCCTCAGATTCATAGTGTGGCAATCAGGAAAATGTATTTTTTATCTTGCCCTTTCACAAATCCTAGACAAGAACAAGGATAGAACACACACTTATGAATGTGGTAGCGTTATAATGATTTAATGAGTTACGGCTTATCAGTTGAGTTCTATGAACTACTGTTTGCATGATTTTCAGCTCTCCCTGCCTTTCAGGTTAATGTAAAACTTTAGACCAAGGAGAAGATGTATTAGCTTAAATAGCCTGACTTTGAATGCAGGATGCGTACAAGGAGACATGCTGGCAGTCAGTTGGGCATAGCTAAGAGAAAGGTGTATTGTTTTAAGCCAGTGTAACTGAAGTCTGTACCTAAAGGAAAAAGTTGGGGTTTCTTCACCATAGATTTCAGAGAAAGTACTCTACCTTGCGCTAGTATGAATGAAAGAATTGGATGATAATGACTTCTGAAATCTAGGAGGATTTCCTTCTTTATTTTCTACCATTCTACTGTCTTGTCTCTAATTTCTGCTACACTGGTGGTGCTTTTCTCTTTTGATTTGCTTTTAAAAGTTGACCTTAGTTACTTCTCACACTGCAGGTACTACATGGCTGTGCACCAGTTTAATGCTAACAAGTAAGAAGCTCTGAAGTCTAACAATAATTAAATGGGCACTTTCAACTGATGAGCACTTGGGGGGAAATGCTATTCTTTAACTCAGAGGAAAAGCAAATTCTTGACTTGGGTTTGGAGAAGGGGTAGATAAAAAATAAAATGGGAGAAAAATTCTACCAGCTGTGAAAAAACAAACAACAAACAAATATAATCATTTTGAATACTCCTGCTTAAACTTCTTATTTAACGAGCAACAAGGAAGTGGTGTCCTTTCTGGAACAGGACAGTCCTTGCAAGACACAGTATTCACTCAGTATATCAGAGTTAAAGGAGAGATGAAGCATTAATTATATCTATCTATCCTTAAAAGCATTCCCGAACAACCTTGCCCTCATGGGAAAAAACCCCAGGCTATTTGCAGTGCTGAATTTAATTACACAGAAAAGTGTCAAACACCTATACCCTGCTTCTGAACCCCTTTCTAGCCACCTTCTACTTCTGATCCCACCTTTTCCTGCTGAGGTTTTTTGTTTTGTGGTGAGGAGCAGTTACCAGGGAAATCAGAGTGAGGCTGAACTAAGCAAACTGGCCATTGGTCATTCCTTGCCTTTCCCACAGGTAAATTTGTAGGGCATAAGGAAATGATATTGCTGATATGTCTTTGACTTCAACTGTACAACCAGGAAATGTATGAATTGCTCTACCTTATTCAGAGTTTTACAAATAATAATTCAAAGGGTGGTTGATTAAAGGACCTTCACAGGGACATCACTCAATGTAGACTGCAGTACCTGCCCAATCTCCTGAGCCCTGTAACACATGCTCATGAGAACAAACGTAGAAACAAATGTGTCAGGTTTCACACTGTGTGATTAAAGTTTTCATTTGAAGATCCCTTTCTATGTCTCTCAGATCCCACTTTTTCAAAAATTGAATCCTGTAATTAATTTACAAATGAACTGTGCTGGCCATGAGCTCTTGTTCCTAAACAGAAGGTACAGATCTGCAGAGAAGCCAGTAAATATCTGCCCCATATTGCTCACCATGGGTGCAACCCCAGCTGATAAACTTTCTTGACTTTGTGACTTATCTTAACATGTCAACATGGGCATAATCCTATCTTTTTATCACAGAATCATAGAACTGCTTGGGTTGGGACATTAAATAATACCTAGTTCCAATCCTCTGCCATGGGCAGAGATACGTTCCACTAAACCAGGTTGTTCCAAGTCCCATCCAACCTCATCATCAAGATGATTGAGAGAGATCTTCAAGATATCTAGTCCAACTGCCAACCCAGCACCACCATAATCACCCCTAGCCCACATCCCTCAGTGCCACATCCAGATGCCTCTTGAAGACTTCCGAGCCAGTGACCCCGCCACTGCCCTCGGCAATTTATTCCAGTGCCTTATCACTCTTTCAATTAAAATTTTTTTCTAATATCTAATCTGAAAAACCCCTGGCACAACTTAAGGCCATTTTGTCTCATCTTTTCACTTAACATATGGCAGAAGAGATGAACCCCATGTCACTTCATCCTCCTTTGAGGCAGTTGTAGAGAGCAAAAGGACCCCCAGAGCCTCCTCTTCCCCAGGCTATACTACCCCAGCTCCCTAAGCTGCCCCTCAAAAGACATGTTTTCTAGATCCAGATTTGTTGTCCTTCTCTGGACACACTCCAGTACCTCAATGTCCCTTTTGAAGTGAGGTGCCCAAAAGTTAACTAGTGCTTGAGCTACAGCCTCACAGTGCCAAGTGTTACAAGACAATCACTTCCTTGGTCCCTCTGCACACACTATCCTTGATACAGGCCACGATACAATTTTTTGCATCATGATATTGGACAAATGGAAAATATCATGCTCAGGCATCCACAGTGCTTCTAAGAGGTACATTTTCCTGGTCTGCTTTCCAGTTTTCTTCTTTTCCTAATTCTTTTTAGAAAGCTGAATGGATCATACATCCCCAGGGAGCAACTTTCTCTTACTAAGTTGTAAAGTCATAGCCCATCTATTTTTCTATTATCTCTGCTGTGATGTTTTCAGATTGATAGGCTATGAAATAAAATTGAAATTGACCACTCTAAAACATCCAATGTGATTCTGCTAGTAATACAAGTTTAAAAAGATCATAACTTTTTATCTGATTGTTGTGTAAATTAAAATCATCTGTTTACTAAACTTAATTGTACAACTTATTTTTCTTCATCATTAGAGCAACATTTGCTATTTCATTGCAGTTCTCCATTATATTATGCTTTTGCTGCTCCAGTTTAGTCACAATCATTGTGGATAAACTCCATTACAGATGCTTCTATAAGCATCTCCGTGGTGAAGCTGAAAATCTAGGTCAATTTTTTCACTGAAAAGTGAATCAAATTTCTTTCTGATGATATTGGAAATTGTGATAGGGTAAACTCTGATGAACTCCTAAACTTTGATCAGCACTACTAACCCATAGCATGAAATTATACACTTCTATGTGCAGCGGCTACTAATAAAACTCATCCAGCTAATGCTTCATTACATTTGGGGCTTATCAACTGTGGTAACCACATGGCGCTCTCATTTACTTCTGTGTATTTCCAAATTCTGTCATCTCCATGACACTGTGACCAAGCAGAAATATGAGAGAGAATTTAGCCTCATGAGTCTATCTCATGGGGGAATTACATAAGTAAATGAGTATCACTGAAAACATGGATTAAAAGAATCCTATGTAAGGTGTTTGAAATCCCCTCTGCTCTCCTGGGCAGTTTCAGCAGCTTCCATTTTTATGCTTTTAACCTAAATATCTTAACAAAAATAACATTCCTCTGAGTCCACTGTGTTTCTGGACATGAAATGCCTATCTAGCATTCATAGTGCTTTATGGAGTAGGTTTAGGATTTTGCTAATTTCACTTTTAATACTCTATCTTGCCAAGCAGCTTGGTGGGTTGGGCTTACTAGCTGTGTTCTGCCTTACACTGCAACCTTTTAATCCTGAAACAGTCCCACAGGAGCAAAGACACGCATATGAAATCTTTGTCACGACTCAGAATGAAGACAGGTTATGCAATCAGAATTACTGATATAACTGGTACTGCCTAACTTTTAGGATATTTTTTTTGTCAAGTAGGATGGTTTTCTCCTATTTCTACCCTCATTGACGGTGCAGTTTTAGTCAAGGAGCACAACATCAGTGTACCTCTGCTTCTTCCTTCATGGAATGGTATAAGGCAATCTCCCTGCTATCCTTCATGCTGTTCTTTGAGGTCTTCTGATGAAAGCTGCTAAAATAACTTCTATGTATTATTCATATATTAATTTGCTCTGGCACATTGGTTTCAGGAAACTTCATTTAAGTGCACTAGGAAATCAACATCAAAGAAAGACAGTTACACACTTAATACACCAAGCAATGGAGCAGGCCAGGCTTGGCACAGCTCTGAAAAGCAAATAAAAAACATAGAATCATTGTAATCTCCTTATGACCAAGTAGGGAAAAAAAAAAAAAAAAAAAGGCAGAAAAAGAGAACAGCAACAAAAGAAGGCCCTATAATAACTTTTCTATACCTTTTGGGCAGTCTTGTGCAGCTTAGTAGTGAATTAGACCTTATTGATAGAATTTTGTAGCGTGGCCCAAAATATGGATGGAGACAATATAGATAAGAAAGTGGTGGTCCTGGAAAAAACATTATGTGATCCCTGGGTTCTTTGGCTTTCAGCCCAAATTTTTTCAGGGGAACTTGATAAAGAATTTTGAGATGCTGCCATTCTCTATCAGTCTTCAGAATATCTTGAGTAGAACATTCAAAAACTGATTACTCTAAAGTTCCACATCACTTCTGAGGTTGTGGAACAAACTATCAGGAGAAGATTTTTTTAAAAAACTTGACCCTATTAATTCTCTGGGTTCTTTCCTTAGAACCATTTTTTTTTAAAACAACTTTATATACAGACATATATATATTAAGGATCGTAATATTTTAGGGGTTTTCCTCATTTTTCTCCATCACTTTGAAAAACTGTATTCATACATGCATATAAAATGAAACACTCAGAACTCTGGGGGTAAAAGTAAAGTTTCACCCGGCAACACCAAGATATTCCCCAAAAAACTTTATGGCATAATTACTTATAATGAATCTTGAAGCTTAAACTCTCGATTCCATAAACAAAGGCAGTATATGTGCACTGAGGGAAGACAATTCATAGTAATTTTGTCAGCAAAATTGTTACAGTAAAGGCCTAAGCAACACTTCATCTACCTGTCACTTGTCTTGAAAGGGCAGATTACTTTTTCCTCAATCTTGGCACATCCAATTAAACTAGACTTACAAGCCAGGCAGGTGTAAAGTGCAAGCCAGCACTTGTTCACATTAGCAATTATCAATGAAAAAATACATGAGTGCTGAGGCTTGGCACAACAGTTACCCTGGCAACTGTTCGTGCTCAGAACCTCAGCAGAGACTAACATGACGGTTTGACATCTTTCCCCATAAAAAAAAAAAAAAAAAAAAAAGATTACATTGTCTCTTTCTCTGTTTTTTCCCTTCACCTCTTTTCATGCTGTTTTTCCAAAGCACTTGGCAGTGACCCTGCCTTGTTTAACTCCAGTTGAACACCTCCCAGAGGGAGCTCCCCTGTCTTGCCAAGCTTGAGAGCATCCTCTGTGAACACCAAGTGTTAAAGTTTACCTTGCCAATCCTAGCTTCCAGGAAGGAAGGATGGTAGGTTGGAGAAGCTGTATTAGCTCTATTGACATAAGAATGTCAGAAACTTGTTGGCCAAGACAAGTTCACTCAATGTTGAAAAAAAATAGATGAGAGGAAATGACCTCAAGTTACACCAGAAGAAGTTTAGATAAGATATATGAAAATTTTCTTCAGAGAAAGAGTTGTCAAGCTTTGGAACAGCCTTCCCAGGGACATTATTTAGTCCACCATCCCTGGAAGTGCTCAAAAAACATATGGATAGGGCATTTTGGGATATGGTTTACAGTTGAACATGGTAGTGGTGCTAGGTTGATGGTTGGATTTCATAACTGTAAAAATTTTTCCAATCTTAACAATTTATGATTCTATGAATGTCATGTGTTTTTGTCCTCATATTCTGGAATATCCAGACACACCATTCATCTGTACCAACTTTCCTCAAGATACTGGCCTTTCTGACTTATGCATAGACCTTGCCAATAGTTCCCATTTTATTCTCTACCTTCTCAAAACACAAGAAAAAGTCAATCAGAAGCAGACTATATGCATTTTTCCCACAGGGGAAAAGAACCTCTCCTCCTCAATTCCACCAAGGAACTCAGCCCAAGCAGGCTCTGCACAAAGTACAGCATCAGATCATACCCTATTACTCAACCCTTGAGGACAGAAAACCTTGAAGGCTCAGCATTCTTCTGGATTCGGCTTTGTTCTGGGAGATGCTTGTGGACTAAGTTATGTGAACTTATTGACTGTTAGCTGCCAGTTCTTTTATTTCTATTTGGCATTTTTGTGTCAAATGGAATTAAAGAGTGGGATGCGTACATACAAATTTTGATAATTAGTGACTTTCAGTTAAAGCTTACCTGACTTTCCTTTTGCTACAGTTTTTGAGCTATTTCTGTTTGTTGGGTTTTTTTTTTTCAATGTCTCATTTTTAGGCAGTCTTTTAGCATCCATTATTTTCCTTCTGTCTTATTTTGTCTTTAATTTTGTTCACATCTTTCAGTGTTAAAAGTTAAATATTAAATGTCTGCATCTCTTTTGATTTTATTTTCAGTGATTTATTTTGTTCCTGCTTTCTCCCTCAATGTGTGTCATTCACGTCTTCCAGCTCATCGTATTCTTAGTCATTGTCATCTCTAAATGGAGAACAGTGGAAAGATTGAGAAGAGCTGTCTTTTTTTGGGGGATGGAAGTGAAAAAACCATTTGGGAAGTCTGGTAATGCAATAACAGGTTTCATGGTGAAACTGAGTTGATAGGCTGGTCTTAACTCTTAAATTCTAGACAAACAGAACACATACGCTGAAAGATATGCAGAAAATCAAAGTAAACATCTCACACTGTTTACAAGAAAATTCTGCATTTGCTTATTATTGCACATGCTGTAGCCTTAGACCGCACAGATTTCAAAAGATTAGGTTTTGGCTGTGCAATAACATTGACCTGAAAATTCAAGATGT
Organism: Aphelocoma coerulescens; assembly: GCF_041296385.1. Taxonomy (NCBI): domain Eukaryota; kingdom Metazoa; phylum Chordata; class Aves; order Passeriformes; family Corvidae; genus Aphelocoma; species Aphelocoma coerulescens. The sequence goes on along the minus strand of NC_091013.1, from coordinate 89,558,517 downwards.
AGAGCCAAATCTTATTGCCCGTGTTCCTGTGATCTTTTCCCATGGGCAAACAGAATCTGTGGTGTAACCTTAATTCTGTCAGCAGGATGAAGGCATAATAAGTAAAAGTAATAAACATTTTACAACATTAAACAATCTTTCACAGCTATTCAAGCTGACAATTTTGACCAGCATTAAATTTACTGGAATGTTTCTAATCATGAGCAAGAAACAAAGTCATACTTCCTCTGGTACAGTTGCATTGATTAGAAGAGTGAACTAATAAACACTATCACTACATTCATTTTCTGGGACTAACAGAAACTTGTTCCTTTCCCTGCTGTTCTGTGGGCTGCATTGCAATCTCTTCCACAACAACATAATTTAATTTAAAAATCATGATGCTGTAAGTACTTGAGAAGCAGTTAAAGCCATTCAGTCAGAGAAAGGTCATGTTAACATAAATATTGAAAAGAATGATAATTAGGCAAGAAAAACAGCAAAACACATTAAAGAGAAATGAGGCAATTTTTAAATGTTAACATCTCAATTCAGAAATGTTTACATTACATTTAATGGTTCCATTTTCTATGAGCATTCCACTAAAAAAATTGCTGAGCAAAATTATGAAAGAGAATTACAACCATAAATGACATTGTATCCATTCTATCATCTTGAGAGAAAATGAATTGTCTGAATCTTGTTAAACACAACAGAATTCAAATAGTCCAAGCATGACTCACAGCAGAATGAAGCAAAGTACTCTCTTATTAAGAGAAAAGTAGTCAATTTTTTTATGATAGTTCATAATTTAAAATCCTGAATGTTTGAAGGAGTTGCAAAACACTTTTTCCTATGATTTATCCAGTACATATTGAAGTAGATACAGGTAAGAATATCTCAGAAATATTGACAATTTCATACCCTGAAATACATTGTGGTTGCTTCTCACAGTATTGCTTTCCACACTGAGATCAAGAAACTCACACTAGGTGACACATTTGAAACTCCCAAAAAGGCTAAGCTGATTGTTGTTTCAGGGTAACTTTAACTTACAGTATGTGCTTTTCAAGTTTAATTTTGAGGCATGGTTTATCTTAACTTAAAACATTACAAGAAACCTTAAGTCTTTTTATCAAAAACTTCCTGGTATTAAATACACTGAGTCCATTTTTCTTTTCACTTATACCTGTTACCATTTGAATATGCTAATTTTAAAAGAAATTTTAGAGTAAAAAAGCTTTAAGAAAACTGTGAACCAGTGTCCATTGAGGATCATTATTTACACAGATGCCACAACCAGAGCTAGAATGCCATGATATTGCAATAGGAGCATGATACAGCTCCCAAAGCAAGGTCATTGCAATACAGATGACAGGCACGGAAAAGTAAACTGCAAGGCAAGAGGCACGGAGCACTAAAGACATGGGCTTATAATTTAACTTTGGTTTTGTTTTATTCTCATTGCATTTGCCTCAGTATAAAGCCTCGCAGTTTAACCTGCACAATTATCAGGTCAAGGAAATATTTCTGGGTTTATTTATTTTTGAGTCAAATGGGAGGGAAGAATGGTAAAACAGAAGTTAGATATTAGGAAGAGGGGTTTAAGACATTGTGAAAAGGAACAAATTTAACTAAGAATTTCTTCTTTAATTGCTACCTCCTACACCCTTCTTTAAAATGCAAATGAATCTACTTAAGTGAATCTTCTTTAAAAGGGCTGTCATGTGAGACCACCTTGAGAAGCTGAAATTTAAGGGAGAATAGGGGGAGAGCTTTCTGAGAGCTTAGACCTATATGTGTTTATGAAATACCTTGACAAAAATGTGTTCCTGTGGTTTTCATTCTCAGAGGTGAGGTTGTCTTCCCTTCATGCAGCACATTTACCAGCGATGTACTGTCAGCAGAAGACAGTATGGGCATCACAACAGCAGCATGAGAAAGTTGCTTGGCATTGCTGTAAACAGCAAGATTCTGATTCTAGCAAGAAAAATTATGGACACCATGAAGTCCAGCTACCTGTTACACTTCTTACCACTTTTATCTCTAAGCTTTTACATGTGAATTTTATATATTTAAAAATAAGGGTAGACAGTAGGTGCACAAAAGTGAAAGAATATTGTGAAGCAATGACAGCAGAAGCAGCAGAAGTCATACCAGAATTGTGGCTATATTTTTCTTCTCCTTGATACAAATATAACTGCTTACCCAGCATTACTCATTGGGATTATAGTTAGGTTTTTTTCAGGATACCTAAAGGCAGAACTGTTGTGTTTTCTGTAAATAGGCTGTTTACAAAATAAAAACTGACTTTTGGTCTAGACCAGAAGTCTCATGATGAAGCGTTTATCTGCAGAAAGTTTAAAAATATTTACTTCTACAAAAGAAATTTCATCCTAAATTTCTCAGCTTTAGTGGTAGTTTGAAACAGAGTGGAAAGTCCGTCCATGGGAAAGCCTGGAAAAGTACAGATTAGTAGAAAATAGTGTAAAAAAAGGGAGCGTCCATAAATTCTTCTTTGATAGTCTACACAGAGGGTGCAAAAAGCCCTTCCTGGTCTATGGTTTGGGCTTTTTTGTAAAACCCTCTGGGAAAGATGCTGCAGCCTCCTAAGAAACTTAGTCCGGTGTTTTGTTTTCCTGTTAGAAAGTTCTCCCAGCAGTTTCACCCAGAGCTCTATGATGCAGTTGAAGCTTTTTGCTTCTACTTTATTCAATGAGGACAAAGAAAATGTTTTATTCCTTTTCTCTTTGAAAGTCTCTTCTGCATATTTGGAGATGATTATCCTGTTTTCCTTCAGTCTTTTGGTCTCTAGACTAAACAGTCTCAGCTCTTTTAGGGATTACACTGATTTCATAACGTCTGCTTGCCATTTTTGGAATTTGAACAAACTCAACAGATGTATAGTGATACTAGGTTGACCGAACAGTCTTTAAAATGTAAATATATTTTACACAGTAATATTTCTTGATTCTAGCAGAGGAAATTCCTGTTGACTAATACTTGTAAAAATAACAAGGAACATATTAAATGAACTAACATGAGTAGCACTGGGCTGTGGTTTAACATACCAAATTAGTGAGTCATAACTATATTTTTTTACTTATCAGAGATTGGTCCTTTGGATGATATCAGTCTTTAGCTCAAAATTATTTGAAGACCAATACACAAATGATTTTCAAAAAAAAGGAGCTATTCCAGATTTTATTTTTGTATGTTCTTGTGTTTCTGATGTAACAACCATTATGAAAACTCCTGAAGAGAAGATTTTGCAAATGGCATATAACTCCCTCCTGAGAGCTGGGCTGGAGTGATGACACAGACCCTAAAAACCTTAGCTTTTATGCTTATTTCAAAATCAGGATTTAGAGTCGGCACAAGCCATTTGATATGGGGAAGCAGCCTTTTTCCAGGGGGATTGACTGTGCAGGCAACAACTTAAATCTGTGGAAATGAATCAACTGAGTCAGCTGCCGATGACTGCAAAAATGGCCTGGATACCATTTACTGTTACCTTTTTAAACGGGAACTTGAAATTAGGAGAATTATGGCAAAACTGTCATTGAGGAGAGATCGACTGTCTGGAATTTGCAATGCAAACCTATTCTTATCCCTTATGCAGAAGGAAGATAAGTGGGGAGAAAAAATTAACAGCCATAAGAGTTCTCTCCCAGCTGCAGTTTCATCTTATTTATTGTTGCTATTTATTTATATATATATATTTAAAAGCTTAAGTGATTTGTTAGCTGTTCATGAAGCTAACCCTATAAATGCATGTTTTATTGCAGCTGCTACAGCTTTTAATATTGTTTATTATTATTCTCTTAGTGCCCAGAAACTAGAGCCATGCTTTAAAGCCCCATTGTGCAAGCCTCTGTGTGAGCAAGTGATACAACAACAGATGCCACCTCAGAGGGATTGGATTGGATTTTGAAAGCATGGACCATATGAGCAGATAGGTATCAAGAGGGACAGTTGGGGTGGCAAGGTGATGTAAAAGTCAGTATGTTTACTTGAAGAAGCAAGTTTTGCAGCAGAGATAGGTGTGCCATTGCAGAATAGAGGGAGAGGTCTTTCTCTTCCTCTGCTTATTTGTTCTTTGTGTCACCTTGTGACTTCATCTGAAGTCCTGTCCTCTTCCTGGCTCTTCCTGGGCTCCTCACTACTGCTGTATAGAGCCAGTGATGGAAAGAAGGCAAATGACTTCCAATAGAGAAAAGGTCTGTGTTTACCTAACACTACTGGGGAGCCTTTTGCACAGCTGGAGAAAAAGATTCATACAAATACCTTGGATTAAAACTACCAGCATCTGTGTTGAGCTATGAGCATCTATTCCCTAAATAAAAACAAAACAAAACAAAACCAAAAACAAACAACAACAACAACAACAACAAAACAGTATCAGCAAAGGGCTATAAATCCCCCACAGCCTTAAAAGATCAAGGGAAAAAGAAAGAAGAAAGAGGTACCTATCTGGTTAACAAGCGCAGATTGGAAAAGCAAACAATCCAGCTGAAATAAATCATAGAGAATAGACTCTGTTTTTTTCACACTGTGGAAATTCTAATCTGAATTCTTCCTTCAAGTTTGTCATGACACAAGAAGAGATGATTTATTAGCTACTCTTGACCTGTCTGGGTTTTTGTAGGTTAAAGCTAGCATCCTGGTTTCCAACGACTTTCACAGAAATGTGCACTCCCTCTTCTACAGTTTCTGATGTAAAGTCTAGTCCTATTGCAAATCTATTGATTGTTGTTCACTGCTCTATTCAAAAGGATGTTTTATATGTCTATGCATGTTCTGGATTCATCTCCTATCTCAATAAGCCTTTCCAATGCCTGAGATCAGCTGAAGTGGTTTCAGAAGTAGTCAGTGAACAGGAAAACATAACAAGTACTGGTGAATTGTGATCTCAACAGGGGCTCCCAGCTATGCATTTAATCCACTTCATCACTCCACTCATCTCTCTCCAGGACCCAGAAAGGGTTTTTATTGAACAAAATAACAAAACAGAAAAAAAAAATAGAAGTGCCACTTAGTTAGACAAATTGTGGATGTCCCTTCCCTGGTTTTGTTCAAGGCCAGGTTGAACGGAGTTTTGAGCAGCCTGGTCTAGTGGAAGGTGTCCCTGCCCATGGCAGAGAGGCTGGAACTAGATGATTTTTAAGGTCTCTTTTTATTCAAGTTATTCTGTGATTCCGTGCCTTAATTACATGCATTCTATGTTTCATTTTAGGATCCACTGTTAAGGTCATCTCTTCAGTGAGAAAGAAGGCAACAAGAAACAACTGGTCAATGAGATCCAACTGGGGAGCAATTAAACTTTAAAAATATTGTCTGTGGTTTTTGAAGGTTAATATTTGCACTTGGCTGAATAGCATAAACTATGGATCAAATCAGTATGTTTTGATTTGTTTGTTTTTCATTTTCCCCAGAAAATCAGAAAATATTTGGACAGCATACTCTATAAAGTGCACTGCAAGTGGCTGGGATCTTCCATCCTACTGATCATACTTCCTCTAGAAATCAAAAGTACAGGGGCTTCCCAGACTTATTTTTATCATATAGAAGCTTATGACATTGAAATATGCACTTTTTCATGTTTATGGAGCTGAGGAAGTTAAAAAGACACACTGTATATTTCTATTTGATTTTTTTTAAGTCAAAAGACCTCGTGAGACTGGAGATATCAGATATCCCAAGTTAGGTGTCCACATGCAGCATTTATATAGAAATTATAGGTTGGAAGGGGCCTTAAAGAGAATCTAGTTCCAGATGAAGAAAAGGTGTCAAACCTTTATTCTCTGGAGATCAAGACAGTACACTCTGTGGAGTTGGCATGCATCTCCTAAAGCACAGTCCAAGCTTTGTGAACAAGATAACACCCTGGATACCTTGGCAGTCAATTTATGTGCTGTGACTTAGGCAACTAGTGGCATTCAAGATATTCTGGGCTATCCCACCTGATCTCAAGCAGCCATTCCAGAAAGGTGATCTCCCATGTACCTGTGATAGGCAGATGATTTCAGTATCAGAAATTATGATGATTCCTGCACTTAGGCATCTGAATCGTGTCTTGTTGGTTGTAATGAGTCTCTCTTCATTTGCTGAATATTATAAATACCTAGCATACAGGTAGACACTTGTCTATAGTGTAGATACATTACAGACACCTGGAAGTAGTCAGCTGAATCCAAAGCCACACTAGGAGATAAGCAGAAACTGCTTCAGTTTATCATTGGAAAAGAGCCTCCACTTGAGAGAAAAGAACAGCTGTTTTTCTGCTGAACAGCTGAACAACAACTGAAATTAAGTAATGACACAGAATTCAAATATAGATCAGTTTCATGCAAAAGGCAGATAGACTTGGGTGGTACAATGTTATTATCACAACACCAGTGTTCACCTGAGACACTTATAATTAAACCAGAACCTGAACCACTTCACCCCTTCCAGAAGGAAAAAAAATCATCCAAAGCCAAATCAAAATAATGCTATTGACCAGTAAAAGAGAAATTGTTAGATGCTGCCTAGAGATATAGCTACTTGGACTGACTTGGCTGTGTTCTTGAAAATAACTGACTTTGCAGTAGAAGATGACCAAAAAAAAAAAAAAAAGCTGTTTGTGAGGAAGACAGGATTAAGTTCCTTGAGCTCTCAACCAGTCAAGCCTTTTTCCCCCCATGTTGTCTAAGTTTCTCTGGAAATGCAGCTTTTTAAAGCAACTATGCCCATACCAGTATTTTTGTCTTTTCAGTGTAAATTTGAGTTATCCTAAATTATAAAATAAATGAAAATAGAAAAGAAAGAGACTGCAGACAACTAGCTTAGGTTGGATACCTCATATTTAGAGTGTGGCAAGGTGAATGTCATGTCATATTGAGATTTGGATTTTTCTACTTAGAGCATCTAACTAAGGACTGGATCCCCATTTCAATGGATAATGAGTGTACTAACACCTTAGAAGACTTAGGAGTCTGCTCTTTGTGCTGCAGTTCACTCTCTGTTCAGTATGGATAATCTGCCAGATAAGTCTTTACCTCATAACAGTATTGTTATGGTTAAATGAAAATTTATGAAATGCATAAAGATTAATGTAATGGAGACTACCATGGCACATTGACCAGGTGGCATAACAAATTAATACGAAAATCAATGCAAATATCGTAATACAGTGTGTTTTAACCTGGAACATTGTTTGACTTCTGCAGCTTATGGTAGGAGACAGAGACATGCCATAAGTCTTTATTCTCATCATCTCGGGCTTTTTTTGCACACTCTGGTTCATTATTGTAAAATCTCAGCAGCAATTTTGGACTGACTCTGCTTTAAGTCCTCTGCATAGGTAATCTGTTGAAATTCCTGTCAGTTTTGCTACTTTTTCCTTGCCTTAATTCTGGGTCATCTACCATTTTTGAAGCATCTGAAGGAGACTGGAAGGGAAAGACTATTGCATCTTCTGGATAATTGTACAACTTTAGCAGTGCAGTCATTTATCTACTCCTTTCACTCCTCCATATCTTAGTGAGGCACACAAATGTTTGCCAAAGGGTTTTCCTATTTTCTTGGCTACTTTTCTTAGAATTAGAGTCTAACATATTTGAGATTCTGTACTTCAACATTTTTCAGTTGTTCTGATTACCTTGTGATCTGATCTTAGCAAATAGGAGATCTCTTTACCATCCTCTTTTCCCATCAAAAAAACCCCAACTAAAATCTATCTCTCAGATCATAGCATCCTAGAACCATTTCTATTGAAAAAGACCTCTAAGATCATCATGTCCAACTGTTAATCATGTTCACCAAAATAATATATCCCCAAGTACAATTTCCACACACCTTTTGAACACTTACAGGGATGGTGATACCACTGCTTCCCTGGACAGCCTGATCCAGTGCCTGATCACACTCTCAGTGAAGAAATTTTTCTCAACATAATATAAATCTTTCATGACAATACTTGAGGTCATTTCTTCTCATCCTGTCACTTGCTATGTGCAAGAAGAGACTGACCCAACACGTTGTTACAATATGTGTTACCCTAACTTGTCTCTCGTTTGTGATAAATGGTGGAGGCTCTCAGTGACATCAAAGTATATTGTATATGTGTCCTTCAGAGGTAGAGCAGAACACCATGTTGCATCATTTGGCTGATAAGAGATGACATCTCATAGTGGTGCCATTGTTCTACTTTCCAAGTCTGGGAATATACACAGTATTCTAGTACATAGTTTTACCTATTCACTTGGGTAGACTGCATTGGAGAAAGCCATAAATGAGGCTCATTACAGCAGAAATCTATATTCTCTCCTATATCATTATTGTATATTTGGAAATCATTTAACACAGACGTCCCAAAAGCCTGCACACAAGTCTGTGCATTTTTTGGCCATCCCGTGGCACACTCTTGACAAAATGACTGAAACTATACACATGCTAGAGATGCTATGTTTTCTATTTTAGCTGATTACCAGTGCAGATTTAAAGCACCCTGTCATAAATCACCATCACTCACGTATTTTCTGGAAATATGTTTCTGGGAATGATTTCAACAAAAAGACAAGAGTCCTGCATATAGATAAAAAGCACACACACACACACAAAAGGAGAAGGAGAAGAGGAAAAACATACCACAAATAAATTCCCAATCCAAATGCAGCTGCCAACTTTGTTTTCAAAAACATTATTATATTTCCTTTTAAAATTATCCTTGGAAAGTGTAGGACCCGAGCTTGATAGACCCAGCTCAATTTTCAGCCCTTCCATTTTCATCATATGTGACAGGGTTGTAGAATTTACTCACTATTCTCTTGTGGGAAGGTCTTTTTTTTAAAGAAATGTCCCAGAGGGAGGTAAAGGCAGGGCTGTGATCCACCATAAGAATAGGAAGCACAGCAAATTGAGGTAGACAAATGTATGCTCTTCTGTGGTCATTTTCTTTCTCCTTTCTTCCAGCCAGCAGGACATTCCAAACGTGGAGAAGTTTTAAACTAAACAACTGTCATACTGTCTTTCCAAGACTTGTCTCTGCGAATGGCAGAGCTCGTAAAGATTTGATTTCTTGGGGATTCCATCTTGTGGTAGGTCAGTCTCCCAACAAAATCATCTAACTGCTGCCATGTGAGCTTGCCTTACTGCCCTCCGGGAAACTCTCATGGAAGAGAGGTTTGCCTAATGCCTTAGCAGTGGGAAAATCTTCATTTGATGTTCACGACTTATTAGACACCAAAAAATTCACTCTGAGATCAGTGAGGTGCATGCTCCCTGCTGTCTGCTGGAGTGCGGATTGGGACTGATGGTCTTCCTGTGATTAGAGCAAGTTGTCTCACAGCTGGGGGGGAACTGGAATAACTGAGAAGTCAATTGGTGTAGTTATTTGTGTTGATTTTGTCTTCTTGGGCTTCTGCTGCTTGCTTCTGTCATTTTGATTAAGTGTGCATTTAATACATGTATTTAAGTTAACAGGAGAAGATACATCACCCCTTCAAAGAGAATTTTTCTGTAGGTGGTCTTCTGGGTTGAAAAATACAATTAGCTGAACATCTCCACCATATGAAATCCCTAACAGTAGACCACATAAGAAACTGAGCAGAGGAGAAAGGCTGTCTCTTCTCAGGAGAAGGGCAAGGAAAAGGCAGAAAAACAAGAGGAAGATGAGGATACACCACCAGTGAACGTAGGGGAAGATTTTAGTGCTTGTAATGTAACAGAGCTGAAATTATTTTCCATCAAATGACATGCACAAATTGCAGAGATGAAGTCTGGCGCCCATATTTCCACCTCCTTTTCCTCCCACCTGCCGAGGTCACTTTATTACTGGCAGCAGGCACAGGTAGCAGGGCTGAAGCTGATTTCTGATTTCTTGGTCAGTCCTTTTAACCCTTGCTGCTGTAGATCTAATACACATTCCGTTCTTTCAAGCCTTTCTGCTACCTCAGCAAGTGCTCTTTCTAAATGATGTTTACTGGTGTATTTAACTACCAGCTAAACATAATTTCCTTTTCCTTTTAATAAATCTGCAGTATTATTTCAATTTTCTGATTGGAGAATTCTTCAGAAACTTGCTTGAACTTCTTTTCATTACAATTTTTCAATCTAGAAATTTTTGACTAATTCTTTTGAAAGTGCTTTTCAGTAATGGAGCAGTGAATAATGAGAATTTATTTCCCTTTTCAAAAGTAATTAATAAACAAAGAAAAGATAATGGTTTCCTACTAAATCCATAGTTTAATAGAATGTTCTCTTCCTGACAGCTATAAAAGAAACATGAATTAATGCAATGCTAGTTGTCAGAAAATAAAATAAAACAGTTACAGTTGCATGAACTAATGCTACATGTACAATACAGAACTGGGAGCAACTCCTGGACTCTACAGGAAAACAATACTTGTTGTGGCAATGCAAAGGTGCCTTTTTTTTAATAGAATAGTTTAAGTAATAAATCAGTGTATGAACTATGTTTGCTAAACAGTTGACTTTAATGGTCAATTCAGAAAAAGCCATCTTATACTGTCTGTGGCTCCGCTGATGGAAACAGAAGTTGAGCCAAGGAAAAACAGTCAAGCAACATATTGTTTTGAGAACTTGGGGCTCTTTAGAGTATTTGCTGTGATTCCAAGTGAAGTGCATAGCAGAGGATGTGCAGAAGAGGATTTAGGGCATGGGAAGCATAAGGACAAAACCAGCTCAGGATGAAAGGAGAAAACAGAATCAGATTTTAGATATTAATTGACCAGGCTTTGATGTTAAAGTGTGCTGTGAAGAAAAATTGTTTTTTAGAGGAAAATCTATTGTCATAGCACTGAGAGGTGTTAAAGGGCAAAGAGGAGAAAGTACAATCTCTACAGTCAAAATTGGAATCTTGAAGCAATAACAGGAGGCAGTCATGTTCAGTAAACAATTAGGGACAGTACTAAAGATAAGCTAAAAATTATTTACATGCCATATGAAATAGAAAATAGGACCAGAAAGTAAAGAATGAAGTATAAATAAACAATTAATTGTGTCTACAATAAAAAAAAAAATCAGATAATAAAATGACTTCAATAAAAGTGTCATTTTAAAATTTTTGGAGTATGATTTTTTTCTTCTTTTGAAATCCACTGCATAGACTGGAAATAATTCACATGTGCAGGTAATCAAAAATGTTCCTTAGCAGAGTAGCAAAGAGCTTGGTATAAATTTCCTATCAAAACTTGACAAAGGGACAAAGATCATGCAGACAGGGCAAGAAAATACTGTAATCAGTATGCAGCTGCTACAAAGGCTGGCACACAGTTAGGATGCAAAGGGAGGAAGAATCAAATTCTCCTTTGATGTGAGTGTAAAGGGGAAAAGCAAAGCAAGAGCTCTGCAATTTGGATTTTTTTTTTGAAAGGCTAAATGGTTCAAAACCTTCTTGAATACCCTTGTAGGAACACTGTCAGTAAGAGTAGATATGTTTCATTAAATAAAGAGCAGATATAATTCTCCACTCTGCTTTTAACCTGTTCTCATTGCATACTAAAATACAAAGTAAAACTGGAGAAGTGACAAAAAAGAACCCAAACCAACCAACCAAACAAAAAGCCCCAAACCAAATAAACCCAAACATATTTTGAAGTGGAAAACTCTAAGCACTCCAGTATAGTCAAACTGAAACCTTTGTACTTGCTAACATGAAATATATACAAGCCCTGTCCCCACCCTGTCCTCTCTGAGGGAACTATGGAGAGATTCATCTCTAAAATGCCAGTGAAAGAGGTTGAGGAAACTTGGGAGGAAAAATATGCAAAATAAATCACCAGGAAGCTGCAATCAAAGCAGCCAGGACTGTGATGCTATGGGTGCTACTCTCAGCATCACTTTGCAGCCATACCAGCTCCCTGATGCAGTTCACTGTGTGTCCCCAGACAGCTGGACCAGCAACACTGGAACCAGGCTGGAGACAGGCGTGAGGTGGGCAGCAGAAACTGATGCAAATTTTTCACCAAAAAGACAGCTGAAAGAAATAATTTGATAAAAAGCATGAAAAGAAACTTCAGGTAAAGACAGTGACTGCTGAAGTTGCAACTTATCTACTTTCCTTATGCTTTTTCCATCACCATGCAATTTGTTTAAATCTGCTTGGGATACTTGCAGGTCTCCACTGGAATTAAGATTTCCCTGGCTAGGAAAACACAGGTGACTAGCTTGCAGCAGAATAAATCAGGATACTGGTAAGAAGCTGTTCGACAGAGGTGGGAGGACACAGCAGTGTGCATATGTGTGTATATTTGGAGGAAAAAATAGTTAAAACCCATTTTGGCAACTTGGCATGTAGCAAGAGTGAGCCCAAAAACTAGAGAAAAGGGAATTTTAAACATCAAAACATTGCAAAAAATTCACACTGATTAGAAGACATGATCAGCTGGATGCTAAGCTGATAATACTTAATAATAAAGCATGGAACAGGTTTTGTTTTATACTTCTGGCAGTATGTTCCCCTGTTTTCATTTTAATGAGTATCTTCATATGTTCGTGCTTAAATTGACTCACAAATTCTTTTTTTCCCCCCTCCTACCTAAAATTCTACTGGCTTTACAACTGCAAGCAGGAAAATTAATTTTGTTTAATCTCAGCTCTCAGAGTACCAGTAATTAGCCACAACCAGGAATGGTACAACTGAGTTAACTACTTCTTTGTGTATTTTTATTTGTCCATTACTATTCTCTTCAAAGTTTCAGGACATTGTGGCAATAATGAAAAGTGTTGGTTCATTCATAGGCCATGGGAATAAGTGCTCATCCAAACCCCACTATCAAAAAGATGAGGGAACTCTCCCACTTCTAAGATCACTCATATCATACTACCCACAGGATCCCCTACCCACTGCTTCAAAGCAGCCATCTACCAAGGAGGGCTGAAAAACCATTTTTCAGTGCAAGTAAACAGCTTCCAGCACTGCAGAGCAGGATATAGAAGCTGTCACTTACAGAATTTGATACAGAATTTAGGAAAAAACATTCTTTTTTGATTTTTTTAAGTGTCTGTATTATGAATAATTTTTTTACTGTATCATTTAATAAGGACGAGATCAGCCTTGCAATTTCCTTCAGAAACACATATTTGTGTTTTGTCATACAGCAAATACAAGCCCTGTTGCTGTGCTGCCTCCTGCCTTTTGTAGAAAGTGAGCCACAGACAGCCTTGGGGAACCAATATGGTTCCACCACCACGGCACAATGGGTGTGGATGTAAGGTAAATGTTCAAAAATGCTCTTCTTCATGCAGCCTCTGCAGACTGCTTGTGGAGCTGTTGACTCTAGTGATGGCACTTTTGAGAGAGGTGGTTTTGTTATGCTGTTTCAAACATTGCTCCATTTTGTGATCTGAGATGGGTAATGGATGTAATCTGCTCCCTCTTACCCAGTTTGGTGCAGGAGAGACAGTGGTTGCATTACTTTGATCCACAGATCTCAGATAATACACAGATACTAATGAAGCCACAGCACACCCAGCTAGAGTAGGTTTAAACTTCAATGCCATTAGAGATGGGACATGTACAACTCAAACACATTATGCTTAGCACAACATTTTCCTGCTTAATTAAAAGGGAACAAAGGCAAAACACGGTAAAGATTATTGCTATGCAGTAATAGCTTGTCAGCTTAAGGTAAAGGATTGCTTTCACTGTCTATGCTTCATTGCTTAGGAGCAAAATCCTGACCAATTTAAGGGTGTGCTTAAAGTATGCCTTACTAATCCAGATACTTTATTCCTGTGGTGAACAGGAATTAATGTTGCTTTACTTGAGTGTTTTGTCCTTCTTCCAAATAATGTTAGTCCTAGTTAGTATGGAGGCAAAAAAAAAAAAAAAAAAAAAAAAATCAACCTCAAAATTCCATTCATTTTCTTTAGGTCTCTCAATTTCATTTACAGTGTCATTTTTCTCAGTGATGATGCAGCAGAAATAAAGCCCTGCTTGGCTGGTTTGTATCTCACCTCACTGCGCTGTTCCATCTCTCCCTGCTTTCCTCCTGATTTACAGTTTCTGGGGTTATCCCACCACATCAATCACTGCATCCTTCAGCACTGGGGGAACTGGAGGAAAATGCAAAACTGCCCTGTAAAGAATGACTGGTGTTAAATTTCTGTCTGCAGAGACAGAGATAAAATTTGGCATGTGAGGCATCTTAGCTGGGAATGACTGTTCTAACTTCATTAAACTATGAATACTGGATTCAGAGGGGAAATGATGCCTCCTTTAAGGGAACTTATAATCACTAACACAGCTTTTTCCCTAAAGGAAAATTTGTATGATGTTGGGGTCCCTCCCCTGCCATGTAGCCCTGAGGGGAGGCACGGGGTTTCCCTGCCCCTGCTCAGCCTCGTTCCCCATTGGTTGGTTTGTGTTCCCCTGCGCGGGCAAAAGCAGCTCGGGCCCCGACTGTGAGAGTCCCCCAGCAGAGCCCGGCCATGCGGCTGGGGAAATAAACATCTCTGAAACATCTAGCAAGAATCCGTCCGTATATATTTGTTTCTTTTCCACGGGACTCCTGGTTTGATATAGGCGTGTTGCAGTATCCCCGCTGCAACATATGGTGGAGAATGCGGGCAGAACGATCCCCGTGACTGATTTGTGTGAGTAAACCCTGGAAACTTTGGATTCCTCTTCTTGGTTTTGTTTTGCTATTGCATATCTGGACTATGGAAGAATCGTGGGAAATGGGGCTCTCTGAGCCACAGAAAAAAATGTATCTAGAAGTAAAAGGGATCCTTGAACAACAAAACAAAAAAGTATTGGAACCGGGAGATCTTGAACACTTTTTTATCTGGCTTTTCAAAGAGTTCCCCTATATTTCTCGAGACTTACTTTTTGATATCAAACCTCCTGGATATTCTCAGGAGTGTTTCTGGAACGAGATCTGTGATAAGCTAAGGGATGGACTAGCGATAGAAGCTCTCCGTGGATCCTTTATAATCAGTGACGCTCTTCAGGAGCATCTGTATGATCCCATTACCCCTAAAGCAGAAGATCATACTTCTCCCGTGGCCGAGACCGCGTGGCGGCCACCCCAGGAGTGTATGACTGCAGCTGTGCCAGCGGAGGTGCCTGTGCTGGATGTGCCCGGCCCCCTCGGGAGCGCGCGCCTTACCGCGGACCCCATCCCTGTCTCGGGGTCCCCGGCCACGCGACTGCGAGTGAGGGAGCGATGCCGCAGGCGCCATGGGTGCCGTGGGCCACGAGCAGCCAGGAAGCGGAGGTCAGCGTGGAAGCCCGCTCTGTGCATACGGCTCAGAGAGCCCTATGCAGGGAGAAGCGGCGGTTTCCACAGCGACACGAGAAGCTGTGCAGTGCAGCGCCGAGCCGAAACGAGGCCGCTCTCAAAGCAGCGTGGAGTTTGCGGAGCGGAGCCGCACAGAGCCCAGACAGGCGCTGGAGCGGGGCCGTGCAGAGAGCGCAGAGCGGCCGCGGCGCGGGGGCCTGACCGAGACGTCGGAGTCGGCGAGGCGGCGGCCACGCGGGACCAGCAGCCACGACAGACACGCAAGCACGTGATAGGAGACGTTCTAGCAACGAAAGTCACAGGAACTGTGAAATGGTACAATGTGAAAAACAACTATGGATTTATAACACGAGATGATACAGGGGAAGATTTATTCATCCATAGAACTGCCATTAAAAGGAATAACCCTAAAAATTACCTGCAAAGTGTAGGAGATGGGGAAGTTGTTCAATTTGATATAGTGCAAGGAAAGAAGGGTTTACAAGCAGCGAATGTTACTGGGCCTGGAGGTATTCCCGTCAAAGGCAGCCGTTATGCACAAAATTATAAACAATATCCATTCCAGCAATTTCCCTACCCACAGCCTAATTTCCCCTTTTACCCTATACCCAATATGAACCCTTTCCTAAGTTTACCCTATCCCCAGTTTATTCCCAATCCGTTTTTTCATCCATGGTTTCCCTCACAAACCCCTGCCTTTGCCAATTGTTTCCCCAAAAATCCCTTTCCGATGCCGATGGGGGGATGAAAAGGGGGAGGAAAGAAATTAAACCCTCTCCTGCCTCAGTTTCCCCACAGGCATGTCCAGAGAGTTCTGTCTCCCTTCTGTCAGCCCTGAGATGTTCCACAGAATTTGTTTGGACATTTAAAGACTCAGGAGGGTGGCTTGTTTTGTTTTGAAACTGTTCTTGTTATGTTTATCCAATTGTCTTCATTCTCCTTTTATTAAAATAAAACGGGTGAGATGTTGGGGTCCCTCCCCTGCCATGTAGCCCTGAGGGGAGGCACGGGGTTTCCCTGCCCCTGCTCAGCCTCGTTCCCCATTGGTTGGTTTGTGTTCCCCTGCGCGGGCAAAAGCAGCTCGGGCCCCGACTGTGAGAGTCCCCCAGCAGAGCCCGGCCATGCGGCTGGGGAAATAAACATCTCTGAAACATCTAGCAAGAATCCGTCCGTATATATTTGTTTCTTTTCCACGGGACTCCTGGTTTGATATAGGCGTGTTGCAGTATCCCCGCTGCAACAGTATGACAAATAGCTTGCAAGATAAATGAGGTATTTCAATGGTAATTCTATGTTGTCCTCCGCCATCCAAAGGCAAGTGCAGGTAAACAGGAGGGCGATGAAACACAAGTCTGACATTTCAGCACATTATTAGCTACGTGCGGGATATGCAAAGTATCCTCAAAATACAGAAAGCCCCTGCTTGGAAGTACAGCCTGAAAGCTGCTCTTGAGCTTTGCCTTACATTTTAAGATAGCTTCCCTCTCTCACTGTGGTATTTCCATTTCCAATTAAAGGCACTTTATGCTAAAGTATCAATTTTTCAGTTTCTCTTCTCTGCCAATCACTTTTTTCTCACAGCAGTTAACATCTGTTTTCTGTCTGTGTTGCTTTTTAAAAAAAAAAAAATTATCATGGGTATGGACAATATTCCCACTGCAGATATCCTTTCCCATCTGAAATATAGTGGAAATTCAACTCTGGCTCAGATGCTCAGATTTCTCTATTATGATAGGAAAAGTGGAAAGTCCAGACATAAACATGCCTGAACTTCAAGTGCATTTTGTTTTCCCAGTGTTGTTCTTGGTCTTACATGAATTTTAACTTGCTGATTCCAATAGAATTATTTCTGGCTTAGACTATTTTGACGGAAAGGAGGAATTGATGCAAATGCATTAAAAAAACCCCCTAAAACTGAGATACTTTGATACCTATGTGGTCAAACCCTAGAATCTTTTCTTAATTCTTAGTAATCAAATATTTTATTGAAATTATATACTGCTTTGGATCAAGTAAAAACTAAATATAACATTCCAAAATTGGCATATATACACAGAGTTAGGCCATAGGTTTTTTCTCTGCATTCAAGAGAAGCAAAATCTTTATAATTTCTTTAATTTTTTTTGTTTTGTCAAGTTGTTACTTTCTTTTAAATTGACAGTTTCAGTATGTTACTTAGAAATTTTAAGTTTGTTGAAAGAAAACTGTTAACTCTTCTTTAGTGTCTTTTTCTTCCTTTCTTACAAGCATATGCACAAATACATAAGATATCTCAGATGTGCAAGGAGTCAGGCCAATTATGAACATGAAATTAATATGATATATATGATGACTGATATGTCATGAATAAACTTATAAAATAAATAATAAATAATAAAAATATAGATAATGAATAAACTTAATCTAGGAAAAGAATGTCAAAATTCATAGTAGAAAAAAATGCTAGAGCAAATTAAAATCTTTCTACCTCCTCCTTGAATAAAGTTTTGTCATTTAAATGTTGTTTCTCACCTTTTGAATGCTGCCCAAGTCACATAGATGCACAAACAACACATTAGTTCTAGACCAGAAACATATCCTAATATCTCACCTGCATATTTCTCTTTTGATTACTAACGTGCTCACATGCTCTTTCTGGATGTGACCCACATTATATTTTGTTCAGGACACTCAGTCTGCTTTCTCCCTGCTTAGAAAATTACCTATGTGATTTTTTTTTTGTTGTATACGAAAGAAGAAAAATGGTTAAGAAACTGGTGTGGTAAAGTAGGATCATATCTCCATATTTTGTAGAAATAAAACTATGTATTATTCAGTTTAGAATAAACCAACCCAAAACCCAGCTTTACTGAGCTCAGGAGACTGGATCAGAAGAGTAAGTGATATAGCTGAGGCAAAATGCTGGCCTAACCAGAATTTTGAGGTCAGCACTTGTATTGCTGAATAATGGGTGCCCTGGGACCAAACAACTCTTGAGTGGCTTGAGTCCACACTGCTCAGGAGTAGCTCCCTCCAGATGAGACTTTTCTTGTGTGGAGTTAATTGGAGCACAGTGGAGAGCCTGGGAAAAAGCCAACAGTTTTGCAATGGCAGGGGTAAAGGTCCAGGCTTTCTCCCTGGCTTTCTGCACAGGGGTTCAGAAGTAGCCTTCCACAGTGGTTCCTTCCAACGTCCAAATCCCAGTGAGCCCAGAAAAAACCAAAAGGCAAAATGGCCTCTGTACCTCTCAAGCTGCACTTGGTAATGCCAGAGACCCCCAAACGATCTCACTGCAGCATTGCCAGACAAGGAACTAGAAAGAACAATTTATTCAGTAACAGAGAATGTGTGATTTATATACAGCCTAATCCAATATTAACAAAAATGAGATCTTGGCAGTTTGAAAGCTGAGGGGGAAAAAAGGGAAAAGGTGAAAAGAGTGGGGTATGTGTCAATCAAAAGCACAAGAGGTGAAAAATCAAGGTAGTTGTCATGGTATGCGAGAGCTGTGACAAAGATTTTTCAGAACTCAGGATCTGTAGAAGGTGAAAAGATACATACCTAAAAATGTTACAGATGTGTGAGAGGAAAACAGAGAAGAAAACAAGAGAGAGGAGATCCATTACAGCAGAAACATACTCTATTTCCATGTTGTACATGTTGTGACTGGGAAAAGGCTTCAGGCTCTTCTTTCATAGCACTTCTCTCCACCACTAAACTCGCTGCTGACAGCTGGGGTTTTTTTTTGTTCCATATAACCCTGAGCAGGTAGAAAGATTTGGACTCTGCTTATACTAAAATGAGATTTCCCTTCCTGAAACTTCTGTTTAGGCTTAAACTCAGGTTGGTTGACATTCAAATGTTTTTGGTGAGTTTTTTGCTTCTGTGGTTTAGTCTTCCTTTCTTGGGACAGTTCCCTTAAGAAACTGGTTTGTGGAGACTTAGCAGCTGTGAAACAAAAGGTTAGTGTTGGGCACAGATATATGAGTTCAGAGCAGATCATTCTCTGTGAACCCATGTCTTAAACCTAACCCATCACCTTGCTAGTTGAAATAACAGAAGACAATTAGGAAAACCTTGACATGGTAAAAGCTATTGGTGGCTTTTTTTGGTGGTTTTTATAAAATACAGCATTATGTGTACATTTTCTGGATTACAGTGTGATTGGGAGATACTTTCACAGCAAATTATCCAACAGCTCGGATAAAATATTTGACTTTTCAAGAGATGAGCTAGTCAGGTCATTGAGTATAGACCCAACTCCAGACTGCAGATACCTAAATTTACATGTCTCAATATGCCTACAGGGGAGCTAGATTGCTAATTTCTCATTACACTCACTGGTAACCAACACAATGAAAGGAGCCTTGAGAATTGTTCAACTCACTCTAATACAGATGCATTCAGCTAGGCTCCACTGACTGCATTAACTAGCTCCCAATTAGGTAGAAAACTGAATTAGGTGTTTAGTTCAACACCTGCTCCTAGATGTCTACAATACAGAGCTAAATCCCAGGCCAACAGTGTGATGCTACAATTAAAGTGACATAAATGCACCGATGTTTAACCAGTGAGATAGTCCTGTTCTTTCAAGCCAATAGCAGAGACTTCAAATTATTAAAAAGGTTTGCCTTTTCTATAATAACTGTAATAGGATTGGTCTGTATGCCACCTAGTAGAAGTAACAAGTGCTTAATTAAAGCTTAAGCAAATCTGATCATCTGCACAATAGGTGTATTGAGGGGATAATGAAGATTATGGTCCACAATGCCAAATAGAAATTATTGGGAAACTTTTAAGGAAAATCTTACCAAACATAGTTCTTGCTGTGGGAGTAAAACAACACTCACAACACCCTGTTTGCAAAGCCACAATAATGGATGGAGAATGGGGGTCAAGCTGCTTTTGGTGTTGAAAAATGCTGAAAACAACCTCACTAATCAACCCCAAAGGTAAACATCCTGTGGAAGAATGTTTCCTGACAGAAAGTAGCACTGGTGAGGATGTTGGAGACAAAGTATCTCATAAAGGAACCAACAAGTGACAATACTGATAAGTTATCTATATCTACGGAGGCGACACAGCTGGCCTGGAGATGTATGACCAACAGTCAATCACTTTATACTGTAAAAGCCTCATCTCCCTTTTAATTAATAATATCTTCTAACAAATCCCTTCTCAGAGTGTGTGTGGAGATTCCTCCCTTGAGTAGGGATGCCCCTCAAGGTTCCTCCTTGAGGCTGAGTGAAAGATATTTACCCAGAGTCCTTGGTATGGGGGAGTAACACCAATTTCTATTTAATAATGGTTTTTGATAGCTTTAATATAATTGCTTCAATATTGCTTCAAAAATAATGCACTATACCAGTAGTTATAACTACCTCTACTGTGTAGTAAATATTTCTGATTAACATCTTTTAGTCTAATAATTATCATAATCAATTTAAATAAATTATTTTATTTATATAAATATATTTTGGTTGCCATTCTTGATCAAAGTTATACAAAGTTCCAATTACACCTATCTAACCCTTTAGACATAAACCCTTGACAAAGTCTGGGGCTAAGATTGGATCCGGCAACACCCGGGCTCCTCTCTGAGATGGAGTTCAGAAAGTGAGGAGGTCCTGCACCTCATGACTCAGTGGGAGGCTTCTCTAATAAGCTTTGTCTGAAGCTCTCTTCCCATAATATAAACAGCCTCTTTGAAGTAAAAGTAGCCTACATATATATATATGCACACAGTGTTGTAGACATTTTACAGTGGGATACATAAAAGAAAAAAGGTTTTGATTTAAATATAACTTCTTGAATTAATTATTAGAAGATTTTAAATTAATTAATAGAGTATTTATTGCTTAATTTATTTTTCCTTGGAGTTCTTCTATGCTTCTAGAAAAAAATTTCAGGCTTTCCTTTGCCTACATCCTAATCTGTACATTAACTGGTATTTTCTTTTTATGGTGTTCATAGCAAAAGAAGATTTAGCATTTCTGATCTTTGTTTAAGTAGGTGATACATTTCTAAAGGTCAAGAGTGGAAGCACAAAACTTTCCAGAGCTACAAGTTTTTGTTTTGGAGGAAATGTTACTTTAGTATTGTGAAAAGATGAGCCTGGGATTGTGCATTTGCTCATTCAGGATGGATACAGCTCTTTAGCTTTCAGTTTCCCTTGTGCATTGCCAGTGGCTGAAATACAAAACAGGAGAATAATCCTGACCAGTATGGAATAGGAAAATAGAGAGAGAAACATACAGCTGTGGAATGAAGGGAATTCTCTAGCGTATATTTCTGTGATAATTTAGGCTTTCAGTGGCAAAGAAAAAACCAGCAGAATCCTGGTATAAAATATAAAAACCAAAGAATATCAGTTAGAAATTGTCCTTAGACTAATTAGAGTCTGGAAGGATTTTAATGGTATTTTAAAATCTTGATCAAAACCACTAAAAAGTCTCTGGATTTTTCACTTTTAAATTGCAGTTAATGTGTTCCTATCAAAATTGATTATTTTCTAGGGAGCTAAGATAAATAATGCAAATAATACCAAACAAAGAATGCAAAAGGGATCACACAGACAATCAGTAGCATTTTTAGTGCAAATTCTGTTTTGTTTTGCTCAGCTTGTGGACAAAATTAACATATCTAAGGCAAAGGGGGAGGGAGGAAGGAAGGAATGAAAGGAGGAAGGAAGGAAAGGAGGAAAGAGGGAAGATACATCTATTCTTTCTCCCCGCTGGTGACAGACTTTAACAGGTAAATTCTGACTGCACTCATTCTCGTCATGGCAGACCAAAAGCAGACACCTGGAGGTCACTCACTTGGAAGATGGGAGCCAGTTCATAATGAAGATCCAATGCAGAGCGGGGTCACCATAAAGCTTTTTACTTTTTTGTTTTTGTTTGTTTGTTTGTTTTTGTTTTTGTTTTTCCAGATCAATATACCAAGAATCTAAATTTAAAAGAAGACAGGGTACGAGAACTGCAATTTGGTGTAAATGAAGAGGTGATGTGGAGAGACACAAGAGGAATATAATAACCATGACTCTGAATTCAGAGTTATTTATATCAGAATGATTTAATGGGGGCAGCATAGGAACAGGAGAGTGCGATATCATAGTAATTTCTGGTTCAAGGCTCTTTAGAAAGCAAGAATAAGTAAGGTGAGGCCTCCCAGTATGAATCACACAGGATCAACACAGGATCACAGAATGGTTTGGATTGGAAGAGATCTTAATGATCATCTGGTTCCAACCTCCTGCCACGGGCAGGGATACCTTCCATGAGACCAGGTTGCTCCAAGCCCCTTCCAGCCTGGCTGTGAACATTTCCAGGCAAGGGTCAGCTTTATCTTCTCTTGGCAACTCGTGCCAGTGCCTCACTACCCTCAGTGAAGAATTTCTTCCTAATATCTAATGCAACCCTACTCTCAGTTTAAAGCCATTCCTCCTTGTCCTGTTGCTACGTGCCCTTGTAAAGAGCAAAAAAAGATGTTTATCACTAAGGATGTAAGAAACTCCCTCAAGGAATTGGTTTTTATTTTAAAACAAGAATATTGGATTCTAAGTCTAGGTCAAGCTTTGACAATAGGAAATAAAAGTGGGGAAAATAAACTGTCACAGACTGCATAATTAGCCACTGATGTAAGGTGTAGGTGGTCACGCTCAAGACTATCATCTGCTTCATTGGTTACAAAGATGCTAGTCAAAGTCATGGCCCTCCTGGGAAGATGGTGGTGCTGAGGTGCTTGTAGTGGGACATGCAGGTCTTCTTATAGTCATATGAAATATTAATATTTACATTATATGCACACGTGTATTCTATTGTATTAAATATTTTATACAGTATATAGCTACATTAAATATAGTATTCACTGTACTAAGAAAGATTAATGACAAGGCTATTTTTTTATGAGCTCCTTTACTTCACAATGGAGATAATGACTGCCAGCTGCCCAATGCACTGAAACACTTCACAGAGCAAGGAGCACCGCAGCAGCAACAGGTGAGAGCAGCCCTCATCTGAGCACTGCTCAGCTCAAACCAGACTGATGCACATCCCCTCTTGTGAACAAGGAAATCAAGCCCACTGCTCACCTCATTTTGTAGATTACACTTCTACAGACTGGAAAACAACTGAGAAATCAAAGGGAGAAAAAATCCAGAGTCCTGAATGTTGTTATTTCAGTGTCACTTTGCAGAGTGCTGTCTCATTTTAAAATTTGCAACAATTCCTGTTATTGCTGTATTGCATGCAACTACTCCTTTCTGCTCTATTAGAGCATATTTCTCTGTTATGCAGCTGTCTAAAATCTGCTTCTGCTTTATAGACAGATGCAAACAGCTGTTTAATGAATCTGTCATTTCCTTATCTTCTCCGTTTCTGCAAGCTTATTATTTCTAAGTTCTGCACTGTCTTTTAGAGACAATTCTTGTAGGAAGAATAAGTCACATTTTCTTCTGAATTCTAATATTTATGTCAACTTGGGGAAAATATCCTATCAACATTAAATCTTTAGAACTGAAAAAAACAAAGCGAGGGAATAAGTTGATGCATTAGACATTAAATCTGATGTGATGTTTTACAAGTTTGATCTCACAAGGAACATGTTGTCAAAGAAAATTCTACAGCTTGTTCACATGCTCATGAACTGAATGCCATTTCATTGCTTGATGGAAGTAATTTAGATTAATATGCTAAAATGCCATATATCATAGGCAAGCACTTTTGTCTGAGACCTACTGCATACAGTCTAGACTGATTTTTAAAAATACTGTCAGTTGCTGCTATAGTCTAGTACTCCTCAAGTTGACACATTTTGAATGGCAGATTGAGTATAAGAGTGAAATACACTTAAATGTGAAGATAAAGGAAAAGCAGGGATAAAAAAGAATGTAATTGTAGTGAGATTCAGGGAGTACCTAAAAATTATTCAGGTCTACAAATTGCAATCAGGATGAGAACATAAAGAAGCCTACTAAGGCATGGCCAGGAACGTTATATGTAAAAATCCTGTTTGAATTATATATGTGCTCACCATCTTTTTTCAAAAAAAATATAGCTGAACAGTTTTAAGAAAGTGAGTTATACTGCAAGAAAGTGATAAAGTTGATTTTCAGTTTAGGATTAGTGTTGAGGTCTTTTTCTCTTGAGAAAATGTGAGCCCAAGGTTTGAAATTGCATTTTACTGTAACTCGGACTCACAGTTGATTCCCATCTTCAAGAATCATATTTGAATTACGAAATTTGAAGCAGGAACAAGGCAGGGAAAACAATATATAAAACTGGATCACAGAATCATAGAATGGTTTGGGTTGGAAGGTGTTAAGGAAACTCTCCTGTCTGACTATCCAGGAGCCACTCTGACAGTCATACTTGCACCCCCTGAGCTGGGACTGAGGCCCCTTTGAGGCTACACACTCCACACTCACACAGTCACACCAGGGTTCCTTACCATCTCGACTCCAGATTTCCCATAGTAGAGTTCCAGATGTCCAGACCCTTAAAACAATTCAATCTTGGTGCAATGACTAAATAAAATAACAGCTCTAGCTGGCACCACCAAGTAGGGAGATGAACAATGAAACTCTGGGATTTTATCCTCTCAGCCAAAGCTCAGGTAAGTGTGGATTCCTCAGCTCCTGCTGTGTCTCTGTGTGGTCACTTGGAGGGGTCACGGGTGTCCTTTATTATGTGAAGGCTTGGCTGTTCACTGTCTTGCACTTGGACTCCTGCACCCCAGAGCTCAAACTGCAGCTTGAACTGCAGCTGCTCACCGAAGAACCCAGTATGAATGTGTTCCCCAACAAAAGAGATCTTTACAGGTCTTGTAGTCCAGCCCCCCTACCATAGGCAGGGACATCAACTAGGCCACATTGCTCAGAGTGCCACCCAACATGACCTTGAACATTTCCACAGACAGGACATACACCACCAGTCTGGGATCCCTTCTGACTAAATAATCAGTGGTTTCTTGATTGGATGCAGCCTGCTTATTTTTTGGGTGACTGCAACCATATGTCTTTGGGTTCAATCAGCTCGTGAGACTAATCAATGACGATTCATCAAAGTGATGCCTCTGCCTCTAAGTGCTCTTAGGGGGTACAGATGCACCACTTGCCACCAGTTTGCCCTGGGACACTCATTCCAGACTACTCATAAATTAATTTTTAAAAAATTAATTTTCCCACCTTTCCTATATTTTAGCTCATCTCCGTATCAAGACATGGGCAATTTGTGGTAAGACATCTGTTCCTATGTTTTTCTATCATGAGCGCAGTCAGACTGCAGCAGAAGAGTTTCTCCTCTTCCAGCTTCTTCTCCCCTTTTGCCAAATCATTTTCCTCCCTTGGCCAGTGTGCTCTTTCATGATTTATGTGGCTTTTGCAGACTCTCAAATACTAGTTCTAGCTGCAATATCAATACTTCTGATTTTTCTGCTACTTATCTTTCAAATGAATGTTCCAGTCCTGCAATATAGTGATTGTTTGCAATCCCAGTGGAGATACTGAGATTACTCACAGGGGAGGGGTTACAAGGGGGTCATATCTTCCCTGTCTTTTTATATGCAAACTTGAGGCCAGTCTAATTTTCAGATAATCTTTCACCATTGGAAAAACAGAACTATGAAAATAATGTCTTAAAAAGTGCAAAAATATTGAGTAAAAATAGTACATGTACACACTGGGGTACATTATTTGGAAACACACAAGGCAACTAGAAAATCCAAATTTTTTTTTTTTTTTTGGTGGCTTAAAATCTGTTTTGATGAGACTAGGAGGGATGCTGTGAAATGATATACAGGTAGTGGCTAGCACAAAGAAAGATGCTAGGCCACCAAATGAGCTAGGGCTTGTTTGGCTTAAACATGGCTAACTTCTTCTCATCAGAGCTGGAATCCCTTTATCCCAGCTTGCAGGTCTTTGACGCACACATCTGAAGATAAAGTAATCCACTGTCCTGTTTCCCTTGTAGTCAGCAGAAATGAGGTCACTTTCAGAACGTGATCTGTCTCACCTATCTTGGCAGTCTGTTTTGGATGAGATACTTTCAAAGCACTTGTCCCTCTCCTTGGACTTTAAGGCAACCTGAGTGACCAGCTCTGATCCAGCTGTCAGTAGGTGGTTGAGATGACTCCTGTCAGGTATCGTACTGCAAACCAATGTCCTGGTTCGTGGTCTTTTACTAGGAAAAGCACGGCTTGCAATTTCCTAGACAAATTTATTTTAACTCACTGATATGGCAGCACCAGAGAATGACATATAATTGCTGCTCAGAAATAGATACCTAATTTTATGAGCATTTTTTAAAAATTGCTCCCTGTATTTTATTTTTTTGCAAAGTTTAAAAAATCTTATTCATATATTAAGTACCGTCTTACATTCTTTAACTATTCAGGTTATTTTAAAATGAAATCTCTATATTTTCTATGGAAATAATGGGGATGGGGGGTAAGGGCAAAGAGCTATTTATCACACAGTTTTCTCTCAAAACTTGTAAAATAACTGCATCATACTTGGAATAATTGTTTTATATGGTAAACTACAAAGCAAAGAAAATATCAAATGACATTCCATACACAGAAATAAATTATGATAGCACTGCAGCCAGGAAGTAAGACAGGACTTTATCCCCAGCTCATAGTGAAGCACCTCCATTGACATAATTGACCTCTAAGTATGAAATTGCATCATCATAGCAGACTCCTTAACTTCCTCCCAGTTATTATATGCCTCTCAAATTTTAATTATAAAAGACTCCCAAATTTTGCTTAGTAGTATTTTGCTGAACATGACGAATAAAATTGTTCTTGCTTTATGACTTATAAGTATAAAATTTTCTATGTGTTTCATTAGGTTTGAGAAAATTTTTGAAATTAAATTAGTAATGAATTGAACTTAGATTAACACAAGCTAGAAGAAGAAAAAAATACATTTGACATGGTAAACTGAAGCAAAAGAAAGATGTTATGGAAAGATACGATTTGTGGCTAAAGCCTTTTTTTAGAGGTTCACATATATATTGATGCTCACTAACCTGTGAGTGGTCTGGCCTATATTCTCAGCAGGTTTCTTCTCATCTCTACCATTTATTTCTTGGAATTCAGAGAAGATTTGGAAATGGATAAAAGGATAATCCTTGTCAGCTACCTAGGAAGAGATACACATTCAGACTCAGATATTATTCTACCAGTTATAGCCCCACACAGCCCTCAGTAAACTCATTTTATCTGAGAGCTTATTTCAAATAAGTAAAGAGACTAACAAAAATTACTTGGTTAAAAGGTAATATTTAAATTATTTTTCATTCTGCTTTCATCGATCAGAAGTAATCTCTTTCTAAAAATATTCCTACTGGGAAATGAATGAGGTTTAGCTATTTGTTCATAAATATGCTACAATAAAAGTAAGGAAATTATATATTCAGGTCATTTGAAGATGATCACAGAATCCCAGAATTGATGACATATCTAAAGAATGGGAATTGCTCAGCAGGGGAGTTTCAGTAATACATCTCTGAGTATCCCAAATAATATGTACATTGGCTTTCAATGATAGACTACATTTACTGTTTTATTAGTCATTGTTCTTTTATATCAGAATTTTGTAACACTTTAGTTACTATTTCAGTATTCAAAATTTGAAAATTTGTATTTGTGTGGACTTTTGTTGCCATTTTTCAAAATTATTGGTTTCAATTTTTTCTGCAGGGGTGGGGGACAGTTTAAAATAGGTCCTGTAAAAATCTCAGTACAGAAATAAACTACATGTCTATACTCTGCCAGATCAGCACAACAGAATATTTTAAACTGGAGTTACTGGGGAAGTCTATAAAGTTGTGGGTTTAATATTTGCTCTACTTCAGACAAAATCTGAAAGGTGATAAATTGTGACTTTGTGTCTATTAGATTTAGATCAATTTAAGGGTGATTTTACCCCATTAAGGGTGCCAAGACAGGGGTCAGTTGTATTTTGGTTTATGAGAAATAAGGAAAAGCATGATCTGTCAGGTAGCTAAGACTAAGTCACAAGCACTGGGCTAAAGAGTTGCTTTGCATGATCTCAGGATCCTGTCTGTGGGTCATGTCTCTCCACTTCACAGTCCTGGCTCAAGGTAACTCCTGGATACTGACAGTCCCAACATCTGTAAAATATTAGGCACTGCACAGCTTTGAAAAGGGGCACATCAGTAACTCAAATCTCTCAGCTATTAACTCAGGCAGTTAACCTAACTAACCAGGGAAGGTGGTTTCACCAAGTTTTCCTTTTCCTTCTTTTTTTTATTTTTACTCACACCAATCTTGGTAAGATCTTGGGTGAACAGTGCTCCAGCTCTTACAGTTTTGGAAAATAAACTATTTATCTTATTACTTCTAGTCACCCTGAATCCAGTACTGTACTTTGTGTGGAACCAAGAGGCAGATTTTCAGAGAGTTTCACAGGTGGCCACCTTAATCCTGTGTGTTGTCAGTACCATGGGTTTAGCAAGTAAGCCCTGAGGCTTCTTTTGCATTTGTTTCATGATGAGCTGATACACCCTAATGGCTTGTCTCATCATCTCCCATCTGGTATATATTTTCTTGGCTAGTTGAGACAGCATGTGGTTTACTTTTCCACATGTTCCTTGTTCTTTTTATACCAATAATGACAGAGTGTCATAATAATAGAAATAAAAAAACCCAGCAATTTGCCCAAAAGTGAGACCACTGATTTCTTTACTAATAGACAGTTTTGGCTTAATTTGCCTAAGACTTTGTGTGGTTTGGTCATGCTGACAGTGGTGGGGATTTTCCAGATGCAAAGGATTATGAAGTCTTGGACAGCACTGCCATTTCCTGCAGTTTTTACTAGGAAATTTACAGAGCTGGCATCACTAAACAGCCCAGGTCTCATAGTCACGTGAAAATTGAATCTTCCATTTCAAAAACTAGTTTCAGCTGTGGAATAAACATGCAACACCTTTTAGGGGTTGAATGATACGACTTATGTTAAATTGGCTCCACAAAATTTCTTCTTCCCTTTCATTTTTTCACGATAGAGACCAAAAAACCTGCCTGTAAAAATTACTAGTTTTCTTTGTTCCTTCACCACCCAGATTCACTGTAGTCACTACATTGGCTAAGACTGCTCATCCGTGTTAGTTCCACATCCCAAGTTTGGCACTATTCAGTGTTACAGTTAACTGGGCAGCGATTTAGTTTCTGACATCTATTAAAAAAGAAACACAAAAAAATCCAATAAATAAAAGGGCCCAAAACAATAACGCCATAAAATCTGTTTTCTTTAAAAATATTGGAGGTTTCACTTAATGTGTTGCAAATAATTTTTTAACTTTCTGAAAGTCATGACCTCATGTCACCTTGAGTCACCAGGGGAAAACAAAAGGACAAAAGAAAAACTTTGTTAAAAACATGAATTATGGACTGAAAAATAATTCAAAAATGTTAATGTTCATCTTGCTAAAAAAAATCCTATATATTTTTATTAGCTTGCACCTCTCACTCCAGAGGAAGAGACAAGGAATCCTGATAGCTAGTTTTGGGTCTATTAGCTCTTAAATCATTATGGCTCCCATTTTCAGTAAGTTTTCAAGGCAGAATTGCATCTGGTGAACATTTTTTCTCTTCAGTATTGGAAATATAAATAAAAAATAACAAACTGCTTGGCTAAACCCTCAAAGGCCAAGCAAGGATGGCAGACACTACAAAGCAGTATTTACAATACTAATGAGGCATCAATGACTAATTGCTCAAGGAAGCTTACTTAAGAGTCAGTTCACAGCTGGTAATGAATGATTATAACAAAAAGAATTGTGAACACTAAAATCAAAATTTAGTAGAAATCTCCTTACATTCATATTTTACAAACTTACAAGAAGAACTGTTGTTAATTCTTTTTTTTGTGTGTGAGAGAGTGAGGGCTGCTTTTTGGTTTTGTTTTGGGTTCCAGTTTTTTTTTTTTTGCACTTGGATTCTTGGGAATTTAGATTTGTCTAGACCAAAAAATTGGATCTTAATTTGGTGCTAAAATAGAGCATGTAAGAATCATATCATGGAATGTCACTTGTGAAAACAAAAGTATAATGGAAGAGGAATAGATTTTACTTCTTTTTTCCCTTTTTTTCAGGTTTCAAAAGTTGAAGTTCATCTCATAATTTTAAAAAATTTCTTCCTCACCTGCTCATAGTTAGTTCCTTCACTTTATATTCGCAATTTCCTTTCAAGAAGTCATGCTAACATAATCATGTCCAGTAAATAACAGCTAAAAGGAAGAATGCATAATGAACTTCCAATCTCACAGTAGCTCAAGTGGAAATGTTTTTAGTCAGAGTGCTTAAAGTAGTTGAGAGGAGATAAACTGAAGATAAATTTGACATTTTCAATAAAACCTTTCCAGATCCACTTTGGTATCTCTCAAACAGCTGAGATATTATCTTCTTTTTTTCGTTTCCTGCTATTTCTTTCACCATTATTGCTGTAAAATAATATTTGATACGTGAGAAACAAACTATTTTCTTTTGTGCTTGAGAATGATGCCAGAAGAACATCCACAGAAACTAATACCTTATTAATCTACCTAGCAGATGCAGACAGGCTGAAATAGGAAACTTAATTCAGTCTCTTATTTTACCTTTCTAGGGATTAATATAAAATAGATCAAAAATCCCCAAAACCATAATATACCAAACCAAAAAGAACCCCAAGAATATCTTATCCATAGATTTACAGTTTTAGATATGTGCAAGAGTTTATGAAGGGTTTTTTTGACTTTTTTTTTGGTTTTGTTTTTTTTGTTTTGTTTTTGTTTTGTTTTGAAGCTACCTTGACTGGTTTGCCAAAAAACCTGAGCAGAATTCTTCAGAGCAACCAGCCTTAGTTGATATTCTCTTTCAGACACACTAAAAACTATTATAATTCTACCTTTTAAAGAGTCAAGCTGTGAGCAATATAATTTTCAAAATGGGAAAGAAGGGTATACAATGGTTATGGGCAATCTGTTCTTGTAACTTCTATAATCAGCCAAGATGATGAGCTATGGCCTTCCTCATTATAACAGAGAATCAGATTTACCTCCGCAAAAAGAATTGGCAACACTTAGCATTTATATAGCCTTTTATCTCTTAAAGCTCTTTAGAAATATTAACTAATTACAGGCAGAGAGGCAGAGTTTTGAGGCTTCCTGAAAAAACTACCAAAACCTAAAATTCTATGAAGGGACATAAAATTCCTACAGGGAAAAGAGTCCTGGAAATGCATCTCATTTATACTTAGAAAGTTGCTTGAAGAGAAATAAAAAATATTTCAACTGCATTAAAATCAGTCCTGTTACAATAGTGTATTTAATATTTTCAATTGCTCTGTGATTATTTCCAATGAAAATTTTTGGTCATGAAGGTATCAAAAGTATTACCTGACATGGGTAGCTTTACTTTAATTTAATTTGGTCACTTGAGATGGTTTTTTTCCCTAAGTCTATACTGCATTATTTATGTGTGAGCCATTTTGTTTAGTGAAGAACAAAAACTTAACTAGTAGAGCTTAAAGGTGTAACTGCTCTTTTAAATCATTGGTATGGTTTAATATGCTAGGTTGGACAATCATTTCAAGCAGAAATATTAAACACAGAAGTAAAAATGTTAGGGTAATAACATGACAAAAATTTACAAGGTTTTTAAGGTACTTGAGTTATTTTCCAGATGACAAATGGAATCTGTCAGAAATTTTTGAAATGATCATGTGAAAATGTCTTTTACAAGGAAATTCTGGGGTTTGAAGGAAAATTGTTGTGATTACTCTTTCTTTTACATGTAGGGAGATTTATATTTCTTACCAGATCTTTTATCCAGTAATATGTCCTTTCTGCCTGCTAAGGGATTGTAATGAGGCAGCTGTCATTTCTCTTCTGTTTGTATAGTGGAGTGCTATAAATCTTTTATTTTTTTAATTATTTATACCCTTATGCCTGTTTGAAAGCAGGCCAAAGAAATACTACTTACATTTTAACTTCCTCCTCAACTCTCCCACTACAGTACTCTCATATTTAAAATAAAATGTCTATGAGTAAATGAAAAAAAAATCCATTTGTTAGATAAGCATCTATTTTCAATCATAGTCTTCTTCCTAGAGCTTTGGCTGGCTGGAAATTTTGTATTAGAAGCAGGTTCTTCAAGTTTCTTTACTAGATTCTGCAGGTACTTCATGCTTAAATCCAGTATTGCTGAAACTCACATATCTGGGAATAGCAGTATTTATGGCTTGGGTCAGGCTAGCACCCAGTAGAAGGAAGTAATTTTGTAACCTGACAGATGTCTTAATCATATATTTTGCTATATGAGTGAGCAGCATCTGTATCCAGAAACATTTCCAAGACATTAATTCATTGCAAGCTTGTGTCTTCAGCCAAAGTAAACTATTATTTTTCTGAAATATCCTTTGCTTGTCACATTAATCTCTCACTTGCTTAGATTCACCCAAATACTCTTTGCTTATGAATCAATCTCATTTTAGCACTACTTCATCTTGGCAATGATGGTAGGGTTGCATCTGGCAGAAGACTGGGAGTCACTTTGCCTTATGTATGTCCTTCTGATATGTTTGTCTATGCATCCAAGGAGATGGATTCATTTTCATAAAGCCAGTGAAGGTCTGTCTAACCTTAGATACTGCAAGAATGAAATTTATTAAACTTTAGCATCAGCAGAAGCAACCATGCCAAGTGAAACAAATCCCAATGTACAATCTATTGGTCTCTTTTCCTTGAATCAAGAAAAAAAAGCCAATCATCAAAACCATAATGTGTTAGTGATAAAATGTCAATATAATTGCTATCCAGACAAAAGAAATGAAAGGTCTTAGGAAATAAAGGAAGACATTTTTTTCCCCTCCTTTTACCCTATTTCTTAGATACAAGGTCTGGGCAGGAGGCTGCACAAAATCTTAGATATTAGATGCTGACAGAGTTTCTGAACATCTTGCAGATGTTACTAGTTCATATGTTCTCAAAGATACTCATGAAATTAAACTCCCATTCATCCACTCTGAGTTCTATTTCCATATTTCTATAGATTATATCCCTGTGGAAATGGAAAATAAAAAAATTTGAACAGCATAAAAAAACCCCTTTAAACTTATAGATGGTTTACCTTATTGCAGACCTATGGTTTTCTTTTGGGTCATATAAACCTTCCTCAACAATTACTCCTCTACAGAAAATGAAGTATTTTGGTTTGTTTTGTTTTTCTCTCAGAAAGGTTTAAATTTACCTTCAAACCATTGACACATTTGCTCAGAGTTGAACCTACACCAAAGAAACACAATATAAGGATATGGAACAGCTGCACTAGGCTTTATTTGGTCTTTAGTAATTGCAGCGGTCAAAAGTGCTACAGGAAACCAAAAAAATACTGAATTGGGCTGCAAGTTGCAGGGATTATCCCAGCATGAAGCCTGACAGATGCTTCATCTCTTGGTCAGAAACAGATCTATGGCCTTCACTGTGAGAAACACTATATTTTGGCACCATGTAAGTGCTATTCCCATACTCTCAACAGCACACTGCACTGGCATAGAGCTACACTGTGTTTTATTGTGCATTCTTTACCACTTCTCTTTATGCTGAAACTCTTTCTATAGTCCATGAAATGTGTATCCATTGTAACAATTTGGGAAAAAAAGTTTAAAAACTAAAAAAAATTAACCAAACCCCATATTTCTCTCACAATTTTCCAGTTTGAACACAAAAGGCAAAGTAATATATTTCTCAGTGTAGAATTTTCTTCAGATTCAGAAAATCACAGAAAATATATGCATGCAGAAAAATGAGGAAAAAGTGGTTATTTTAATTAATTCCATGGTGCCATGAATATCATTAATTAAATGGTACAACTTTTTGACTGTAAGTAGTTGTTAATTAGTGGTTTCCAGTTTCTGGCAAAGCTCAAAGCCATTTCTTGTTATCTAATCTGCTCGTATAATATAGAGGGAAAAGAGTAAAAATCAGAAGACAGTATGAGAATGAACAAGATATGCCATACAGACAACTTTCCCAATCCGATTTAACAGCTTCTGTCATAATGTTAGTGCCACTGAAGATAATATCCTTGGGGGTGTTGAGTGTAGAATCATCCTCCTTTTTCCAGTTTGCTCTTTGCACAGCCTTACTTTGACTTTGCTGAACACAAAAAAGAGAGCTAATCATCTGTAAAATACTTAAAATTCACTGTTATGTAGTCAACGTCAGCTCTCCCAGGACTCAAAGCTGGTTTCACTGAAGTTATGTGTTCTATAATCTAGGATGACAGAGGGCTTTTGGCATGATCCCGTATGACTCAACTCAGTGGGAGTTTCAGCACTGATTTAAATGGAATGGGATTCATGAAAGCAAGTTAGAAACTCACTTCAGTACACCTTTACCTCTCTTTGGTTAGAAAACAATGCAATTAAAAACTGTTCCTCCTTTTGTGAGGGCAGTTGTCCTATGTTCACACCAATACTGCCATAAAAAAGAAACTCTCATGACTTCATGCCACATTATATTGAGTGTTCAATCAACACATAAAAAATAAACAAACCCAATCCCACACAGCCTGTCCTCAGGGTTTTACAGGATTTCCCCTCATGTTGTATGTTCTACTGTACAATGTCTCCAGCACATTACTGATGTTAGAGATTGAGGGTATAGACACCTATGAGAGTTCCCAACCTACAAATGCCTACATTTAATTTTCTTTCTCCACTGATGCTAGAAGCAAAGCTTATCATGACTTGAACAATGAAAACCTACAGAAAAAGCTGCCAGGAAAATCAATTTAAATCCCCAAAGTCTGAACAGACTACAACACACAGAAAAGGAAAGAAAAAGGGAGAAAAATGAAGAGGTCCAAGTCTGGTTTATTTTATCTGATAATGCTCCTATCCAGGTACCATATTCTTCACACAGCATCAAAAACTTACTGATTATTGGAGAGATTGGCATTTTACAGAAATAAGACAATCTAACCCTGCCACATGGGTGTGCTGCTGCAATTATCTGCTTTCAAACAGTACACTTCAGTGAACAACTTCTGTAAAGATTAAATGACTCTTTCTGTTCCCATCCAATTTTTCTTCTTCCTTGTGTTTTGTCATGTCATGCTATGTTCTGTTATGTACTGTTACATTGTTATGCTATATTATTTTCTAGGCCTGTAGCCCTTAAGGGATGTATAATGAAAATAGCAGCACAAATAAGAAAGCAGACAATACAAAACAGCGAGCATAGATTTAGGTAAAGTGACAGCTGCCATTACAGATAAGGTAATTCTCCTAAAAGGCTCCAGTAGAGACTTAAAAAATAGCCCACACTACCCAGCTGCCAAAGAAAGAAAAGGGCTTGTTTCCAGGTATTTTTCTACGATACGTTTTTTTTTTTTTTTTTTTTTTTTTTTTGTGGTAGGAGGATTGGTAAAATTCACAAAGAATTTATCCTTATCTTTCCCTTATACCTTCCTGTAAATAGCTGGGGGAGGGAGGAAACTAAAAAATCCTCTTTAAGGAGTATAGTTTTCTTTTCCTATAGATCCTCTAAGCCCAACTTGCTCCTGCCTTTTATTGTCATGTTCTGCAGAAAAAGAAAGCACAAGGAAAAAATGTGCCCAAACATGGTGAACTTTAAAATTCACATTCAGCCTTCTGTGAACATCAGTAATAAAGTGACTAGAGTCCCTCAAGCTCCACCTAAACATAAAGAAATAGTATTAAAGTAAGATAGAAATGGGGAGAAGTTAGGGAAGACTTCATCAAAATTTCGGGGATCACTCAGCCAGCTGAACCTATCTTGTCCCGCATAGGGACTCCTGTTGGGTTAGAACCATGATCTGTGGAGACTGAGTACTTTCACTGGGGGTTAAAGCTTTTCTGTGCATTTCTTTGAATATGTTTTTGCAGTGAGAGACCATCACTGACAATCCTTGAACCTTAACCTGTCATAATTTTATGTTAATAAAGAGCGTTACTACCTAAACTGTTGGTGTCACCCCTTCACAGGAGGTAGCCATCGCTGGCAGCGGGTCACATACTCAAATAAAGTGGGGAGACCCACTGAGGAGTCATAAAGTGAGGAGACCCACTGAGGGATCTCCCTTATGCTGTTGCTCTGTGTCCCTGAGCAAGTCAGTCGAACCGTCCTCTGATCCAGAGGACTTTTCAGTGAAGGGTCCCCATAGCGAGATTCTGATGGGTTGATGGCACAAAAAGGTCTCATCTTTCCTGTGGGCTGACAGAATAATCAAGCAGTAGGGCTTTGAGGAAATCTCCCTCCTTCACGTGACACATCCTTAACAGGGATTAATAGCCCAGAAGTATAAGCTGCAGCTGATAAATTTGAAGAAAATAACAAACTGATTAAGTAAATCAGAGCTGATCTACCTATCAGTGTAATTGGGTTGGATTTTCACTTGAAAGGTGGAAAGTTTAAGCAGCCACCTTAAAAGACCAAATTACCTTGGAATAATAATTACTATGAATGCTTCAAAGACAATGAAATCCAGCTTTGATCCGATTTGAATACTGTGAAGTTTGATAGGAAAGAGCAATTAATACACACTCTAAGGGGCAAACTTGAGGCAATGAAGATGACTGTGCTGCCTGGAATCCTCTTAATTTTAAATCCCTATATAATA
This sequence comes from Aphelocoma coerulescens, assembly GCF_041296385.1. Lineage (NCBI taxonomy): Eukaryota > Metazoa > Chordata > Aves > Passeriformes > Corvidae > Aphelocoma > Aphelocoma coerulescens. The sequence continues at coordinate 89,521,658 of NC_091013.1, read as the reverse complement.
TTACCTCATTAAGCTCTTGGTTTTGTTTTGCTGATTCTTTTTTCCTATGTTTTTCAAGTATTAGACATTTTAGTATAATCTTAGCTTTTATTTGTGCTCTAATATACTTCTGACAATGATGTTCATATGTTTCATCTCCCCCTCACAGATGAATGCCACAACTGTGAAATTAATGTGTTTTTTGTCATTCTTTAATACAGACTCGACTTACAAGAAATGTGTATGTATGTGACCATGTGGTATCTCTTCCACAGAGAGAACTAACTTGGAGTTCTCCTCAGATGGAAATTTTGACCCATTAGCCAAATAAGCACATCCTTTCCATATTCCATGCAGTGTTAGCCAAGGCAGATATCGCATGCACATATACACACACTCAGAGGGATAGGTGACTTAAAAAAATTTGTAGAAGGCCATTTTTTGAGGATGTAAACAAAAAAACAAAATTCAAGGAAATTGAGCTCTTAACTGAAGAGACCAATTTAGTTCTCTTCCACTTCATCAAATCAGCCACTCTACTGCAGTCATTGGAGTAGTTTTCAAGTGGGCAAACACCTGGCTGACACCTTTGGAAGGCAAATTTAAACATATAGAGCTATAACCTCTCTAAATCCAAGAAAACCCAAGCATTTTCACATTATTTTCCTATTTTTTCTTTAATAGCTGAGTATATTATTGAAACAACCTGTATGCCTACCTTAAGTTGTCTAATGATTCATCTAACATCAGAGTCACCATATTATGATACAAGCTTGTGCTTAAAAGAATTTTATATCAAAATAGAAAAAATATTTACGTGTGTTATATATATAATATTAATATTCTATATTAAATAATATAGCTAAATATATATGCATGTATACAGGATTTAATCTGATTCTTAAAATCACAGCTCTTAATCAGGCATTTGGTGATAGGACAGCCTCTTTTTTCAAATGTTATAGAAATTTAGAAGGTAAGAAAAAGCTTCTATGGGCAATATCATCTGCTGAGACACATGATTAGTCATCTGAAAGACTTGAACTGGAATAGTATCACCAGGCAACCAAACCTATTAACCTTTTTCCAGCAGCTGGCTAAATCTAAAAAGCTCAGCAGTATCAATTTTTACATTTGTACAGTCCTCAATGAAATGGAAGTAGAGTGATTCAAAAGGAAAATCATCTGCTGATCTACAATGGAATATTAATAGCCAAGCTTGGGAGAAAATTGTGCAGAAACACCAGCATGACTCTCCTGAATTAGGAATTTGAAGATAATTAAGCCAAAAATAGTATTTACATATTGTTAGGCACCCTCTCAAATGATGTGAGTGTGTATAGATGGTGGTAGTATGACAAAGAAAGAAGAGATTTAACCATATGTGTCAGGAATGGAAACACAAAATAGGTAAGAAACTAAGCCAGTGTAACTACATATAAAAAATATGGAGTTAAGAAGTTCTAGACCATTAGATTTAATGACATAGGAGTAAGCACTTTTAAAAGGCTTTACATACTGCAATGACAAGTCTATATTCAAGGAAAAGGGTGACACACATGTTAAAGGACAAAATCTGGCCCAAATTTTTTATATTACCCTTGTGCCACACCACATGTGCAAAGGGAAATACCAATGAAATGAATGGAAAATCACATGTATTCAAAATTGAAGAGTGGTTTGATACTAAGCTTTTTTTTCCTGCATACAATTAACTGCGAAAGAGACAAATCTATAAATGGCTTTGCTTTCCTTCCTTTTCCAACTTTTCCTTTTCCTTTCCCTTCTTCATTAGTTGTATACCCCTCTGAAAATAAATTGTAAAGTTCAATAAATCCAGCAAAGAGAAAAAAAATAGCCTTGCTCACAATGTCAGTCAAACTACTTATGCTTCTGGTATTTTTGGGCAGATTTTTTTTTTGGTCATTTTCACTCTTCTTTTTTTAAAATGACAGGTGATTATCAGCTCTGATTATCATTTGTATTCTTTGCTGTTAGCAGCTGTCAGGCTTCTTATTTTCAGTATGGATGACCTCAAATATCTAGGAAAGACTTATGAAATCAGTTTTTGAAGTCTGAAGAGCAAGAGACCTTCAAGTGGCACTCACATTTGCAGATGTCTGAATAGAGAAATTGATATTTTTCAGAATGTGAGCATGCTGACAGGCAAAGCTGAGCAGCCAGTATGTTTACCACTGAATGAGCATTTTCTACCTTACTACCCCAGGTCCAGGACACCAGCCCAATTTTTTTTTTTTTTTTACTCTTGAGCAACCATGAGTAATGCAGAAAAATACTGTTGTTTAACTTGCAATCTGCAACATCTAGAAGACAAGAACACTGTAAAGAGTGGATCTGAGCCTTAGTTCCTTCAGAAAGAAAAACCTGGAGAAAAGCATCAGGACAAAATGATGGCTTGGGGAAAAGAAATTCCCTTCCTGCTGTCTTACTGCTCACAGGAAAATTATGAGAGGTACTGCTCCTGTTGCGGCAAGTCTGTTGCATGTTAACAGATGTGCTGGCACTAAGAACTGCACTTTGTTCAGCCTGGAGAAGAGAAGGCTTTGGGGAGACCTCCTAGCAGACTTTCAGTACCTAAAGGAGACCTACAAGGTAGCTTGAGAGGGGCTTCTCACAAGGACACATAGTGATAACACAAGTAATGGCCATAAGATGAAGGAGGCTAGGTTTACGTTAGACGCTAGGAAGAAATTCTTCCCTGTGAGGACGGTGAGACTCTGGCAGAGATTGCCCGGAGAAACTGTGGCTGTCCCATCCCTGGAAGTGTTTGAGGCCATGTTAGAAAGGGCTTGGAGCAGCCTGGTCCAGTGGAAGGTGTCCCTGCCCAGGAAGATTGGAATTAGATGGTCTTTAAAGTCCCTTCCAAACCAAACCATTCTGCGATTCTCTGGTTCTAAGCAGTGCAGAGACAACAGAGTTTCTCTTTGTTGTACAGCTGGTGAAATCGATACTCTGCCTTGCCAGTAGTGTCCTTCAGTAGCACTGTGCACAGCTAAGACTCTGTCATGTCCCTGCTCACTATGGACAGCAAGGTAGTTACACTGAGGGGTTAAAGGTGCAGAGATGCTCTGGCCAGCTCTGCCCATTCCAGTGCTTCAAGAACATTTGTGTCAAAGCAGCAGTGTGGTGCAGTACTGAAGCTGTCCTAGGTTACAAATCTGTTATATTACATATTCATGATACAGATCAGTATTTTTACACACAGTGACAAGAAGAAAACGAAGTATGATTTAAGGTGTAAACATTATGTAATACATAAACATCAGATTTAGATTAGCAATAACTTGGCAACTGCAGTGATGTTTATTGCTTTAGGTGAAAACGGACAATCACTTTTGCCTTTCCTATATACTTTAGACTCTGAATATTTACAACTGATCTAGCAAGCAGCTTAGACATACATGTTAGCATTTGCTCTAATGACTCCTGTAAGTGACCTCATACAAGTGATGCATATGAGGTCCTACAGCAAATCAAAACCAATATCAGATGTCAGGTGTTTTCTGTCACTGTTCCCACATCTAACCCGGTAGATCACTGTGACCTCAGACAAGTCATTTAATCTCTGTTTCTATTTCATGTTCACACGTTAATGGACCTGAATGAAACTGCAGTGAAATAGAAAATAGTTTGCTATTATTCTGAAATATTCCTGCATTAAAAACACTTAACATAATGATGTCATAAAAGAACTGATGTAGGACTGCTGCAAAGCTGAAACACAGACTTTTGTGATCACATTGCCTATAGTAGATGATACCTTGAAGGTGCTTCCTGTTTATGAGGTGATAACCATTTCCTAAGCTGTATAACTTTCAGGTTTATTATGCAAGGACACAAATATTCCAGCGTTAACAGCAAGATCTCTTAAGGCATTACATAAAAAATTGCTGCTTCTTTTCGTAATCAATCATACCCTTCTTGATTCCAGCATCACTGCAACAGACACTGTGCCCCTATTGTTCAGAGAAGTTAAGCAACAGAGAGAAACAGACAGATTTTATTTTGCATTCGATCTAAGAGGCCTATGGAAAAACATGAGTAATGTGACAGCATATACAAGGTTTGCTGGCAGAAGAAAACCTGAGAAGAAAGACATATATTATTGCATACAGGCCTCCTCTAATCCTAAAATAAAAGGACCTGATCCTTTAATGTTGTGAGGGATATTTGCAAAAAACCCAACTTTTATGCAGCCTAAGTAGGTAGGACTGATCACAACTTTCTATTTCAAATTTTAGTATAATTTATTGTATGATGATGAGTCAAAGTTACATTTAATGTTTAATAAATAATCTTATATTGTGGAGAGATATTATGTATGATGTTTTTTGTCTGCAGAAAAAGATGTCTTCCAGAAAACAACACTGAATTACCTTTGCAACGTGAATACACTAAAGCATTCAGCTCTTTCTTGTGGTCATTGCTTTTTCTCCTGAGACCAGGGAAGTAAGGAAAACCTTCAGTATGATAGGAATAGGGAAAGAATTCCAAACAAAGGCGTTATAGGGAAATTTTCACTTGTGCAGTATTAAAAAGACAGTTTGTACACTTCCTGTCAAAAAAAAATTAAAATTGAGGTAACTTCAGAAGTTCCATGAAAAAGAATGTTTTAATCAGTCTTTGCCTTTATTTATTTAGCTTCCTTCCAGGAAATATGTCTATAATACAGGTAGTTTCAGTGTGCCTGTTTATTGTTTTTCAAAAAGTATCTTACTATTCAGTATTGGGCTGGAACACTGAAACCAGCTTGCTTGGACAGCGTCAATATTGAATACATCTTTACTGGACTTCAGAAAGAGTACCTGAAAACATCACAGAATATTTGTTATGGCTCCTGGTAGGAAATTCTGAAGGCTGAGGACACAAGAGGTGACATCATCTCCTGTCCTCTGCTGTCTTTCTGCCCACAGAAAGGTCTAAACAGGGGACTCTTACATGCCTTATTTGTAAAGGGATGGGGTGTTAAATGCCATTCTTATTTAGGAGGCTCTGCTGTAGCTCTCCCTTAGACAAGCACAATATAAGATACAGGACTCAGCTGCAGCCTGTCAGTTCATTTTAGTACTTAATGTCAAGAGCTTATGCAGTGTTTTTCATGTCTAGTACCATGTATAATTATTCAGGCTTTCACTGTGCCTATAATACAGAAAAAAAGAAAATTCTCTCTCCTTCACCATAGTACTGTAGAATCATAGAATGGTTTGGGTTGGAAGGGACACGAAAGACCATCCAGTTCCAACCCCCCTGCCATGGGTCGGGACACCTTCCTCTGGACCAGCTTGCTCAGAGTCCCACCTAACTGGCCTTGAACACTTCCAGGGATGGGGCACCCACAACTGCTCTGGACAATATGTATGCATTGCAGTATTTTAAGTTACATCAGTCCACAAAACATTTTTTCCTTCCTTCCTTTGAGAACACAGGAGTTAAGGTTTAATCTTCCCTCCTTTTTAAGTTGAAGGACATGAAAAGTTAGTGCAGATATTTGTTCCCATGATAGCCTTCCTTCTCAGCATGCAGTAATGTGAAACCAAATACTCATTTGATTTTAAATCCACTCAGAGGATTTGCAAAAATAATTCCCCCCAGCAAATACATGGAAAGCTCAAGATAACTTAAATTGAAACCTAAATTATTCTCTGTTAACATTAGCTTTCCCTTAAGAAATACATCTGCCAGGTTAGCCTCTGTGTGTGAGGAAAGGGACCTGAGGAGACTAGCAGCAACAGTCTCACTCAGCTGCAGTGGATGCTCTGCTCCTGCACTTCCTAAGCAGACTGTCAAGACACCTCAGCATCAGACACAGGATCTGAATCTAAGGCAGTCAGGTAAATTTCTATTCCAATTGTCAATGCCAGTAGAGAAAAACAGAAAAAAAAAAGGCATAAAAACATTCATATAACGGAACAGAACCATAGGATGGTTTGGGTTGGAACGGACATTAAAGATCATTTAGTTCCACCCCCCTGCCATGGGCAGAGATGACACCCTCTAGACCAAGTAGCTCAGGGTCCCATCCAACCTTGCCTCGAACATTTTCAAGGATATGACCCTGTAACATAAACTGGTCCAGATAAAATATGCACTTACTCCTCTGACGATCTGCTTTATGTTCAAGCTTTTTTGGCAAGTCTGAAAGAAGAGTAGTGTTCCAAATTCCCTATATAGAATTTTGATACTTTATATACTAAAATAACTTAAAATGAGAAGGAAGGAGTTTAAATCCTGAAGATTTCTGACACAAGACATCTGAGCTCTGTCTCATCCAGCTCTGAGTACCATTACACTAAAAGCAACAAGGGCAAAATATTCTTGATTTCTAGCAACCAATCTGGGAATTTTGCTGCAGAGAAATCTAGAGATACTCATGCCATGCCTGGCAAGACAGGTGCCTGTTCTTGAGAGCTGGATAAATGAAGAAGATGGAGATAAAGAAGAAATCTTCTTAGAGAGGTAAATAATCCTTGTGCTGATATTCTAAGTTATAATCTCAACTGGACAAGAGGATAAAGTAAAATAGAGTTAACGTATTCACAGAAATAAGGTGGAATTATCTTATATAATGAGCTGATGACTAATGCAGAAAGTTTTAAGGTGTGATTCACCTAATCATTGTATATGCATATTTACAATAGGTCAGAAAAATTCCTCTAAAGAGAAGAAGAGAGAAGGAGCCAGACTTTAGCACTGCTTCTGGCTATATATTTTGTGATTAACTGAAAAAATTTGGTTTCTAGGGGAAAAGAAGGGTGGGGCAACAAAAATCCTTAATATAAATACAAAAGTACAATTTCTTAAGGCAAATATTTATGGTTTTCTTATTCCCTGTCAAAAGCTGTGAAAATCCACCAATTTATTTACTTTATTTATGGGAGCAATCTTATAAAGTTGACTAGTTTTCTCAATAAAAGTAAGCTGTTCCAGCCTCTTGTGTCTTCTGAACTGTGAAAATACCTGGTGACTACAATCATTTCTACAGCTTCCAGGCACAAAGTGTAGTTTGTTTTGTGTATGCCACATGACAGGTTCTCCTTTTTTTCTGGCTTTAAACCATGTTGGGAAAGCAGCTTGATTACAATCACTGTGGGAGCTTCCCTGGGTCATTTGTTCTCTTTCTAAACAAAGCTTCAGAAGTGATTAAGAATATCTCCATGAAATATACTGAGTCATTTCAAAAGAGATGGTCAAAATTTTTGAAATGCCCACTCTGCCTTTTGCAAATTTATAGGTGCCTGGTATTGTGGAATGGATTAGGATTCAATATCAGAAATCACTTCTGTTTTGAAACTGCTATCCAGATATATTTGTTTTTTCAATCCTCAGGAACTTCTGATTGCCACCTCAACAAAGAGGCCTAGAGTGCCCTTGTAATGATATTGTCTCTCAGCACTCATAGGTTCATCTCATCAGATCCCATGAACTTGTTTTTCAAATGTTCCATATCTTCGGATAAGTCTTCTTTGCTCCAGACTTTTCCACTTGTCTGAGACCTGGGATCTCTGAGGCAAGCCTTAGCAACAAGAAGACATTGAGAACACTGGATTTTTCTCTGTCTTTTGACACCATGCCCTGTGTCATATTCCGCAGTGGGCATATATTTCATTCATTTTCTCTTTGCTCCTGAAATTCCTGCAAAGCCCTACTTGTTTCCCTGAAAATCCTTCACCATGTTTTCCTAACCCCACCTATGCACACCTGATCAGACTATTTGTCCTGAGTGACCTGTCCCTGCTTCTTTCTATTGAATGCTCCTAATATTTGACTTATTATGTTGTCCCTGAGGCACTAGCATAGTCACTGTCAGACCCGGCCTTGGACAGCAGAGAGTCTGTCTTGGAGCCATCTGGCATTGGCTACATCAAACACAGGGGAAGTTTCTGGCACCTCCTCACAGCAGCCACCCTTTGTAGCCCCCCCTCCTACCAAAACCTCGCTACACAAACCCAACACTCATGGTTTCAGCACAAATTCAAAACAAGCCCTAATATTAATCAGTAGTACATTAACCAGTGCTTCTACGTTTTCCTTTGGCTCTGTTTTGGAGGAAGATATCCATCTTCTCTGCTGTCTTGACTTTACCAGCCTATGCTTTTGTCCCTTGAAGCAGAGACCTGTGTTGTTTAAGGCCATTAGCCAGTAATATTGTGCAATTACTCTGTTAACAAATAATTTAAAATGTAATTTAAACAAAAGAGTGATCATATACCTGTGTTGTATTAACAATGAATAATAACTTTTCACAAATACCATATTTACTTTAAAGGACTAATGACATAAATTCATTTGAAAGTGCATTTCAGAAAATGAAGCCCATTAGAAAGAAAATAAAGTAATGTAAGTAGTAGCGCCAGGTTTATATTTTCAATTCATTTAAGAAAAAAAAGGTCTGCAGCCCTGCTTTCAAAAACTGCTGAAGTGGGATATTTTAGACCTTGCAATGTGGCCACCTTTGGCTCCATGTATAAAGTGGAAGGAAAGAGGCATTTCCTCTGTGTGGTTCATTTGATCACTTTTAGGAACCCTAAAATCTTTGCATCTCTTCCCCAATTAAACAGAACACCTCTGTCAGATAGACCTCTTCACCTTGTAGATCTGTACACCAGGTGTGAAGAATTAGTACTCAAGCACTGAGCTACCAATAAATATGTCTGCAGCTCCCTACAAGAACACCCTTCCACATGCTTCAAGCTTGCCAGGACAAGGCTGATGTTTCCAATAACAGCACTATCCCAATATACTGCCCCTGCTGACACAACCAGCCCTTGGGTAGAAAAATCTCACCTGAAACACCACAAGGTACAGGTTCAGAGCTGTGACTTTGTGCTTACTGTGACTCTGACTTGTATTGAGGCAAGAGAAGGAGTTGGCAGAGAAATCCCAATTCTGTACTCAGTTTTGTAGACACCAGTTGTCAGAAGGGGTCTTAGCCTGCTGAGCCAGAGGGACATTCTGGGGAAAATGGACAGCTAATCATAGTCTTGCTGCCTGTGTGCAAGTCAGGAGGGGTTGTGAGCCCTCTGACAGCTATCAGGGGGCCTTCAACTGGCATTTCCTTAGAAATACTTCACACCAATGTTCACTTGTAACACCCTGACAGCAGCAGTGGTGCTGCTTCACTGATTCCAAGGAGAATCTGGAGGCTTAGACCCTTCTGCAGCTGAGGTTAACCCAGACTAATCTGGGTCAAGGTTAATCCAGCCACTGAGCCCCTTTGACTGCTGTGTGATACAGCAATATTTTTAGGCAGCTGATTTCTCTGGTGTCACAGCAATGTACAAATCACAAATCTGTTTCCCTTCACAGCATTAGAACTTCCTTTATTTCTTTTGCCAAAGTGTGTTCTGACTTGCCAGAAGATGCTTTGATTTATAATCACCTTCCTGCTGCTGCCTGGGTGAATATATTGGGTGAATATATTCTTGAAATACCCAGCAGTTCTCATTGGGATTCCTAGGGCGTGAGGAAAGAAAAGAACAGGAAAATAGGAATGATCCATACTACATTCAGGATATTCAAAAAGTATCAGTGGTTATGATTATTATCTGATGCTACTGCTCACCTGAATATGACCTGGGGTGTTATTTTTTGTCACTAAGGAAAAAGATAAAATAAAAGGAAAGAAAAAAAAGCCATATGCAATTTCTTTAAGTGGCTAATTCTTTTGTATACATTTATATTTCTCCAGTCATGGCTGTTCTGAAATGAACTGCACACTCTTTCCTATTTCCTTAATGTGTCTTTAGAGTCCTTGCAATTAAAGCTACGAGGTACATTTTTGTCTTTTCTTTTCATGGTACTGGGTCATGTAGTCCATGCCCTCTCAGACAGGTATTTTCTTATTTTAAATAAATCTACTTTAGCTTTGTGAAGTAATTGGTACTTATTTTTCATTCACTAACCCAACTATATTTTATTTAGAGGTTTGAGGAATTTTAGCCCATGAATCTAGAAATAAAATGTTAAAGAATCTAATAAAATATTGTTAAAGAATCTAATAAAATTGTTGGAAAGTGAAGAAAAAGATCCCCCAAATACCTGTAAACCAAACCTGCAAATCATTTTGCAGAGCAGATACCAATGGTGGTCTTCATTGTGTTTCCTGGAGATCATTACATCTGCAGTAATTCTATTAGGTTGTATTTACCATTTCTGGAGAAAACTGGGCTCTTTAGAGGAATTTTTCTGACGTATTGTAAATATGCATATACAATGATTAGGTGAATCACACCTTATATATGTTCAAACTTACTTGTAAAAAGGCCATATTTAGTGATTTTTTCTTATTATTTTTGAGTTTTTCCTACATTTTATGGTGCATGACATTAAAGCAGCATGTTTCTTTTAAATTTGAATTACAATTCAGAAAATATGTTCAACACATTGTAGCACAATACCCTTGTAAAATCAAACGAACAAAAGAAAAGCAGTCTATTTCTATTTCCAATGCATGAAAGAAAATACAAGGAGCAGTGTAGATGTGAGCAACTAACAATGTAACAGCCTAATCTGGACCTGATCATAAATTAATATTTAGCATGTCTGGTTTCCTTCTAACAGAAGTAGGCATTGCAAAATAAAGAATGAAAATTTACCTGGTACAAAGCTCATTTATTACGTAAATGACATTAACATATATTTTTCTTCTCTCACCTCCTGCCTTTGATTTAAAAGGAGGTGAATGAATGAGGCAAAGAAAATGCAGCGTGTATCAGTGTGTATTCTCATGTGTGCACTTAGCGAATTACTCAGAGAATAACCCTGCTTATTTATGTAAGAATACTTACAGAATAAGAAACCATCATGACCAAGGATGGAAGATGGTTTCCTCCAATCACCAGACAAGAACTAATACCAGCATACCTTTTTTCCTGCATAAAGTCATGTCTGAAGTTTCTCTTATGAAACACTTCTCAGAGCCCATTTTCTGGCATGCAGCTCACTTGGTGTTATTTTTTGAGTACAAGGTTATTCTGTTATCACTAACTATATAATCTTCTGTACTGAAAATGTGTTCTTTTCACACAACTGAACCTCACTGTAACCAAGACGTACTGTATATTCTTGCATAACAAAAGGTTATTTCAGTTAATGGCAGTCAAGTCTTTGCTCCTCTGATTGAACAACCCTTAATTCCTATTTACTTGGAGTGTTAGATATTTTCAGCTGGACATTTAGAAATATAAGCCATCCTTAACTCAATAATCGTGTTTGGATCATAAAATAGTGTTTTGAAAGTGCATCGAAAGAATGACAAATTCTCTGTTCAGCTGATTGGGTTGCATAAAACAGGTCACTCGAAGCAATAAAGTTATGGGATGAAAACATGTTGCAACACTAAAGAAGTCCTGTCTTCCACCAAGCTGGCAATTTCAGCTCATGTCATAAATTCTCAAGAGTAGCAAAATCAATTTCAAGATGTTGATTCTGCATATCTGCCATTGTAATCATCTACTGATTGATCCTTTCTTTCCCTTGAGGCTTTCCTGGAGTTTCATTTCCAAGATCAAGTATTTTTTTTGAGGCTATTTAACTCACAGTTCTATTTATCTTATTTAGAAAACCTTTTCTTTCCCAATTTCTATAAGATGATATTTGTTTCACCATCTATTGTCTCAGTAGAAACATTTCTTTTTGGTTATTTGATAGATTGCTCTGTGATGAGAGCAGTGGGGATGGGTAACAATTGACAGCTTATGCACCAGGATAAAATACCATGGAGTATAATACGGGTTATTGGACAAAGTAATTTAGAAATTCTGCAATTAGTAGCAACAAAGAACACTTGGACAGATGAAATAGAGTCCAAAGAACAATTTTTTTCAGCAGACCTCTCATTTACACTAACAGATTACACCAGTCTTGTGCTGGCGTCGGCTGGGATAGAGTTAATTTTCTTTATCTGGTACTGGGCTGTGTTTTGGATTTCTGTTGAAAACAGTGTTGATAACACAGGCATGTTTTTGTTACTGCTGAGCAGTGTCAAGGCCCTTGCTGCTCCTCACCCCATTCCACCAGCAAGGGGGCTGGGGTTGCAAAAGTAGCTGGGAGAGGACACAGCTGGGACAGCTGACTCTTACTGACCCAAGGAATATTTCAGACTAAATGGCATCATGCAGAGCATATAAAAGCAGGGTAAGAAGTAGGAAGGAGGGGGAGACATTCAGAATGATGATGTTTATCTTTCCAGATCACCATTACATGTTATAGAAACCTGCTTTCCTGGGGATGGCTGAATACCTGCATGCTGTGGGAATTGGGGAATGAATCTCTTGTTTTGCTTTGCTTGTGCATATCTCTATCTCAACCTATGAGTTTTCTCACTTTTATTTTGCTGATTCTCTCTTCTCTCCCCATTTGCAGGGAGTGAGCGAGGAACTCTTTGGGACTGGGTTGCCATCTGGGCTTAAACTACAACAACCTCCATTAAAATTTCTTGCAATTTAAAATTTATCCTGAATTTTATATTTCAAACATTTCTTCTTATTTCAATACTATTTCCTACCAACTTCCTTTGTCACTTAGATCAGCAGCAGTCTTGTCTACATTAATAGCAGTTGGGGATGAAAGTTTTGAAATGTGTCTGAGGAAAAAAAAGAAACGAGAAAGGATTTTGTAAAACTGAAAACCATTATAAAACATCATGAAGAAAACTATGAATCAGAATAGATATCTTTAATTTAATCACAGGCATTAAAAGATAATCAGATAGAAAATCCAGCCTGATTTTTAACTGGGTAGCTGCAGGTCTTTCTATGGAAAAGGCTGGATCATACTTTTAATTCCCAACAATAGACCTGGCTGTGTGGTTAAGATTTCAAATTGCCTTTTCTCTTCTGATGTCAGTGGAAGCCTTGGAGGGAAAAAAATAATAAGAAAATGTAAAATATGGCATTTTGCTCTTTTTCAATTGTTTAATTGATCTCAGTGCTAGGAAAGACCTTCATGGTTCTTCAGCCTGGTTGCTTGAAGAACACAAATTATGGAATTTCATACACTAAATTGAGACTAGCAATCCTACAGTGTCTTCTGTTATCTTCTTTTATTCATCGCTCTTTTTACATCTTCTCTAATTCTCTCTTTCCTCCCTTCTTCTACCCCGTGACTTCTCATTCCATCTACTTATTTCATTACTTCAGACAGACACTACACTAAATAAAAATGATCAGCATTTCAGTAATAAATGATAACATCTGAGTTCAAGTGCCAAACAGAATTAGCACATGATGGAGAATACGGGGTAAGGGAGAAGCATAGATAGTGGGGCCATCGTTCCTGGCTGCTGGTAGACTCAGAATGACAGCATTGCAGTGACTACATTAATTTTCCTCAAATTCATCGGGATTGGAAAGTTTTCAATGTATTGATTTTTTTAAAGTTATTTATTTTAACGTGATGAAAGCTGTATATGTTATTTGGGCCACTGGAAAAGCCCATTTATATTTAATGCCTGACCTTTCTGTTCTGCAGTGTTGAATTAGAACAAGTGGATCTCATGTCCAGCTCACTTGAATATCTGTGACAGTATTGATTAAGTTATGCACATCAAAACTGGCCAAGAACCAGATTTATTTTTCCTAAGGCATCATAGCTTCATCCACTGATATCAATATCCCAAAACACTAACACCCGTCCTCAGCAAATAACTTTCTGCAGGAGACACAATAAATTTTTGAGCAAGATAGACTGTCTTTTCTTTCTCCTCTTCATTTTTTGGCAATTATATGTCCTATATATATATATATATATAATGTCCTATTACATTTAAAGTTATGTTACTAATGACAAAGGAGTGTTGATCTCACCCTCTTGCTTGTCCAAAGTAGCAGAAATGTGCTTGTATGTCTGAGTCTTACAAGAGAAGTGTAACATTCTTCTAAGAAAGGAGATAGGTTGATACATACATAGGCAAATAAATCAGCAGAAATTTTGACTGGAAAATTAAAAAAAAAATCTGAATCCCCCAAACCAAAACCAATGAAAAATGAACACCACCTCCTGCCCCCCCCAAACTTCCAAACCAACAGAGCTATATTTTACCTCATCTTCATCCTCCCAAACTACCAACAAAAATCACTTGGTTATATCAGTTCTGTCTTTTTTACCAGGACAAATGGTTAAAGCAAGATAGGGGTGATCAGATGCTTAAAATCTTCGAATTCAAATCACAGCTCAGAAAACTGTTTTGTTTTGCAAGCTCTGTTTGGTGTTAATATAGGAGATGTCTTGTTCTCCTTTCAAAGACTGTCACAGAAAAAAAAAATAGAGTAAATGGCAACACACAAACCCACAAATTTCATGTAGACTACAAGTGCAGTGAGAACTCTGCAATCTTCTGATACCAAAGCAAAGAGCATAATTGTGAGAAATGACTGTAATGAGAGTGTGAACATAGAACACTCTGTACAAAAGATACAGGCACGAATGGCTAAATAACAGGATTGGTGCAAACAACCTGGAAATGGCTCCCTGTGTATTTGAGGTGATCCTGTGTGAGGAGAATAAAAGCCACCAAGACAGAAAAGAAATAACAAACACAAATAAGAACAAAATGAGATTTTTTTCCTTTTAATTGGATAAGTGTGTCTCAGGAAATACAGATGCATTCTCCAGGGGTAGGGGGAAAAAAAGGGAAAGATTAAAAATGAGCAGGAAAAAAAAAAAAGAAAACACTACGGCAGAAGAAATACAATGGTTACAAATCTTTATGACCCTTAAAACAGCCACCATCACCTGCAATATTTGCCTGTCCTGTCTGTAGCTAGAATACTATTTAAACTTAAGTAATTTTATTGCTTGCTTTCGGAACAGCGGGCACTGTGGAAATATTTTCAATGGTGTATATATAGCTGTCCAGAACCTAGAAATATTGATATGGGGGAATAAAAAGGACCCCCTGATTTTTCTGTTAGAGACATGTTTCCTGTTTGTATCTTCATTCTCATTCTACTTAATTCTGTCTGAAGCTTTCAAGGGTTAAAGAATCCGTTGGCAAGTTTTTTGTTTTGTGCTTTCTGTGCTGCTTTGTGGGATTTTATCTGAATAACCCATTCAACAGTCAATTTATCTACATGTCTTCTCTGTTCACTTTCACAGTGTGCCAAAGGATACCTCTTTTTATTATTTTCAATGTTTTCTTGATGACATCCTGAACAGGGATCTAACTGGAAATTGAACTAATAGAAAATTGTGATTAAAACCTTGATATTTGGTAAAAAGACACTTAAAATCTGCAAAATCACTGAGGTGGCAGTGAACCCAAGCACTTTTTACTAGTGATGTCAGCAAAAAGCCCATAAAGTTTCTGGACTTGCAACAGAGACACAAAGCATCATATGCTTGCTCGAGTTAGACAACATTAGGCTTACTAACGTGGCAAGGATTTGCTGGAGAACTTAGGATGCAGCGTGACCCTGAAAAACTACCTATAGCCTGAACATCAGTTATCTTCCATGTGCTTTCCTGTGTTGGCAAATTTACCCTGAAATCCCTACGGATTTACAGGTCTGGGTCAACACAAGCTCAGTGTCTGATGTAAATATGATCATTAACCCCAAAATCAATCAAACCAAACTATTTTTATGTTTCTGACTCATTTCAGCCTGTTTGGGAAATGACTGTGAAAAATCAAACAGTTTAACTGTTCAATTGTTAGACTCTTCCCTGACAAGATTACTTTGAGTTTCCTAAGGGTTTCCAGACAGTTCCTCCTAAGAGTTTCCAGACAGTTCAGGAACTGGAATGGCCAGGGACCATTCCCAGGAGGTAGTCTGCAAGCAGTTTTGGAATACAAAGACATATTTAATATGTTATTATAGATGTAATTTATTTGATCCCGGTCAAATCCCTTGTTCCTTCCGTTTTCCTTCCTGAAAAATAGAATAACAGGATCCTTCCAACTCTCCAAAATATAGAGATGCATCCCTAAACAGCTGGCTGATACATAGCTGTGAGGGTTGAAATAGCAAAATAAGGGTGATTTGTATCAGTTAAGCATATGTGTTTTCAAATTAACTGCTTGAAAATGCACATTTGAATGCAGGGAAGAGCTAAGCATTTCTGAAATTTGCATCCTATTTCATGTTTGCCAGTCTTCTAACATCAACAAAGACACAGCGGCACCAACATTTCTCTCTGTATCAGCTGCTTTCACTAACAGAGCTGTGAATCAAGAGCTGGAGAAGTCTGTGGACATTTTGGAAGGCACTGAGGAATCTCAAACTTTGCTATGAATGATGGAGAACTATTCACACTTGGCCTGCTGCTGGCTTCTTTGAGGACTGGGTATCATATTTTCCAAATGAGATTAAAAAGGATGGGTTGTTTATGAAATAAGCTTGTCCCACATGACAGGTTCTTAACCAGCAGGCCTAAAGATAAACAGCCTGGGTTGAATCTAGACAAAATAATCCCCCCAAAGTGTGTTTCCACAGCTACCAAACATTCTGCTTGCATATGTCACAGGGAAACACACAAAAAAGAGCAAACCCTGAGATACTTCTGGGCACCCCCAACACATGCAATGCAACATGTCACAAAGGCTTAAGGATGAATACTTCTGGCTATCTCTGCATTGACTTTTATTGTCAATGATTGAAATACCTATTTTAATAAATAAGCAAGTTCCCTTGGACACTCCAGCTTAGCTATTGCCCATCTGGACATAGGCTTGTGGAAGAGTGGCTGATCGTCACTTTGATGCTCAGTCCTGATTCCAGAACTCTCCTGACCATTTCTGATGTTACCTTAATGGCTAGCAGCTAATAAAAGCACACTATCACCTCTTAACCCACTGAGCAAGAGGCAGTGTGTGGTGGTATTGGCAGCCTGTTTCAAATTTATATTGTACATGTTACACACGCATCGGGGTTATTGCAAGCTCTCTGCTCCCATCAACAGTAATTGCAACCTATTTCTATAAAGTCCATTGAATTGGTACATTTCAATAATGCCCCAGAAAGAAGGCTACTCCAACTACTGTGTATATTTCTGTGGTTTATGAATCAACTTTATGATTTTAATTTTGGAACGGTTATTAAAGAGACAGATTGCATTTAATAACAACTTTAGTATTGCCTGATGCTCTAACCAGCAAGCAATAAAGCAAACTAAAATTAAAACAGAAATCCACTGCTAGGAGGCAAACACATACAGAAGGTAGTGGAATGTTGTTCTTCACAAAATATCAGCAGACACAGTGTTTCTGTCACTGTAGTGCTTATTCCCATGGTTGCAAAAACAAGCTGCATGTACTGGGAGTCATTTTTCCAGTTAAATACAAAACCCCTTTCTGTGGCTCTGTCCTATGATTAGGTTTATCATGAAGACTAGCTGCATGAATTTTGTACACTCAAGTCCAATCATGCCCAAAGTGTCTGTTATTTTCACATGTGGCTTTTGCTCACTCTTCAGCAGAAGTGCAGAATTTATAACAACAGAATGAATTTCTGAGTTGCTGGTGCCATACATAGGGATTATTTATCAATCACAAAGATTCTGAATTAGCACTTCTGAACTGGCCATAACTCAGCATTAAATGATATAGTGGATAAAGCTTTTCAGGCAGCATTCTATTGTAAATATTACTTAATTCCTCCATCCTTATGCAAGCACTTATTACCCAGTACATTAGAATGGAACCACTGATAATATTTATCTTTAAATTGCAAAACATTTTATATTCCTCAAGGGTCTTGGTTTACCTGGAATACATTAGGATTCATGGACCTCTTGTATCAAAAATTAAGATGAAAAGTCTCATGGAAACAGACTCCCTCAAGATTATTGCTGGGCTGCTGTCAGGTTAAGAGTTAGAATTAGGAGGTCCAGTTCACATGCTCTCATGCTTGGTTTCACACCAGGGCCAAACCAATCAATGTTATGATTTTGGAAAAAGTCAGTTTATAACCTCCCAAGCATGGGAGGGGAGTTGGGAGTTGGGGAGCTGGGGAGCTAAAATGGCTGGAGAGTTAACACGAATAAGGACCAAATTCCAAAAGTCAACTTAATGTCTTGTTTGGATTGTGAAAATATTTCACAGTATAAATAAATGTCATTGTATAAGTACTGGTAACTGTACAGGGGATGGTCTTGAGAATATTTAAATAGTTAAAATTAAACCCTTCAGAGACAGTCTTTTACATGGTGATGTCCCATTAAATACTCGCTCCTTCACACATGGAAGTTGTAAAAAGGTCAGTTTGTAATTACAAGGGAAAGAAGAAATGAGTCTTGCTAAGTGCTGTATTATGCAGTCTAAAAGGTGAGTTAAAAAATATAGTTCCCTGTTGTTCCTTAATCCCTACAGAACCCTAATCATCACTGCCGTGTGAGCAGCTCTGTTAATCACCTAATGCACTACAGAAAGCCTCAAGATTAACTTCCTCTCTGTTCAGTGCTACACGGAGCTATAGGAGATTAGAACCTTCTAGATAGGGCACCACCTGATAGCCATGACTGGGGCTCACTGCTGTGGAGGTGAGGAAACCTGATCTTCACACAATTTCAATCAGACCACTTCTTCAAGCCTCAAAAGGATTTAGGGTGAAAGGGAAACTTTCATGTAAGTGATACAGCTAAAATTGATCAGAGGACCTATTTTTGTAGCTGGAGAAAAGGATGGCAGAAAGGTGCATCTGAAGTTAATCAGATTCTTCTTTCCCCATTTGTGACCTTGATCCCCTGTTTCATTTAGGAAAGAGATGGTGCTTCATAACTGCTGCCTCAATAGAGGGCTCCTAAACTTGAGTGGCAACGTTAGGACTGCTTCATGCAAGAAAGAACTTTAGAGCAAGACACTGATCTCTAGTGCTTTTGTACATGCATATATATTACTTTTAATTTCTCACTTTCTGTTTGCCTATAATAAAAATTTCAATTAAAAAAAAAGCGAGAAAGCTTCTGTTTGCATTCATACTCAACTAATTAGTGACAACGAGAAGGGGATGCAAGATAGTTTAATAGGGGTTTTAGCAAAGTATTGTTTTCACTCAGTTTGCCTAAGAATGACAATAATTTTTAAAGTAAATATGAATACGTGAATATATATAAATATACGTGAATAATTTGTGTACAAATTTCTTTGTGAGTCAAGATTAAAATATGTAAATAATCTACATGTCACTCTTCAAAGGAGAGTAACTTGCATTTAGAGAAACCCTTTATTCAGCTGGAAATTGAGATAGCACAATATAGCACAATAATAGGAACTTGCAGTGCTGCAGTTGCTTCAAATTGAAAGAAAAGAAATGTGTTTTTTTAATTCTTGTGTTGCTCTGGTTCTTCCTGATAATAGCACACTTTTCCTTTGTGTGGGGAAAGCTAGGGTGGCTCTGGTGTTCTGCTTGGCACCCCTTTGTTCAGGGGCTTGTGCCATCCTCAGGGCAAAGGTAATTTCAAAAAGGAAGAGATGGATCCACTGAAATTAATGGTAGTTCTTTAAATTGACATCTGTGGGTGCTGGATCAAAACCTATTTTAGATGAGTGGTTGAGCCATTGCCAAGAAAATCCTGGAATCAATGGGTTGTGGTACAAAGCCAGCTTTGGCAGTGTCTTTAAGAAGTGCATCTTCTGGGGTCATCAGGTCATGTCTCCACAAGCCAAATTCAGCAGCTAGCAGAATGCACTTGGTTGAGTGAACACAGCAATGTCCAGCAGAATAGCATAGGGAAAATTAGATTTGTTGGAGAGCCTTAAAAGCAACAGTCTGTGTTTTTCATTCATGTTTTCCAGTACAGCTGAGGAGACCCTTACCAAACAAAGTCCATGTAGAAGCAAAGGAAGGACTGCAATATATAATTTTTACTTACTGCAGCAAAACATCTCCAATCCAAATTGTGCAATGAAGATACATTACATGGAAACAGAGGGGAAATTTTCAGTCAAGCTATTACTGCAGTCCTGATTGTGCATTCTACTTCCCTTCTACTTGTCTGCCTGCACAGCAAAGTTCATTTCCAAAAAGAACTGGTCTGGAAGGACACGATACAACAGGTCTCTATCTGATATACATTATTTACCCAGGCTGTACTTCCAGAACCAGCAAATGCTTCCAGCTCCAGCACAGTAAATGTGACAGCAATATGGCTCTTACCCAACCAAGGGCAGTCAATAAGTGGTATAGGGAATATCTCCCCTTTTACAAATACTTTCTGGGCTGGATATGGTACTGTGCATTAATCAGCTCAATCCACCACCAAACACTTCAGTTAATACTTCAAATAAAAGAAGAAAAACTGTGTTCTTCAGTCAGTAAACCACAGTGATAATTTGGACCATGACTGCAAACAGAATCCTTTAAATTACAGGCAAGTCTCACTACAGCATGCAAAGGAAGATGGATGCACACATAGTCAAAGCTAAATTAAATCAGCAGACTGAAAGGGAGTTCCCTAGTGATTGCAGTAGGCTACCAGTAAAATACTGGGTTGGGTGGTTTATTTGCTTTTGGAGATTCACCATTATAAATTTGCTTCTTCCTTTAAATTTTTTCAGCAGATTTATACAGAATTTGTTGCAGAGATTGTATAAATGAAATGGAAACATGATAAGTTTACTTTAGGACTTGAAATGATAAAAGTGCTAGTTTTTTGATGGACAGCTTTAGTGATGTTGATTTGACAAAGGAGACATACAACACCTGAGAGTTTCAAAGAAGCCTGAGAAAAAAAAAGCCAATCATTTCCAGAAATCTGGATCTTTAAGCCTTAAAATTCTATCATTGCATAGCACTAAAAATGTAAAAAAATAGATGCCTTGCAGGTAATGTGAAACTTTGCAGCTCCAGGGTTGCATCTCTTACACTGCTGGAGGAAACAAAGTAAAAGAGTCAAAGAGAAGTTATAAAAGAAGTCAAAACACCCTGCAGAAAAAATCCTAACTACAAATCACTAAGGTGCAGACTATAAACAATGATAAATACAGTGTACCAGGAGGACAAGCAGGAAAAACACCACAACAGTCATGACGCCTCTTAGGAGAATCACTGGAGACAAACCTTAGGCGACAATACAATTCGTGTTGCTCTCTTCCCAGTTACAGCTAGGAGATTTGCAGAGCTCTCTGGAGCAAGTAGTTCATAAGACCACTCCTTCTGTCCTCACATTCTTTTTCCATGCAAGATTTATTGGTGCACTATTGAAACAAAACTTTTATAACCAGATCATTGCACTCTGTATCTCCCTGGCTGCAAGAAGGACTCTTCTCGTATAGGATAACTTGCTCTTCACTAAAAACAAAAAGGTTCTGTCATAGTCATGGAAAAGTTATATTCATCTTATTCATTCAGGTCTCTCCTCCTATTAAAAGAACTTATTCCAAACACATTTTAACATTAAATAGAACTAAATATCTTAAAGTCAGGTTCATCCCTATAACAGTAAAGTCAAGGTTACAGTGACCTCTGTGAAAAGCCTGGAATAGGAAATCATGAAGAAATATGCTGAACACAAGACACTTCTTTTTCATCAGGGCACTGGAGCTGCAATAAGGAAATTCTGATCACAAAATATCTGCAGCCCAAATGTTTGAAGGGAAAATAGAAGGAATTCTGTTAATACAGTAACAAAGACTAACTGAAATCCAACTCATGACACTGGCTTTAGCAGGGCAATCCCAGGGTGCTGTTTCCATCAAGGACCAAAAATCCACTTGTCATAAAGGAGATTTGGGGAAACAACTGCTAGGTGTTATCAACAGCTTGAAAGTGCATATGGACAATGACTTTTTAAAAGCAGGATAGTTACCAGCGATCTGAAGCCCTTCAGCTATATTTCCCACATCATTTGACAATGATCCCTGCTTCCTGCCTTGCTCCTCATAGTCTCCACATCTTCAGGTTAGAGTCAAGGGAGATAATCTAGCCCTCTGACTGTTGGGCAGAGAAGAGGATGGGTGGAGATACTAAGGCACGTAGAAAAGGTGATTCTAGGATGCCTACAGTTCACAAAACTGGTGTAGACTATGCAGTTCAAAGTAAGCAATATCATCCTTTTTTTTTTTTTTTTTTTCCCCCACAGTGGAACTAAAAATGGAGAATATTTTCAGGAGCATGAGAAATGCCACGAAATATTAGCCTTATTGTACAGACTGCTTCTTTGGAGACTTGTTAGGGATCTCTGGGGTGTCTTGTCTGTGCACTCGTGCTGACACCTGGTGGCAAAAAACTAATTCAGAAGAAATTGAATAAAGATGGCAGACAGTTTCTTTACTCTGGGCGTGTAAGATTAACCACTTTCCAGGTTAACTTAACACGTCCATGCTGTAAATGATGTTGATCTAATGCACTCTGGCATCCGTGTCCCTGAATCTTGTGTTTACTTCCTTAAAAAGTCATTTGGCAAAACAAATATTTTTTGAGCTGAATTCTGAGAATGGTGATCATGTTTCTCATTTTCCATCTTAACAAATGACAAATTATTGTGTTTGAGGTGCAATAAACTGCAACGATACTGATCAACAGACTCAGTGTTACATTTTTCTGCTGCTGCTATGCTTAGAAGCGCAGAAGCACAGGGAGGCTTGGGTTGGAAGGGATCTTAAAGATCATCTAGTTCCAACTCTCCTGCCATGGGAAGGAATGCCACCCACTAGATCAGGTTGCTCAAAGCCCCTGTCTGACCTGACCTTGAACGTTGGCAGGGATGGGGCATCCACAATTTCTCTGGGCTTATCAGGATTTACCAAGACATTTGTGGAATATTTTTGCTGAAATATTTGCATTGTTTTCCAAAGGCTGGGTCTCAAATCTTGGCTACGGATTGCACATTACATTCTCTGCTTTTTTTTTCTTTCTTGTAATTAGATTTAAGCCCAACTCAGGATTTCAGGATTGACTGTTTTCTTGTCATGGGAAAAGAAGCAAATTCATACCTAGGAATATGCTAAGGGTAGTTTAAGTTACATACTGGCTCTGGAGCTGGAACACATCCAGTCCTAAAATGCTTACAAATTTTCCAATGCTTCCAGAAATCTCACATGCCCAGCACAGTTTCCCAGGAAGCTACTTCATCCTAAAACCTAATTCCATGTGTAAAGGAATAAAGCCTGCTGCCCATGCAATCCTGCAGCTGGGAGTCATAGAGCAAAACTGAGCACCTTTCCTCCTTTCAAATATGAAAGGTATGTCCCATTCAGTAACTTCTGTCACCATTACAGAAGCCTCTAACTCTTGTTTACTAATTAACTTGCCCCCACAGTGGCTATCTAATTTAACATACTGTATGTTAAGTATAAAAAATGACATCTATTTCTCCTATTTGGAAAAAAAATCCAGCATAACTAACAATTTATTGGATTTTCATCAGCCCCATGGAAATTCAAGGAAAGGCATGAATTTGAAGCACTCCCTAGCAATGTTTGTTTCTGAGCTGAGATATATTCTAGAATGTATGTGTGCAAGTTCTGTGCAGAAAGGATTATTTTCTGAATGAAGATTGTGAAATGGTTATTTACTTGGTGTCTGATCAGGGTAAGGCATTATTGCTGAACATGTAAATAAAATTTAGCAATCTGTTTTCTGTCCCAGGCAACAGCAGGGTCCATTTGAAGTAACCTTATTTTCTGCTATATAGATCATCCAAGTCTATAAAGAATGGGGTCTGTCAGGTATTCTAATGAATTGAAATAGTATTTGCTTAAATCTACTAACTTAGTACCCTTCCCAGGAAATCTATACACCTAAAATGTTAAAGGAAATGAAAATAAACACCTCTCATTGTAAACGAATGAACAAGCTCAAGCTACCTTTTGACCAAGGTATCACAAAACAGATTATATTTTCCAACTGAAACCCTTATCACAAAGACTCAGTGCAGCTATCTTCTTGTTTACTCTCTGTTTCCCCAGGGAAAATGAAGGATGATAAGCAGTGATGTGACCCAAATGACAGGAAAGCTCAGCTAACAGGTTTACCCTGTTTGGCTTCTCCCCACCCCAACCATTTTAAGGCTACAAGAACATCAAGCAATAAAGGAAATTTTGTCCCAGATTAAATCCTAACATTCAAGATAATTTTTTGCTTCGTGTAATTTTTGCTTTTGGATTTAACTGCTTCTTAACAAACACAAAGCAGAGAAAGTTACGATTACAAAACATCTGATGACTAAGAATTTGTTCATGTTTGGAGTTGTACGTGTCGGCAGATAGATGCAATTTTTTTCATGGAAACAATACAAGTGGAAAATCTGAATTCCACATATTGTAAGTCAATCACACATGAGCCTCTCCTGCAGCCCTGTTGATAATCTTCATCAGCAACAGTTTTAGCTATTCGTAACTCTGCAGAGCCAGTGATCTGAGTCACTGCTCCATCTGTACCATCCTAGTGGAAATGTCAGTGGCAGCTGCTGCTAGTTAAATAGGATTTAAGATAAAGGAGACAGAACAAGATATCAAAATACTCAACTGAGATTTCAGCTGGCTCCTACTCTCCTTGGAGTATTATATTTTGGAGTTATCCCAGAATACAGTTTTACTTATGCCACCTGTAGGAAATGCAAAGCCCCTGCCAGTCCTTGTAGGATAAAAGGCTGACCCTTGGAGACACTTACACACTTGCTGGTCTATTCCCTATATTAGTGCTTCAGTCATCGCAAATCAAACATGAAACACAAACGGTGGGAACGATTTAACCTATTCCAATACTTGCAAAGGGACTCCTAGGCAAATGAGGTGGCTCTTTTTCGGACAGGAACACTGCAGAGTGGTAGCACTGCCTGGTGAGCAAACCTGGGGGAGAACATAGCCTCTAAGTCTATAGCACTGAAGAGCACTGGGGAGATCCCCACAGCGTGTCTCAGACCAGCAGCAGCCACTAAACAACCCCTCCAAAATTCCTCTAACAGTGCTGAGATTCAGTGAGGGTTTTTGCTCTTGCTGAGAGAGAGAAGGATATTGCTTTACACTGGTTTTCCAGGTTTGAGCCAAGTTCATCTAGCCATAAGTTTTACTTGAAATCCTTAAGTACCTTAATGCAAACATTGAATGACAGGAAGAATATGAAATCCTGAAAGAGTAATTTTTTGTATTTCCCAGAATGAAATATTTTTTCTTTGTAGGATGTTTGATTTGCAGTAGGATATAGGAACCCTTCATTGGAAAAGAGCTGATGGTCATTATGCCTTTTTCCTAAGAATCCCATAGGAAAGAGCACTCTCCTAATAACCATGTCTGTAGTGGTTTTCTCTGTGGTGGAATCCAGAAATCCTATTCTTGCAGACATATCATCCATCAGGGCACAAAACACACTCTTTTCCTTCTGATCTACTAAATATTAAACTAGCCTAGCTCTGTATTCCCAGATTGTTCTAAAACTATATTTGTTCAGTGATGCATAAGTGAAGAATACTGCTTATGAGGAAAAGTTTAAGGAACTCCCCACAGCTGGCAGAAAAAAAAAATACAAAATGTGATAAAAAAATAACACTCTTGTAGATTTTACTGTCAGCCCTATTCTGAACATACATACTCAGTGTCAAATTAAAGTCTGAGGGCAGAGTTACATACCGAAATTCAATTATTTTAATTGGCTTTCCCGTTGATGAGAGCAGTGTTGGATCACCAGGATCTTTCACTTCACACATATGCCTAAAGAGATTGAAATTTCTTTAAAGTCCGGAAGCTTTTTGTAGATCAACAGAGATGGCACAGTTGTGTTGTTTTGGCTCTTTGAGCAAGGTACGGATACCTGGATGGGATATTCCCCAAACAGTCAATGTAATTAACACAAGACTGGGAGTCAAGAACCTGAAGAGGTTATTTAAAATCTTAGCAATATTTTTGCATCTGTAAAATTGTCTTCCTAGTTACAAAGATACTTCTTTCAAAAGTATTAAGCATTTTTCTGGAATGTATTTTAGATTCTGTTTTAATTTTAATGTTTTCTCTTTCTCTAAAAGCTCTGCTCCTTTCCTTTGGGCTCTAACCCTGGCTCTTTAAATCTGTTGTACTTTAGAACTATAGACTTAATTTCTTTAAGGAAAAGGATTTTCAGAAAGTGGTAGTAATGAGATGCTTGTAGAAATTAATTATTTTTTAAACTATAGATGAGTTCCTTGTGTTTCAGAGTGATAAGATGTCCTTTCTTTGATATTCCCTTGGTATGACTCTATGTTTTCATCTAATGAAAGTGCTGCAAGCCAGAGCTCTCCAGAAAGAGAGCTGAATATGTCAGGTTACTTATACTGTGATGGA
The DNA here is from genome assembly GCF_041296385.1 of Aphelocoma coerulescens. NCBI lineage: Eukaryota > Metazoa > Chordata > Aves > Passeriformes > Corvidae > Aphelocoma > Aphelocoma coerulescens. Next base: position 89,495,467 of record NC_091013.1, on the reverse strand, counting down.
AGTAACAAGGATCTTTGCTCCACTAGATATAAGTACATTATTCCCCTCACTAATAAAAATTACACAAACACATCAAGGAGCATAACATGGGCTTCAAACATTAATACAATCTTATATAAAGAGATTTTACCTGTAAAGAATCCCTAAAGTTTTACACAATCCCTATATCATTAATTCAATAGCCATTATTGATAGACCAGGCAGGAAATACAGGCAATATTTAATTGCTCCTGCAAGGCTGTAGTGGGAGGTGTCCCAGATCATGGGAAATAAACGATCTTTAAGGTCCCTTCCAGCCCAAACCATTCTGTGATTCTATGATTTTATGACTTAGGCATGAGGTATGACATGGTTAGCAGTGTGAAGAAGACTACAGGAAACAGAAATGTCTGTGAGCTCCGCAGGACTCTGAGTTCAAGGGAAACTCAGACATCATTGTTAGGGGTTTAGGGACTTTTCTGAAATGTAAGCTATGCAAGACTTGCTTACAAAAATCTTTGTGGGTCCAGCCACAACTGCTCGAAATTGGATTTTCAACTCAAAGACGGACCAGAGGTTGTGGATGTGAAGATAAAGAAATTCTTATCTGATTTAGCTGATCTTACAGAGTACAGGCAGTACTTGATACAGCCTTACAGAAGTTCAGGGAGTGGGTACTTTTAAAGCCAGTACAAATAACTGCATTGCCTTGACTACACTCTGGAGGTTTCTGCTTCAGCAACTAAAGACCACTCAGCTGTTAATTCAAAGCTAATTCAAACAGCCAGAGCCCTGGCTGTTTACTGAAAGGGGGCTGAAACACTTGGAGCAGGACTGAGATTTTTCTCACAGCTTTGTGCCACTTGTGACATGTACTACGCCTGACAGCCATGTTACACAAGCTTAGATTCATCTCAGAAAAGATCAGAAGCCATTTTTCTGTTTGTCTTACATTATAGAAATGTCATTTTCCCTCTGGAGCCTTATGTTTAAACATGGAATAAAATAAAATAAAAATAAAATAAAATCGCTAGAAGAATATACACTAGTTTTTTTATTCTAATAAGTTTTGTTTACAATTGTGGATGGCTTTTCAAATACCATTTATAATATCATTGGCTATTTACAGTGTTTTCTGAGCAAACTAAAATTTTGTTTTAATTTTATGTGTTTTGCAAATTAACAATTACAGCTGACATTTGCAAATTTATGGCTATTTTTATGGTGACTTACTTATAAAATAGTCCTGTGGTTTATGTGACATTTTACTATAGTGTTAAATGTTTAAGAGGACAAAAAGGCACAAAAAGTCATGTCAGAATTTTCCAAAATATATCATCAATTTAATAAAAGATCACATAATTTTGTTTTAGATTAGGATCGGTTAAAGAGACATGTGAAGATCATCTCTAATCCAACCCAGTACACAAAGGGCCAGCTCGACCCAGCTCAGGGCTGGGTGCAGTAGAATTTTGAATATCTCCAGGACTGAAAGATTCATAATCTCTCAAGGACTTTTTCTTTCAGTGTTTTGCCACTCTTGTAATAAAAAAGACTTTTTCTTATATTTGGTAGGAGTTTCCTGTGTTTCATTTTGTGCTCATTGATTCTTGTCAGCACTGGGCACCACCGAGAAGAGCCGGGTTCTGTCTTTGCTACTGCCTCCATTAAGTATTTATACACATTGATAAGATTCTCTTGTGCCATTTTTTCTCCATGCTGAACAGCCCCAAATTTCTCAACCTCTCCCTGTATGTCAGGTGCTACAGTCAGTCCTTTAACACTCTTCAGGTCCTTGGCTGGCCTTTCTCCAGATGTGTCTTACCAGGGCTGAGTAGAGAGGAAGGATCATCCCCTTTGAGCTGCCAGCTGCCCTCCAAGACAATGCTACCTAACACAGCCCAACATTTCTTAACTTGCCTGTTCATCATCTCCTTCCCTTGTTCCTAATTTAATCCATGCTGGCCAGTATGACAAGATCGTTGGCAAAGTGCTGTTTCCCTGCTTAATAATGTGTCTCCCTCCTTAGTTTTCCTCCCCTCTAAGTGCTGTGCTGGACCTACAATTTTCTTAAAAGACAAAGCAGAGTGATGCTAAAGCATAAACTAATCTGAGGCACAAGAAGATGGCATGGTAATAGTTATGCATAACTAACCGAAGACCAGTAGGAGGGATTTTTAATGAATCTGTAAATTCAAGGAGCAATACCCTGCCTGGAGAATAACAAACATAATGGGCTACAAGAAAAGGGAAAATAAAGGTGACCCCTGCAATTATGGGACTCTAAATTTGACTAAATGCTTTGCAATGTATTATAACCATTCTTGAAGAAAAGAATAACTGAGGACATAGAGACAAAGAAAAGTTAGCAAATGTGGTTTTATTAAAGGTGCTACCCTAATGTAATACCTGTATTTTTTTAAGGGCTGATATTTTAGATAATGTGAAGTAGTGGATTTAGTACATGCAGATTAAAAAACTAACAAAAAAAACCAAACAAACAACAAAAAAATCACCATAAAACAACCCAAAATATTAGATAGAGTTTTCTATAAGAAATTACTGCTTAAAGAAATGATGGTGAACATTGATATAAGAATAGCAGGCTCATAAAGAGCTGACTAAAGTAAAGATTGCAATGGTTTATGTTAAAAGAGATTAACTGGACTGGAGAAGAGGTCCTATTTGTATTCTCCTGTCATCAGTCTGAGACTGGATCCATTAAATTTACCAATGACCTAGAGATAAGAAGTAGATAACCGTTCATCCAAACTTTTGGCTGGAAAAACTGGAAGACGCTGCCAATATTAGGGAGGACAGAATCATCATTCAAAGAAAATTGTTGAATCCAGTTGAAAAGTCTAGATGAGGGTTGACATTTAAGAGTGAAGGGAAGAAAGGAATGAACTTTGGTATAAACAGGGAAGACACTACTTGAAGGCAGAAACAAACTGCAGATGGATTCCCTGTCCTGTCCTTGTCCTGTACTCATCCCCATGGCCTGGTGCCTGTGGCTGCCCCCTCCTGCACTCCTGCTGACTGGTGTGGGGTGGGACAGGTCCTGGCTGTGAGGCTCCACTATGTCCACCATCCCAGCCCCCAGGAAGCCACTGGTCTTCATGGCACCCTGACACTTGTAGTATTGCGTGTAATTCCAGATTGTTATGATCATTACACTAACTTCATCAGTAAACTGTATATTTACAAGCTTTTTACAAGTTTTGTTACTTCCTAAGCATGCAAAAGTACAACAAACATTGTATCCTTAGTTCTATGGAGGTGATTTAAAAATTTATGAAAACAAATTAAAGAGTGTTTTTTGGTATACATTCAGGTTTTAATTGTCTCCCCATTTCATCCCTTTTCTGTAATGAGAAGGGCTGATTCTGCATTTGAAAACTAATCTTGAGCTCATCAATATCTAGACTGCAACTCCCACAGTTCTGACAAAAAGAAGAGTGAAATATCACAAAATTCAAGCTAAGAACCATAAGAATAAGTCACACAACATTTTGCACTTTAATCTGAGACCCACTTCTCAATTTGGTCAGCCCCACCTAGTACAGCACTGCTATGTGTCAACATACAAGGGAATAGAACTTGTTCTATGCATGATAATTTCACAATCTTACTTGTGATTTATGAATTTGGATATGTAATCAGACCTTGTCGCTGAAGAAATGTGAGATTAAATTTTAAATTGCTATATAGGTAGACCATGTGAGACAAGCTGCCAATTTACACATCTGAAGCCATCAGAGGGAAAATTTGCACCACTTCCCATTTTTCATTTCTAGGCAAAAGATCAGGTATGGAAGATCCAAATCGCCTTGAGATTTCAGCCATCTTTCATAAGCATTTCAGCCAATTTTTTAATAGTCAAGATATTTCAATAATCTCAGAGATGTTTACCCTTCAGAATAATTTTGAGCTTTATCTTGCTTTTTCCTTAGTTCAAACCTCATTCCTGTTTCCATTAGGGATCAGAATACATGTTGCTAATGAAGCCTGTTTGTTAAAACCACAAGTAGAGATGGGCAGCAGTGAAAATTATGTAAATGTATTATACTTTGAATACTCATCCTCTAAAGCCTGCTTTGCATATGCCAAACTAATTTTTTTTTTCTCTAAAGAATCACTGGATTTTAATCAAATTTCACTACTTCATCCTCAGTTGGATTTGAACCATGAAACTAAGTTGCGAGGCTTTGTATCTAGCATTAAACCCCAGCACATATCCAGTCCAAGGCATTCTCTCCTGTCAAAACATGGAATTTTGTAGTGGGATCAGGAAATAGCATGACATTCTTTATTCACCAACCAAATTTGACATTCAAATTATAACATACCTCCATGCTGCACTGGTTTAAGTTTTGTGTTGCTCTGTGTGTCAATCTTTTTTCTTCTTCTTCATTTACATCTCTCTCTCAAGCTGGAGAGGAGGGAGGGCTAGGGTGGGCCCAGAAATCAACTTACTGAAAAGGTCTGCTTTGCAGACTTGTACATTACCTTCTGCTAAATATACATGGGATTTAAATTGTGGCATCTAATTGTAGTGAAATATGAAAATGAAATCAACAATATCAATTTGTTCTCATCAAAAGGGTAATAAAAAGACCAAAAAATAGTACAAATATACTATAGAGTCATTAAAATTTTAAATTTCCAGTCTTATTGTCTGCAAAAGTTGTGCTACTGGTGAGCATGGTATTTTATCAAGTCCATTTAATTTGCTTTAGAGTAAAAATCAACAATTCAGGATTTAATTCAAATTCTGAAGGAATACTTGACTCTTGATTACAATTTCAATTACCTGCATTTCCTAACTGTTGAGTTGCACTTATTACTACCAAGTTCTTTGCTTTTCTATTCATTATATAATTGCTACTTACACTTTTTCCCCTATTATGTTTTTTACCCTGCATTTCTACAGAAAAGAAAGCTTCTGTAATCACTCTGTGATTGTGTGTTTGTGGAGGGGGTATGCTTCATGCATTTCCTAAGAAAAAAAATAGGTTTAACCTACTGGTTATTCTGAAAGGAATTTGATATATACCTAAATGTTCTAAGGTTACTGAGTTCATATAAGTTTTATGAATTAGAAATTTGCATAGAGGCTTGGATCTCATTAAGAGAAAAACTTCTTTGTAAATTCATTTATTCCTAAATACCACAAAATGTCCTTTGGTGAACGCTTTTCTGAACGACCTGGGAGAACAGCTTTAATCAGAGATCACACAGTATTTGATACAATGTCATTGAAAAGCCAAGTTTCATAAGGTCAACTGATTTTGGAGTGCACAAACTTGCATGGTTTTTTGTACTGTATATAAATGAAGAGCTTTCAATAAATTTTCCACATTTTAGAAAAGTCTTGTCTTCTCTAATTCCTATCTATATCATTCCATGACAATGTCATAGGAAAAATGTATTTATGACTGCAAAACTATTTTGAAAATAATCAATAAATATAAATGTGAAATTGAAGAACACGTAAGAAAGCTAACAGATTAATTGATAAGAAATGTCAAATCTATTTTTATATTATTGTTCTTAGTAATGGAGAAAAAGAAGAGGAAAGGTTGAGAAATGGTATTGGAAGAGAATAGCATCTGAGGGGTTTTTAAAACCTGAACCAAAGAGACACAAACTAAGTTTTATAATTACCATAATGAGTATTACCTGTTTTGCTAAGTATAATTATGATCCTATCACTGAACTCAGAAGACAAACAAATACAGAAGAAAGAGACATAGAATGTATAATAAGAGATATTGTAAACACAAAATATTATACTTTTTAAACATCTCATTTGAAGATGATACTTGAAGACATTCAGAAATGCAATTACTTTCTTTCTTGAAAACTGCTAATGGTCTTTGCTCAGCAAGCTATGCCTCAGGAAGAAACAGGAATTATAAATTACTTTGCTCTCATGACTTCAGAAGAGTAAAATAGGGAGTAGACATATAGATTGACATCTGCACTCTGTGAATAAAGTGATTAAACCTTCTTCATGGTATTCCTTTTCTCATGGAAATTTAAGTTCTGTGCCAAAAAGGAGACTGTTGCCCCTAATGTTGCCTGGATTTATATTATTAGCTGAATAGTGTCCTTCAAATATTCTTCAGAAGCTTTCCTTGATTTTGTTGGGGTTTTTTTCTTTGTTGTTTGTGATTGTTTTTTTGGGGTTTTGTTTGTTTGTTTGTTGTTTTGTTTTGTGTTTTTTCTTTTGGTTTGTTTTTTGTTTGTGTTTTTTAGATTTTTGTTTTTTTAAAAATTTCCATTGTTATTGCTTTGTTATTAGTTTAAAGAATGGCTTTTAACTTAAAAGCAAATGTCAGTAGTTCTTTAGAGCATTGATTTAATCTGCATAGGTGCTCTGGAATTTTGCAAGTTGCTCATCCTACATTTCTCACAGTATATGGAAATAAGATTCAGGGATATGGAACTGATGTTTTAATAACTGCATCTAAATATCTGTGCTCCCAGAATTGGTACACCATGACGAAAGTAGTCTGGCCCTTGGGAATTGCTAGCCACACTTGCACTAGGATACACAAAAGAAGAAATAGGAAGGGAGAAAGAAAGAACAAAGCCTGGGGGTCCTCCTTTGACATGACTATCTTAACTGTTCTTCAATGACACTGCGCTCATTCTTATTTTTTTTCCTCTGGCTCAACAAATATTGTCCAAAAAAGCAGGAGGACACAGGATCATTTACTCTGTATTTGTTTCCAAGCAATCAACACGAACCAGCCAAGCACTACAAACTATGTAAGAATATTTTCTCAGAATGGAAGCTGTTAGGATGAAATAATGAGCTTTCCAAATTTCTTAGATAAACCACCAGATTAGAAAGCAGTTGTTTTGCTACAAAGATATGAGCACAGATCCTTGTGGTGACATCAAACTGTGACAATCCTCGACTCCTTTTCCGAGAGCAGATGCTGAGAAGAGGACAAGTGAGATTTACGGCGTGGAGGAGCAAAAAAGATACAACATAAGATCAGTGTAAGCTGATGCTCCAGTCCCTTGTTGCAGCCTTTAAAATCAAGTGAATTTGTGGGTACCCAGAGGCTATTCTAACTAGGGGAACATAACCATCACACCTCAGAGGGGCACACAAAAGTCTCTTTAAGCTATACTCCTCTTGTCTCCTATGTTATTGTTTTTTCCCAAGGTTACAATAAACAAAAGCAGTCCTGCTTGCCTCTTACTTTTACCCATCAAAACCAGGTAAAATGTTTAATTTAAGGTAAGCAAGACAGAGTCAAACCCACTATAGCCTCAATAATTCACCAGAAACCCAAACAAAACTAATTTAGTGCAAAATAAAACAAGTTTTATACATTTGAAGATCCTGACTCCCTACAGCATTACACAGCACCACTGCTGTCAAACAGCAGGAGCACAGCTGAAAGTCATTCTCTAGGTGTTGTGCTACCTCCATAAAATATGTCTTAACAACTCAGTCCCTAACAATTTCCAACACTGTGCACTACAAAGGGAAGACATGGAAAGCCAGCAGGTCATTATTAATCATTTCCTCATGGACAACACTATGAAGGGACACCACTGATATTAGTTTAATAGCTCACAAAAATAACCAGTGTAACTAGAGGAGTCTCCCCAGTGTTCAATCACGTATTTTAATGGAATTGTCAAACACTTTGACTCTGCTGCCTGGCACCTGGATTTGCCATTTATGCACATGCTTAGGGACCATGAACAGCCATAAATTCAGACCTTGCCATGCATATGGGGGTAACACTCTATATCAGTACCTGCAGTGGAAAGACCTGCAGATTCAGATGTTATGAGCTTATACAATCTTTTTCTTTTACCTACAAGATAATTGGAAGAATAGAGCAGAACAATTCATGTTTAATCATATCAGAGCCACTGCAGTCCTCTGGTGATTTAACTTCTCCCTTCAAAGCAATGGCATTGAACATATGCAAAAATTGCAGCATCTCTGATGCCACACTTAATTGTCTCTTCTGTTTCTAAAACGTCTCTTTATGAGCATTTCTATGCTGTATGAGGACTCAGACTCTCAAGCTCCATGCTGGTCTGTTCCACTACCTGTTTATTACACATAATTAGAGAATGTAATGCTGAATCAAAAGTGCTGGAATGCCTTGAAAAGCACAAATAACTTACTTTTTTGTTTCTGAGCACATAGGCAGTGAGCTCTACAATTTTCCTAATTGCCTGAGACCTTTTTCATTTTTGTTTCCTTTTTTTCCATCAAACAAACACGAATCTCCTACAGAAATAAGAAATCCTGGCTTTATGCCATTTCTTTTCTGGTAGAAATATAACAGGAAAACACCAGACTTGTGAAAATAAGTGTACAAAAGCATGAATATATTCCTACATTTTATTTTATATAGAGAAAACATAATGAGGAACAAATACATAATAGAATGCAATGAGCTACCCAGGATTTCAGGGCTTGTCAGAACATTTTTCTTTTTCATTTCAGATCATCTATAGATATGTTTAGAATTTTGGAAGGGTACAGGGCTGCAAGAGCTCCAGAAGACTCTTAATGTAAGAGTAAGGCCTATACACTTGGGTGTGAGAGTGTAGGCCTGGAGGTGGATGGAGAAGTAATCCAGACAACTTTATGATTGACTTAGATTTTCCTCATAAAGGACGCTTTGTACATGATAGTCAATCTCTGAGACCTCTGCACATGTACCTACATTTATGTGGGTGATTGTGAAGACAGCACATGAATATTTGTTGTGGAATTCTGTGGAAATATAAGGATACATCTGATGGAAGGATACCCCCAACAGGAGTAGCCTGTTGGAGCAGGACCTGTGTAAAGATGCATCATTTAGACAGTTTAATGCAGAAAAGTGAGGAGAGACTAATGTCACAGGACATGAACAAGTGGTTACTCACTTATAAATGGATACAATCTTTCAGATACTTAGGAAAAACAACCATAAAACCAACCCTGATAAGGAATCTAAGCAGTGTTGCTCCGAGTTGAGGCAAATTTTCAACTTTTTTTTCTGAATGTGAAGAGTTCATGCACATGCATGACTTACTGACACCATTCCCTACTTTCTAGCCCAAGTACCAACCCTCCAAATAGAGTTCCTGTGTTCTTTGGTCATCAGTATTTGCCCTCCGCTTGGTAGCAGTGATGGATTCCCAGAGTCATGAGTCCAATGTTGGTGAAGGCTCTTTCAGATTCTAAAAATGCCACAGCATTCATGAAGCTATGCATCAAGCCCTGTCAGAAACTTAAGCTGGCAGAAATAAATGTCCAAAACAAACTTTACAAGGACACGGAGCTACGTTCTCCTTACACAGGTGATACATAAGATACTATTACTCCAAGTCAGGAGACTTAAAAATGTTAGACTTTAGTAAAAATATCTTAGCTCTAGAAAAGAGAGACCCTCCCTGCTATGGGAGCTCTGCTCTAAATCCAAACTCTTCTGTCCCTTTCATCTCAAGATGTGTGAATCACAGGGGTCTAATATGGAAGAGGAATTCCACCTTTGCTATCAGTAAGAAGTGTTATCTTCTTACTGTGCGCAGTTTTGGGCGTCACAATATAAGGCATTAAGCCACTAGACATCATTTGAAGGAGAGCAAAGAACATAGTGAAGGCTCTGGAGGGGAAGATTTATGAGGCACAGCTGAGGTCACTCAGTCTGTTCAGCCTAGAGAAGAGGAGGCTGAAAGGAGACCTCATTGCAGTCTGCAGCTTCCTCATGAGGGGAAGAGGAGGGGCAGACACTGATCTTTCTCTGTGACAATCAGTGACAGAACCCGAGGGAATGGCTTGAAACTGTGTCAGCAGGGGTTTAGGTTGGATACTGGGAAAAGTTTCTTCACTGAGAGCATGGCTGGGCACTGGAACAGGCTCCTCAGGGAAGTGGTCACAGCACCGACTCTGACGGAGTTCCAGAAGCATTTGGACAATGCTCTCAGGCACATTGTATGACTGAGGTTTGTCCTGTGCAGGGCCAGGAGGTAGGCTCAAAGATTCTTTAAAGTCTCTTCCACCTCAGGATATTCTATGCTTCTATGATCTTTGTTAGCGGAGTCTTGATGCCCAATTTATTGAATTACATGGACAGGATAGAATACCAAATAGGGTACAAATTCTGTGGTTGTTTCTTTCTTTTTACTATGCCTTTATACTGTCTACATAGGGATTTCAACCTCACAGTTCCTGTGAAAGTCATCCCATACACCTTCAGCTCATATATCCAAGCTCCCTGCAGATCACAAACCTTCACCCAGCTTTGATTCTGTTTTCTGCTCATCACTACAGAGTCTGAGGACTGAGTGGGTAAATTATGACATCTGCAGTTTTCCCACAAACAGCATTACAGCTTTCTACGTTCCTGTTGCTTGATCCTCATAACTGAATAATTTTATAAGAGAATCAGGTTTGATGAATGAAATACTTTAAATGAGAATCAGGTTTCAGACTAATGCAAACACCTTCCATCATTGAGCATTTTTGTAGGGTCATGGCTAATGATGAACAAAAAGCAAGGGATAATGGAATGATTTCACCATGCTTGGCCCCTTCATGCTACTGGAATGATATTATTTCCATGATGTTCTTTTTCTCTATTACATAACTAGTACCTGAAGAATCTATAAAAACAGAAGGATGCAGAAAACACCATAGAATTGTATGAAGATGGCAAACATAGAATATATATTATTTTTTTCAATTACTGAAATTTTGCTTGGGGATTATCAAAAAGTTGGTTAAAGAAATAAACTTTTCACAGGCACCCTCTCCATCAAAAGAAACAATTCATCTTCTTGCTCTCAAAAATAAGGATCCATATTAACACAACATCTCTTTTTCCAATCAGCTCCTAGAAAATGTTTTAAAAGTTAAGATATTTAGTTTAGGGCCTGATCCTGTGCCTCACCTGACCTAATTTCTGCTTTGCAATGCGGAGGTATTAAATGTGTTTAATTTTCAAAATGGGGAAAAAAACCCATCAAAGCCAGGAAAAAGGTTCCCTAGTATGTATCTCATTAGTGTCTAAACATGAGCCAAATTTTCAAATTCAAAATGATCCAAGTTTAGGAAGAAAAAGGCCAAATTAAGTTCAACACTGAATCTAAGCTAAAAGTCAAGTTTTCTGGATTTCAGGCAGAGTGAATAAAAAAATTGACAGTTTCAGATGCATTTTTCTTTGTTTTAGCACTTTAAAGTTCATATCACATAGATGACTGGGGGGCTATGTTGATTTGCAATCATTTCTGTTGCCAGTTTTTTCCCTCAAGAGGTTTTCTTTCTTTTTCTTTCCTTCTTTCTTTTCATTTTTCTTTTTCTTTTCCTGCCAGATCGTACAAATCAATGCGTATTCCAAACATGAAAAGCACTGTTTTGAAAACCATTTAAGGTTGTCAAGGAAACCACAGTGTTGTCACTCTCACATAATTTACAAAACCTATGCACTTTATGGTAAGGAAATGAATAGTTAAAGGCATTATAAATCTTATACTGACAAAAAAATGAACACATGCATTATTTTCTTTGGGAATATAGAAATGGAAAGACAAAACCTCTGATCCTAAGAATCCAAGAACATGCGGGTTTCCCTTGAAAGCTAACAGCAAATTCCTTTTAGCTATAAGCAATGAATAGATGCTTTTTCTAAGTTTCAGCCAGACAGAAATATGTTCCGAAGAACTTATAAACTCAATGTTTTAATAAAATGGCCACCCAGCTAGAAAGAGGTCATCTTTGCTTTGAACAGGAATGCTGTGAATATGCTTTGATTATGAAAATTAAGCCAAAGGCATCTCAAGCTGTGCAGCCAAACTGGGCTGCCCATGTTTGGATTAAATTAGAGCCCACACTTGAATATATGAATAATTGTGCCTCATCTTGTTCCCACTCAAGTAGATGGTCAAAGAAAAATCTGGCTGACTTCAAAGAGGGAAATGTTATGTCCACACTTCCTACCAAAATGTGTGACAACAGCATTAATTCAAAATGCAACAGCATTTTCCATTGCTGTGGGGTAGTAATTTAATGAGTTTGATTGTTTAAAAAAAAATTATAAGAGGAGAATAAAATCAGATTTTAAAAATTACTGCAGTTATAGAAGGGCTAATGCTTTCCCACTGCAGTTTTGAAGAATATGCACAACCCTCAAAGTCTTTGTTACACTATTTGCCATGTTTCCCAGATATTTGTTGAGTGTAAAAAAAAAGAGTATTTGTACCAGCTTCTCCTTGACACTTATCCACATTTCATTCTTGTGTCCCAATCTTGGTTGAAATATTTAAATTCTTTTCAGCTTCAGCCCTTTCCCATTTGATATTTGTTTCCATCCAGGCACAGCTCTTGACCTCTGCTGCTTATATTCTTTCTCCTTTAATCTCTTTCCACTGGATTCAGTTTTGGGGTTTAACCTCAGATCCAAAGAAACAGGCATTTACCCCAACCTTAGCTCTCTTCTCTCAGCTTTAAACTCCTTCAAAACCTTACTAGAAAGTAGGTTCTGCCCATCTTTTACCAAACCAAACACCCTACCTGTTGAACTGTTTGACATGACTGGCAATTTGTGCAATGGCAAGAGCATGGGAAGCTTGTACACAGTGAGCTGGTGTGAGGTGTAGTGATACCTGTGCTAACCTAAACATCAGCTGCACTTTTAGACTTTAGTATTATGTCTCATTCCATCCTTAAATTTCTACTTTGGTTTAACTTTCATATTTGACTTTCTTAGGAATTCCCTGATTTCTTCCAAACAGTACTAATATTTCTATCCAGGTAGAGGCAGGAACATCTGTTTATGCTGATGGAGTCTTACCAATATGCATTGGCAGCATGGGTGGACAAACATACACAACAGCTTCTGGGGGCTTGCATTTCTCCTGCATTGGAAGTCAAAAGCAGAGTCCACCATGGAATCATAGAATCATAAAACCATTAACGTTATAAAGGACCTCTAATATCCTCAGGTCCATCACAGTGTTGTATCATAATTTATTTATAACTCTGCTCCTCTCTTCTTTTTCAGAATCCACTATTGTATGTCCTGTGCTAGGGAGCTGCTGAGTGGTTTCAGCCTGCAGAGGAAGGACTTCCTGGAGTCAAAAGTGCTGTGGCCATTGGTCTTTGTAGTGACTTAATAAATAATGCTCTTCTTTGTGCTTAACCTCTGCCCCAAATAGCCAAACATAAGTGCAATTTATGCATACTGTTTGTTCAGCTCTTCAACAGCTAGTGGAAGAAATAGCACATCTCTGCAGGAAGATGCTTTAGCCGTGCTTTCCATCCTGTGCTAATATACATAACCCTTAGACTGCAAATAGTAAGATAAAATAACTTGTTGATGATGGACTTTTCTATAAGGCAATGAGGATACAGAACACAAAAATTGATTTCTGGTGAGTTAATAGAATGAACATATGAACCAGGATAAATAAGAGCACATGATTTTGAAAGAGGAGCTGGGAAAATAAAACAATTAAAATGATTGGGTGTAAAGCATTAAATAGCAATGAAACTAACTGTAAATACACTTGTTTTTTGAATCTGAAATGTTAGAATCATAGAAAGGTTTGGGTTGGAAGTGACCTTCAAAGGTCATCTCATCCAACCCCCTCTGCAATGAGGAGGGACAACTTCAATGTATAGAGACGTGCTCTGGATTAGCTGTTGGAATTATTTCAAAAGTTTGTAACTAAACCAAATTCCAAGCACCAACCCTGCATTTCCCACCAGAAACCTCTGTGTTGTGCCAGCTGTTTGTAAGATTACTGCAGAAACAGGGTAAGATTTTTGGTTATTATTTGTGGAATGGAAAATATTAAATTTCTTAATTTTTTTTGAGTAACATAAGTTGTAATTCTGCCCTCCTGCAGAGGTTGCATAGAAAGATGATTCTTGGAGAAGCTGCTTCATCTTATCTTAGCCTAAGTCTTCGACTGATGGAGTAGCTTGTGTTATTTCTTCCCACAGAGTAATGGGTGAGTCTGGGCAACTGCCTTAAAAGAGATATCTAAAGATATATGGGAGGGCTCCCGTCACAAAAGACTTTATTAGTGGTAGAACTTCAATATATTTCATTTATTGCTAGTGAAAGGGGAATGTAATGGTCTCAGTGCCTATGAAAAATATGTAATTGTCTCAAAGGGTAAAGGACAACAGTTGAAAATTAAGAAAGGAATGCAGAGAAAATGTGTGAACTTATCATACATGATTTTAAATGCAATATTACTGGTAGCATAAGTTCTGTATTTTCATCCAAAATATACTTCAAAATTTTCAACAATTTAAGTTCCTTCATATCACTTTTTCTTATAAACTTAAGTCTAATGAAATTAAAATGCAATAAATTATATAAATTTATCAAGAGAAGATGAATAACAATGGAGGAGAAAATATCATGGGGTAAGATAAATGCTGTGTGAACCAACATCTTGTCATAAAAATCAGCATTATGAATACAAACAAGTTTTGCAATGCCTGCTATATGTTGTAGCAACAGATGTGATTTTACTGAAGGAATTTAGAGTGATTAATCTTTTAGATTCTCCCAACGTCTCTGGTATTGTGGTGGTCACTTTCAGATCAAGTGATGAAACTACATCTGCATGCTGCTGCAGCAGGAGATCTGCCTGGAGTTTTGATCTTCTGTAGGTAACATAGGAACCACCCTTAAATTAAAATCAGTAGAGTGATAAGACAAGGGGTAATGGTTTTAAAATGAAAGAAGATAGATTAAAATAAGATATTAAGAAGAATTTCTTCCCTGTGAGGGTGGTGAGGCACTGGCACAGGCTGCTCGGAGAAGCTGTGGATGCCCCATCCCTGGAACTGTTCGAGGCCGGGTTGGATGGGGCTTTGAGCACCCTGGTGTAGTGGAATGTGTCCCTGCCCATGGTAGGGGGCTTGAAAATAGATGATCTGTAAGGTCCTTTTCAAACCAAATCATTCTATGATTCTGTGATGTTACCTTATAGAAAGAATATTAAAGCTTGTGGGAGGTCACTTGCAATGTAAACATTTGTCTACTAAGCTTTGATGATCCAGTCAACTTCTGTGAAGAATTAAAGGAATGCACCTACTATGCACAATATTAGAGAATTTTGTCCTATGCCAGCTTTAGCAAAATTCAGGCTATATTCAGGCTCTTCACTGCAACCCAGTTAAATACACATTTGACACAGTATCCATTAATCTTACAAAGCACATCTTGAATTACTCAATCTTGTGACATAATGGATTCCTTTCCTACACCTTGGATGAGCAATCAAACAGAGATTGACTTTCTTCATTTAGTCAAATAGATTTATCTAAGCTGTGTTTCAAATGACTAGATTAAGTAGGGCAATGTGGGCTTTTTATGTCTGAAGAAAAATCCATTTAATAGAACTGTTCCTTTGATTTTAGAGAGAGAATTACTATCAAAACACTGGACTCTTTCTTCTGTAGTTTTTTGTTATAATGATCTAGACAGTCTTATCTGCCTGTACAGCAATTGAGGGTATTAATACTCCTGTGACACATCTGCAATAAAGTGTGTTCTTGGACAGAGGAGACAAAGAGAGTCCCCACATGAGGCCATTTATGTACTATGGTATGTGTGGTGATGAGGACAGTGAACAAATGTCCTTTTGTTATTATGTCACAGAAATTATTTTCATGAAGGATTAATACATTAAAAGCAACAAAAGGGCATTTTTTTCCTTACTCATAGTTAATTATGGGAAGACAAGGGTTCTGTGCTACAGACAAGTGTAATTAACTTGCAGCTGGGAATTTAACCACTCCATTGCACTGTGGAGGTGATGAAGATAGAAACTCCCCAGCCTGTGTATATTCTGGAGCTCTCTGTTGAACTGAAGGAAAACCTCTCAACTCCTCGTCAAGACCCTATCATAGTAACAGAAAACTCAATGACATTTTATCAGGAGAAAAAATCTCAAGGGCAAGAGAAAGAAAATTCCTTTAGATTTCTCCAGAGCCGTTCTCAGAAGTGTAGGGAAATTTGAATTTATTAATTCAATGTGAGTCTAATATGTTTCATTCCAGTTCATAGGTGAATTTTTATTTGAAATATGATCACTGGAGATATTCTGCATTGTATGAAGGAATCTATTACAAACTTATCTAATACGACTTGAACACTAACAGTGGTTACTTTTTCTAATATTACAACTTCTCTTTGAATTCAGAATTCCAAGCAGACAATATGAAAATATTTTGTGTTTTTGTTTGTAATGCTCATAATGTTAAAACAGAGGAAAACTATTCTGTTTCTTAGCAAACATTACATAGTGACCTTAGAGCAGTAAAATAGAGTACTCAACTAAGAGTTAAGTGTTTCCTGCAATCTGTTGGGGAAGCTTTGGTTTGTGTGCAAAGTGGATTCCCACACCACATCCTCGCCTTTGTGAGGATTTCCAGTCCATCTTCTAGCTCAGTGTCAGAGAAACATATTGCCTGGCATGTGGTAGACATGAGAACCCTGTTGAGTTGATGCCATGAAGATTTTTGCCCTTTCCTTTATACCCGTTATACCTTTTTACAACTTCTGTATTCCTAGTGCTTTTTTGCCTACATTCTTGGACTTGTTTGTTAAGCTAAGAGACAAAACATTTTAGAAGCTTCGTAGCCAGAGATCAGTGTGCCCCAGACCCCAAGGTCCTCTCCAGAACACATTCTGTAAACCAAGATAGAACCATCCAGGGGAAGGTTCCTTGGGGAGGGGGGCTCATTCGAGCCTCTCATTGGGGAATCTTTGATAGATATGCTAATTAGTAAAACCTATAATGTTATACCCAATGTTGAGGGGGGAGAGAGAGGTGTGGAGACAGAAGACGAAGACAGAGATAGACTCGGTGGGGTACATCTCGATGCATATGACCTGGACGTGTACACCTAAGGATCCTTAAAATAAATACCAAGGTAAAATCCCTTTTCCCCTTCTAACCGTGTGTGACTCCTGATTTTAAGACCAGGAAAAGGCATCAGAGTCATAAAATTGGGATTTTAGGACTGTGTAGCACATGAGAATGTAGGAAGTGTTAAATATATTTGTATCATGGTCCTTATGATTTTATCCCACCTTTCTTGAGCTTTGAGCTCTAAAGAGGGCTTTCTGAGGAATCTCTGTGAGGAAGGTAGTTGGCAGATTGTCATATCCACACAGGGCAGGAAAATACAGAAGAGAGTGTTAAATCCATGACCATCTAGAAGAATGGACTCTGAATCAGAGAATCCTGAATCAAGGGACCACAAATAACCACCTATTCAGACATAAAACATACCTTTAACTGAATTAATAAAATGTGAGTGTTAGTGCTGTGCCCCCACCCCAAAAATGTTTAGCCAAGTCCCTGCTCTTCCTGACTGAGCAGAGATCACATGTCTGTGACTTCTAGAATGTTCCATACATTCATGACAAAGACCAATTTTGCATCAGGGACGGTTTTATTGGCGTGCCTTTGTTCCAAAAGAAAATAATCAGAAATTCCAGGGAACTCACAAAATAGAGTGAAGGACTTGTTTCTAAAACTACCGTGTTTTGTTTCTGACTTGTTGAACTACATTAATATCTTGGTGTAGTGTAAGTGAGATATTAAGAATCATTAAGTCAGACACTAAATCTCATTCACAGTCTCTAAGAAGGAAGTTACCCTTTTACTACCATATTAAAAAAAAAAACCCACAAAAATATTCTCTTGTAATATTTTATTCATAATTGGGAGAATGTTATTTACTAGTAGGATACAAAGCACAAAATGACAATTATTTCTCTTGAAATCTCACAAAACTAAGTTGATAAAGAACAAATTGAATAGATTGTTTATGTTTCCAATGAAGAAAATCTCCAGTGACCTTACCATGAGCCTAGGAAAATAGGAAATCATTATTGCTTCAATTGTGCATCTACATTGTCATCAGGCTTTCTTTTTAAATCTTTTCAACTACTGACAAGATCTAAACCTAGCTGATTATTAAAATCTGATAGGATTATATGTTTCCTGAAAACCTAGTATTTGGAAACAATGGACAAAACAGCTATCATAGTCAGGAAGGCTTAATAATATTTGTAAGACTTTCAAAGTACTAAATCTAAAGGCAGTTAGAAAACTAATCTAAAAAACTACTCTAAAAATGCCTCCAATATAATATTGTGGTGTCACAACCCAAAACTATTTCTCAATGTCAAATAACATGAACTCCGTAATATGAGTCCCTATTTTGCAGGTCATTAAACAGCACCAGCACATCAGTAGTACAGTGATTTAGATCCAGTGATGTTCTGACCCACATAATCAAATGAAATTGTAATGTTAGCAACTGAAAAGCAACAATAAAGCTGAAGATCAAGAAGAGTGAAAATTATAAATTTAAACTGAAACTTTGTCCTGGAAATTAGCAATACAGTGTGCATAATTTTTTTTTTTTCGAAGTGGTAGCTTATATTAACTGTGATGAGCAATAAGTAGATGGCTTGCATAACAGCCAAGGCACAGTTAATATTATTTCAGTTAATGACACTTGTGATTTGGAAGAAAAAGTCACTTTGAACTTGACTGACCATGAAGGTGTCCATACAGCTGCAGTGGCTCATCAAAGTAGGCAGATTTGTTTTGTTGACATATTTCCTTTCTGTACTCCACAACCCTTTTTTTATTTACATCTGAAAGCTAATTCAGATGATTTGGGTTAAAAAAAAAGCCCTACAGAATAATGCTGAACTAACTACAAAACCTTTGGAAAAAAAATACACACACATTATACAAGCTGCTTTCCTTTCCCAGATCAGCCATATGAAGGGATTTCACTAGTCCAGCAATACTGCATTCTTTTGTCAAGACACACACAGCTGCTTCACAAGGCCCTGTAAAAAAAATTAATCCGCAAAGACTGCTTGATAATAGCCTTCATAATGTTGACCCCAATAAAATAAGATATATTTTCTTTGAAGGGAATACAGCAGTCTTTAAGGTTTATTGTTCAGCATTATCCTGTTCTAAGGTAAACCTCAAATGTAAGATACCAGCAGAATCAAGTACTAAATCAGTAATGCCTTTTCTAGTAGCCCTGGGGATCAACAACTTTGGAACTGGAAAGAAAGTAAAAAAGTAAAATTGGAAGTCACAACTTTCTAAGTAATCAAAAGAAATCTTATTTTTATGTCCACAAACAACTCTAAAGAGCGCTTCAGATTTTGAGGAAGATATATTGGCCTTGGAAGTTCCTCTCTTCCACCATTGATTACACAGCTTGCAAAAGCTCAATGCTTGCAGAAATTCAACACTTGACTGGCCAAGTCTACAACACCACGATGTAATTTCAAACTGAGATCCAGCTTCAAAGAATCATAGACTCAAAATCGTAGAACACAAATCATAGATTGGGTTGCGTTGGAGGAGATATTCAAAGTCTTCCAGTTCCAACCCCCCACCATGGGCAGGGACACCTTTCACTTTCATTAGACCAAGTTGCTCAGAAGTGTATCCAACCTGGTCTTGAACATCTTCAGGTATTCAAGAGGAACTGGTCTGATTGGTTTTGGAAGCAGGTTGATTAGATGATTTCAAGATGACCTTTCCAGTTTAAGTTTTGATTCTATTTTCCTTTCTTTGGCACTTGCATCAGTATCCACTGATACTGAACCTGTGACTGTGAGTGGAACACAGAGACCAGAGAACTAAACATACAGGAAAAGGAAGAATGCAATTTTTGTTTCCTAAATGGGCAATACTTTATTACTGTCACATGACTGTAGTTAGGGGTAAAAGTCTTTCAGTAATACAATAAAGTGCTCTTAGCATCACAATAGGATATGTGGTCAGAAAGATCATGTACTACCTTTCCTTTACGGTGGTAATGAGAATTCTTTTTCAGAGAACACTGTTCTCCATATAAATTATTCAGCAGAATAGGTTGTATATAGATTTTTTAAAAGGAGTATTTCATTAATATGACAAATTATATCTTTAGCCATGAAATGCTTAGTTATCCCCATGAATTTAGTTGGGAAAGACACACAATTTTATACTTCACACTGTGGCAGTTTATTCAGTAAATGAGTTTAAAAAACATTGGATCCAAGCATCTGTGGGTCCAAGCATGTACATTTCAAGGATTAATTAAAGTTTATTAATTTTACTCTCACATAATAAATACAGATTAATGTCTGTTGGCTTAACTTAATTTCCTTTCACTTTTTTATCTAAATGGACTTTGATGCTTAAATCAGAATCATAGAATTGAAGAATGTTTTGGAATAGACCTTAAAGGTCATCCAGTTCCAACCCCCCTGCCATGGGCAGGGACACCTTCCACTACACCAGGTGCTCAGTGCCCCATCCAACCCGTCCTTGAACATTTTCAGGGATGGGGCATCCACAGCTTCTCTGGTCAACCTGTGCCAGTGCTTCACCACCCTCACAGTAAAGAATTTCTTACTAATATCCAAATCCACTCTCTTCCAGTCTAAAGCTATTTCCAGGTCAGGGAATGGACCTAGGTAGAGATCATTGATTGTACTTATCACTTTGGTACTACCTTGACATGAAAAAAGGCAGTTAGATTAAAAAAAAAAAAATCTCAAATTACTGCCTTGTAGGCGACTATTATTTCCTGGGCCACTTTAAATGTGAGGATTTATGGCAATGCCCTGAATTTCTTAGTGATCTGCTTGTAGTCCCAGCTGTGGATGGAAAAGTGGCATTCTTGGAATCTTGTTGACATTAATTCTTCAGCAATCAAATATTAGTTTTTTTTCCTGATTAATATGTTTTAAACTGTATGTAGTTTAAGTATGCCACAGCAACACAATTGTGGCAATTTACCATGTGTGTATTCTCAGGTCCTCCAAATGTGAAGGAAACCATTAATGGATTTTTTTTTTTTGAGTGTTAAGCCAATGAATTTGGGGGAGAGAGAGTGGCTTAGATTATACATCAGCACATAAGTTAGTTTCCATGGCTTAGTAAAAAAATGGCAGCTGTGTACACCATATTCAGCCTGCATGTAGTCCTGTGCTCATCACATCATCAGTGCAGCAGTATACTGACAGTTTCCTAAAGTTTAATCAACCAATGCTTTCCACGCATTTGCAGTTGTTTGATGAAACATGGAACACTAATGGATAGAGATTTTACTACTACTACTAAATTAAGTTTCATTTAAAGGCATTTTAAGAGTGCTACATATATTTTGGTTTAAGGAGCATTCAGGGCTCAAGTGTTTTTATCATGTTACTTTTGTGGAAAGGTTTTGCAGTCTTTTTGAAAAGGTTTACTGCTCATAATTTACTGCAGCATTGTTTGCTTCTATCTGACCTGCAGCTGATTTAAATATTTTAACCATGAGATGCAGGTCAAGGTGTACTGTTAATTATAAAAATTCTATTGTTGTTTTTTCCTTTGTAAAAGCTCTGTAATAGAAAAAAAGATGAAAGGCAGCACAGCTGGCAGTGGAGTAGCATGAAAACACTGCTTTCCTTCTTCAAAGGCCTTGTTTACAAAATGTAAGGTCATTTTGGTTGGAATTGAAAATACAAGCACAATAAGGTAGCTCCAAGGAATCACTCTGAAGGCAAACAAAACTTCAATTAAATGCCTTTTTTCCTTCCTTTTTCTTCTTCTTGGAATGAGAGCAATTGGAAAACTTATGGTAAAAAACTACACTTCATATCCTCTTTCAAGGTGTTTTATGTAGATACATACACATTGAATTGCAGTTATTGGTTAGGAACAAAATAGTGACAAGTTTCTACCATGACTTTCATCTCACACACCTGCTTCAAATCCAATGGCACAATAACTTGAAAGCCTTCAGAACTGTTTGCTTCTGTCGGGTGATCTCTAAAAGTACATCAGTGTTCTGATTATACAGGCAGGTTAAATTACCTGTCGAGCTAAGCACTCACCAAACAATCAACCTATTTTTGTTTTGATTGGCCATACCAGCAGATTAAGCTGCTAATATACAAAAAGACAGATGTCAATCACTGCAGCATCTTAACAATCTGCTAATGACTAAGCTTATGCAGTTTAATAATCCTGCTTATTTTAATGGTAAGGGGTAGAAAAGATGAAAGAAAAACTGATTAGAGCAATGAATTGCTTATTTTAAAAGAGGTGATTTCAGCATAAATCTATTTTTTAAACCAGCTTGTGCTTGATTGCATGTAATTTTTTTTACTGGTGTGGTATTAGTAGTAATTTTACTTGGAAGAAAAAACCAATAAAAACACACAGCAAAAGTAACAAAATCAAATATGCAAAAAGCAACTGAAAAGGAACTTTAAAAAATATACTAAAACTCAGCTATAGTTCTGTCTTTGCTTTTTAAGTGTTGCAAAGTAAAGAGATGTAATGGGGTAAAGTCAAGATTCCCACTTTTGACAATCAGCATAAGAGTTTTAGTATGAAAAGGGAATATGACACCCTAGCAAAGTGATTATATTGGGTGCCACTTAGGTAGCTAGTCTTAGATATGTGATGGGCACATCAGACTGGGAAAGGCAGTTTCAAGGCATCCATTTTTAAATTTTTTTCTCTTATTTTTTGGTTTTTTTGACTGCAGATCAAATATAGCAGCCAGGATGTTGAAAGCAGTGATGTCATTAATTCCATGCTTTCATAACAGAGTTACAGCAAGAGTAAGCCATTAGTCATCTCCTTCTGTACATATTTCAGTTTGACTGATTTGCTGCTGCATGCTGTTCAAACATGCAATTTGGATGAGTCACCATCTCTGGAGGTATTTAAAAAATGTCTCGATGGGGCACTGAGGAACATGGTGCAGTGGTGGATTGGCACTGCTTGGTTGATGGCTGGACTCAACGACCTTGAAGGTGTTTTCTCACCTAAATGACTCTGTGATTATACAGACTTTTTCTGCAGTACCACAAAAGCTCAGGTGTTTATATGTGACCACATTAAACATAAGTATTTAGACATGTGTGGATTGGTGCTGTGCAGGCCTCCACAGCCAGTTAGTGGGAAATATCACCTGAAAGAGGGAGGTCTGAACCTTGCTCTGCAGGAGGTTGAGCATGGGCTAGGTGTATCTGCTCTCAGTCCAGAGAGCCAGCTCCTCCTGCAAGGATATGTGCTGAAATGAACTGGCTGTGTTGGCTAGCCTGGAGGTCCTTCATCTACTCTGCAAAGGGCAGGAAACCTTTAAAATCTCTGATTTAATGATTTATGCTGTGAAATGACCTCCAAATAAAACCTGTGGATTATCCTTAGAAGATGGATCAGTACCCTGGGCTCCTACTCACAGCTGAGTGGTTTAATAATTTCATAATGAGGTCTCCTTCTTGAACAGAAATACATAGGAGGCTCACTGCCATAGTGTTTTGATTCATAGGTCTGAATTCCACTCCAGCCTCCTTCTAGGTATTAGAATCACTCTTTATAAGTAATCTGTATGGAGTATCTATCTCTCTATATAGGTAGTCTTAAATATTTATATGGCTTCAACTAATTGTACGCAGAAAGAGAAAGGCAATAAACCAAACTTGAATGAATTACTTATGTACTTCTAATCATAAACCTTTACGAGCTCAGGGGATCCAAAGTCCTAGAAAAGTGTCTAAAATGAGTCTAAAAATGTGAATGCTATGACTCACCTCCCTGAGGTTATACAGGAGTATACAACAAAGTAGGGAATTGCACACAAAGGAGCCATGTAATACCCATATGTATTCTTAATGTTATTTTTCCCCTGATCTCCAGTCTTTTGAAATTAAGGAAGGTAAAACCACAGATATGTCACTTAATGCTACTGGAGTGCATTAAACCCAGTGGTTTGCTTTTTCTCCTTAGTGAAGCAGAGTAACAAATTTGCTGTCTTGGACGAACAGTTAGTTAAGGAGAGTCTGGGGTTTTATACGTCCCAGTTTTCCTTTCTGTAAGCTCGTGACCCCCTCTACTGTCTTATTCCTTATTCCACAGTCTCATCATGCAAGAATAGGGTAAATGTTGATTTTCACACAGGTCATAAACGCTGTCTGAACACCTCAAAATTATTAACCCATGTATTATGAAATATATTCTTTGAGGCAAAATTTGACCAGATCTATAACTGGATATATGTTTAACCAATCATCTATACCCCAATTTTCCAATTATCTATTCAAACACATATATCAGTATATGTATATGTGGGCATAGTCTTTCCACAGAGAAATCCAAAACTTAATGTATTTACAAGATTTGCCAAAAATCATAAAAAATATTTCAGAAGGAGGAAAAATAGAGGTTTTTGCGCTGTGCTGGCCCAATACAGAAGTGAAAAAATCTTGCTTTCTTTTTCTTCTAGGATAAAGGAACTACACATTTGCTGTATGCCTCACAGAGAATGAGCCAATTGCTTGTCAGATGACTGTAAACAGCAGATTGTGGCAGAGAATTTAGGATGAAGGAAGACATGAATTTGTCTAGAAATGCCTTTTAGACAGAAAGATAGGGTTGTAGGAAAGTCAAAATAACAACAGTGTATTATCAGAAGGTGGGAAGAGCCACATTTGAACAGAAAGACCTGACAAACATAAGATTAGGTTGGGAACACATTTCCCAAGATAATAGAATCATCAGACCTGGAAAGGCAATTTCAAGGCATCAGGGTGGGTTTTTTTGTTGCTGTTATTTTTCACCCAAGGTGAAGTGTAGTACCTAGGAGGAGGTTGGAAGCAATGATGCCATTAACTCAAGACTTCTTTAAGGCAGAAATAGAAACCAATTAGTCCCCTCATTCTGTACAACCTACTCCATAGTACCACAGATGCTCAGATGTTCATATATCAAGTTCCTCATGAGTATTTAGACAGATGTTTATTGATATTGAATCTCCCAGACATTGCCTGCAGCCCCAGCTGCCACCAGGTCACTCCACAGCTTGAATCTGTCTATTTTCTCGCTGCCCTCCCAGATTGGTGTCACCTGCAGACTTACTGGCAATCTTATTGCTACAGGAGGAACAACACTGACAAAGAACATCATGAAAGAAGGCTGTCAATGAGAAGAGTTGGTCTAGATGTCAGAGAGTACCTCCAGTTTACCTCTTTTTTTTTTTTCATGCTAAGAGCATTTCTTTTTGAATAGTGATAAACTCAGCATCCATGACCACCACTTAAAAACCTGATGAAAGGGAGTTCTCAGTTATTACCAATTGCATAGCCTGGTTCACACCTGTGCTGTGTTCTTGCCTCAGCATGAATCAAGGATGTTTTCAGCTATAAAAGAATGAAGCAAGGTGAGAAACAGAGAGCCTTCTGACTTTTTAGATTGTGCTGTACTGTTCTGTCTCTTAATTACTAGTTAAGTGGAAGCTGATTAATGCTATGAAATCTGAACCTTAATAGAGATAAAACAAATGTTCTGCATATAATGGAAAAACAGTGAAAGCTTGGAAATGCACTACATCTTCTTTGCTACCAATAACTAACCCCAAACCCATGTGATCATTAAGTGTCCCTAAGGACTTCAGCACTAATTTGTTTGACTTTTAGTTAAAATTAGGCAATCAATTTCTTCCCCTAGGTAGTTGCTTAAGGCCACTTTCATTGTACATTCACTTTGCTCAACTTCTCTGAAGAGAACTTTAGCATAATGTCATGAGTTAGATGTTAAGCATGTTAGATTTGGAAATTGCAGTTCTGTTTTTTTGCTTCTTTACTCTGAATTTACTTACTGAAGGTGAACATATCAGTGTTTCATGTCTGCATGTGCTTATTTTTTCTTTACAAGATGAAATATCATTTATTGGGTTTAAAACAAGATTATGTTGCTTGTAGAATCTAGCTTTAGCTATACAGAAAATCAAATTAGGTAATTTGGCAAATTTTATTTCTACAAGCTGTGAATATCTGGAATATCTTCCTGAGAAACAACTCAGAAACTATTACCAAATGTCTGCAAACATAACTACTTCTATTGATACATGCAAAACTAATTTAGATTCCTCGTGCCTTTTTAAACACTCCTACCTGGAAAGCTGGAGTTCTTCAATTAACCCCAAATATTTCTGCTTATTTATATGTTTTCTCAGATGCAGAACTCAGAGAAAAGTAAGCAGTTAGAGTAGATAACTCATTCCTTGAATATGCAAACTCACAATAATTTCTAGGAATGGTTTTGTGGAATACAGTTAAGATATTGACTGTGTGAAGAATTTGGGGTCAAACTCTAATGCTTTTTAGCTGACATTCCTTTGTCTTATTTCCAAGCTCACATTAAGTCATTAACTGCTTAAGTAATTGCTTGATTTGAACACTTACATTTTAATATTAATCAATCCAGACATTTTTAAGAAATATAGTACTCAAAATGAGATTCAAACATGACACCAAAGCAATTTATCAAGTAATTAAAATTACTACTAGGTGTGACAAATTGCACACTTTAAATAATTCAATTAAAATGTGATTAACTCCTCAGTCTAGAATTTTAAACTACTCTAGACAGTCTGCCACTAAGAAATAAATAAACAAATAAAACCCCAGATGATGACCATAAATGTTTAGGTTTTTTCTTCCTTTTTCCATTGCCATTAAGTGTTTGAGGATTTACTTTACAACCATGGGTTTCACTTTGAGACAGCAAGTTTTTCTGCTGATTAACAACAGGCAAAGTAAGGAGCGTTTCAAATGGGAAACAGTGAGATGCTCTAGTGGCTTCTTTGCTACAGCCTGTTGCTCCCTTAATGGGACATGTGGTGTTGTGGATTACAAAATGGACTGGTACCCAAATCACTGATCCCATGAGTTGGAGCCTCCGAGAAGGGAGGAACACTAAGACACCACAGGAAATAAGGACAAAACTTCATACATCTTTATTTATGGCTACTGAGATTAGCCATATTTGGTTTCTGTGAGTTACAGGGATGAGCAGTAGTGGGGGGGGTTACTCACAGCAGAAAGGTAAACTTCCCAGTAAGCACTTTCTGCAGCATCTCCACTCCTGGGTGTACTGCTGGGAGGTTAATGGCCTGGAGACTGAGCCTCTTCCTCAGCTGCTAGCTGAACTGATTACAGCTGAGCTGTACAAGCAGGTAGATTTGACTGGAGAGAGGTTTTCATAGCAGCTGCTATGTGTGTGAATACACTAGGTGGGATTCAGCTCACTGAACTTCAGCTGCTGAAAATACACTTTCTTGAAAACTATTTTATGAGTTTTCTGTATATTCCTTGTCCAGAAGAACTGGACAAGGACACCTGGTGCATGATTTTTCCCATCCTTCAATAGCATACTGCTACAGATACAGGCGTGATGGTAAACAAAGCGCATCCCTAGTTTGCTCCTCGATTGTACACTGTATTTTAAACTGTATTCCCAGAATAATTCTTTTTTATTATTGTTATTTTGAGTAAAGTAATTAATTATTTTTAGTTCCAAGAAAGAAGCCTGGATATGGTTCTACAGAGGGTTTTCCATAAGTCTTGTATCCGAGAGGTAGCTAAGCCATGTTTGCCCTTTGCACTCTACTGGTTCCTCAACACTGGTCCGATAGCCCACGCACAGCCATTTGCAAGTCAGGACAGTTCAAAGGCATGTGACACAAACCTGAGCATGAGGCTATAAAAACATCACTCTGGCAGACTGAAAAATATTCCTCCTTGTCTTTCAGGCACATGCATGCTTTGGGGTGGAGGGTATAGAGCTTCAAGGGAGATCCAGGTCACAGGGAAGTCTCCAGTCTGTTAGTTAGCCCTACACAGTATAAATACCAGGTTTGGAAACGCTTGGCTTTGTTAATCCAGAGGACTGTAAATTCAGAGGCTTTGTCTACTCTGGGTAATGACAATAGATCCAGAGAGCAGGGGTCTTTCTCTGGAAAGAGTTTAGAAACATAAGTTAGGTTTGATACCCAAACTCTCAATAGCCCCATTAAAAGCAGTGCTTCTCACTTTGGCATTCAGAGAAAACTTGTTAATAAACCTCAGATTTCTTTCCCCCCTCTAAGCTAGATCAAAAAGGACAAGAAAAAAAAAAAAACAACAAACTCCCAAAAAATATTGTTAGGTCAGTCACATAGCATGGAGGTCAGGAATCATTTAGTACTGAAGTGGCCAACAATGTTCTGCTGCATTTGTTGTCTGACCAGTAACTGCTTAGAGCTGCAGAAAAAGAAGCACCACAAAAGCTAAGTGCAGCTCAATTTACATTTTAATCTGCAGTTTTAAAAGCAAACCGGGTCTTTAGATTTGAGATGAACAATACAGACTTTGTGCATGTTAATGAAGGCATATAGGAATACTTACGTAGTCTAAATTCTACACATATGCATACCTGTATGAATATGCAGACACATATATACCTATATATATTATTAAATATAATTTTGTAGAAACACATTTTGGGGGGAGTTTGTTGTTTTATTTTGATTTTTTACAGGGTAATTCTGAAAATTCTAAAAAGTCTTGCATTACCCTACAGCTAATACTGGTGTCAACTTTATGTTAAATAAGTTAGGAAACAGATGCTTCTTTTATTCTGCAGGAAATTCTAGGGGAAATTACAAGACATCAGAGAAAATTATTAAATTCTTTGAAATACATGGATTAAAACTGAATTTCCAAGATTTCCTGAGTTTACGTGAAGTACCACATTTAGTTGGGATTTCACCATTGCATATTATCTCAGAATTGGATGCATTTTCTTCCCTCTACCTTCATTTTTAAATGCTTTTAATAAGATATAGGTAAATTAAGAAGTCTCACACTGCTCTGAAGCAGCAGACAAGAAATAGCGGTTAAAGTACAAGTTTTAGTGGTGAAAATGAAAAGACAATTTGAAAGGGTCTTGTCGGGTGAATAATATGTTTGTTCATTGCACAGGTAACATCACATTAAAAGGTATAGTTGCTTGTCTTAAATCTTGATAAGAAAAATATTTCTCCAGAAGTTATTTATATTTTCTTTCTGGGGAAAAGGGCTATGAAAAAGGCAGAGGGTTATTGCTTTACAGAAATCCTGTATTCAAGTAATTGCTGCTTACATAGAGACCAAGCTTGTGGTTGTTCTTTTGCTTGACAGCCTTCCATTTGAATTCATGACCGCGTCAACACCTTTAGGAATTTCTAAATAGTTTCGTTTTCACCTAACAACAACCATTATTTCTTTCTCTTAGGCTCTGCTTCTCATGTGCATCAGCTTTCCTCCATTGAGTTGTCGGGGTTAGTCCTATGTTGAATGATGTGAGTAATGGAGAAATTACCATGAAATTACCATTAGTGTGTCCTGATTGCAACTAAACAAATGCCTATATCAAAATTCCTACCTCCTGCAGCATAAATCATATCAGGGTGAGTCCAGCATACCAGTCATAATAAGCTGAGCTGTTGCTAGATGTACCTGCATAGGGCAACAGAGGTAAAGTCATTGGTAAAAACCTCTGAGATTACTCTGAGTGTGGCAAATACTTTAATGAGTCTGTAGTTCTAACTCGGACCTCAGAGACAAAACATCAAGACAGTGTGGCACAGAACTAACTAATACAATCATCTCTACCTTTCAGCAGAGATAATGAGTTCAGGTGTAACTATAGCAGCCCAATCATAAATGCTTTTAGATCTATTCCAAGACTAGATCTCCTTAATCCTTAGGCAAATCCCATAAGTAACAGAGATCCTTAGATCATGTCAAGATATTGATGTATCTTACTTACATTGAATCTGCACTAATAAATAGAATCAGACTCAAAGCATTTATATTATTCAAAGGCCATTATTCCCACAAAATTTCCTGCTCTAATCTATTCCTACTGTTTCTAGGGTAAAGATCCCATTGGAACCATGCTAAAATCTTCATTTGAATTTGAGAAGCCTGAGTTTTACCTGGACCTTCCATATTTTCTGTATTTGCTCCAAAAACTTTTGTTAAGTTTGGAAATGTAGCATAAGTAAACATTTCTAGAGTATATATTAAGAACACAATTCTAGTAAAATATTTATGTAACAATCCTAATTCTGAACTCAGCCCAGGTTTAGAGTTAACTTATTGCTGAAGAAAGAATGATGTGATATCCAAGCTATGATACTGGCATAGTTAGAGCAGCATAATTGTAGCATCAGTGAAGCGTGAATGATGTCTAATTATCATAATTAAAGCTCTTGCAATTATGCTGTCATTTCATTTATATTTACATATTTGGTCAAGGTATCAAGGTATCCCATTTCTATAGGTTAAATAAAGATTTGCTGTTCTGTGTTCAGTTTGATAAACCATACTTGAGGACTGAATTGTGATCAGTATCTTGCACTGGTAGGAGGCATTCTGCAGGAATGGTTACAACAGCATTTTGAAATTTAAGCAGATCCTCATTCTCTGAGATATAGAGTAACAGTAAGTCTGGAAGATGCTTTAGCCACCCCTTTGGTTTATTTAGATTTTGAATATGTCCTTTTGCTTACACATTGTAGAAATAAAGGAACCTATAAAGCCTGTTCATACCAGTAGCAACTAAAATTTGCTATTATCTCAGTGCTGATTGCTATGGAATAACTGTGTTATTCACAGCTCTAGTTTAGTGCTGTCCCACAAAATAACTGCCCCAGAAATTAACTTGGTGTGCATTTCATCACTTGTGAATAGGTGATTTTACTTTTAATGAGGTAACAATAGTTAGTGCACACAGTCAAAAGTTGAAACTGAAAAGATATAATTTTTAGATCGTGTTTCTAGAAGTTTTATCCTGAGGTATTGGAGATGCGAGTTTTTCTAGGATGACTACAAAAGGAAGGCATGCTAATGAGTATTACCTCACTGATTTCTTGTTCTCTAGTCATCCTTTTTCTCTCTGCCTTTGTGGCTTCTAGCTGTCTCTTCCTGTTGGTTCTGAACTGGATAATAGCTCTTCTTCATTATAGGTTTTATACAAAGCTGAGCACATTAGATATCTGATCTCTGACTGCAGCTCCTAGGTAATATCAGACAAAACATTATGGCAGATGGAAGCTTTCATATTTTCAATATACCTTGTTTCATCTTCAAAATAGGCCTGTGCACCTTTGGAAAGCTGCTCTTAATAGGGTCACAGTGCTTGTTGCTCACCACAGCTACCCGAGTCAAAGTGAAGGGCAGTCTCTAACTGTTACTAGGGATCAGGAGGTGCCCACTTAATAGGATTCACAATGGTAAATTGACTGTATTCTTGAGCTTTAACTTCATGCTGAGGTTGTCTTTATTGTTACACCATTTTTCAGGATGGTCACATTTGTTTTCTGATGCTGCTAGAGCTATAAATTGTTGCTGGAAATACAGAGCAATAGTTTATGTAGACATAAAAGTTGTGACATCAGAGAGGGGAGGAAGACAAGGTCAGAAGGTAAGAGGTTCCTGCAAGTAAAGACATCTCGAAGTCATTTAGGATAGAAAAAAACATGATTGCTGACTCCAAAGATGCTCTTTTATTATATAAGCTAATTTCTTCTCAGTTATAAAACATAGGATGGCTGGATTAATACCTAAAAAAAAAACCCCTAAACTTTAAGAAGGAAAAGTACTCAGAAGTGCCAGAGGTTTTAAGGGAGGTAGCTGTGAAAGAGGATGGAAGCATATGCATATAAGGGATAAAAAGAAGAAAAGAAGAAAAAAATCTCCAAGGTGAAGTGACCTGACAGTCAAAAAGTGTATCAGTACAGAATAGTGTAAATTACTGTCCCTTGTGTCAGATGGCAGAAAACAGAGGGACTTTAAAGCTTTTATAAAGAAATAAAATTGTCTTGGTTAAACGAGGATATTCCTATAGCAAAAGCAGAGGAAGATGCAGGAACTCACTGTTTCTTAAAAGCACTAGCATCCATTAATTCAATGATGTCTAAAAGATGGGAAATAGGCACAATTTTCATATCAATGGTTTGCAAGTATTAAGCAACAAACTGGGTCTGTGAGTAGTACAAGTCAAAACAGGATTCATGTATAAGTCCTCACCACAGATTGCAATCTATTTCTGGTATTTTCTTTTATTTTCTTTTTTTTTTTTTTTTTTTTTTTTTTTTTTTTTTTTTTTTTTTTTTGAGAGTGGAGGATTTTCAGGCTTTTTCTCCAGTTGTGTTTTTAAATATGTCTTAGTTGTTGAATTTTTTATGTCAAATGATCACAAGGACTAAATCCTGAAATTGAATATGCCTGAAAAGTAAATGATGACACTTTTAAGTAAAGGCACTTCAGATTTCTATTCATGAATATGACATCCAAAAATTAATAGAAGTTTGTTAGTCAAATCAGGGAGGAAAACTCATGTCTAATAATCTGACTTGAGGAAAGCAGAGCATTTATTTTATATTGGAAATATCTTCACTGCAGCTGTGTGCAAATACTTACCTGCCAATAACTATTTTCTCTAGAAAAATGTAAGCAAGTGTTACAGAAAGGACATTTAAGAATTTCAAACAAATATTCTTGAAGAAATTTAGGGGCAGAATGGGAGTCCATAAAGTATAAACTATCAAGTTTTTCGAGAACTATAATACCACTAAGCATTTTTTTTTAATTGTTGGTAAAATAACTTGTCTTTTTCTTTTGTTTTAATATGTAAATGCCAGCATGTTCCCATACAAAAAAAGCCTACAATGAACCAACCAACCCAAAAATCCAAATCCACAACACCAAAAGACCCCCTCAAAAAACCAAAACAAAAATCAACAACAAAAATTCTGGTTCTCAAAAAGTTATGTGGTAAAAAATCTGTCCCTAGAACTGACTTAGGCTGACTTAATGAGAAATACCCTGTGCCGTAGAATTTGAGCATACCATATTTATCAGAGATCAAAGTTTTGATTTTTCAAAAATCAGGATGGAGAATTATTCATCTCTCAGTATAGCCCTGTCCTGCTCTATCCCCATCTTACTATGTACCAAAGTCTTCTGATTGATATCACCACTACTATTTATTAAACTAATTTTTTGTGTTAGTCTCTTCAACAGGTTTGTGATAAATTCAACATACAAGGTATACATATGTATTCCTGTATAAGTATGCAAGTGGTGGGGGGGTTATGTGCATAAAATTCACATGCTAAAGTTTATCTCAGATAATCTGTTGGAGTTTATTCTGGTGCAGTGTCCAGTTTGTTTCAGAAAAGTTAAGTACAAAGGCAGATTTAAAGTGGTTTTTTTCCTTCTTTTTTTTTTTCCTTATCTTTTTGCTGCATACTCAGGAGCTGATTGTGCCTCAGTACATTAACATTTCTAATGCTGGGTTTGGCAACCGTTTGGGGGAATAAAACCCAATAATTTTAGAAACGGGTATCCTAACTAAACACTGACTTTAGAAAAAAACAAATGAAGAAAAAACATTCAGTGGAAACATTAAGGAGAAAAGGAGTACATATGCTTGTGTTGTTTTAGCTTGAATCTAGGTTTGCTCCAATGATCCAAGAAAAAATCTTAGTGAAGACCAGGCTGTTGTATTCTCATGAAAGTTGTGATTGTGTTTTAACTGGGTGAATGGCAGACAGACAATCTCTCAGAAAGTTCAGATTTCTGTAGGTGTAGTTATCGCATTATACACCTGTCTCTCAGAACAGTAACTGTTTTATTAAATCTTGTACTGCTGTTATACTTTTGCTTCAGGGTTTTCCAGTTTTTGAGAGATTTTAGGATGCTGCCAAGGCATTATTTCATTTGTGAAGCTGGGAATTTATTTAAAAGAAAAACACTGATATGGTTCTGAAGTTGACAACTTCTCATAACCATTTTGGGAAACTCAAGTACTCAGAAGGCTTTACCACCAAATTATATGAATTGCTGATAGGAGTATCAGGGTTTATGCTACGTAATAGACAGCCTTAATTTTATGGATAAAAGGGTCAGATCTTGTCCTCACAAGACAGAAAGACATAGAAACCCTTTGCTTCGTGTTACTCTTCATTTAAGAATATACCTGAAACTACTTTACATTTATTATGTTCTTAACTGTTTTAAGAAGAAGTTGATCTTTTTTGGACTACTGTTGCCTAGTAACAATGATACTTCATCTGTAATTTAGAGAGTATGGAGGTTATTTCTTAATTATGCATAAATTATTTTTGAATTCTTGTGTTGCCTCTTTTTATCATCATATCTCCATCAATAACGAGTGTAAATTGAGATGCAAGACAAATTTCCACTCTCCTTTTCAGTGTATGAATAAGTAGAATTAGAACCCAGATAGCTGCCACAAGAACACACAAGTTTGGTAAAGTTTTACTTGATCTTGGCCAGTCAGAATTCAGTTTTCTGCAAAGGAGCCACAAGGTCATTTCTTCCCAGAGACTATGAGTTGGCGCTTGCTGGACTTGTGGTGTCTTAGGTTTTCCACTCTTCAAGAAAGAGTTTTTCTTCTGCCACTGAAGGGCCAACATATCAGGTCAATGATTTCTAGAACTCAAGGTTTGCAGGTACAAGGAAGGAAGATAAAACCATATTTATGTTGCTTCTCTTGGAACCTGAAGAATCATTATCTTAAGGGATAGTCACAGTATATGTTGTGTGTGTACAAGTACACTACAACTAGTCCAAAGAGACTGAAACAGACAGTCATCCACTGCAATAAGGTATGAATGCTCTGAAAACTTCCTTTTCTTGTCTGGCTATAAAAGAGAGAAGACACAGTAGCATCACTGAATATCCAGGTTCTGTCTTAATTTATGGAGTTCACCAATTCCCAGATTTCTGGGTTAGATAAGAGAACTCAATGCAAGCATTATCTCTGTACTCAAGTACATCAAACATACTGTTCCCATCCTGATTTAAGCTCATGGGGCAGCTGGCCCCCCCACACAGCCACCTGCTCCCCAGTATGATGGGGGAGAGAATCAGAAGGGTAAAATTGAGAAAACTCATGGGTTGATGTAAAGACAGCTTCATAGGTAAAGCTAAAACCATATGTGTGAGCAAAGTAAAATGAAGAACTCATTCACCGCTTTCCATGGGCAGGCTGGTGTTCATCCACTTCCAGGATGTCAGGGCTCCATCTCATGAAGACTTGGAAAGGCAGGCACCATCACTACAAATGTCCCCCACCTCCTTCCTTTTTCTTCCACCAATTTTTATTGTGGTATGGTTTAGGATGAATACATATATATATATATATATATATGGCTTGACACATTTAATCAGCTGGGGTCAGCTGTCCCAGCTGTGTCCCATCCCAGCTTGTGCACCCTCAGTCTCCTCACTGGTGGGATGGGGTGAAAAGCAGAAAAGGCTTCATTGCTGTCTAAGCATTGCTCAGCAATAAAGAAAACATCCCTGTTATCAACACTGTTTTCAGCATAAATCTAAAACATAGCATTGTAGAAGCTAAGATATAAAAGAAAAGGAAAAAAAAAAAGAAGGGAACCCTTAGCCTTTCAATTGTGCTCCTCTGAAAGCTTAATAGGATAATAATCATCCTCTGAATTTAGTGAACTGATCAGAATTCTGCAGTAAGTATATGCAGTGAGTCCAACAATGTCCCAAATTCATAAACAATTATTATGCCATTATATAAATTGGTGGCACGTCCTCCCTTGAATCTCGGGCTCAGTTCT
The DNA here is from genome assembly GCF_041296385.1 of Aphelocoma coerulescens. Taxonomy (NCBI): domain Eukaryota; kingdom Metazoa; phylum Chordata; class Aves; order Passeriformes; family Corvidae; genus Aphelocoma; species Aphelocoma coerulescens. Next base: position 89,459,976 of record NC_091013.1, on the reverse strand, counting down.
GGTCATACCATCTCAAAGAAAGAAAAAACAGAAATAGAAGAAATCTGTAGTAGGGCAATGCAAATTATTAAAGCCATGAAAAGACTGCCATGGGAGGAGAGATGAAACAAATCAGGGCTGTTTAATTTCAGAGTTAAGTAAGAATTGATGTCACAGGGGCTTATTAAATCAGAGATGTTATGCAAGTCAACTGAGGGTTTCTTTTCACTCCTTCATGCAATATCAAAGGAACATATAAAGAAAAAAAAAATTATCATCTGAAATGAAAGATAATTTTTTACAACACCTTTCCAAAACAAACCAAGGAGCTCAATCTAACAAGCTACCAAATGACTCAGAAACAGTCTCCAGCACTGTGAGAAATTACTATAAAATCTTTAACTCTATTGGACAGAATATGAAACTGGAAAGAATAAGAAAAAAGAGAAAAAATACAGGACTGAGTAAATCATGGACCTTCCTGTGGTTCACCCGTGTTTCATGGGCTGTACTGCACCTGCTCTCACCCTCACACAATGTCTGTGTGAGTTGTTCCTTGCTGTTTATACTTTTCAGATGTTTGCACACAATTAGAGGGTGCATCTGGTGAAGGTAAACCACAGATGTTTAGTTCTATTATTTTTGCTTCTTAAGTCATTGTCATCATACTAATAATTCTGTTGCTGTTCTTTACATAATCTCTAACCTGTGTGGTTTAGGAAGGGATTATCACCTCCACATTATCTTCTGTGCTCTATTGACAGGCTGAGACAGTTGTGTCTGTTCAGCCTGGAGAAGAGAAGGCTTTGGGCAGAGTTTATTGCAGCCTTCCAGTACCCAAAAGGGCTACAAGAAGGCTGAAGAGGCACTTTTTACGGGGACAAGGGGTAATGGCCCTAAACTGAAGGAGGGCTGATTTAGATCAGGTAGTATGAGATTCTACTAGATGAAGTTATTGTGCTTTAAGTGTGTTCATCCCATTCTCTTAGAATGACTTAAGAGCTGCCTATACCAAAAGAGATCTGCAACTGATTAACTCAGTACTTTGCTTCAACTGAGCAAAGTAAAATGATTGAGAGAAGAGAGAATGGTGGTTTGAACATTAACATGTTGCCTATTACTATAAAAACTATATAAATGTTAGGTATGCATCCTCCCACTACTTACCCATATCTTACAAATGAACTCAAATATTATTTTTCATATTCATTGCAACTTTTTTCATTTCCAAAATCTTAAGGAATCACAGCACTGGGTTTTATAAAGAGACAGACAAATAGGCAGAGACCTAAGAGAAGCAACTCCAGAAAGATTCATATTATTCCCAGATACAATAGCTTGACTGAATGGTACACATTCTAATTTTCAGCTTGTTCTTCTATCACATTTTTCCACTAATACCTAATTCATTTAATTTTTGTACATTTGGAAATATTTTCTATAAACACTAGTTGCCGTGTTTCATATAAACTGTTTAATAGAATGTTTTTTGCTGCCAGTTGAGATTACATTGCAAATGACAAGTCATAAAACACGAGGCTTGATTAGTCAGAAGTCAACTATGCTATACTAAAGAAAAAGGTACATCTCTAATGTGGAACACTAATTAGAACATCTTAGAATATAATGCAAGAAGAGTGAAAAAATAAATTTGTTTTACTACTCTTTGCTAGAGACCCATTAAAGTCAAGGCCACCCACAGCATGCCATGAGGGAAGTACTCCAGACCAGTTCTGACACTGAAAGTACTGTAGCCATCAGTTCAAGTACAACCCAGCATATACACAGCATCCCACTCTGAGACATGGACATTCCTCTGTGACGACTACACGGTGTACAGCAGGTTATTAGGAGCTAGAGCATAGATCCTACATTACAAGAGAGAAAGCATGACGTAGCAGCCTTCCAGTAAATGAGGAAAACCTCTTAAACACTGTTGGATCCATGGGAGAAAGTTCATTGAGCACTACCAATTGATTAAGTTTATTTTTTTTACCAGGATAATGGAAGTATGTTGTATTTTTTTCAGTAGCAGTAGCTTTTGTGTTTAAAGAAAAGTTAGAATGACTAGAAGAGTTCTCATCAATATATCTTTGTTCAAACTTGGTAGAATATTCTTATATTCTTAACAGTATGCAGGGTGCAGGCTTTGTTTTAATAAGATTTGGAATTGTTCAGAAGTGTCCACACATAAACTATTAATGTTTTTAACAACCCTGGGACAAAACTATTTCACATGCCCATTGAGCTGTTTGTGGAATACTGAAGTAGGACCCTCAAATAATTTTAGGAATAAATTACTAAGACTTAGAATTTACAATTGCACTCAGAGGTGCAATTTCTCTTAATAGCTTTCTACAGAAGAGCATATAAAAGAAATTTCAGCTGATATAACCATTTGTAGCCAAGCTTCCTGAAGAAAAGTTCCTAAAAAAAAGGGATTCTTCCTATTCAAGTGTTTATTTAGTTTTGATGCATTCAAATCTGCCTACCACTTTCAGACAAAGCTGAGTGAATGGACGAGAGGCTGAAGATAAGCAGGAACTAGGGGAGATAAAAGAGACCTAAAAATGGCCAAGCTGAGGCTCAGACATTAGCACGTTTCTTAGTCTCCAGAGCATCCACAGCAGCACAAATTCTTACAAATACAAAAGCTTCTGACTTTACTACTTACAAAAAAACCCCATTTAAAAATGAATCCTCAAGCAGTGGGACATCAGGCTCCCTTCATGGGTTTCAGTAACCATGCTGCTACTTGCTTTTTTACTTTTTTTCTGTTTTGCTGCCTTTCATTCTATTTTTTCCCCTTTGTTTCTAATATCAGTTATTAAATAATTTAGCTCCACCATTTAGTTATGTTTACGTACCATGAAATCCTGCCTACAACTATCCACTAATGAGACATTGATAATGAGACAGTGATAGTGTTTCATGGATGGATTAACCATTCCTCAGCTGAAATATCTCAATAATGAAGGAGTTATTAGGAAAAAAAGAATCAAAAATCAAATACGACAAAACATTTGCTGAAGGAGGTCCTTCAGGGGACAAAATAGATCATGCATGTAAGGCACCTTATGAACAAAGAAGTGGCTGCTAGCACATGCTAGTACAGCATGAATCACATTGTACAGGCGGGTTTACTGCACGGTAGAATTTCTGAGATGTAATAAATTAGGGGGTTTCAGGTGTGTGTTCCTCTTCACTGATTTCACAAGGATTGTGTAACAAATAATCTCCAGATCTGACTTTTAGAATAGCATCTTAGGTCAGGGAAATGCTTTTGTGGGAAACTGGAACAAGCAGAGTTACAACTGACATTGCCTGCCCTCTTGAATCCTTTCTGCATTTACATTAAAGGAACAGAAATGTAGTAGCTGGAAGGAAGGCTTTGCTTTGGTCTTGCTTTGGTTTGCCTTTTTGGTGTTTCTTGTTTTTACTCCTCCTATCCCCCTCTTAATGTTATGCAAGTTTTCTCAGATGGATTGAACGTGTTACAAGATGTTTCCATCAGATGCATCACCTCACATTGTTATACCCTTCATGTTCACTAAAGTGAGAACCTACAGCTGTTGTTTCACTATGCAGAAGAAAGACACATATCTGGCAGTCAGTGTACAGCTGTTTCCAGGAGGGGTTAGCACTACCTTCTATGCTGAATTAATACATGTTTTTTGTGAAATATTCCACAAAATCTAGTCATGGGGGACATGGATAACAAAAAGAGGAGGGAGTTTGGAAAATCTCTTGAAGGTGGTTACAAAGGACTTTTTATACACATGACTATTATTTCCACAGGAAAAAAAAAAAAAAAAAAAACATTCACCAAGTTTTGATTCTGTGGTTAATAAACTTCATGGCCCAACATCTTACCTTAGAATCTTGGCTTTCTCTGGCAGAATTTGCCTTTAGTTGCAAGATTTACCATGAGGATGGTGAGGCACTGGCACAGGTTGCCCAGAGAAGCTGTGGATGCCCCATCCCTGGAAGAGCTCAAGGCCAGATTGGATGGGGCTCTCAGCTACCTGGTCTAGTGGAAGGTGTCCCTGTCCATGGCAGGGCATTGAAACCAGATGATCTTTAAGGTCCCTTTCAAACCAAACCATTCTATGATTCTTTGCTTCTATAATACTTCACCGTACCTGAGTGTCTCATGCCAAACACTGCAATTTGTGTGAGTGCCTGTGCGGATTTGTGAGTCACTGTATGTGTGATCTGCCACACTATATTTGTCATCAAGATAAGGAGAAGTATAGGATCAAAAGTTATATAGTGAAAAAAACTAATGAGGAATTTTCATGTTACATTGAAATACCAAACACAAGGCTAAATGGTGCCTTCCAGCTGGGCACTTATGTTTCTTTAAATACTGAAATTAAAATTATTTCAGAAATAAAAGAAAAGTATGCTAATTAATGAGCTGTCAAATGAATAAAATAAAGTTTTGACTGCAGTTTTACCTCTTACCTTTCCTTTAAAGAGTTCTGAAGGAATGTGTAAGGGAAATGAATTCTTAGATTAAAATTTCTGATTGAATCCCAGTGATTTCGCATGAGGGGTCAAAAAGCCATGTGAAAACCATGTTACAGTAACTATCCTGTTAGGGCATTGCTGTGGATTTATTTCACAGCATTGGCAGCTAATGCTGTTTTATGATATAATGCATTTTAGATATCTTAAGATACACTGAATCACAGCCTGAAAGTGCCTATTTGTCTCCACTGAGAATAAGATGTGGATTACTAGCTCTGATGTAGAAATTCACACTGGAGATTTCTGCAGTGAAACGAGATGAATCATGACAATTCAATTTAAAGAGATTGTGATTTATCTGGATAGACCATCACTCCTTGCTCTGGAAAATGTGTTTAGTTTATTTTGTTAAAAGAAAAATACAGAAACACAGAGAAAAAAAAAAAAATCATATTGTGTCAAGCCAAATTCCCATTAAGCCCAGAATTCACCTCCAAAAAAAAATCCATTAGTAGAAGACAATAGTGCAACAGCCTCCGTTTCCAATAGCCTGTGTTTTGAATGCCTCGAGAACCTCACGAATCAGAGCTGTTATGCATGTGCTCTTAAGCTCATGCTTATGCTCTTAGCCCTGGACAGTTTTTATCTATGCATTAGACCACAGAAACAAGCACCCTTTGCCATCCCTGTACAGTTAATGTAACACATGCAATATAAGAAAGTCTGTACTGTATCCCAGCATAGTGTTTGGTACACCTTGAATTGTCTGCCCTGGTCAGAACACAAGTGATGGTCTTTATGGCAAAGAAAGAATTCATTAGGCTTTCATATAACTTCATTAATGGTTTCTGGTTTTATTTTTCTGTTCTAAGAGGCTTAGCAAAGAAGTAGATAGCATAGAAAATCCAACTTTCTTTCTTTATATTATATTTTAACCCCAATTTACAACTAACCCCCACCTAGCTCCTCACTCACTCCCCCAGAGGGATGGAGAAGAGAATCAAAAGGGTAAAAGTGAGAAAACTAATAGGCTGAAAGAAAGGCAGTTTATTAGGTAAAAAAAGGAAAACAAGGAATTAATTCCCCACTTCTTTTGGACAGGCAGGTGTTGAGCTATGCACAGGTCAGTAGGTTTCCATCACGTGTAACGGTGACTTGGGGAGACAAACACCATCACTACAAACATCCCTGCCTTACTTCTTCTCCTCCAGCTTTACATGCTGAGCATGACACCCTGTGGTCTGGGATATTCTTTGGGTCAGTCAGGATCAGCTATCCTGGCTGTGTCTTCTCCCAAACCCTTGTGGTGGGCTGGGTGAGGAGCAAAAAAGGCCTTGTCTCTGTGTGAGCACTGCTCAGCAATATCAAAACTCTCCCTGTGTTATGAACACTGTTTCCAGCAGAAATTCAAAACACAGCCCTATACTGGCTACTATGTAGAACATTAATTCTACTCCAGCCAAAAACCAGCACAATCAAACATGCTTATTTTTCATGGTCATCACTGAAAACTGAAACAAAATTTGACCATTGAAAAACCTGTAAGCAAGTTATAAGTTTATAGGTTTTAGCTGTCTACACTTAATCTTTTTCCTGGTGAGCAGACAAATATCATTTTAATTTATAAAATTATTGTGAACTTGTTTTTATTAGATCTTTGTACATGTTCTCAAGTCCAAAATAGGTAATATTCATCTAGCAATTATCTTTGACAAATTCTCTGGTTTCACTAATAGGAAATTGAAATGAATGAAGCTGTTTTCGAATCCCATGGCTGCACAAATTGATGTGTATATGATCTTGTTATTTACAAATGTGCTGTGCATTTTTGCCTTTCTTTTGTTGATGCTGCAGACCACTCACTCATACAAAAGAACTGGTGTTTGAATGAGGCTTTTCATGGAAACATCAGCTCACCAACACAAGTAAGGATTTCATGGAAGGTCAGTAGTATTATACTTTGAAAGAATGTAGAGCAAATTTATGTATGTTTTTGTGTTTTATCTTCTAGTGTATTTAAATGTCTTGAGCAACATAGAATGCATCTCTATAACATTATCACAACTGGTACAGAACCAATTTTATCAATTTTTTGTTTCTTTAGTAAAGGCTCTATTAGGAAGAAAATGTTTCAGGCTGTTCATATATTTTCTGGATTAGTGAACTACAAAGTATAAAGTTTAATATAGAAGTCAAATGCCCTTATCTTTTCTCACTGTTATTCCACTGAACAAAGTAGAAAGAAATTAATTTGTAAAAATCAGAAAAGATAGAAGAAAAAAGATGGGGTGAACACACTTCCAGTTTTCTTGCTTTTCTTGGAACAAAAAAGCCATGAAATAAACTGTCTGATTTAATTGGTTTGGGTCAGAACTGGAAAATGCAGCAGAAAACTGCCCACTAAATAAAATGAAAACTGTTTGAAAAAAGGTTCAGGGTTGAAAGATTAAATAGGCAAAGTAGTAGCTTTTTGGTTTGCTTTTCCCATCCCAAGTCAGGGCTCCTTTATTAATTATCACTTTATTGTTATGTATAAGGGAAGATTGTGAATAGGAACACCTGTTTCACTCTGTCTAAACACTGTAGTTCTGTTTCTGTTCTGCTCCTATTACTTTGAAGCTACTTGGTTATCCTTTGCTGGCCTCAAAATTAGGTCAGAATTAGGTCAGCTTTGTGAAGAGATATGTTCTTTAAAAAGAATAACTCAAACAAAGGAGGTACTAATGGATAATGTATATATCTGTTAATCCACATTTAAATGATCATAATAAATCCATAATCATTCTGGAGAAGAAATAAGGGGGGTCCTCCAAGCTTTCCTTCTGGATCAGCAAAATTGCCTCTGACTATAGAAGAATTGGGAAAAAAGGGCAGGAAAATGCATAGAACCAGAAGGACAAAGTATCCTTCTTACTACCTGAGTTTAGCTGAACATACACATGAAAAAACCTCTTCCATTTGTAGAATGCTGATGAAAACTTTCTTCATTCAAAGGCTTGTCAACAGGCTGCCCAGGGAAGTGGTAGAGTTACTGTCGATGAAGGTATTTAAAAGCAGCACTTAACTATGTCATTTAGTGGTGGACTTGACAGTGCTGAATTAACAGTTTGACTCGATGACCTTAAAGGTCTTATCCAACATAAATGATTCTCTCATTCCATGATTCTATTTTATATTTTAAAAAGAAAAAGATTGCTTTAAACAATGAGTATCTACTTGTCAGAAAGCCATTTTAGAAGTTACGAAGTGAATGGATAAATAATGAGAGGGAAAAAGGATCTGAAGTTGCTCAAAGTGTTCTTCCATTACAGTCTGTTATTTATGGGTAGAAAAATATAAACTCACATTAAAATCTCAAGTAGTTCTTTATGCAGATTACAGATGGTAGCTAGAGCTGTTATTGTTTCAATACAATATTTGTTAAATGTAAGTTTTAAGATCCACTAATAGAAATTGCCTGCTTGTAGTTTCAAGGGTGAAAGGTAGACTTCACTCATCCCAAGAAGTGATACACCTATATTGTCTTCAGTTTTGTGAACCTCATTCATGATCCTACCTTTCACCATCTCTTTTTCAAAGGGAAAAGTCCTTACAATTTTTTTTCATGCAAAATACTCCATCCCTCTGATCCTCCATGTCGTTATTCTCAGTACTCTTTTATTTCTTATATTTCTGTTATGATAATAAGACAAGTACTTGTGTCATTAAAAATTCATAGAAGGGACCATCCAGTGAAATAGAGATAACCATTTGTTCTCTACCTCTTTTTTAGTTATAGCTCAATATTCTATTTGTCTTTACAAAGACTGATACCAGTCTTTCAAAGAAACTCCTGTAGCAATTCCAAGATCTCTTTTCTGAGTATTAACTGCTAATTTAGAGGTATTCATTATATAGGTATTGTTATAGGGCGCTTTTTATACTGTGTGTTGATAATTTCAGACTTTTCAACAAAAAAATTAGATGAAAAAAACCATGAAAATTTGAAATTTACAAAAGAGCATGACATGCTTCACACAAATTTGGGATCAATTAATAAAACCTGAAGAATGAAGCAGAAGGCAACTAGTTATGAGATATAGAACCTGCCAGTGCAAGCTAAAGGCAAAAATTAAATGCTTTTTAGAATATAGTATTCAGTATCTATTGAGGAAAAAAAAAAAAAAGAAATCTATATCTACTAAATGTTTTACATTGTTCATAATGAGGTCTTTAGGTCAGAATTATTTGAAAAATACTTTTGTTTTCTACTTGAAAATAGAAAAGCAGGATAAAATGCTACAACACAATATAATGCTTTCCATTATGTTAGTAACAAAGGAGGATGTTAAACTTATCAGTAATACATATTTTTTACCAGAAATCTTGGATAATAATTTAAATCTGAATCTCATCCAAAGGAACATTTTAACTATTGCCCTGAGACATAAATAAGCTCTTAATGACATTTTTAATATACTTAGCAGCTGAAGTCCTTCTCATTTTATTGGAGATAGGTGTTTATGTACTTAAAAAAACCCCAAAAAACAACCGTATGAGCATCTACCTGCATTTTCACAACTAAATACTTTATAATTCTAATTAGAAATCTTTTACAGCTAATAATTACAGCATTAACTCATCCCTTCTGGTGGCTAAATTGCACACCTGCCTTTAATTATGATGACTTGGAGAAGAGAAGCAGCCTGAAGATTATGGGATTGTAGAATCAGAAAGGCAGTGTTATACGAGTATATTTTGTTTAAATAAAACCATCTTATCAGACAAGTGCCCAATTATCATTTGTATCAGAAAATATTTAATTTTACTTTTATTTGCTTATAGAAAACATTAATTTCAGTGGATGTAATGGGGAAAAGCAATGATCCTGAAAGCAGAAATCTCAGTTATGGTTGATTTAGAAGCTTTCAGAGAATCAAAATTGCTTATCTTCTGATTGAAATGATTTTTGTTTCCTGATTATGCTTCCAGACTCTGGGCAGATGCTCAATAACATCATCTTCTATTAATCTGTGGTATCTTAATAAGAGGAGGGGCTACAGAATAGAATCTGATTATTACAAAACAAAGCAACTGACCAATCCCAGGCACTGGTGTGTAAATCTGAGTAAAAAGTATTTTCATCATTTGGCCAATGGAGCTGTCATTATAATCTATCCTACAAAATTCAAATTATACTCTAATTTTTTGACAACATGGCTGAAGAGTCTTATCTAATTGAAATCACCGGTTCCTTATAGATGGGTGCTGTGGGCTGGGTAGAAGTATTACAACAGGCTAAATATATATGTTATACCACTGTGTGTATTACTGACAATTATCATACACTGGCAGAATTATAGGCTACATCTATGATGCATGTAAAAGGAAACTAGGGCTCAAACTTGGCACAGGGAAACAATCATATACATGGTTATATTGTTAATACAAACCATCTCCCATGCCCATAAAGCAACAGATTGGAGGGATCTCTGAGATTGTGGAGTCCACCTTCTCACTAGAAGAAGTGTCCATGTATATGTTAAATCACTTCACTCATCTTTTCTGGGTTCCTGTTTCTATGTTCAGACACTCTCATTGTGTTTTTCCCCCCTTTGTCCTTATATTTAACCAGAATTACCATTTTTTCAACTTGTTTTCATAGCCTCTTTACTGTGTGACTCTGAGAGGAGCCTTGCTCTTTCATCTCTACAGCTCTTTGTTAAGTATCTGAAGACAAAAGTCTCGTCGTTCTTATTCTCCACTCTCATTGGAATAAACAAGCTCCCTCAGCCTCTCCGTGTATTTCTTCCCTTTTCCTTGGCCTGTTGGGTTACATTTACTGATGTAAGCGGTTGCTTGCTGAGATAAGTTCTCTAGCCATCACTCTCTCAGCTGTGCACAACATCCAAGCATCCTCCACATGAGAGGATGGATTTTGCCATTTAGATATAAGACAACCCCTTATTATTGTGAAACTCTAGTAGAACATCTGAATGACAGCAAAAAAATATTTGCATTCCTTCTAGGCTAAATTAATCTGAATGTCACCTCAGACTGGATATTTAAACTTTAGAATAATACTGATAAAAAAAATGGAAATATAGCTTGCAGTGCTCAGTTTTGCCTCTGTGCCAGCTGTCTCCTAATTTTGCCATACTCTGCTGTCTGTTCAGACATGGAGGTCTTGGTTTATTGCTTTCTATTACTATGAAGCCTTTATTCCCTCCACTTGTGCTTTCTTCTAGAAGTTTGGAATACTGGATCAAAAGTTAAAAACATTATAAAAAATTACTTGCAGGGGTTTTATATGTTTCAGTAATTCGCTACTGTAATGAAAATGAGGCATTATCTACAAAAATGTATTAAAAAGAGAAGCAAAGGCAGGAGAATATTGGAACCAAGTATGAAACCATTATAATTCACCCATTGATGCTGTTTTGATAAATCAGCTATCTTCACAATAAACATGGAACATAAAACGGATGTTTTATCCATCCATCCACTTCAAATTTCTAGGGCCAGCTGATCAAAACCTGAATGCAGATTTGAATTTGACTATTGTTTTGCATCCTAAATAATGACAAAAAAGTGCTGGATATTAAAATCTTTAAGCATGGAAGATCCAAAATCAGGGCAATGAGCACATCTCAGAGACAGTTGTAGAAAATAAGTTGGACTGCGCTTCACATTTTTTTTCTTTAGTTTACGGTGACTACACTTAAATGCTGGCCCTGTGCAGATGACCCTCATCACAAGAGAATCCTTGGATGATGAGGCGTGATTGAAGAGACATTTTTAATTAGTTATTTCCCATGAGAGGGAGGATGTTTGTCCTCAAAACCTGGCAATTCCAGCTGTCAGCATGAAGGGATTATTTGTAAAAGGTACATGTTAGACAGCTGTTAATACCCAATTTTACTTCTGAGGTGCATATTTATATATTTACAAAATAGGTAATGATTTCGCCCAATCTCTTTATGCAATCTCTTATTAAGTGATAACCCAGAGAGCTGCCACCTAAGAAATAAAGAACGAAAAGTATCCAAAAATCAGGTTTGGAAAGATGTGACAGGAGAACTGTTTGTGGCATTGGACTTCACTCTTCCAAAAAGTCAAATTTGCTGTGGCAAATTTGCGTGGCTCTGTTTGGTTTGTGCTGTACCTTCATCAGAAACCTCACCCCCTCGCACAAAGTCACTTTTGAGTCATCAGGAAATTGCAGTTAGAGAAATGGAAGGAAAGTAAGAAATTAATGCTAAACCCCTTGATCTGTAAAAAGTGATGGGGACTGCCATAATAACAGCAGAGTGGTCATGTTGGGAAGTTTCAGTAGAGAGAGAGCCACAAGGAAATGTTGGAAAATAGATAAATATTGAATATCACTATGTATAAAATACTGCTCTTCCTTCAAAACAAAGGCACAGTGCACTGTGAAAGAAATTCCAATTACTACATCTAATTACAAGAAAGCCTAAATCACTATGGGTTTTAATTTCTAAATCCAAACTCTAATAAAAAGAATAATTAAAATCTACACAGAATAATATGGCTCATACTACCTGTAATATTACCTTGATTTCCAGGGTGTTATAGAGATTGAAAGAATTTATTGCTCAATAAGAGGCTTAGAGAGAAGAAACTGAAACAATGAGAGGGCTAAAAATATTTATTTGTGAAATGTCCCATTTATGTATAGCTTTATCCAGAGCTTTTCCACTAATATTTCTTCCTGATGATATTAAGGCCTTGAATCAGCAGTGCACTTAAGAGCAATTTTAAAATTTCCTTGAATCCTAGGGGTACATTTCAGCTTGTATTTATGTATTTTCCTGAATTAAAAAGAAACTTATGGGAGCATTTAATAATGTAGAAAGTTACAAATTGATCGGTGTGTCATGGAGATAGCATGGAGAAAATATTAGGATGTCTGTCAAATAAAATTTATGGAAGAAGGTAAACATACCAAATTTAGAAAAAAATAACAACTTGGAAAAGTTAAAAAAAATACATTATATTCGATAATCTTTAAAGCAGGATATTAAAGGCCTGGAAGAATGTTTTATTCTATCTGGAAAAGTAATGATAAAATCTTTTCTTTCCTTCAGATGCAATGGTATATAATAAGATGTAATTGTATACATTTTCTTATAGACACCTAATTCATACATGTTAACATTATTTAAATAGAAGCTGATGTACTCTGGAATTCACTCTGGAGACTGGGGACAACACTAATGGAAGATTGAATGGGCACAGATCTGTGAGGTTACGAGACCCCTTGTCAAGATGGTGAAAGGTGAATTTTGGACACTGAAACACTGAATACTGAGTCAATTTAATCTAAATCTTCCCAAACTGATGCTGTTCCATTTCAGGAACAAATGCTTGTAGCTTCTAGCTAGTGGGTTTTGTGCCCATACTTTGGCATTCTCCTAATTTCCATATACCTTTAGGGTCAGAATTACTGACAGCTGTGCACCAGTCAGAGATGCCTTGGGGCTTGCTGAAAGGCATCAGAAGCCAGTCCGCCTCCAGCTTACCCAAAAATTCTTTTTCCATAGTTGTTTATGCCTCCCTTCTCTGTCTAGGATGTCTTAGATACTCCTTGTTTGAATGCACAGTGAGCAAGCAGGTTTTGTGGTAGGATTTTTGGAGGGAGATTGTAGTGTGCTCTGAGAGCCCGAGTACAAAGGCCTGGTGTAGTGTGAAATTAGGGTTGTAATGGTTGTTTTCCATTAACACAATGGAAAAGTTCGGCCCTACAACTCTTCAATGACCTCCAGCTCTGATATGTAAATGTGTAACAAAGCAGACCAAGGAGAATTTGTACAATAAAGATGGAAATTCTCTTCCACATGGAAAATATAAATTATTCAAGACTTACTTATGTCTGTATTTACTACTCAGTTATCTGAGCCCTTTCTCCACGGAGGTTTTGTTTTCTGCTTCTTTGGAAGACATTTCTCTTTCTTTCTGAGGTAGTAAGGAGATGCTGTACCCCTCTTTCCAGAAAGCCATGTCAATTTAATTTTCTGAATTCTCTGTAATTTGTCACTGGAGTTTAATTATGGTTTTACTGTAGTAAAAACCTCTGATATTGGATAATTTAAAGAGGAAAACCCTTTCCTTGCTTCTCTTTTACACCTGAGTGCTCATGCTGACATCATTTAACATTCTTTAAAGATGATGAAGAGGACACTAGGACTCTCCTTGACTTCTTTTTTGAATGGAGTGTAGATGGACACTAAAACAGGTTGCTAAAAAAAGTCATGGCTTCTCCATCCCAGGAAGTGCTCAAGGTCAGGTAGGATGGGGCTTTGAGCATCCTGGTCTAGTGGAAGGTGTCCCTGCCCATGGCAGGAGACTTGGAACTAGACAGTCTTTAAGGTCCCTTCAAACCCAAACCATTCTATGATTCTGTGACATGAGTCTATGATTTGATTCTTTCTATCAGATGAGTCAGGCACAAATCCCCATGGCAGCTCAGCAAACCTGGCATCCTCTCATTAGATCATGTAAACACTGACTTGACAGTGATATGAAAAAACAATCACAGTTGTGACACAGAGCCCTTTGAATGGATCCATGGATACTCCCCCTACTTTGAAGCCAAGCAATTTCTATTCAAAACCAGATTTTTCTATAGCAAAATTTTAACTAGATGGGTTCAGGAAGAAAAACTTCTAGATTAAAATTGATCTGAACAATGGAATCTGTGTGTAGAACTAAATCCCAAGCTCATTAAAATGACCAGGAAAATATCATCTCTTTCAAAATCAGGGTGTGGTCTGGGCTGAATTTAGACAGACATATTCTGCCTAAGTAGGCTGTGCACAACAACAGGCATTAAAGTGAACTGTAATATTAAAAATACCTTCACTTCTATGGTGTTTTAAATCTTGCATAGAAATGTGTTCAGTAAAAGCATGAGTTCAGTTAAAGAGTTATTCCATCTCCTTTAGTTTTATCACCAGCAATAGAAAAATAATAATCAGGAAGCAGACACAAAGCTAAAGTCAAGCTGTTAAGAAGCCAAACCACACAAACTAATAGCGCTTTTTGTGGCTATACTTTTTTCATATTTTCACTAATAAATTTTATTATCCATAAAAAGCAGTACTTCTGAAGAAAGAAAGAAATATTGTGAAGATGTTTCCATAAACACTCATCTGCCACATGAAATGCATTCATGCTATTAATTCTTGCCCTGGTGCATGTGCTTTCACAGAAAACTGTGTTTTAGTATAATGCTGCTTCCTCAGTTTCCCTGAGGGAAAAAAAGAGAAATCACACAGCTTTCCCACAGGCTGTTGTAGTTCAGGAATGGTATTGCTCAATTTAACGTTCCCACTGAAACACTCCAAACCATGTGCCACTCAGTCATTCACCTTTCTCCCTCTCACAGCCCCCTGCAAAGGGCTGGAGGGGAGGATTGGAGGCACAAAAGGCAACAAGCAGTAGCAGAAACAAAGCTAATAACAGAGACTGCAAGAAAGAGGTAAATGATTCACATGGGAACTCATGATACCACCTGACACTTCCTGATCCAGAAGGGACCCCTTCCCCTGTCCCTGGCTCTAAGAGAGCTGGAGAGGGACTTTTGACAAGGGCATGGGGTGACAGGACAAGGAGTAACTGGCTTCAAACTGTCAGGGGAAAGGTTTAGGTTAGAAATTAGGAAGAAATTCTTTACGGTGAGGGTGGTGAGGCTCTGGCACAGGTTGCCCAGAGAGGTTATGGCTGCCCCAAGTCTAGAAACACTCAAAGCCAAGTTGGATGGAGCCCTGAGCAACTTTTTTTAGTCTAAGGGGTCCCTACCCATGGAATAGGGGTAGAACAAGATGATCTTTAAGTTGTCTTCCAACCCAAACCATTTTGTGATTCTATGATTATATCCTTATTTTTATATTCAAATTCAGTTATGTGGTTTTCCTGAAAAAAAAACAAAAAGCAAAATAAAATCAAGCCCAGCAGAATTGCATTTGTATTGAAAGGCGTCCCCATGGTGTTTATGATGAATGAAAATTAACAGAAAGGGACTAATCAAAACCATCATAAGTGGATTGACAATACATTGAGACTAAGGAAGCCTCAGGTTCTATAATTTGGAACAGAATAAAATTTGTTCACTTGCTTTCTCCCTTTACATGCAGGACACACTCAGCTGTGACTGTTTCCATGTCTCCAGGGTACCATGGTGAGGATCATCCCCTCACCAATTGTAGTGGGGGGAAATTCTAGGGCAGTAGCATGCCCTCTATGATTAGTTCCCACGATATGTATGTTCATCTCCATGAGCTTGGGTTTCACAACAGTAAATCACTGTGGTGAGAGGTTGTAGAAAGACAGATGTGGTAGTCACAGCTGGCTTTATTCAGACCATCCCATTTTAGGCCATGGGAGGTGCTCCAAATCCCACCTTGCAAGCATCACTGTCCCCAAATGGTCTTGATGGGAAGCCTGCAGAAGCCACAACCTTATCTACAATTTAACTGCCTAGTAGTTGAGTAGCATATCTGGTTTCCCAAGAAAGCAGCTATGAATTTAACAGCAAAAAAATTTATGACACTATAAACCTTCCACCTGGTCAAAAGTGGTGTCTGGTTTGAACCAAAATAAAATCACTTAGGAAGCTCAAAATCAGAAATCCTTCCTCCCTTCATCACCTGTACTTTATCTTCAATAGGAAAACCCACTTTGATGGGCCAGAAAGGATAGAAAACCTTTGCATTAGGATTCCTAGCTAAACAGGTATTTCAGATAAAGCATCAGGGCAGAAATTTAATCACCATGCAGGCGCTAAACTGGATATTCCTCAGCCAAGTCCCATGCCAACAAATTCTAACAATCACTGTGTCAAGCACAGAGTGATGATACTCAGCTTTTGGTGGGTGCTGTCTAAGACTGAGCTGCTGGCAGTTGTGGCTAAAATCTGGGAGCACACGAGCTCAGCAACAACCTCAAAAACCTCCAGAGGACCGTCCTTTTCTGTTCCTCCTCACCTATTCTATTCCCCAGTTAATATTTTTTTTAAAAAAGCAGTGTACTGAGGACTACCTCCATTCCTGTTGTAACCTAATGGAATCTAATAGCAATATTAAAGCAAACATGCATTTTCTTCACAATGTCTTGACATTTTTGCAGTATCTCAGTTTTCCACATAATTTTGTAATTATTCTATAAATCTATGGGAGTAATTGGCAATGAACACATTATCATGAGTACTCCTGTACCCAAAAACCTTTAAAGTAGAATAGGTAGGAGGGAAAAACAAAACTAGGAAATGATTGCTTGAGGCTGGACAATAATATCTGCTGATAATTCTTCTGATGTTATTAATTCTATCACTTTAATTCTACTGATATGATTAGCTACTTGTGCATTTACTAGGAAATTTAAGAAGAAGGTCATACCTCAAATATTTTCTTTCTTTTTAGAGACTGCAGAGATAATCCAGGATTTATGGAGCCTTTGAGGCTTTGAAGCAGTAGCTACTGATGGATGAAATGTTTTGTGTGTTGGAAAGGGAAGGAAAACAGAAAAAAGAGAGCAATGCATTTCTGCACAGCCTCTTGAGTGGAAAGCATAAATGTCTGGTTATTACTTCTGATTCGCTTTTAACCCTTCAACTCAAGTTTAAAGATTCTACAGAAAGATTAAGCTTTAGAGTTGTCTGTCTCGAGTGTTATAGATGTAAATGTATTTCTTTAAAAGAGGAATGTGTTTAAATAGGAAAAGTAATCAAGTGAAATTTCAGCTCATAGGCATCAGTGAAAGCTTTAGCATTGCTTTCAGCAGAGCCAGCTTTTCACCAAGACATTTCATTTAAAAATCAAGTCAAAACCACTTTCTTTTTCCTCACGTCTCTATATTTCTAGATAAAAAAAGATTCACTGAAGCTCGCTGAACAAAGAAATATCAAAATTCCAAATGAACCCTATTGAACTATTTAGCCGTGCCAGTGAGACAGAAAAATGGGTTTGGCAATCTCTCTTCAGGAGAACTCTGCTGTGGCTGCAGCCCCTAGATGGCACTGCGAGAAGTGATCTTGTGAGCCAACCAAACACTCACAGTCCCACTGAAGAAAATACATTTTGCCAGTTGTGGTGAAGCTTACAGCAACAGGTACCTTGTTCTTTAACTTAAAGTCTGTCCTTAATTACTCATGAAAGTAAATTATGTCAAAGGATGTCAAAATTCACACCACAAATGTGAATCTATCTACATCATTTTATGAACCCCATTTAGCATTACAGGATGTTTTTGAGGCAGAATTGGCCAAAAGTTACTCTCGTCACTTTTTTTTTTTTCCTAAGGATAACATTGACCTCACATAACTTTCAGAGTGGGCTTCAGGTTTGTTCTCACACATCAGAGTTAATATCTCTGTGAACTGTGTGCTCATGTCTTTCTGCTGCTGCTCCAATGGGATGCAAATTTCCTATATTACATCTGTGATGTTCGTGAGGATATCTCAGGTATATCAAGATGTCCCAAATGGTACAAGAAGCCTGTGTATAGACAGCTGGACTCTGATCCTGACTTTAGAGTAAATGAATTACACATAATTTAGAATGAGTGAGGACCTGAATAACTGACGATATTCTGGAGATGTTGGAAATTAATGGCATAAGATAGGAAAAATAGTGCTCAATCCTATCCTCAAGACAAAGTACTTCCTATTTTATGGAAACATATTTCACAGCAGCAATACAAAGCCATCAGCTTTGATTGTCTCTTTACTTCTGTCCCACCTCCTGAATATAAGGACCAAGCTCAAGAGACAAACTGGCTTTAAAACATGGCTAATAAATTTGCTTGCAATTATATGGAGGGTGGGGTTGGTGGGGAGGGGGGAATAGCATGCAAAAAAAATCACTATAAATACATTCCCTGTAGAGAAGTTTTGGGTAGGACATTGTCACTACCACAAAAAGTTAAAGGAAGATCTTTGCATTGCAGAAGGTAAAGCCTTTTCCAGGGCTGGCCATTAGATTAGATGGATTAGGCAACAAATGAAGTGTAAAGGAAAGGGTGTGTTAGCATTTCCCAGCAATAACTGTGCCCTGATGCAAGTGCAACTTGGAAAGAGCACTCAGTTGAATTCCTCAGCAGGAGATAATGACATGTATGTGCTTGTGCCTACCCTAGAAAATAGCTAATGTTGTCTTTGGACACCAGAAATTTGTGCCAGAAAAGCCCACTCAGGGTAAGTCCAACTGACAAATTATTCCTCTGAAAAAGTGAATGCAAAGCAAATAGATAATATTCTCCATTCTCAGTTGCAATGTTTCAATAGTCATTTTGCCTGGTTATTTCTATGCAAGGTTTGGGGGGGAAAAGGTCCACTGAATTGATGGCAACATAAGATCCATCATCCACAGGTTCTTTATTTTACACCTTTGTGTCAGAACACCAGAGGCTGTAAGTCATAGTTGTCATCAGTGTCTTAGGGTACCTGACAGGTTTCTCTGTTCTTTCTTCAATCACATTTTGACAATTTGGAATTTTTGTTCTGATCTGTGAGCGTGTAGGTGAATGAGTAGCTCGTGTATAAGTCATGAGACTAGACTGAACAACAAGAGCAAGGGCCAGCAGTGATATCAGAGATGAGCTCCGTCCCTCTAATCTCTAAATGCATAAAGTAGTCTGAGGATGAGTAGGCAACACAGCCATTATATAAATATTTTTATATTTATATAAAAATACAAAAATATCCCAGTAGCTACTGCATATCTACCTAGATAACTCAATTTTCTATAGAACTGAGAAATACTAATAATAGTAAAAACAATAATTAAAAAATAACATTAAAAAGCACAGATCTTTTAAATGAAAATCAAAAGAAAGAGGAAAAATATCAAGAAAAAACTGGCTTGGGAAGTAGATCTGAGAGGTATGAACACCTCATGCCTAACAACAAATACAGATGACATCAAGACCAAAAGAAAGAAAAATTCGAAATCCACAGAAATATCTTATTTCTATAGGCTGAGCTAAAAGAAAGCTATTAGTCATGCAGTTCATGCCTAGCAAACCCACCCATATGAATAAGGATCCATTTCAGAAAAATTAAAAAAAAAAATTAAGGTGTCTGTTACATTTTCTTCTACATCCTGATGTAATTTCCATGATTTTTGATAATTTTATCTTTGCTTGTTCTTTAATTTGTCACAGAAAGCCCTTCCGTCTCACGTAGAATGGAACCAAAGGACAGGAGGCTATAAATAATAGTGACAGGGGCATGCCAAACTCAAAAGATCTTCATACAGCACCCAGACAAAGGTTCCTAAAGCATTTTTTAAAGGCTAACCTGTCTCTACTCCCTTCTCCCACAATGACTATAATGTGATCCAAATGAAGGTCATCCTAGTTGAGCAAAGGGCAATGCTGCACAAATATTTCTTTGCAGCGTTATGGGTAACATAGATCAAAAATGTTTCCCATGAATCACAGAATCATAGAAAAGTTTAGATTGGAAGGCACCCTAAAGACCATCTAGTTTCAACCTCTCTGCCTTGGGAAGGGACAACTTCCAGCAGACAAGGTTGCTCAGAGCCCCATCCAACCTGGCCTTGTACCCTTCCAGGGATGGGACAGCTGCAGTATGTGTCACCTGTACAGGATGTATTGTGTGAGATTAGCATGTAACAGGATATACTAGCCAACTTTGTATTTATCTCCAAGGTCAAGCAGCATTAGTTAAGCTCAGGGAACCTCTCACCAAAGAACATGGAGTTTCCCTGACTGTGTCTCTTGGTGCAGGATGAACTTGTGCCAGAGTCAGTCAGAGCTAGAGCACCAGCAAGCACATCATCTGCACTGAGCAGTGAATTTAGCACTTCCAGCACAATCCATTGTTACTGCTGTTGTTTGAGGTAACAATGCACTACACAATGAAAACTCAGCCCAGGTTCCAGTTAATCCATAACAATGCAAGGATGCAGATAATCCTCCTTCTACAAGTTTCCTTCAAAAGGCAAAACACAGGACAGAGCATGGCTGACTATTCTGTAAAGTGTGGTTGAGTTACAACATGTGAGAGTGTGTAGCACTTCAAGTGAGAGATCTGCCTTGCCCTGTGTTATGGCTTCATTTTGAGCCAGCATTGAATATCTAGACAGGATAAAAGAAATAGGTCAATTATAAAGCGCTCCTTTTTCTGTATGTCTCAAATTCTGGGAATCAATAGGTTTTTTGATTTCCTGGGGGAGAGCTGAAGGCACTGACAAGAACAACTGGCAGCGTGAGATATTTTTGTCTCCTGGGTCTCTGGCACAGAGCACAGCTAATGTTAGTGATACAACAGAAATAAATGTACAAAATATATTAATTAAATTTACTGAAAATCCCTCTCCCATCAATAAGAAGCCTGTTTCCCATATTACTTTTTGAGCTTACAGGAAACCTCTTTTCCCACAGTTTTGAGAGTTTAGTGTGACTTTGACCCCTTATTAATGATTGCAAAAAGGTTGGTGCCCACTTGGAAACACTCTTGAAGTGAAGTGTTTGTGAAGGCATGCATAGAAGAAAGCAAATTTTCAGCGTGGGACTGGGAGAGCATTTTGACAGCCAGCTAGAAATAGTGTTTCTGATCCGAGCATCCTGCACCACTCCACAGTGTGTAACGCTGATCAGATGAACCTCTGTCTCCACAGCTGTAATTCCTTTCTGGTGGTTAGAATTATTAAGCAGGTGTTCTACCTTCCCTTATTAGCTACCAAAGCTGAAAATAGCTCCTGTGAGTCACACAGCTGGCACTTTGATACCTGCATGCTCAGGTTCCACGGCACTGCTGACCGAGTACAGCTGCTCAGCTGTGTAAGGAGAGGCTCATGAGATGCCTTTTAAAAAAGGAAAAGAAAAAAAAAAAAAGAAATGTGGTCCCAAAGCAGTACACAGTTCGTTTTTCAGAAATCCCACCTCAGCTGAGGTGAGATAAAGATACAAGCCAGGAGTATAATTTTAAAAGAACACAGTAAGAAAGGATTAGTGATTGAGTTTGTGAAAGCATTTATAAAATGAAATCAAATTGTTACACTTGGCATTGAATGCATTAGAAAATGCATTAGATTTTATAGAGATGGGGTCAGACTTTTGAATATAGAAATCTAAACTGCACATTGCACTCCAAAAAACTCATTAGTTTATACAATCTGAATAAATGAATGCGTATGAATTCTTAAAATCTTA
This sequence comes from Aphelocoma coerulescens, assembly GCF_041296385.1. Classification (NCBI taxonomy): domain Eukaryota; kingdom Metazoa; phylum Chordata; class Aves; order Passeriformes; family Corvidae; genus Aphelocoma; species Aphelocoma coerulescens. Next base: position 89,438,349 of record NC_091013.1, on the reverse strand, counting down.
TTTAGATATGTACAGGGATTTTTAGGACTATACATGTTATTGGCTTGGAAGACATCGTACTGCCATTATCCTCTGCTACATGTTGAAGGATATCCATATAACTGCTCTTTCTTCTACTGGACCCTCTCTGACAAGAACATGTGAAGCCACTAATCCACTTAAATGGGAACCCTAAAGCTCAGATATACCTATGAAAGAAGGAAAGAATATCTCTCCTAGCTCATATGGTACATTTAGAACAAAATGTGCTTTTTCTCTCCCAAATTTCCAAATTATTATTCTGCCTTAAAGGGCTGGATATTCCTCTTCATCTTTCAGTCCTGGCACACCATGAGAAGGCTAGCACTGAATACCAGGAGATAATATGGACTTCCAGCATGTCCAGTCAGGTTGAAGAAGGTGTGAAAAGAAATAGGAACTGCAAATCTGCTATCTTTCCAAATTAAGATACTAAACTAAGAGCTAGACTCGCAGTACGCCCCTGGCTTATACAATATGAAAATCATATCACCTAAATTGCAGGATAGAAAATCAAGGCTCTGATGCAATTTAAAATAGTAAGAGGGCCCCAATGCATAAGAATGTATAAAATCCCGATGCTTTAACTCACAAATTATGCCTACTTAGTAAGGTTGTAAGAGAAAGAATTCACTTTAGATGGAATGAAACTAGATGAACTCTCAAGTAAGAGTTAACAAGATATTCTAGAACATTCAGGGTGAAATACCCCATAAGACAATTCATAACATTGGTGCTCAAATCTTTCATTTAATTTTTTAGTCAAGAAAAGCAGTTTAGTCCAAAAATAAATTCCTAGAGGTTGCTAATAAAAAACTAGAGTAAAGGGAAAATCAGAAATATTTCTTATCATCATAAGAAATAAACCTTCCAGGAAAAAAAGAATGATTTATCAGCACTTTCTAAGAGGACAATGACAATACATTCAGGTAGTAGAGTGTGACAATAACTTTAAAGGGCCAACAGTTTAACATAGTGAGGGTAGCTTCACACTGATATTTTAAAACCCAGTTTGCTTCACCTCTTCTTTTCCTATTAAACTGACATACATTTGTGTCACATTTTCAGGCAATAACCCAACCATTAGCACATGTCAATCATATGAGTCTACTTGTTAAGCTAAATTCTAATTCTTTAAAAATTTAACCTCAATGGTAGCAGGCCTTGTAAATGAGTTGCTTGTCTGTGACTGAGGAGAACGGGGGATCCAAACAGTGCTTTCTTAGCATTATTTTGAACTTTCTTACTGTTTTCTGAAATTTAAAATATCTCAGGATTATGTGTTCTGGGATATTTAGCATTTTTAAGTCCAAGAAATATATTCTGAAAGCAGCTGCTAGCACAAATTTAATATAAACATTTATTTTCTGTGTGTTGGACTCCTAGAGGGGGTAACCTCAATTAAAAGTGTAAGCTTCTAAAATGATGTTGGAGGAGACATCAGGCAGTCAAATCCCTAACTATGAATGCTGGTTATGGAATAAGAATTCACTGTATTTCAAATGATATTTTATGTTATGTAACTTCAAAAAGGTGGACAAGAACACACACTTCAGCAACTTCCAATTATATACATTTAATGATATGTGTTAAATGAAGGGACTTCTGGCATGGAATGTAAAATCTTTGTACCTACCAAAAATCCTCTTGGTTTGCTGGCAGAAGCAATACCAGGATGAAATAAAAATTAAAAAAATATTTCTCTAATTCATTAAATTTACATTACTTAATCCCTATGTCAAGGGATTAGCCTTAATTACCCTGAGCAGCCTCACCCAGGACCTTCCCCTACACTCTCTGGACAGGGTCCCTGGTCCCTTTCTAAGCTGTGCCATGGATATCCCCGTCTTCAGCCCTGCCTTGTCTGGCTCTTGGACCTGTATTTTAGGTAGCCTCTCTCCAGTAATGTTTTTGGTCCCATCTCCTGCCACTCCTGACAAATTCTTAGAAAGACCCTGGACTCTTAGATAATACTATATATATACATATATATCTATATATATAGATATATATGTCATAGAATCACGCCATTAATACCTAAAATGTATGTATAAACCCATGTCTGAGTGTATCTCTCTGTCACTTCCCTCCCTAAGTTTACTGAGTGGCATGAAAGTGGGAAAAAAAAGGGGAAAAAAAAAAAAAGAAAATTAGAAGAAATATCTGAAATTAATCAGCTTTGTTGATATGGTTTTATGCAAGATACATTGAAAATCCATAATTCTCCTTTCCTAACATTTTTATAGCTTTTCAGATGGCAAGGGATATGGCTTCCTGTGTGCTAATTATATTCCATGCATTCCAAAGACTTTCGCAGTCCTCTAAGTTCTCTTCATTTCCTATGGAAGGAGAAAACTTTCCTGTGTTCAGGTCAGGGAATGGACACAAAAAATAATTTCCTTAATAGGAGAACAAAAAATCATGTGAAGACATTTTATTTTTAATTCCTTGATGATTTTAAATCCATAAGAGACATATTTCATCCCTCTCCCGCCTTTGCTTGAGCCAAGGGTCTGTTGAGCCTGACAAACCATAAGAAATAACTATGTCAAAATTCTTTCCTTCTTAACATTATGTACAAATTTAGACCCTCTCATTCCCATAAAGTTTTCCAGTTTTAATTGTACACCTCTCTACATTAACAGTCTTGTAGGAGGAGATAAAATGCAAGAGTAGTGTGTTTATTTATGTGCTTCATCTGGGATTGCTGTGACAAGTCCACTGAAGCAGTCTAGTTTGTGTATTAAGTCATAAGGCAAAATGTGCTGGATTTACTGTATTCTTATTCTCGTTGACCATCTCCTAATCTTACACTGTGTTATCTGTAATTTTTGAATTAGTTATTTTTTGAATAGTTTGAATTCCATGTAAATTCTCTGCAAAGCTATTCATGTGTGTCAACAAGCAATGGCTTGAGCCTTTTCCTCAGACTCTCTAGGCTTTGGATAAAGAATGAATGCAGCATTCATTTAAATCAGTGTATTGATTAAAAAAGGTTGTTTGGTTATTTTTACCTTCAGCTGTTTGCCTGCCACCAAAGAGCTTCAGTGGCCATTCTGCAGCTAGAAGACACTTTGGTTTTTGAGAAACAGTGGTTGTGTTGGTTTGCCAGGCTAATACTTCTCCTAACTGGGGTACAGTTGAAGCAGGGATATATGATTCATAATTGGGATACTTAGCTACATTTTTAAATCATTTCGTTCTAGACTAGGTGTTGAATAGATACATATTTTTTAATAAGATGTTGTGGTTCTACAAATACATATACATTAACAGATCAGTCTGTTTTCAGGAGAAAAGCACACAGTATCTCCATAAAAAAGAAAGATGATGTTAAATAAGTTAGCTTTCCTTTCTAACATTTCATACAATCATAGAATGGTTTGAATTGGAAGGAACCTTAAATACTATATAATGTCAAGCCCCTGCCATGGCCAGGCACACCTTGCACTAGACCAGGTTGCTCAAAATTCAATCAAACTGACTGAACACTTCCAGGGACAAGGCATCTACGAATTCCCTGGGCAACCTGTGCCAGTGCCTCACGACCCCCACAGAGTTTCTTCTAAACATCCACAATGATAGAAAATGTCCACAAGGTTCTCTGACTCTTGAGAGAAAGACAAGATGATTCAATAAGTTTAAATTCATCCTTCCACCATTTGGTCAGAAGGACAAATTAAAAGATAACCCCATTTTAAAGCTTGCTTCTGCTTTCCAGCTGGAGCAGTTTCTTCATTTTTTTTTTTTTGTGGTTTGTTTTTTTTGGTTTTTTTTAATCCATACGTATAATTAAAGGGATGAAAAAAGTTTTCTGTATGGTTTTCTGCTTTTTCTTTCCTCTTCATTAATTCACCTTACCTCTGGGGGCCAACAAAGAGTAGTTAGAACTTAGATGTAGTGAAAGACCTCTGGAAAGTTCTCATGTTTCCTAACAAACTGTACAAATATTTTCTTGTGTATCTGTTTCCTGCAATGACTCAATTTATTCTTTTATCAATTAATATCCCGTTTGCCTTTTGGTCAGCCAGACAAGAGGCTGGGATAAATGAATTCCTTAAACTGTATGTTAGGAAACATTCAACTATAATTTAGGATACCCAAACACATTCCATGCCCCTGTCCTCTTCTTTTCCTTTCCATCTACACAGCACTTCTCAAAGCAAATGTGTCGGAGAAACCTTTTTCCTCTGGCACTCACGACATCTCAAAGGTTCAGAAGGGCTGGAAACTACAATTGGCATTTGGCTTTCATGAACCTCTAGAAAGCCCTTTCTCTCACACATTAAATGCACAACAAACAGGACAATTTCAGGTCTTAGAGCAGTCTTTGTTTAGGTGACAAGTCCATTGCAACTGTGTCAGGAACCCAGCAGGTGTGCTCTCCCTAGAGGTGCAATTTGAATTCTCTGTTGGTAAAAATCAGCAGTTTTTTCTGACTTCAGTGGAGCTATTCCTGATGACAGCTGTTGAGCTGTTGGCCACTAGTTTCCAACTGCTTGATTTTATGGCAGTTTCTGAATCAGAGAGGTATGTGGATAGTCCCAGACTGCAGAAGTTTCCCTTTAATTTCAGTAGATCTTTTAGTAAATCTAAAGAGTGTTTGGGAAAAGACAAGTATTCAGTACTGGATGTTGCTATCCTGCAGATTTCCATAGGAACACAATATAGTTATCTCCCTAGGTAGTCATTTGACAGAGTTATGAAGTAGTATACCCTAGAAATATCTTTTTCTGTCATATTTATAGCAATTATGTCAAATAGTGAATTTAAATAATTTGAGCTGATTACTGCAGGTTTATGAAAACACACAGTTTGACATATTCACAAGTTTCAATTACTGTATGTGAAATGTAATTATGTGGAGCACAAAGCTCCAGGGGAAGCTGTGTTTTCTAAATACACCTTGTCTGTAATGCAGTGATCTTTACTCCTTTTTCCCCCCCAAATTTGAAAATATCTTAAATTTTGTCAACGGCTCATCATTTGTCAGATTCCACTTTTAAAATCTACGTAGAGTACAAAGAGAAAAAATCATCACAATCTCAGCAACCCATGTGATCTGCGATCATATAAATGGAACAACTCTTTAATTTTGTTTTATATTTTTCTGGCCACTGTTCAAGACTCCCTGAGTACTGTTTTTAGTGAGAGAAAGATTAGAGTACAATGTCATTTGTTTCAAAACAAACCTTTGTAACAAGAAACTTGATAATGGTAATTAATCTGCTGATTTGTTTTGGAAATTTTAGGAGTCATTCTCTTAAAGGTATCATACCACTTTTAGTGGCCAACTGTTCCTCATGACAACAAAGACAAATGATCATCTGATCCTCAAGTCCTGTCCCCTGTGATTATAGGAAGCATACAGCAAATGTACTGTCTTACACATACATCCTCCCAAAACCCACACAGCTCAGATCTTCCTAAAGGATCCTGGTTAAAATGTGCTCCAGGAAAGGAGCAGGAGGGCTCAGGGCTGTGGAAGGTGGCTGTGGCTGGAAGTCAGCATTTTGCCTTGCTGATCCCAGTGTTTACAACAGTTTTCTCTTTTGTCCTTGCAAGACATTTTGTGTTAGCCCCAGTGCCACAAACACTGGCATCACTGGTTGTATTTCTGTGAGCTCTGCGGTTTCATCCACAGAACTTTCCATATGGAAATGCCGATTAAAATTTATATTATGCTTTTAAATACACAAAGTTTCAGAGCTGTTAAATTTGATCATCTCTAAAGCATCTGTGTATTTCATGTGCATCTCACAAAAACAGATTGACATTAAAATCCATTTTATTTGGGTTACTGTGATAACCCCAAATAACCCTAAATTCCTTCTGTTCATATTTACTCACATTCATGGCTTTGGAAACTCCTTTTGATGTCTTTATTTTCATTGCTAGTGAAGCTGTTTTCATATCTAGCATGAGATGCAGATCTGTTTATTTTATTTTTTGACAAATTGTGAACTAGACATGAAGGAAGACATTTGTGATTATTCTTTCTCCTTAAACAGCTACATGTCCTTTCTATTGTGTTATTTATCAAAATAAATCTAATCATTATCATTCAAATTTCAAATTTTCTTCTTCCTAAAAAGCTGAAAAATATGCTCTTGACAGGCTTGACAGTGGTTTGATGTGAACTTCTGCTTTAAAGGATCAGTAAAAGCCTTTTTTACTATCTGGGTAAATACAACTTTCAATACCAAAATAGCACAATTTATTTTCGACTAACTGGAAATATGAGGATAAGAAGTGAGGAAAAGCTCACTTTTTAAAATAAATTATATAGCCCCTAGGTGTACTCGATTACAATATTGCTTTGACACAAGACAGAACCTTCCTGTTGACCTTGACAACTAAACATTTTATTGCTGTATCCTTAGCTGATAAACATTCCTAAAAAGCAGTCAGGGAGACGTGTCATTTCCTTATGTGACCACAGTGCCCCAGGATAATTCTGGAATAATGCTGATCTCATGTTCTGCTTGCATTGGTGTAATATTTTGAAAATGATCATTAAAAAAAAATCAAAAATGAAGAAGTGAAACTTATTGTAATGTCATTTAGTCTCCATATCCTTTGAATGTAATGAAAAATATGTCTAGAAATAATGTATTCCCTCTTAACCATTTTCTACATAATGACTTACATTATTGCCATTTCCTTTAACCTATTTATATGGATTTCTAGGAAGGAGTAGTCTACATAAATGAGAATATATTTCTTTTCCTGACAATGTGAGCAAGTTTTACAAAGAAGTATAAGTGCATTTACTTTTTCAGAAATCTAGAATTATCTGTATGAATAGATGAGGAACCAGTGCCACTTTCACTTATACAGCATATTACTCCCAATAATGCAATTAGTGCAAATAATGACCTGTCTACATGATCTTCACATTTGTCTTCTCACATGGCAGTCTTTTTCCACAGATTTAAATTTCTGACCAATTAGTTAAAAGTTCAGCTATGAATATAAATGATGGGTGTTTCTGGGTTTCTAAAAAAGCAAATAAACCCAAACTAATTTATGAGAATTAAATTTGTGAATGACATACTGGCCACGAGCACATGTAAGGACCAGACATAGTATGTGTTGTTGATACTGGTACTAGCCAATGAATAATTATCAAAAACAAACATGGATACATACAAAGAAATGAGCGGCACAGGAGAAACAAAGCAGATTCTCTGCCATGAGGGCTTTTATGAGACTGGAATAGTTCTGGAAAAGAGCAAATCAGAAAGTCAGCATATCAGGAAATGCTAGGGCATTGTTGCCTGGGAAGAGATGAGAGATGTCAGTAATTTCTGACATATATTGCATCCTTCTTGAAGTCTGCTGGACCAAAGACTATATGCTAACTTATTTTTCCTCCAAATATTCTTGGATCTATATTGCAGAAACGTTTTTATCATATTCTCCAAAGCAGCACAAGTACCAATTGTGTCCAAAACACCCCAAAATTCTTTGCCTTGGGAAAACCTCAGGTTCCTGACTGAGTGGAGAGTGACAGCAGATCACTACACCGTCAACCACAAATAATCCCAGGAGAAAGAAAGAATCCAGCATAATGCCACTAAGGCAGTGAAGAGCCTGGAGCACAGCAGCGAGCAAGCTTGAAGAAAAGATACTTAAGGAGGGATTTAACACTTGTCTGAGACTACCTAAAAGGGGCCGTGGGGGTTTAGAGATAATGAGTCAGATTCTTTTTCGTGGGACACAACAAAAGGACAAGAGGCAACAGGCATCACTTGCAGCAAGGGAAATTCTGATTAGGTATCAGGAAAAACTGCACACATGCTCCCCCTCAAGGGTGGTTCAGCATTTGCCACAGGTTCCCAGAGCAGCTGAGGAACCTCCATGCTGGCAGGTGTCAGGACTCACCTGAAAAAGGCCCTGGGCTACCTGAGCTAGTTCTGGGGAGAGCTCTGCTGTGAGCAGGGGGTGGGACTAAGCAATCCAGAGGTCAAAACAGCCATCAAAGGAAGAGCAGAGGGAAAGGCTATGAGTAGAGGATTTTTTGCCCTTGTACTTCCTAAGCCTCTATTAACAGCTACTTGTAGAGTTAACCATCAAATCCATAAGAAATTTTGCATCCTTTGGCAAGGAGTTCCATTGCCCAGCTACAGACACACTCCCTCCTTTGACTTGCTTATAACCTTCTCCCTGCCTCTTTCTTATAACACCTGGTTGGTTGCTGTAAAAAAAGGAAAATCAGTGGGTGATTCCTGTTTCTCTCCCCCTGCTCCAAGCTGCTCGTGGTAACAGACCTGAAACATCCCTATCCATCCTCAGCTCTTTCCCAGGCTGAAGACTGCAGCCCTACTAAGGTGTTCTTTGTACACAGCTATTCAACACCTCTGATCACCTTTGCTGTCCCTCTCAGAGATATTTCCAATTCTGGCATCTTATTTTGGAGATAAGAGTGAAGGAGGGCACAGAACTGTGGTGTTCAAAATGCTGGTGAGTCATGGACAGCGATGATTTCTGATCTTCACCACAACCAAGCATTAAGATAACAATCTCATGGATTTCTATGATCAAAGTCTCATTCCAAAGAGGTTACAATTAGTTCCCAGTCATTGCTTTATATGCAAATTATTTTTTTTTTGTATGAACATTGTTTTACATAAGCTTATATGAAATTTCATCTGCTGTTCTACTGCTCACTCGTTCACTGCCGTAAGGTCTTTCCGAAATTATTCACAAGTCAACTCCCACTGTATTATCCTGAGCAACTTTCTACCATCATCCCATTTTCTCATCTCACCAAGCTGTATTCCCAGGTCACTTGGGAATATACTGAACAGCGTGTATTTCAGATTACCCTATGATCTGACCACTGATGACTTCCCTTCACTGTAAAAACGGGATGTTAATTCCCACCTTCCATTTACTATTTTTCGGTAATTCTTTATCCTTTTTTTTTTTGTTTTTAATGCTATGACTTCAGCTTTATTTAAAGACTTTGATGAGAAAATCTTGTCAAATTCTTTAAATCCAAGCAAATTGTATTGGCCAGACCTGCCTTATCCACAAACTTGCCAAGTCCCTCAAAACCCTCCAGTTTTACAGGACCAGATGTGCCTTTACAAAAGCAGATGCTGGCTCTTTCTTTAAGTATCACATTCATTTGCTTTCTCCGTTATACTGTGTACCCTCTTGCTCAGATAACGACTTTATTGTTTCATGCTTCCCTCATGTTTGGGGGGAGCTAACTCGGAGCTCTTTTTGAGAATGAAAATTGCATTTGTTACTTACTTCAGACAGGTTTTGCTGTTGTCCTAGGTTACAGTGTAAGATGTAACCAGTAGTGTGTATTCCCTTATCAGCTTCACAAACTATTAAAGTAGGTGGGGCAGTTTGTTATCTCCTACCATGACTCTCCCTTGACAATCCCTCCCGGGGCTATCTCTGTTTAAGGGTCAATCAAGGACACACCGCATGACTCATCCGCGCGCTGTGCGATGCCCCGCCCAGGGGGAGGAGCCAAGCATTCCCAGCTGTTCGGAGCTCCGCTGTAATTCAGTCAGTGCAGAGCGAAGGCTACCTGAGACTTGCCAAAGCCAGACGCTCTCTGTTATGCCCTGGGGCTCCAGGACAGTGCTGGACCACTGTAGTTGCCCAAATCCTTACCAGAGAGTAATACCAGCATGAATCCCATATCCTGACACTCGTGCCACGGCAGTCTCCAGAGCAGAGTGCCCGTTTGGACTGTATACCCTGCTCTTTGTTCCATAAAGCGCTAGAAAGACTGCAGCAAATAAATTTGGACTGTGAGGACTGTATATCCTGCTCTTTGTTCCATAAAGGGCTGGAAAGACTGCAGCAAATAAAGGAATAACCAGGATTTAAAAGACCAGGCAGCTGACCCGTCTCGCGGCAAAACCTGGACTTGGGGGAAAACCCGGACTGGATTTTTCCCGGAGTACGGAATGGGGGAAAACCCGGACTGGACTTTTCCTGGAGTACGGAATGGAGGAAAACCCGGACTGGACTTTTCCTGGAGTACGGAATGGGGGAAAACCCGGACTGGATTTTTCCTGGAGTACGGAATGGGGGAAAACCCGGACTGGATTTTTCCTGGAGTACGGAATGGGGGAAAACCCGGACTGGATTTTTCCTGGAGTACGGAATGGGGGAAAACCCGGACTGGATTTTTCCCACAGTACGGAATGGGGGAAAACCCGGACTGGATTTTTCCTGGAGTACGGAATGGGGGAAAACCCGGACTGGACTTTTCCCACAGTACGGAATGGGGAAAAACCCGGACTGGATTTTTCCTGGAGTACGGAATGGGGGAAAACCCGGACTGGATTTTTCCCACAGTACGGAATGGGGGAAAACCCGGACTGGACTTTTCCCGGAGTACGGAATGGGGGAAAACCCGGACTGGACTTTTCCCGGAGTACGGAATGGGGGAAAACCCGGACTGGATTTTTCCCACAGTACGGAATGGGGGAAAACCCGGACTGGACTTTTCCCGGAGTACGGAATGGGGGAAAACCCGGACTGGACTTTTCCCGGAGTACGGAATGGGGTTTTTCAGGCAATTCAGCCAATTCAGACCAGGATTTTTCCTGGAGTACGGAATGGGGTTTTTCAGGCAATTCAGACCAGTTCAGACTGGTTTTTCAGGCAATTCAGAAAAGCTGCAGCTGCAGGGTGGCAGAGGAACTGCAGCAGACTGGGCATCACAAACCCTGCTTGCTCATTATCAAAGTGAGAAGGAGCAACAGTAAGGATCACAGCGAGCTCCAATCCTCTGGCTATCCCACAGCTCCTATTCAAAAGTAGGTTTTTTTCCCTTCTGTGCCAGATTCCTACTGCTGATATTTTTATTTTTCTCACCAACAACTCTTGTTTTCTTGCCCTAACTAGCTGTCCTAGGTTACAAAGTAAGATGTAACCTAGTATGTATTCTCTTATCAGCTTCACAAGCTGTTAAAACAGGTGGGGCAATGTTCCTTATCTCCTATCAGGACTCATCCTTGAACACGCCCTCGGGCAATCAAGGACACAGGGCATGACATTGTGAGATGCCCCACCCAGGGGGGAGGAGCCAAGCATTCCCACGTGGGTATAATCTGGGGTTTGGAACAGCTCAAGCAGCCCTTACCTACTGTTTTCCCAGAGGACAAGAGCTACCACTGGGCCTTCAGGTGAAGGCCATACCCTTTTCCACAGGATCACTGCTTTAACAGGACCACAAGCTGTTAAAACAGTTGGGGCAGTGTTCCTTATCGCCTACCAGGACTCATCCTTGAACACGCCCTCGGGCAATCAAGGACACAGGGCATGACTCATCAGCCCATTGTGACATGCCCCGCCCAGGGGAGGAGCCAAGCATTCCCACGTGGGTATAATCTGGGGTTTGGAACAGCTCCAGACAGTGAGGTGCAGAAGAAGAATAATTTTCATCACTGGATATCTAGCAGGGCTCTAATTACAAATCACTTTATCAAAACCCAATAGTTATAGACACTGTATATACACTGTACATTTCTAAATGAAAATCAACCCAGATCAGGTTAATTCAGGCTACTTGTTATTCTCCACTCTTGTGTTATAAAAGAAGCAGGGTTTTTGTCAGGGCAGGGGTTCAGACTGCCCTGAAACACTGACTCATCTGCCTGTGGGGTTAAATAAAAATTTCTTACATATTTAGTCTGTGCCATAAGGATTCTCCTTTTCCTTTTATACAAGCTCCTTCTCTCTATGGGTGTGGACACAGATCTTAATTCTAATAATTAGCCCTCCTCTCCCATCTTGAGATCCTTGCTAGCAGCTAGACAGCCTGAATCCGCTGTAATTATTATTAGATCTTGTGGTAACTGGTGTGGAACAACAGCATCAGGTGTAACACTATAGGAAGGTCATATCTTGGCTTTTAGTAAAAGATCTGATGAATTAATTTAGCAACAATATCAAGTACTAAGCCAACTGCATCTTTTAATTAAAAACAAATGTGTGTTATAATTAATAAATTACCTTAGAGGCAAAAACCATTTAATGACTTGTAGGTTAGAGAACAGTATACACAGAAAGAGATGTAGGCCTGGAAAACATATGAAAGGTTTAATAAGAGGTAAAATTTTTCACATACATGGAATAAATTAAAATTTAACCTCCCGAGAGATAAAAGCAATTCTGCCACAGGATAACTGAGCTCTTTATGTATAATGAATTGATAAACCCTGTCTGCCTTATTGAATCCTTGAGTTAGAAAATGGCTTTCAAGAGACTTCTGTTCACCAAAAGAAAGGTCTGATGGAACCAGATATCTTTACTGAACATAACTGTTATAAAAATTTCTGTTAAAAAATTAAAATTAAACTTAGGTATTGCACCAATTCATAGATGTGCACTACATTTCAAGAATAATGTTTGTTTCATTTTGGAGTCCTGCTCTGCTTGAATTCAAGCCAAAATCTACTGAAGCCTCTAATTTTGAATTTGCACCATGAACTTTACAGCGTGCCCACGAATAATCCTTTTAGGCCTAAAATAATTTTATCTAATTTAAGGCAGATGAGATGCCCATACTTGGAGCCAAGTTACAAACTACTACAGAGAATGATTTATTTAAATTATTTTTATGGTAGAGACATGACATTTCTAACTAATCCTAATAACAGATGTGAATCCCCCACGTATATATTGTGATATCTGTGATATACTAAACTACCTAGATGTTTTCACTGCTTCTGCAAGACAGTTCAAAGGGAGATATTCAATTAATAGAGAATAATACAGTGTAATCACAGGCTATCAAAGAAAGAAGTTAAACACTTGAAAGAAAAAAGGAATAATTTTTGGTTATTTATTCAAAGTAGCAATATTTAATATGATACATCAACTATTGACAAAACAGGAGAACATTTCAAGTGAAGAACTGATGGGGGGACTACTTTAATTTTTCAAAATCTGTCTTTTTTTAGTTAAAAGGCCAAATTTCTCTGTTAAGTCTAGAATAGAAAAGATGAGGTTCTTCACAGCAGGGCAATTTGAGATGTTTACAGCAAGAGCCTAGGTCTCCTTGATCAACAAGGAATTTGTCTCACCTAGGTCTTTTCTGTACCCACCTTTACTGATCTCTGTAAGAAGCTAGGATGTCACATCAAAATTAGTGAAATCACCCCTTTTTAGGTATTGGAGCTATAAAAGTAGAAACTAAACCAAAAACTCCAGTTTGAATCCAAACCAGCTCTCACAATTAAAGACTTGAGGGTGTTGCCCACACTGAGGGTGCAGCGTAACAGGAACAGATGATGTTTCAACAATGCAGGAATTGGAGATGGCTGTGAGATTCCTTTTAAATGGTCATCCTGATATGAAATAAAATGGGAATTTTACATACTGTAGGTGAATTAGAAACCCTATATTCACCCTGCACAAACTTTAGAACATCTAATGAAAATGTCTCCAAGTGAAACCGAACAGTTTTAAAGGCGGGGCAAGGATTTTTTTCTGTTTATAAGGTGCCACCTTTGAATTTGAAAGTTTTGGGTCTGTCATCAAAATGTAATTATATTTGGTAATCAAAGTCCAATGCCAGTTCTGAAATGCAAATTAATGAACAGGGAGAAAAACAGGTTTGAAGCCTTTCCATTATATTTTTGACAATTTCAGAATTGTGTTCAATATATTATTCTTAGGGCTAGGGTTTAAAGATCTGCTCCTGTTAGTTCTGATTTTGGTATACACCATGGCAAATGACCTCTTCCTCTGTCTTTTGAGCTGAACTTGAACATGGGCAGCCTCACAAGTCAGCACCAGACCAAAGGCCTTTCCCCTTATCCTGTGGCTAATCTTCTGCTTAGTCCCAGAGCCCAGAAAAGGATCTGATTTAATCTAAGTGAAAGCACCAATCGCTAAAAGACAGTTAAGAACAATCCCTGTTATGCTACCTCAAAGCTGCAAGACATCCTCTTTCAGCACAAGAGAAAATGGCCTAAAGCTGCACAAAGGAAAGTTTAGATGGGGTATTAGGAAACATTTCTTTACAGAAAGAGTTGTCCAGCCCTGTAGAGAGACTGCCCAGGGCAGTGGTACAATCACTGTCCCTGGAAGTGCTCAAAAAACATGTAGACATGTCACCTGAGGACATGGTTTTGTGGTGGACTTGGCAGTGATGTATTAACAGTTAGACTCAATGATCTTAAAGGTTTTTTGCAGCCTTAATGATTCCAGGATTCTGTCATCTTTTGTTCAAAGTCTGTGCTAGTAGAGGGTCAGCATGTCTCAGCAGCCTCAGAGTAGAGGAGCTTATCCTGATTTGGACTGTTCTATGAATAGTGCTCCTTCAACAAGGGTTGAATTAGAACCTAAACCCTGAGTATGGGCAAGTTAGCCCAACCATCATTCTTGTATGAATTAGAACATCTTATAAACTATGGTAATTTATACCAGCCATGATATAGATTGTCTGTCTGACATAGATTTACTCTTTTGATGTGGAATAGTTTTTGATTTGAAATCTTTTCTAAAAATCGGATCTCATCCTATGCTTTAAAATAATTTCTAAATTTTTCAGCATAGAAACGAACATTCACACTTAGGCATTGGGATAGCAGTCAAATATATTTCTGTTTAGGATGATCTCTGGCCTGAGATTTTTCACAAATTTTACATCTGGCTCCCAAATGAGCTCAGATAATAATCAGTGGCTTATGAGAAAGCATCAAGAAACATGTCTTTTCAATCTGCTTACAAGGTCAAAAAAATTCCAACAGGATATAATATACATACACAAGCTTGATGTATTGGAGTGCTGCATTTTTTTACAATGCTAACAGTTTGATGAGACTATCAATTAAACATGACTGTATAGTTAAAATTTCCATCTCTAAATGCAGCTGCAGCTAACAGGACTGCTAATCAAAGCAGTGTTATAATTTAGCAGTGATGAGGAAAGCAGTAGCCGTCAGAAGGGAATAACAGAAAGGAGGCAGCTGCTTTCATATCATTTTAGTGTCCATTTCTTTAATGAGCCTGAGGAGACAATTCCCTGCTGACTATTCATTAATTAATGGAATTTATGAGAGGAGAAGAGCTATCAGCATGCAAACAAGTGGAGAACAGGTGATGACGGTTTTTTGCAGGCAATGAGCATATTGAGGGAAGGAAGCTTTTGAATAAAGCAAATTATCTGGAAGAGATATTTAACAAAAAGCTGAGGTACAAATTCCTCATCTGGGTAGCAATGACGTGGCTTTCAGCTTAACAGGGACATATAATTAAACTCAAGTTATGAAAAATCCATGGTCAGATCTGGGAGAAAGAAGAAAGCTGCTGAGAGGACTCAGCAGCTGTCTCTTTCGCGTTCTGACTTCCACCATTTTGCCATGACTTGATTGCATTAATAAACAGTTGGATAGATCCTACTAGAAAACTCTATCTCCTTCCCTTTTGGTGTTTCAGTGTTATACTAGTGTCTTGCCCTTTGGCTGGGAACTTTGTGCTGCCTCTCAAGGGAAACCAGACTCTTTCCCAGCCTTGAAGATCTCAGGGCACAGACCAGATTGTGCCAAAATCAACCTGCAGAGATTAATAAAGAGAAGACAATATCACAGTGCTGGGCATCAGCACTGTCAGGCTGGACACCCTTTGCATATGGATGGCATCAAAGGGTAGCTGAGATTGCAGATTTGGTTGTAGCCTCATGGTATCTGTTCACAAAGGAATTCTTTGAGCCTTTTTGCACAGCTTGAATTCTTGTAATATTAAACACCCTCAAGCCCGGTTCCAATTAATTGTCTTTGATCAGAAAGTGTAAAGTACTTGAATTTAGACATATCTGTACTAAAGCAAACTCCTGATGATGCTGTTTCTGTCCATTTTCTACCAGGGGTATTTTGTGTAGGATGTGTGAAGAACATAGTGGAGCTCGGCTCTGCAAGTGCAAGCTCCTTAAAGACTTGATGTTAGCAACATATGTAAGAGTAGCCACAAGCCTGCTGTAAACAGGACAGGCTGAGGCAGCAGATACTGGACACGTGAGATAGACTCTGACTGCAGAAGCTCCAAACAGTATCCCACCATGTTTTGGGGATTTACATTATAAAGGCCGTTGTGACAATCACACTCACACAGTACAACACTCATAGAAGTCTGTTCCACACAATCTTGAATCTTCTGCATATGCAGTAGCCAAAAACAAGGATTTCATTTTTGACACTATATTTTACACACAAACTGTTCCACATATGTTCACTGAGTGGGTAGCTATAGCACATGCTTTTTCTGCTAAGGTTTCTAAATGTCAGGGATGTTACAAGTTTTTCTCAATGGCTCTTCTGCCGGGTAGAGATGGAGAAGTAAACAAACAACAGAAAGAGTTGAGCAATTTTGTCCGAGGTCCTTCGTTTTGACTTAATGAAAAACATATCTGGAACGTATCATTAAAAAAAAAAAAAAAAAAAAAAAGCAAACCATTGCAGTTTATATGAGAAAATTTGGAGTACAGGAAGACCCCCTCCCTTTACACAATATTGCTTTATCAAACTTGTAACATCTTAGGGCTGAAGGGAGGAAGAGGGATTCCATTAGCATCATGGAGACCTGGGTAAATAGGGGTAAGGCTTAGATGATAAATAAAGTCCTTGATCCTGTAAGTATATTTAAAGTTAATTTAATTTTTTTTTTCCAATAAATACTCTTAGTTTTACTTCATTGCTCAGATCTCTCTGCATATTTTCTAAAATCTGCAGCTGCAGGAGTCCTATGAAAACCTAATTTTTTATTATAATATAGGTTAAAATAAACAAAACCAAAACAAACAGAAGTCCCACAAAAAACCCAACTGCTAAACCCAACCAAACCAAACCAAACCAAACCAAAGCAAAGCAAACCAGAAGGATGAAAATTAAAATGTATATTTTAAAGAATTGCTTAAATTTTTAAACCAGACTTGAATTTCTGTTTGATTTCTTTTGCGTTTTAAGGGGTAATCTGCTCAATCCACCATCCTGACTTCTTGGGGTGACTCTTTCTGCAGGAAAGGAGCACAGATACACATCATCTTTATGCCAGTATGAAATTCATTAATTGGCTCCAATCTAGTTCAAGACTTTAAAATAATTTCAGTAAAACATGAAATAACAAAAATTAATAAGAGTAATTAGCAAGTAAGGAAATTATAGTTGTCACTTTCTCAGTATTTTCATGCAGGTCTACATGATAGAGAGTGGAAGCCTGTCTTTTTTCACTGTGAAATATTTCATTGATTTCTACTAAATAATATGCAGTTTTCTTGGCCCAGCTATTTTATTCACAGGAATGACCTGTAAAATACCTTGGGGTCAAACCACATGGTGCTAATAACAAGCAGATTATTCAGATTTTAACTCGGACTTTTTGTACTTTGATGAGAAATGTTGAAAATGTTGACCATTTATCTCCTTTCATGGCTGGAAATGTGTGTCAAATGTCATCTTTGATCCAGACAAAATCTAGCTAGTGAAAATATCACAAATGGGAATAGATATATCTTTTAAGTTTGATGATGTATTACAGCAATTATGTTTATCAGAAAAGAGAGGTGGGTTATTGAAGACAGCATGGGCCAGGCTGCCCAACCTTTACAAAGATTTCCACATACCTGGGGTGGAAAAACTAGCAGAATTTTAAAGTGATAATTTCCACAAGAACCCGTGAAAAGTCCATATACAAGCCAAACAGATTCTGGAACTCCAATTATAACCTAAGTCATATCACATCTAATAGGTAAGAAGGGAGAGGTGTTGTTTTTAAGGAGATAGAGAAAAAGAGATGAAATTATTGCTTTCCACTTATTTGTGTTTTTTTTTTTTTTTTTTTTTTTTTTTTTTGGCATTGAAGCAGCTCTTCCACACATGCATGGCCTGACTGTGATGAGCACCAACAAATCAACCCTGAGATTAGCTCTGTTGGTTAGGGCATGGCACTAAAACCTCCAGGTTTGCTGGTTTGATTCCCAGAAGGGCCATTCACCTAAGTGCTGGATTTTATAATACTTGTGCGCCCCTTCCAACTCAAAATATTCTATGATAAGGATCTGGTCATGGCAGTAGGAACAGAACAGCTATCAAAATACAAGCTGTGATGGATATAGGAACTCCGTCCTTCCTTCTGTCATATTCAGTGGGTGCACAGAATACAAACACCCCAAAGCTGATGCAGGTAATGGTGACCTAAACCTCCAAAACCCACTCACCTGGTTGTGCCATATTAAAGCATAAAATTAACAACTTTATCCACTCTTTTCATTTGACAATATTTTTCCTCTGACACAACCCACCTTTCATGAATTGTTAATTGATTTTATACTTAGCTGTGCATCAAAGTTGATGACAGTTAGTTTTAAAATATATTTAGTCCATATCTTGTACTCCTACCTCAATAAAGCCAGATGGATGTCTGAAAAAATCCTCTGAAAATGCAGCCAACTTCCTAAGGGGAAAAAAAAGTATATGTATATATATATATGAAAATAAACACTGTGATCAAAACTATGACTGTGGAATATATGAAGATAACCAGTCTGCTGAGAACTTCATATACCAGCAACAAATCAAGATACTCACCCTTCTCCCCAGCATTTGGTTAACCCCAGCTGCAGATGAACATTTAAATTTTAATTAAATAAATAAGTATTTATTATGTTATTTGTTTCTATTATTATTTTTTTGGTCCCAAGTCTGATCAGCATATGAAACTTGCCTATATATTGCATCAGAAATGATAGAGAAAATTAATAATTATTGAAATACTTTTTTGATCTTAACTTTTATGAGTAATAAAACAACTAATTTCAAAACAATAGCTGAACCTTCTCTCCAGATTGCTGGAAGATATTTTTTTAGTTCCGCAGCATTTTTCATCATTCTTGAAGGTTATCATTGTTTGCTTTTCATATTTAACTGAGACCAAAGATTAATGAAACTAAAAATTACAGATTTTAATATAAGTTAAAAGTATTAAAAAAAATTATATCATCTTACTGTTCTTCATGCAATTCTAAGACTATCAGTAAAAAAAATGAAGGCAGATAATTCCAAGAATGATGAAAAGCTTGACTTGTAGGCATTACAATTCAAGTTTTAGTCATAATATAAGAGCAAGGGGAAATCGAATATATTTGAAGGAAAGAAAACGTAAAGCTTGTTAAGGAAAACTTATTTCTTCATAAGTTTCTTATTGAGCTTCTAAAACTCATTACTACAGGATACCTGTGCAGCGGCCCATGCAAGCACTTAGGAAAGAGGCCTCATGTCTGAATTCACAGAAAAGTAAAACTGAGTGTGCTTTAAGCCCTGCACCCTGAAAATTTTATTTCAGTTCTAATCAGAGAACTTCTCACTCAAACACCTTGGCCTTTGCATTTCTATGATGAAATGACCAAATGAAGTAATATAAGGATACAGTTGGACATTTGTTTTCAACAACACAGGTATGCATCACTGATTGTTCTGGGAGGGATGAAAGAACCTAAAAGCAAGAAGATGAATTATAGCTGATTTACTTTCAGTTTCCTTATGCGGGCATGTCCTTAAAGACTGAGAGCATGAGTCTATATGTGCAGTCTATATTTCAGCACAACTGTTCTCACCACCCCAGTTATTACAGAATAAGCACCCATTTTAAGACCCTTTTAAAAAACATTTTTTCCTAGTAACTAACAGCTAATACTGAGGTCAGTCTTGAGCTTCTCATCAAATTTGCCGCCCAGAGACAGAGCTCCTTGTTTCAGATCCAAGTTCCCACTTCACCTTTTGTGCCTCATTTTGCTTTAATTTTATGGCATAATTCAGAAATACTGTACCAGCACCTTCCTGCAGAGTCGAAGACCTCAGTGAAAAGATTTCATAGTCATAGAGTCATAGAATATGCAGAATTGGAGGGGACCCATCAGGATTTTCAAGTCCAGCTCCTGGCCCTGCGCAGCACCCTCTCCAAGAGCCTCACCATGTGCCTGGGAGCATTGTTCAAACGCTTCTTGAACTCTGTCAAGCTTGGTGCTGTGACCACTTCCCTGGGGAGCCTGTTCCAGTGGCCAGGCCCCCTCTGGGGGAGAAACTTTTTCCTGATATCCAGCCTAAGCCTCCCCTGAGTCAGTTTCATGCCATGCCCTCAAGCCCTGTCACTGGTCACGAGAGTGAAAAGATTGGTACCCACCCCTCTGCCTCCCCTCATGAGGATGTTGAAGACCCCAGTGAGGTCTCCCTCAGTGACCTCCCTCTCCTTCTCTCTGGTGACATCCTATACCTTCCTACAAAAACCTGTAATGCCTGCTGCTCCCTTGAGGTTGTTTCCAAGTGTATTAAGGCATTGACCTCTGCCAGGTACACCGTGGAGAAACAACATTTACAGGGAGCATGAGTAAAGAGGATGTTAGACCTACAGCTGGAACCCATAAAATATCTTGAGGAAGGAAGTTGTGGGGAAAGTATAGATACTAGTTTTCTGAAAACTGCAAAGTGGTGTGACATTCACCAGGAAAGTTTCTCCAGCATTACTAAATGCAGGAGGAGGCAAGACCAGGACTGAGGTATTTGAAGCAAAAGTGAATGTGAGTGAAGCTCGAAATTAATTTCTCTAGGGAGTAAAGATGGGATTGACCACGTTGTCTCTATTTTATCTAAAATGGTGGCAATTTTGTTTTCAATTTTCTGCATTTTTTTTCCATTTTCATATTCTAAAAAAAGATAGGCTGTCAAACAAACAAGGAAAAAATACATTTTTCTATCTTTCCTTTTTCAAATTCCTGTTATTAGAATTGTAAATCCTGGAGGTCCTTTCACTCAGAAGTAGGGATCAGCAGGTGGTTTATGTATCAAAACTGCAAAGCTTTTGTTTGATTTTCAACAAAAAAAAAAGTAATTTTGTGTGGATCACAAAGTTAACCAGTAAGAGATGAAAAATAGCCCAATCAATCCTCCAACACTGCAATTCAGCATTCCGTGGCTGAATAATCAGATCCTTCAAACTCTACACTAGAATTTGCTCTGTAATTTACACGAGATTGTAAACTCCAGGTCACTGTTTCCCCCCATTTCCTTAAGTTTATGTTAGCATGGCTATAACATTGTAACTATATAACAAAATAAAATCTTAAGTCCCATGGATCATGTGAATACAATTTATGAATCATATTTTTGGGACAGCATACTTAGCCCAGTCTTCTTGTTGGTTTTATGAAACAGGCCAGTCCCATCCATAAAACTTGGTATCTATAATTTCCAATTCCTCATACATGTTTATGCATGTTTCTATGTGTTTTAACAAATTTATATTCATATCTAGTATCCTCAATATTTCTATTTACTGTAGCTTTAAATTCATGTGCATTTATTGATTTCAGTTCCATTTACTCCCAGTTCATCTTGGCGTTACTGGGAAGAGAGTCATGCACACAGTTCTTATGATGATTTTGTATGCTTCCAAATAGATGTGAAACTAAACACTGTCGTGACCAATTTAACATAATTTTTCCCAGATATTATATTGTTTCTTTATTTTCCATCTATTACAAATGTCCATGAGTTATTGGAGATGTTTGTTCTTGTGAAGAAAAAACCCCTCATAAATTCCACTGAGTAACAAACTATTTTAAATGGCTGTATATTTGAGTAGCTCATAAATATGCCTGGTTTCAGCCCTAGATTTACTATATTTTTAATTTTCCAACAGATTGGCCATCGTTTTAAGGCTTTCATCTGAAGCCGTTTGGTCTATTTAAAGGGCACAATGTACTTAACTAGTCAAAAGGCTCTTGATCCTAT
This sequence comes from Aphelocoma coerulescens, assembly GCF_041296385.1. Classification (NCBI taxonomy): domain Eukaryota; kingdom Metazoa; phylum Chordata; class Aves; order Passeriformes; family Corvidae; genus Aphelocoma; species Aphelocoma coerulescens. The sequence continues at coordinate 89,416,564 of NC_091013.1, read as the reverse complement.
GAATGCACTTTGCTAGTAATGGGATAGTCATTTTCCAGGCCAGTAAAAAGCTATTACTCACTGGAACACAAACAGATTGTGAGAGGGAACGCTCATGCTGATGGCTGGCAGCCTGACAAAGGGAAGTGGGAAATATGGCCCTTTCCTGAATTAAGTTGCACCGACTCTATCTGTTCCAAACATTTGACTCTTTTCTTCTTGTGATGCTTATGACAATAATAGGATAACAGATTTATGTCATGAAGGCACTGACCTTTGTCAGAAGGAACATTTTGACAGGAAAAGATGTGATATGCTGCTCCGCTCTATAGTTCTGACAATGACTGACAGTATGGCCATATATCGACATGGCAAAGCTTATGCTTATGTTTTTATATTGTCATCCTTGGATTAACTCCTGGGTTTTTATCATCTTTTATTACATACAACTTTTTAAATGAAATGCCTAGATAGAGACAATTAAGACTGCTGAGAAGCCTTGATTCACCTCACAAACACAGAAGTGATTTGTGTTCTAAGTAAAGACGGATTTTGCATGAAGAAGCAGCTAAACCTAGAGAACACCGATGCTTCTTCTGTTCCTTTACTCCATGGTAAGGATACTCTCACCTTAAGAAAGGCTAGTTTATACTGCCAGTTTTGATGAAAGTTTTATTTTGATAATGAACATTTGATTCTCATTTTTCTATGAAAGGGTTGGATTTGATGGAACGTGACTAAATTTTAAATTTGAGAAGAGAGGTGTTACTGCAGGGAATTTAAATATTTAGGATATGATCAATACATGGATGAAATTATTTTTCTTTGTCTTCAGGACTGGTGGGTACAGGCTCTTCATCACCATAGCAGCAAAGAAAAAAGCCATATATCCAGGTAGTTAGACAAGGCAAAATGGAAAGAGGCACAGAAAAAGCCATTTTTCCAAAGAGAAGGTGCAAATATTCAGTTTGGAGTTTTTTAAATTATAAATTATGACTTCCCATGTACACTTCAGTAGCCAAACTGATCTGTTCATATTGCCTGTTTTTGCTATGTGAGCACTGACCCTGTATTTGGTGGGGATTGCAGCACAGCAATGTTGTGTGGCACACAGTATTCAAATCTTCTGTATTTTTTTAGTGCAGCATGAGGAATATCTTCCATACTGTGCAGTGGAAACAAAATTGACAGTCTCTGCCTTGATGATCTTATCTTGTAAACTCTTACACGTGAGTAATTTTTATTCACTTGCAGTTTATTTCTGTTCACAGTGAAATCACTGGTGAAATTCCCCAACACCTCCAGCAGAGCAGGATCAAGACCAGGAATATTAGCATAGACTTTTGTGGGAGCTCTCAGAGAACAAATCAAACTGGAAGACAATCAAAGCAACAAAAACTTGTTTTCTGTCTTTCACCTTCCAAGATTTGGATATAAAATTGCCTAGATGTAGCATCACTTTTCATTCAGCTCTTTGAGTGACATATAATGAGGTTTCATTGTTCACTATGACACTTTGACAAATGTTGTGTTACTATTGCTCCTAAGAGTGACTATACAAAACATCCCCACTCCAGAAGCATAGCGCAAATAAAGTGAGAATCCAAATGAATTATGCATCATGAAACGTGAGAAAGGAGGCCAATGTTAACTAATTTCAAAATGGGTCAAACTCATGACAATTTAGTTAGTGACAAATGAAGTCATTTTTCTACAATATTAACCAACTGTGTCCCTCTTGATTTGTGTCCCTACTGATTTGCAGAGCACAAAAGGTCATTTTCCAGGCAGATGGGGAATTTCCCTTGCAGAGGGGAGTTCAGCTTCTATATGCCAGACATAATGAGAACCAATAAATTAGGCAAAACTGCTGTTTACCTAAGATGAAATATTGATGGCCAGGCCCACGAGAATGCTAATGTCTACATTCATCATTTTTTTTTTAAGTCTTGAGATTTAGAGCACAGTAGCAGAAGTTGTGATAGATCTATATATCACAGATACAATAACATTAAAAAAGGTACCAACTGCAGAATGCAAATACAATGCAACTGAAAAATTTCAGTTTCTTCCCCACGAATTTTACTTTTATCAGTTAAATGAAATGGGATGTAAAGCAGTACCAAGCATAGATGGTATGGCTTGAAGTATTGATAGCAGGTTGGAAGATCTTTTCACTTTTATGTTACCAGTGACTAGAAGCTGATATGCAAGATATGTGGCATGATCTGGTGGTCTTTATCTCATTCCCAGATTGTGATGCCATATGTCTCCTTCATATGGCAGAGTAATCTAGGCACAAGCATTGGAACAAACCTTTCAAGACAGGAAGGTACCATATGACTGAAAAAAACAAGTTTAATAGCTTAAGTTAGCAGAACAAAAGTGATCCGTGAAACTAAATGCCTTTAACTCCAAATTTTGAAGACAGTATTCTGAAGGAGAGAATATTTAAAGGCACAAAACCAAGTGGAAAATAAGTTAAAATACAATACTCATTTACCACCAGAACATTACATGCCAATAATCTGGTAATTCAGACAGTTGGAATGGCCTGCAAGAAGCTGTAAGCCCAAACCCATCCTGTTAACACATGCATGGAAATCATAGAAAAGGTTTTTCTGAAGGTTTGGGCACAACTGCAGAACTATGCAGTTACTGGCAGAACAGCTTGTGAAAACAGAGTGCAGTGATTGATGAATACAAAGATGGATACACATATATGACACATATGAATGGACAGCATTTGCATGGATAATACATATGGAGCTCTGCAAAGGAACTGGCCATAATGTTTGTTGAGACCCTATGAGTCAGGATCAGAGGTGAGGTCCTAGGAGAATGACCTAGGAGAAGTTGTGTCAGGCCTCTGCTGGTCAGTCTGATCAAAAAGAGACAGTTATTGAAGCCTCCTTAAAATCTTCTGATCGCTAGTCTTGGTTCTCATGAAAGACATTAACCATAAATGCTAGAAGGGTCACACAACAATCCCAGAAATTTCCATTTTGCTTTAATACAGCTGCTTGGATGAATTGAGAAGAGCCCTGACAAGAAGGGCTTGAAGATACTGGTCAACAAAAAACTTACTTCAGGTGAGGAAAGCAGGGATTCCCCCCAGCCCAGCTACCACAAGAATTTATCCACGGTGCGGTGTCTAGTTTAGAGCACCCTTGTATGAGAGTGATATGCTGAGGAAAGTCCAGCAGAAACCACCAAGAAGATCAGTGATTGGAGCACATGACATACAAGGAGGGATTGAGAGAGCTGAAAGAATTTAGCTGGGTTAAAAAAATAGCTGTCTTCAATGACAAAGGAAATAGAGATAGAGCGGATAGACAGGCTGACCTGTGAGGTCCACAGTAGAAATACAAGTGGCAAAAAGGGAAATTCAGTTTAGTATTAGTATAATAGCTTGTGTGATGGCAGTAATTTAGCCATGGATCAGATTGCTCAGAGAGGCTATGGAATCACCATCATTGTTGAGGGTCTCAGTGCACCCCTGAGAAACCTGGTCTGAATTTGAAGCTGGTCCTGCAGAAAGTTAGACTAGGTAATCTCGGAGAGTCTTTCCAACCTTAATAACTCCACGATTCTTTGACTTTAATTATATAGCAAAGAATGGAACAGTGGAAAGTGAGGCATAACATCCTGATAGTAGGAGGCAGCAGTGAGCGCAATCTTCTTAAGAAGTTTTCTATGGAAATGTTGGTAGAACAGTACTTGGAAGCTGAATACAGTGATTTAATTTTTTCCAACATGTAAAAAAGGCTGTTTAAAGTAGACCCTCATTCTGAAACAACATTCTGAAACCTTCAGCCACTACTAAAATGGAAAAAATAATTGTGTTTACACAATTAAAAAGAAAAAAGGAAAAAAAAAGTTGAGAGGACAATTTGCAAGTAAGACTGTAAGTAGTTTGAAGGGATACAAACTATATTGATCTAAACTTTTGGCTCCTGATATAGCTCCTTTGCACTGATCTGTTATCTTAATGCTGAGCTAGTAAAACTCCTGGGAATTCTCCTTGTGTAAGGAAAATCCTAGCTGGCAGAGAAAGCAAGCATGGCTGGCTTTGCTCCAGGGCACTGAAGAGAAGATCATTTCCAGGGCAGGGGTGGGAAGCTAAAATAGCTCATTATAATGGATACTCTTTTTGACAGTAATGAAGAGGACGATCACCTCTCCATATAGGTACCTAAATATGTCGAGCAGTGAGACTATTGAAAACAGATGTGCACTTCATAGGGTTTGGAGCAAAAGTTTCACTTTAAAAAAAACCCAAACAAAACAACAAAAGAACTCACAATAAACACTGAGTTTTTGAGGCATTTAAATTTTATCAAAATAAATTAATACTATAAAATAAGAATTGTTTGGTCTGTGAGATTTACATTGTTTTCCATTGCAATAATTGAAATATGATGGTGAATTCTGATTTTTCTTATAAATATATAAATCCAAAGAGGTATAATTATTTGAGGGGTTTTTTTGAGCATTTACATGGTTTTCTGAGTGCAGAATTTAGTTCATACGTTTCCAGCCTTCAACCATTTTTGAAGGTCAAGGGATAACTGACTATAGCACAGAAAATAATAATATAATCAACATATTAAGGCACATTCCTTTTGAAATTAAAGACTTCTAACCCCCTAGGATCACATTTCATAAAACACACAAAAGAATTTATATTATTGAGACTAATGAGAAAAACATTAAAAATTTATTAACTATATGTTTGTATTTTCTCAGGATAAACTGCTGAATTCTAGATGAACCTGTCCTGCTTATAAATTTTGTTTAAGAATAATGTCAAGGTATAATTTTCAGTACAGCCCAGAGACTGAAAAGTCTTCCTCTGCCATTCACATTTAGTCTAGTTCTGGATTCCATATGAAATTTCAGACAGGAAGATTTATGTAATATGCACAGAGTGCATTAATCCACTGCACTACAAAGTACATTAATTTTGAATACTATTATCAGTTGGGCTATATGGCATGGTGATAACAACATTATTACCTTTATAAAATGCCTTTACTGATATTGAGGGCCTCATTTTTACCCTCTGGATACTTTATGCAGTTTTGCACATACACATGAATAGGCAAAAATCTCAAAACTTATGTGTGTATTTTAAATATTTGCATTTATGTTTCTTACATTTTTAGTATCATAATATCAGGATGCTCACTAAATTAAATTAGAGATATTTTACTTGTTTATTTTCATTGTTAATCTTTGCAAATTACATTAACCATAGATGGAAGATAATGAAATTAAGTATAGAAAATAGAAGGTAAACCTAACTATTCCTTTTCATTGTTTTATTGTAGATTTAAAAGAATTAGACTAAGGATATAAGGAGAAATTTTGGGCTGGGTAAAACATTGAGTTTTATAGTCAAGATCATCATTTTGGTTTTAGAAGAGAGACTCACACTGTCTGTATTCAGATACTTATTTACCTTAAATGAGGAGGGAAGAACTAGATGCTTCTTAATAAAGTCGAGGCATGTTAGTGTGTAAATCCATCAACCGAACACTCTGACAGAACTCAACAGGTTGATGAGGTGGCCTGGCAAAAACTCCTCAAAGTTCAAAGCAGAAAATACGAGTCCAATAAATATAAGGATTTCTTTTCATAATTAGACCTGCTTTGAGCAGGTGGTTAGACTAGAGGGTTTCTGGACGTCCCTTCCAAAGTAAATTATTCTCTGAATTTAAAATAAGATTTTATTGCCATCTTCAGCTAGTAAATGGATGTGTATAGGATAACACACAAGCTGGAACACAGGAAATTCCAGATAAATATACAGAAACACCTCTTGATCATGAGAGCAGGAAAGCACTTGGAAAGGAGGACAAGAGAAATTATGAAATTTCCAGTCTTAGAGATATTCAGAACTTGGCTGAATATGATCTGAGCATTCTCATATAATTTCGAGGTTAGCCTTGCTGTTTGTGGAAGCCTAGACTTCACTGACTATAAGTTCATTTTCCACTGAAATAATTAAATGATTCTGAACATATAAAATTACCCTAAATTTTCTTTCCGTTTTAAAGTCTTGCATGAAAAGCCCCTCCCAGGAATTCTGCAATTTTTTTTTTTTTTTTTTTTTAATAGAAATATCAACATCTGGTTGCAAAAACACCCCAGAGCAACATTTCTCTTTGCCACACATATTCCCACACATATTCAGTGCATTATTTTACATCAATTTCTGGCTCAAGTTTGCATCTGCAAAGCTGTAAGCCCTTCTGAAAGTATGGCTCTACATGTATATGATCAAACCCACACAATGCATAATCAGTAATTTACCACAGATTTCTGCTGCACTTGTAAACGAAGCAGAATTGGTAGACCTGGAAATAATCAATGATTATATGACCTAATCTAATTTTTGTTTTGTTTTGGATTGTCTCCAAGAAATGCTTATGACATATTAACTGAAAAAAAATCCCTCACACTTTTTTTCCCAACTTCATTCCCCATTTTCTCTGCTTTCTCCCAATACCAGCTGCTTAGTGGGAAGGGGAATGGGGGCTGTGGTCAGTTCATAACATGTTGCCTCTGCCACTTCTTCCTCCTCAGGGGGAGGATTCTTCACCCTCTTTCCCTGCTCCATCACGGGGCCCTGCCCACTCGAGACAGTCATTCATGAAGTTTTCTGATGGGAATCCTTCCCAGAGGCTGCATTTCACATATGGCTTCATCATGAGTCCCTTCCATGGGGTGTGGTATTTCAGGTGGGTCCATCTTGGAGCTGGCTGGCAATGATTCTCTTGGATATGGGGGAAGCTTCTAGCAGCTCAGCAGGATGTCTACAGCCATCCCTGTATTCCCCCACCACCAAAACCTTGCCACACAAACCCAACACATTTGGAGGGACATCGTTGATCAGGCTTACAATTTATACTGCTGGAAATGGTGAATTGGGGCAGAGATAAACTATATTTTTGCCTTGTCACAATAAAGGTTTCATCTTTCTTCACAAAGCCTCAAAACTTCCCTCAAGAAGGGAAATACTGGCAGTGATAATTTATAAAAGGACATTATTAAGGAAACAAGGTAGTAGAATGCTATTCAGTTTGGTTTTCATCAACCAGTGTTTTCTGTGTTATCAAATTGACACAAATGTCACTGAATTGATTCAATATAAAGTGTGTACGTTATGGCTCATATTATTCCCCTCAAAGAATATTACTTTTATATCACTCTCTCTCACCCTTCAGCTTTGCTTCTCAGTAGACTCCATAACATCATGAATGTTTTTACCCAAGCAAAATTTAAACATTAGGAAACATCTCTTTTATGGCAGCTTCAAGTTAATTGTATAAAATGGTAACTGAAACATCAGGAAAGCTAAAGATAGAATAAAGAGGATATTTTTCATCACTATGGGATCTTTCCTAGTTGGATTTCTTCTTTTTTTTTTTTTTTAAATTTTATTTCTTGAGACCTTCTTTAGTGCATTTTAAGTAATGCTGCATTAAAGGTCCATTGCACAATTAGTTGCATTTATTCAGTCTTCCACCACAAATACTAGAATATGATGGAAGGACATGTGTGACCCTCACCACCAATGGTTATTTCAGTTTCTGTTCTTCTTTTATCAGCACTGAGGTTCTAGATTCAGTATCTTTCTCATATTTCCTTTTAGTTATTTGCATTCTTTCAGTAAAAGTGAAATCTGCAGGGGTTTTTCCCTCCTTTTTGTACTTAAACTGTATCATAGCTTTGCTTTGACATCTCCGGCATGTTTTAAGTGGAAGAAGTAGTGAAAAAAATCTATACATTTGTATTGTTTCGATCATGGCTGAAGGGACTTCTTTCATATTATTTCTACTAATAATGCAAATTTTAATATCAAGTTTACTTTAATTTATAGCTGTAGGAACTCAATTCCAATGACTTCAGTGAATTTACCCTGAACTTTCACTGAGTAGAGGCTTGATGCTTGAAGATCATTGAGGTTGCTCTAGATTTACCTCAGTAATATATTAGATAATGAATCTGAGATTTGTTTGGAGGAGTATGAAAGGGGAAATTAGCAGAGGACAATATAAGGCACAATTTCATTACCATCAACAGCATCCCTGAGAAACAAATGGCTTATCTTTTATTTGCTGAGAACATTCTCTGTACAAGCTGGATGGATTCTTGGAAGGGACAAGAAAGTGCAAAATCCAATTTACAGGCACTAGTAGTCCATTGTCATATTTCTGACACATTTCTATTAAAATATTAAGCACAATTAGCCCTTAATGACTCTTTCAACAAACTGCCAGTTCAAATAGCCATGTTTGATTTTTCTGGTCTTGTGTTTGTTATTTTTTTTCCTTGAGCTAACTTCTGTGGCATAAAATATTACTTACCATTTAACAACCTAAACAGCCATTAAAACACCGTTTGAAACAAAGAATGAACAAGGCACATATATCTGTTTATTAAGTCCATTTGTGTATGACATTGGCTTCCAAAACCACCCAGTCTTGTTAATTTAATGATTAGACAATAAAAAAATATGTCCTGCTCATTTATATTAGTGTAACATCTAATAAAACACCCTCCAAGCCAGAACTTGGAGGAGAAATTTATTTTCATATTATTCACAGAGAATTGCTCTTGATATTAATTACACAAGAGCAATGATATTGAATCCATTGCTCTTTAGAGCCTACTGTGCCCTGTAGTCTGACTGATCTTCCTTTTCCTTTTGCAACATATCAGGGAAAATAAGGTAGCTGTGATACAGAACTGGACATGTACAAGCTGAAATGATCCAAAGTAGCTGCAAGAAACACCTACTGAGTCACAGCTAACTATGCTGTGTTCAAGGCCAGGACACTGACAAGAGATGAAAAAAGTCACTACCTAAAGGAAATAAATCTTAGTGTTGATGAGGTAAGGGAAGTTAAGGAACTGATACAGAAAAGCCCGAGATAACTGCATTCTGCCTTAATCAGCTTGTTTAATTTTTCTAGCTACAGTAATTTATGATTTCTTTAAAACCAGGGTGACAGTTCCATTGTTCTGCTGGGATCAATGTTATTTTCTATCACTTTAAGTTTGGTATTGTCCTTGAATTATAGTAGATGATGTAGTATAAACCGAGCATTGTTAAAAATAAAACAAAAATAACCACACAAAATGTGTTTTCTTTGCTCAATCAAGTAGCTATGGTTTTCACAGCTCTTAAATATCAAGAAGCTGGGAGAGGGAAAATGAGACATTTAAATGAAAACATTAATTGGGAAGATGGAGAATTTAAAGAGTTCTTAAACTAAGTTGAGAAGAATTTTGAAGGTGGAAATAAAGACTTAAGGGATAAAAAATTTCAGAGAACTTAGAAGATAATGAAGAAGCAATCTGCCTACTTATATATAGATTTTTCTATCACAGATGAGAAAGGCGGTTTCTAGTATTTTGTTTTAACTTCCTCAAAAAAGTTCTGCCTGAGTGAGGAATCTTTTCAAAGAAAGACAAATGAAATCCAAGTAAAATTGGTGAAACAGCACCACCTAGAAGAGCTACTCCAAATTTTACGTGCTGACGATGAACTCACACATGTAATCAAGCCATAGAAGTTTCCAGGAAGAAGTTCCCTACACTGTGAAATTGAAACGTTTGGGGTTTTTTTTACATCTGAGAAATAGAAGCCCTAACTTTTGTTATTTTCCTCTAAAAGAGTCAAAAGATAATATCATATTTATAGAAAACCAGCCATGGATGCCAAATTCTAAAACTTGCTTTGTTGAAGCTCTTAGAGGTATTTCTGGTGAGATAATTGCTCCTTTTTGTAGAATGACCCCGTAAAATGTTATAAAATAAAGATAACTGAAAGTTTCCCCTGTGGAGTTCAATACGAGAGGACAAAGAGACAAGGACTGTGCAAAGACCATGATCTTTTCCTGTTTCCATGGTGATACAATTCCAGAAAAGATACACCCATTTAAACTAGCACATCCTGCTAAAATATATTGTTAAGCAGATGTAACTGTGCCAGTTAAGCATTGAAATGGAGTTCCCGAGCTCTATTCAAACTCTTTCCATCCCTCCCCATTTAGAGAGCATGAGCTAAGAGGAATCACAACGTAGAAGGGCCACAGAGAGCATGAAGATCCATGAAGCCTCACATTTTGAAAAGGATATGTTTCAGATGTACAATCTCCAAAAATGTCCCACATTCCTTACATATTTATTGTAATACAGGTTTTCTGGATAAAAAAGTCTCTGAGAAGTGTCTATCTGTTGATTAGACATCTTCATAATCTACCTATCTTGCTGCATGCTGGAACTTAAAAGTCACAATTTATTGAAGTCATGAATTTTACTGCTTTGGTTTTGAGTTTTCTCTCCTATGTATGCGCTTACAGTAATAAGGAAGATGAGACTTTTAAATGGAGATAGAACCTGTCTTCATACTAATCATACCTATTAAAAAATTAGCCAAGCTACTGGGCATCCATTTCGCTCTTCCAAACATTAAATCTCAAAATTAAGGTTAAGAAAAAAATGCTCAATGTACTTATGTTAGGCCATCCTTGAAATCAGCATAGATCTTAGAGCGTTAGTAGGGATATAGGATAATTTTCCCTCATGAGAAACAGGAAGACAGATAGTCATCGTCTGTTGTTACTGCAGGGGAAATAGAATATAATATGTTCAAAGATCAATCTCTATTTAGCTCATTGTTTCTGGTCCTGAGCAGAATTATGAATATTCTGAACCAACATTTCAGAGTGATTTTTAAGTCTTCATTGAGAACCAGGAGAGAGCGAGTGACTGTTGTGTAAGAAATGTTCCCTTATTTTTGCTGGGTGCTCCTACTCTTGATTGATTGAGTTTATCCTGCTGTGTAGGTGTTGTTTGGATTATCCTGTGCTGATACAATGAGGACACTGCTGCCCAGGAGGAAATGTGCTGCATCCTGCAACATGCAGATGAGAGATCCATGAATGCTGAGGTTTCTACTGCGGGGTTATCTACAGGGGCAGTGGTGGGGATCTGTTGGTATTAAGCTCTAGGTTACACAACTTATAAACAACTTGTCTCCTCATTTTATCAAGGAAATAATTACTTTATTGTCTTTCCCTGGTAACATCCAATCTCTGGTGGACTATTTTTCCTTCAAGGTAGACAAATCTTGGAATATTTGTTACTGGCTTGACTTTAAGTTTGAAGTGTCTTGCTTCTATTTCAAATACAAGGAAGGGTTCATGAGCCTGACAACTGAGCTAATGTTTCACTTCTAGTAACTGATCTAGTAAAAGATAAGACCTGTAGCTGCTCTACTTAGAAGCCTCTATCACAATTATCCTTGAATTTACATCCAGAAGAGGGCAATAAAGTTGATGACAGGGCTGGAAGGAATGTCCTGTGAGGAGTAGTTGAGGTTTTGTCTGGTTTGGAGAAAAGATGGATGAATGGTGATCTCATGGCTCCCCACAGCTCCCCGAGGAGGTCGAGTGAAGAGGGAGGCATTGATTTCCCTGTTATCCAGTAATAGGACACGGGACAACAATTCAAAGTGATGGCAAGGAAGGTTAAGTATGGATATTAGGAAGCATCTCTTTACTGAAGAGGTGCTCAAGTGCTGGAGCAGGCTTTCTAGAGAAGTGGTCAATGTCCCAGTCCTCACAATGTTTAAGAGGCACTTGGACAATGCCCTTAGTAATGTGTTTTTACTTGGTCAGCTCTGAGGTGGTCAAGTAGCTAGACTGGACTGTTGTAGGTCACTTCAAAATGAGTAGTCATATTCATTCTATTCTATTCTATGATGTAACTGTCATGGTTATTACTAAATGTGTTCAGACAGCATTCTGCAAATTTTCAACATCTTATTCCTGTCCTAGCCTTTTAGAGAGGTCCACGTTTCTGTTTTCCTACACCCTTTTCACCTACTCTCCCCAAGAGACTCCCAGAAGTTTGTATATATTCACCAGTTTCCAGACATACACCAGTGTTAGTGAAACACTTTTCAGTAAACTGGTTAATTGCCATAAACTAAATGCACTGTGCTAGTAGAGAAAATGCTTTGCTTCTTTTTGTCTCTCTCATCTCTTCTGTCTCCTCATTCAAAAACCCCGCAGCACATTCCAAATTGTTATTCTTCAAAAAGATCCTATGTCAGTGTGCTTAAATTCTGCTTTTTCTGTGCAATCTGTATAATATGGCAACATACCCATTTGCAACTTCTCATCTATGCTTAAAAAAATCAAGTTCTTGTAAAAATACAGTTTAAATTATTTTGAATTCTTAAAATATATTAGGCATTTGTATTTTTCTTTTTTCTCTTGGCTGCTTTCAGAACTTTTGTAAATAAAATTTGATCTGATATAACTATCTCATAACATCATTACACTTATTAATATTTTTTTTTTTGACTAAGACACTTGCAATTTCTACTCCCAGGCTAATATAAACTGAGTAGTCTTCCACAGATTCCAGGGCTCAAAAATAATATAAAACCTTTAATGATATATTTTTATATAGTGTTTAATTAATTTGACTTTTTATTTGTAGATTGAAATAGTAAGTAAGTAAAAAGGCAGTCCTAGTTTACAGGTATCAAATTATGCCATTAAGAAACACAGGGAAATGAGTCAGTGATGAAAGTGTTATTAAATTAATCGTATTATGTATTAACTATTTAAAGCATAAGTATTTATGATGTTTAATAAGATAGACTTTTTAACTTTTAAGTTAAAAATCTGTCATACAATTTGAAAACAATAAAAAGACATTGAGAAATGCTACATTACAATAGAATCTGATGCAAAATTTTGAAAAATAGGGATTTTTAGTAACCTATCTTGTTTTCTTTAGCCAGCTGAGTCCAAAATAATCTTTTGAAATTCCACAATCACATGAAGAAGTGTGTTATTTTGCTACACTGATCTCACAAGTTTAAATGGCAGTTCCAGAATGAGCATGCCTTTCCTGTAAGTCCATCATGACTTCTGTAAAATTAGAACTGGGACAATGTCTCCTTTCCAGGGATCTCCATTTGACACATAAAATAGGTCAGCTGAATTTTATACTGACTGTGCTGCTTTCCTTCAAAACATACAAAAGAGCCCAGACTGACCATTTGGGTTAGGACACATAGGACACTTGAAATGTAGAAAAGTGAATTGGAGAAGATTAATTTGCTAAGCACAATTTAGGAGTGTTTTGTCTACTTTTTAGAAGGGACAATTCATTATGGGCCCCCTGGATTCTTGGCACTTAATCTCAAAAATAAACATGATTCTACTCTCTGAGATATACTGGATGTATTGGGTGCCCACAGACCTGTCTCCTGAAACTGCTGTTATTTTGAGCAATGCTTTAAAGAGACAAGGTGTGAGATGCTGGTGACACTTTCTTCATGAAGAAGGAATGAGAACTTTTTAAGGATCTTTAATATTTGGAATGTGCAAACATCTAAGGAAAAAAGTATATTTGTCAGAGTGAGGAAATTCATTCACTGAGAATGAGAGAGAGTCAGGGTTGATTCTTTCTCTAGTATGTAACATATTTTTTTCAACTTTCAGTTTATTATGCCCAAAAGTACCTTAAAAAGTGAAATTTTTAGTAAAAAAAAAAAAAGTATAAAACCTTGTACTATTTAGAAAATATTTTTGTTTGTTCTCAACAATTATATCAATTTTAACATGTGCAGCCCTTGTGAAAGATCTGTATTGCTTTAGCAAATAGAGGGGCAGGTTCTATAATGTTAATGACTGACGTTGAAGCCATCAAAAAGGCTTTAAAATGCCATTACTTCGCTGCAGTGTCAATAGAAATTTGCAAGGAAGGAAACTGGTTTAAGGTGATTTTATATTTATATAATCGTTTAAATTCAGTGTAAAAGACAATAGTAGAACTGATAGTGACACTTTCATTTTGACAGTTCTCTTTACTGGGCTAATTTTGAAAACCCTAGAGATATTTTAATCTAAGTCAGTGACACATTTTAGTACCTGAATAGTAAGATCAAAGACTGTCTGATAGAGAAATTTTAGCTGAGTGCAACCTGCTTATAAATAAAACAAGACACTGGAATTCAGCGTTCTAACCTAGTTAAGCAGGGCACAAGCAACTAACTTCCTCCTCACTCCCTCCCTCCGGAATGGATGGACCACCCATTGAAACCCTAGTCCTGAAAGCAGCAAGGGGTTTCTCAAGTAAAATCCCTATCTCCCCTATATTTAATTGTTGATCATAAACACAGTTGCATTACTCAAGGAGAGTGTTCTGTCATTTCTATATCCAACTCCAAATCTTGGAGCACTGTTGTTTCCGTAGTACATTGAAGATGTGAATAGTACAGCCAGAGGTCCTTACTCATATGAAAACAATTAAATCTTCTAACACTGAAGATGCCAGAAATATTTCTTTCTGTTCTTTTGAACTGGTTTACTTAGTCAGATAATTATGCTTTAGTTTTACAGTTAACAGATATATGAGAGTTTTTGTTATCAGTTATGGATCATAAAAAATAAAGCTATTCTTCACACACATAGTAAGTCTGACTGTTTCAAATATGAATATGCATGATCATAAAAAATATTATTTAAATTTGTTAATTATTAATAAAAAAATCTTGAAATTAAATAAATCTCTTGAGATCATCTAATCCAACCACACTGCTCAGAAGCATTCAGATAGAAGAGGTTGTGCAAAGAACAAGATGATCTTTTAGGTCTCTTCCAACCCAAAGCCATGATTCTATGATAGAGCAGGTTGCCTGGAACTGTGTTTTGGAGTTTTGGATATCTTCAGAGATGGAGATCTCTGAAGATCTCTGAAGATATGCCATTGGTCATGGGTTGGATGTGGTTGGCGGATCATACACTGCTCCTTACATGTGCAGCTATCTGGTCTTTGGATTTATCTCAGTGGTTTGCAGATGGGAAGAAGAAGGAAGGCTCATGGTAGCTATCACTGAATAAGCACTGAAGAATTGGTGGAAACTAGTTAGCAGACCAAGCTGCTATTAACCCCACTTACAGCATACATGGCATTATTGGGAATGAACCAGTTCTTAGAAATATGTGAGACAAAAAATAAAAAAGCCAAACAATTGAGAAAGCTCTTGAGGGGCAAAGGAAAGTAGATGAAAAGCAGACAGTGGTCAAGGAGACATGAGTACCTGTCAGTTCCAAAGGACTATAGGGTTGAGGGGGTGGATACATTTGTCCACTCTTTTGAAGTAGGTTTCTTTTTTTGATACTGTAATTTAATTACTGAATACAACAAAGAAAAGGCTTTATTAGCAAGGGGTAATTGACCAGTATACACCATCTTTCATCTTTCCTGAAAGGACTGCCAGATTGCCTCAGGCACAGGAGCGGTGCTAATACAGAGGGCAGTACAGCTTAGGTGACACAAAGCAGAGACAGCTCGGACCTAGAAAAGCACTTAAGCATGCAGACTACTTAAAGTCCGTTAAAATCACTGGGAATCATAAATGTGACCTTTGGTGTGGTTAAATACATGCTATGCACTGAGGTGGTGCTCCCAGGCAATGAATTCTGAAACATATGAGGGGTCCTACAAAATGCAGCAGTCCATTCACTGCGGATTTATCTCTCTTTACTAAATGAGTGTCTTTTGCAAACTGGGGATTACAGTGTTTCCCACTTTCTATCTCTTGTCCAAAATGAAGGTTTCTCAAGACAGCAGTATTCCTCAAGCACTTAATCTCTGCATGACAACAAACAAAATGGGACTAGTTTCTGTGTGAGGATTCTCAATGCTTAATTGAAACATAGGTCCAAGCAGACACTAACAAAAAAAAACTTCCTGTAGCTCTAACACACCAACATTTTATTCTCTTACTGAACTTTTATCCTCTTTAAGTTATTGTGCTGTTTGATTTTTAGTGTATGGAGAATTTAGAACATAAAAGTGATCTTCACCTTTGTTTTCACACAGCTTTAATAATAAGCACTAAACTGCAGATCTGGTGTGCATGGGAATCAATTCTTATATACTCACAGTAGTGACTATAAAATATGGAACATAAAATCACACAGCTAGATACTTAGTAATTACAAATAATTCATCTTTATCTTCAACCTTCACAACAAAAGCATTAGTTTAGATTTAAGGAGCTGAGGTAGAGTAGCTGAGCGATATTTGAGCCCTTTTTGTCTTTCTAGGTCATGTTTCCATCAATGTAAACCTGTGAGCCATTTCTGATGGCATAAATAAAACCCACTTCCATTGTTAATAGTTCAAGTATATTTACAACAAACAAAATATAGAGACAACATTTTAAATTATTTACCAATAGCTGGCTGAATTTAGCAACTTTCTCTAGGTTTTTTTGAATACTACCCAGCAAACATAAATGCAAAGGCACATCCTCAAACAGAAAGCAAGGACAGACTGGAATATTGTACTAATCTACCTCAGGCAAAAGCCTGTCTGGACAGATTTTTTTTTCTCTATGCCTTCAGGTTTTGCTGCATTACTGGTGGAAATTAGTTCCAGAGGGGAGAGTCTTCTCTTGAGTATTTATCATCACCTGCCCCCTCAACAGCACATAAGGAAAGAAGCATCACCCCAGAAAGCTGGGACCTAAAGCATCTTAGAATGTAGCATGAGTTTATTGGCTTGTAGTTTGCAGGGAACTCTCTTGAGCTGCAATAACAGCTTGTGCTGTCCATAGCTAACTCCTCCTTTTCAAGTGTTGTGGGAGAAACTGTCCTGAGTAATGTGCTCCCAATTGCTCTTTATTCCCAAAATCTTACTCCAGACACCAGAATTACCAAAACAAACTTCTAGGAAACTTACAACACTTCAACAGCTGAGAAATCTGAATTTGAAGATTAGAAATTAGGTTCAGACAAGCTGCATACTGCCACAAAGCAAGAGAGTAACTAATTTCTGTAAAACAAAAATATATTTAGTGCTCCAACTGTGCGTAAGTTTTAATAATTGGTGTTGTAAATAGCACCCCTTTGACACAGTCCTTGATCAAATGAAGACTCAGAAGGTTGGATATTTTCTTAAAGACAATTATAAGTGAAAATTGTCATCTTTTATGTGTATCTGCCTGACATGCATATGTTTAGGCAGAATTCCATACTTCTTCCTTCTATTTTTTAATCAGAAGTTTAATTATAAGAACATGGTCCTACTGTTCATTTTATATACAAGTTATTCTGAGTGTGATGTCATTTTAATTAATGGTTTTCACAAAAGAGAAGACCATAATCAAATAGGGCTATATAAAAAAGCACTTTAAAGCAAAAGCAATTAAGAAAACTTTTCAGAAAATCAACTCCTTTTCAGTGAATGGTGTATTGATTTTACAGCTTCACATGCATATTGTGTCACTTAGAGAAAATGTCTCTTCCAAATGCTTCCCTACTCTTTGTGAACATGCATCTGAAAACCTAAATAGTTTGCCAAGGTCTAGTCTAATTTATTTACATTACAGATTGTCAACAGCAGTAGGTGGCAATCTCCATGGGACCAAAAAAAGGCACTTTGAAAGCAAATATAAAAATAAAGAGTGAAGATGGTGTTTGTGTACAAGATTAAAATGGGTTGTGAATAAACTGGACTGAAAACAAATATCTGGGATTTATTTTGACTTTTACTAGGTAATTATGAGGGTGAAACAGTATTTTCAGTCATAGTAGGTTTCACTAGGTAACCTATTTAAGAAGGCTATGGAATTTTAGGAGAGAATGGTGCTTTTTTAAGATAGTGTGAGCTCTGTGCTCTGTTTGCTTAGCGAATGAATGATTTGATATTCTAAGTGGTGGGCACAGAAAGTTCTACATTGGCAAGTAACAGTGAGTGTGAATCTGTCAAGGTGCAGGTGCAATCCTACTGTGACAGCAAGGACCATCTGGGTGATGTTCTTTGTCATATAGTTTAGTTTTGCATAGCCCTGTGAGAAGTAGGGAGTTGGACTTGTTGAACCCTTGTGACCCTTCCTTGAGTCCCTTCCAACTTGAGATATTCAATGGTTCATGCTTAGGGCAATGGAGACAGACTGATTATGGGGATGACAGGGCACAACCAGTGGGACTGTTGCACTTGGATGAGTATCTGATTTCACAGCAGCACAAATTATTGACACCAGAAATTTCTCCATGCATGTGGCCAAACCCAGGACTTTTGAATATTCTTATACAAAGAGAAAAAGCACAGACCCCATGTGATGGAGATAAGCACTTAAATGGAAAAAGACATGATACAAATGTCTGCTGTTAGCTAACGGGGGCTTACGGTACCTAGAGGGGACTTAGAGGACGGCTGGAGTGGGACTTTTCACAAGGGCATTCAGTGATGGGACAATGGGGAATGGCCTTAAACTGAAGGAAGGTAAATTTAGATTAGTTATTAGGAAGAAATTCTTTACTATAACGATGGTGATGCCCCATCCTTAGAAGTGTTTAAGGCCAGGCTGGATGAGGCTCTAATAACCTAAAGAAGATTTCCCTTCCCATGGCAGGGAGTTGGAATGAGATGATCTTTAAGGTCCCTTCCAACCCAAACCATTCTATGATTCTATAATAATTGGGGTTGGATATATGAAAGTGGGGCATAACCCATGTGCCAGTTAAAGATTCAGGTGTCTAAGATGTCAGCTATGCCAAAATGGTCTATTTTTCTCTTGTTCAGACTCATAATTCTATTTCTGGATGTCAGGAGTTACCCTAACCTTTCAGTGCTGGTAGATATTTTTCTGAGGACACTTAGGTCAGTTAAAGTTGAGGAGTGGAACAAGGTAGATGAGGTGTTGCAAAGAAAAATTCCTCAGTATCACGGCTAGTGGATAAAAGAAAAATTAGCATAATTGACTCTTTTTCTGCATATCAAATCAGCACTATATTGTGAATATAGGTGTCTATCCTATTTTGTGTGTTAAAAAGTCAAAAAAACCCCATGTGAGCTCTTCTGGTTCTCACTGTAAGGGACAGAGTTGCAGGCTTAAAGTAAGGGTTAGCTTAGAGCTGTGCTAAAGAGTTATCTCATTGGGAAGTGGAGAGTTGGGGTTTTTTGCAGAACATGCAGTTTTGAAACCATGCCACTCAACTTCCATGGTCTTTTTTTTCTTTTAGCCTCACAATATAGGCTTTATATTCTTCTTACTTTTTATCTGCTTTAAAGAAAAATGTAACTCTGCAGTCTTTGGCAGACTCATTCCTGAGTTATACTCTGGAGTAATGAAGTGAATGACAACCCAATATGAAACATATGAGTGTGCAGAGTGAATTCCATATTGGCCTGCACCCTGCATAATTGCCTTGAAGTCAATCTAAGCCATGTAAGCTATTGTAGAATTTTTTACATGGAAGAAAAAAAAGAAAATTAAAGAGCCCATGTCTAGCATCATGTTTTATCCCAAGCCAAATGCATAGACAGCTTGCATTTGCCAGCCTTCTCAGAAAGAGCCTAAAGGGACCTGTTCGCCAACATTTGATTCTCTGACAGCAAGCTTTTTGTATTTTCCTTAATTAGCCAGCTCAGGGTGTTTGCTGTTTCTCTGGAATACTCTAGCCAAGGGCAGACTCTATGGACAGACATCAGAAAAAAGCCACTGACTCTATAGAAATCCATTGAAGAATTCCATCTTCACCGCTTGGAGTGTGGGACCAGATGCACTGAAGAGAGGAGTCCAGGAACACAGATTTTTATGTATGCTTTTATCAGAGCTTAACAATCCTATAGTGGCATTTGTTTGACTTGCCAAGCAGAAGGCAATGGTTTCATCTGTACCAGGCACTCAGGCAGAGCAGCTTGTTAGACACCCTAAACAAATATGCTACAATGAAAGCATACTTTAATTCGTTAGAAGCAGGCTGATTTTGTGTCAGAAAATTCTAAAATATCAGCACTGGATTAATGGAGCTATAGATGCATAAGCACAAACATTTGAAGATGCAGACATCTCCTTACACACAACCAGAGCTGAAGTGCTGAACTAGCACTCAATAGTACTCTGCTGTTTGTGACATGGAAATGGAAATGTCCTGTCAAACAATCTTGAAGAACACAAGCTGTAGTAAAAAGATTAATATATCTAAGGAAAAAAAATGCAATTTTGATTTTTGTTTTTCAGGGATTAATTCTATCTAGGATATTAATTATCTCAGTACATTGAAACAAAGAAAGAAATATATACCTGGAATAATAATTCTCAGATATTTTTTGCAAAATTGCCAAAATGCCTGCGAAGCTTCTTCCAAGGTTCAG
Source organism: Aphelocoma coerulescens (assembly GCF_041296385.1). Taxonomy (NCBI): domain Eukaryota; kingdom Metazoa; phylum Chordata; class Aves; order Passeriformes; family Corvidae; genus Aphelocoma; species Aphelocoma coerulescens. The sequence continues at coordinate 89,396,377 of NC_091013.1, read as the reverse complement.
ACACTTAAAAACTGCCAAATCAAGCAAGTCCATTAAATCCACTAAATTTCTCCACAAATCAGGAAAGTTCACTTAATTGCAGGAAAAGAGTAGGTTGCTTTCTAAACCGTGAAAGCACACCTGCTGGCATTAATGATATGCCTGTGCTATCAGGTTTTCAATGACTGTTACCTGAACAGCCATGTTCCCTTCAGAGGAATAAATAGAGAGAAAAAGCACATCTTGAAAGATACAGAATCTCTTAAAAATAATTGGAGTGAAATGGCAGTTTCTAAAAGATGCATTTAAAACAATCATAAAGAGAGAAAATTTATTCTGGTCCAGGTCTTCCCAGTGGTCCTGAGAGAAAAGGGTGTGCTTAGTATTCTGTACTTCTGGTTCCAAAGGAGAAAAATATCTACTTACTTTGTAGCAAAATCTACTTTCCTCTACATGCACACTTTCAAATACCTGCTATTTTTTTCCAGTAATCAGATATTCAATCAAAAGCTGCTTTTCAACATATCGAAAGAGGAGCAGATCATTGCTGGGTGCAAATTGCTTTGATTTGATGCAAACATTGTATCCAAAGTGTTGCAATCTTGATGCCAATTGTTCCAATAATTATCATACTCTCATGAATTTACTGCAGCTGAGGACTGGTTTTTTGTAATTTTCTTATTCTTTTTTTTTTTTCCTCCCAAGAAATTTTGCAGGCAAGAGTGAATTTCAAACCACAACAAACAATCACATAACTTTGTGAGAACAGCAATTTTCTGAACAAAAAAGACTCTATTTCAAATAGGAGGAATTAGCATTATATCACCTTATTGTGCACCTGTCTGAGAGATAGAGGTGAAAAGCAATATACAGAAGCATACACCATAACAGGTCAATGGACCAACTAGTATTTTGACTTTGACGATGACCTATAAAAGTGCTTCAAAAGGGGATCTAAGACCTTCATGACACATTTAGTGAAATACCGTGTGCACAAATGGAAATTTCCCTTATCCTCATCATATTGCTGATTGAAAAGTATGTTTTAGATGTAAAACAGGTGCATGAAATCAATAGAGAACAATTAGCAACCATCCAAGACCCATTCAAGATAAAGCATGAAAATTAATTGTCTTTGATTTAAATGTAATATGTGTCAATTAAAAAAAATAATTTGAATTTCAAAGCTTTGATTCTTACAAAGATGGGAAGTAAAAAGTAAGATTTTATTAAACTATAATGGTCACTTAACCCTAAGTATTCTTTATCTTTCTACACCTAATTTTCCTTCCCTTTGAATGTGTTGAATCAGCAACACCCTCTGTTGATGACTACCAAAGTCCTGTCCCTCGAGTCCAGCTGAAGTTGCAGAAACCTTTATCAAGTTCAGGGACAATGGCCTGAGAGAAATCACTGAGCCTTTTGATCTTTTTAATTTTTCTTCTTTTTTTATTAAGATTTAACTGAGCTTTGTTTCAGAGTAGTGGACTGTGAAACTAGGATAGGGAGATTAGACTTTGCTGGGAAAAAAATATATATGAAATATTACTATGACAAGGTTGTGTGGATAGTTTGTGATGTGTGAAATGAAATCCCTACTCAATGTGCCTAGGCAATGCAATTAGTGCTATCCTGGCCAGGGAGTTCATGTTAGAAATGAAAAGATTTGTCCTGAAAAGAAAGTAGCACCCTAAAAAATTACAAAATAAAAAAATCCTTAAGACATCCACTCTGATTTATCATTTTTATGCATCTATACTCAGTTAAAGTGAAGAGTTATTTTCAATAAAGTTTTGTGGCTAAGTTCTGAATACCTAGCAAATTCCTGAGGAGAATTGTAAATGCAGAAAATAATGAACTTGGTCTGGGATTCAGTCACTTTGCAGAGATGTGAAAACTCAAGGTGACTAGGAGGTTCCCATTCAACTCTTCTAGTAGACTATACCATCTTAAAAGAGAAAAAAAGAAACACAATAGAGGAATTTTTATTTAAAAACCCCCAAACAAACAGCAACAACAACAAAAAGCAGCAAAAATCTACCCTACACCAAACAAACCAAAAAACAACCTTGAACTTTCTCCCAGACAAAGCGAAACACAGATTCTAAAATCACTTTATCCTGGAGAGAGAAACAAAATTGACAATATGTTTTCCCTGCTGAAAATATGAATTTTGTTTCGTCCCTTCCAATGATGAAATGCAATCTTGTTTTCCTGTTTTATTCCAATTTATAACAAAGTAAAATTCCTTCAAAAATGGCACTGGTGGAAAACAAATTTGTATCTTTCAGCCAAGCACTGCCTTCAGAAACTATAGAAACAGTTCACTGAGACTGAAGTGGACAGGTTGATTTAGCATTTAGTCTTTCTCATAACCTTAATATTATTTAGTATAGAGCTACATATTCCTGGCTTCAGGGTTTGAGTGGTTCATAAAGTTTTGTTCTGACCCTGTGCACAGACATGAAGCCCATATTTACAGTATTATGTCCTTGCTGTAAATACAGTTTAAAATGAGATAAAAATATTAAAAGCTTCTAATAATTTAAGCCTGTGTCAGAAATGTGCCTGAATCAATTTTCAGATGAAAACAGCACAAAAACTACTCATGGTAGTAAAATCCACAGACTCAGGAAGGTCCCTAGGCACTGGAGTGTGTTGCTGGGTCATTAAGCTGTTAATACGTTCTTTGGCATGAATTTTGCCTTTCTCTATAGTTTCCAGATAGAGTTTGGCTGTCAAAATATTCTAAAGGTCGTTCCCAGTAGTCAGTTTCTACACAGCCTCCTTGTATCTAGAGCCAAGTGACAGTACTTAGCCTCGGGGTCAGGAAACATTTCTGGGCATGTTCAGTTTACTAGAAGTCAAAATATCCTGGGTTTTGGCTGCCCAGATGTGTGTGCTCCCTGCTGTTCCCCCTGTTCATAAGGGTAGGCAGAAAACACAAAGTTACTAAGATTACTTCTGACCCAAAACATAAACAGGTTAGAATGTATGATAAAAGTCAAATTAAAAATTCTTTAAAAACTGAAAGCATGATTGAAATTAGGGTCTCCAAAAGCTGAATTCCTAGTCATTACAAGGTAATCCCTTGACTCAGTCCCTGTGGCAGTCTGAGGGGACGCAGCCAGAGAAATATCCATAACCAAAGAAGTAAGTCAGAAATCCAGGTTGGAACTGGTCTGTAAAGGAACTGTGTGTATTCCATGTTCATCAGAACATCTTGAAATAAGAGCTGGAATGAATAATGTCATTAAAGGGTTAAGGTTAGGTGGATTGAACATGTACTTCATTCAGAATAACAGGTAGATTTTTGTGCTCTGTGATGCATTTCTGTGCCTACATGTTTGCACTGTTGTCAGCGACATAAAATGAAAAGATATATAACCAGGAAACCATAATACAGATTCTTAGAAAGATAAATTAAATTCTCCTTACTTTAAAACTTTTAAATGCAACATCATCCTACCTCTTTCGTTTGCCGGCTCTTCTCAGACACCAAAAATATAAATTATCAAACAAAAGCATGTTTTCTTTACAGTATATTGCCTAGCTCAGGAGAGCCCTGATTCTTATTAAAATATACAAGTGAATTATTATTAATAATAATAATAATTCCAACTTATTACAAGTTTAAAGAGCAATGTTATCTTTAAATTAATGCAACTGCTTTGTCTGTTTGGAGTCTTTGAGACTGTAACTAGGTCTCAGGGATGGTGTTGAACCTTATACAAACTGTTCTCCATCTTGAGTGGATCTTTGAGATGCTATCAAAATATCTGTGATCAGGAAGTAAAAATTAGCAATATTTTTTAGATTTAATGAAGGTGAAAAGATTCAACATGAGATAATAAAGGCAAGGGCAGGTCTCTGGAAAAATTAGTTGAATCATAGAATGATTTAGGTAGGGAGGGACTTTCAAAGACCATCTAGTTCCAACCCCCTGCCATGGGCAGGGACACCTTCCACTAGACCAGGTTGCTCAGAGCCACATCCAGCCTGGCCTTGATCACTGCCAGAGATGGGTCATCCAAAACTTCTCTGGGCAACCTGTGCCAGCATAGCACCATCCTCACAGTAAAATTTACAAGGAGGTTGTAAATTGCTGGTTGACAAGAGATTACAAACCTTAATCTAATACAGGTTCCTACTGTGGCATATTTACCAGGTAGCTGAACAGATCTTTTCTAAATAATGATTTGTAACCTTGTGACCTTTTCCTTCTTTACATTCCCATTTCCCTTAAATTATCACTCTAAATTTTTACTATAAATTTATCAAAGTGTCTCTCAGCAATCTGATGGGTTATAGCTACACATTGAATAGAGGAAGCACGGATTTTAAAGGAAAAACAGTTTCTTAGAAATTCTACTCTGCAAGAATTTTGTGTCTGCCAAGAGTTTAAAAATTGATACATACTCAATGGAAATTGCTATTATGCAAAGAATAAAAGATTCTAGCAATAGTTTGTTGTTGGTATCTTAATTATGGGTTTTGTACTTTGCAAACAAAGATTTTGAACACGTAAACTGGAGCTAGCTGAAATGCTTTTTGATTCAAACCATATTCAACAGAATTGAGCGCTAAATAAAAACTCTTTGTTCGCTCTTTTAAAAAAAAATTATCAGTCTTTCTTTAGAAAAAGAAAACAAAAAATCACTCCAAAAGGCTAACAGTTTAAAAATGTTGATTTTTCAAGACCTGAAATGGTTTTGATTTTCTCTACTGTATATCAGGGAAATCACCATTCACACCATCAGTCTTGTAGGCTCATTGCCTGCAAAATGTCTACCAGTCCTATAACTAGCAAGAAATGTAATTCATCTTCTCACTGTCTCTTGATCTTTTCTGTACCTTTTCTCTCCTGTAGCCTGTGTTGGAGGCTTTCACCTCATCGAGTCACATGGGAAAGCCTGGTTGGGTATATGCTAAACCCCATATAAAACAAAATTTACCTCAAAAGTTAAGGTCTCTGTAAGGACACCACAAGTCATAGAATCATTATAGAATGGCTTGGGTTGGAAAGGACTTCAAAGGTCATCTAGTTCCAACTCCCATACTGTGTGCAGGGATGCCACCCAGTAGTCTTTTCTATATAGCTGACTGCTGAAATTGTCTGCAGGTCCCATCACCTGAATAACATACGGCAAATAGGCTTCAGTATCTTCACTGAATCAGAAATATTCTTCTACTTCATGTATTTTGTCTGCAGTTGTAGAAATCACAAGAAATTATACAAATAACAGCAGAAGCTTCCCAGGCTTAACTATTTTCAAGGAAATCTTAAGATGAAACTGTATAATTTATTCTGTTATTCTGTCAGAGATACAAGTAAACCATAATACTGTATTGTAAACCCTTACTTATTATAAACCCCACTGAATTAATATTACTTGCCAAATTGACATACTTTCACTTTGTCCTGTGTGTTCACTATAATGGTTTGAGTGTGGAAATAATATTTGTGGAGATCTTTTTCATGGTCCCCAGTCCTGGATTTGGAGTCAAACTGTGCTAGCTCTGTTTCACAGTTACTTTAATGAGTACTAACAAAATTTTTAGGTGACTCCTGCAATTTTCATCTCTTTCATTTTAAGTAAAGCTGTCCTCATCATGTATGTTGGATTAAAGTTTATTTCTTTTCTTTCAGGTAAATAGTTTGACTTTCCTGAAATGTGTGTCAGAAGAGAGATGAAAAGAAACCCAACAAAAAAACCTGTTAACACAACAAGAATTACAAGTGAACCACTCATGGAAAAAAATGGCTTGTTTGTAACTTGTGAATTGTATGTTTGCAAAAGAAGCATTTGAAGGCATCAAGTCCCTGACAAAATTAACAATGGTAGTGTTCATGGTCTTAAAGGTAAACTCACATTCTAGTAAAATAAGCCTCTGGATCTGTGATAAGGGGGAGTGGGAGGCTGGACAGACAGGCTTTAATTTTCTTTTTTTAGGTCAAATTATAATATAGGCCTTTGTATTATATATTCCCGAGGTCACTGAAAATCTGGGGCAGATTTTTAACTCATGTTGAAAGGTTTAACATCTCAGAGCTGCTTCCCTGGGCCTCACTACTTTTAGCTTTTTAGCATTCAGAGTGTTTTTTAGCTAGTTACCTACCTCACGTTTTCATCTTTGTTTATTAGCATTGCAAATGAGTTCATATTACAAAGCTTACTATTCCTTACACTGTATTTCATGATTGTCTCTAAGGTATCTATAATTATGTGAAAACAAACTTCTTCTAACAATTCCTGTTTCCAGAACATACAACATTTTTTGAAACAGAAGGTTCCAAAGGGACTAATGTGATTTTTGCATTACACATCTTACAGCATACCTTGTTTTGTGTTGCCAAAAGATAGGATTGTCTTCTCATTTAAAACATATATTTTCAAGACGCATGAATACATAACAGAAAACACAGTTTTTGCGTGATTATCTTCTGTTTTAAGATGTGTACCAGTCTAAGTTTTAAATACCATTGGAAGATTGTTTCCCCATGGCATGTTGCCTGAAGTACATTTTATTTTGAATGCAGATTTAAATAAACATCTTGTTTTTTTCCCCTGTAGTCATTTAAGAAGCTGCCAGAGCTCCTAAAAAAAAAGTCTTCACCTCTCTGTAAAACTGTGAATATTTGTGGAGCAGCCAAAATAGCAGTAGAGAATTTACTGCAGTAAACATAAGCTGAAGCATTGTTAATATAAATGGAAAAATATTTGTTAAAATGTCTGATAGAAATAAAGGTTCCTGATGTAAATGTTTTTTTTATCTAAGAGTAAAAAAAAAAAACAAAACAACCCAAACAAAACCCCCTAAATATAATTATGGATCTTATACATAAAGAAAATATAGCTGTAAGAAAAAAACCTATACATTACACCTTGATACCTATACATTACACCTTGATGTAATGATGGTATTCACCTGATGATAAAAGGCAGATAGATGATTTGGACATACCCACTGCTGTTATGTTACAAGTCTAATTAGAAAAATACAATACATAAATATATATGGGAATTTGGTTTGGTAGATGATGCTTGCCTGCCTAGTCAGGAGCTACTTTAAGGTCTCTGAAACTGGAGCATTGGATACTTTTCTAAGAAACTAGATTAGAAATAGAAACATGTCTCTGTCTCCCTCATGTATCCTGCTCTTATCAGCAAACCCTTGATTAAAGAGTTTTATTGTGTTTTAAAATTATTCAGGAAAATGAAGCTACTTGTATTTTTGAGAGCCGATCCAAAATCCACTGAAGCCTCTAATAAGATTTAAGTGGTCTTTGGATGAGGCAATAGATGTTAGTATGGTTGCTTCAGTGACTCATCCAGTCTATCTAATACTCCTGACTAATCTCACTTGGCTTACTGTCTGTTTTGCTTTCTAATGGTTGGACTTTGCATAATTATAGCTGAAGATAACCATAATGACAAATCATCACATTTCTAGAATGTCTTGAACTGAGCTTTGTAATTTAGTAAAAATAAAGAAGAAACATAAGATCCAGTTCATATACTGTATGGTTCCCAGAGGGGCAACGAGGAGGAACAGAGTAATATTATTTTCCTAATTCCACTGCTTATCTGCTTATACTAAGCAGGCCTTACAGTAGTGTCCACTGCAGTCAGACTGAGGATTTTTATTTGTTTTGGTTTTTTTTCCTCTATGTAGACACTAAAGGACCTGCTGTTCTTTTTTTTTTTTTTTTTTTTTTTTTTTTCAGCAGTTTGGTGTTAAGCTGTCCATAGAATAACAGAATGAATGGGAGAGAAAGCCATCTCAGGAAACATTGCAAGGTCAGCTACGTTGCTCAGGGCAATTCCAATGATGGAGTCTCCACATCTCTCTGGGCAACCTGTACCAGTGCTGAACATCTTCACCAAGGTAAAAAAAAAAAAATAAAAGGACTTTTAATCACATTTAATTGGATGTTTTGGTATTACAAATTGTACCCATTCTCTCTTGTCCACTATCATTGCTTTACTGACAAGGTTGTGGCTGCACCTTCTTTATTGATTCCCATCAGTATCTTTTCACAGGTTTACATTCCTTCTGAGCCTTTTCTTCCCCTGATTTAACAACCCTAGTTCTCTCAGTCTCTCCACATATGAAAAATGCTTCAGTGTCTAAGTAATCTTTGCTTCTCTCTGCTGTACTTCATCCCATATATATCCATGTTTGTCTTGTACAGGGGAGCTCAGAAAGGGACAGAAACTCCAAGTGTGTCTTCTCAGGACCTCTAGCAGATGGAAAGAAACACCTCACTCAACCTGTTGTGACTTTTCTGCCTAATACATTGCAGGAAGCCGATGTCATGCCACAAACAGACACTGATGGCGCATGTTCAAGTTCTTGTCCACCAGGACACTCAGGTCCATCTCTGCCAAGCTGCTTTGGAGCTGGTTGGTTCTCAGCTCATGCTGGTTTAGGAGGCTCATCATCCCTGTGGCCAGGATTTAACACTTTCCCTTCAGTGAACTTGAGCTTTGTGTCAGGCTATTTCTCTAACTGCCAGGTCCTTCTGAGAGCACAACCATCTGGTTTATCAACCACTTCTCCCAACTTTTTGCCAAGTAATTGTGGTCTTGTCAAGACAACTATTTAAGAAGATTCGAGTATTTTGGTGTTGTAGGTTATATAAGTGCTCAGAAAAACATTTTGTATGTTATCTGGATTGCATGAATCATAAATATTCAAGATCTATTAGCTGGGTTTAAGAAGCAAGACTCATGGTTCTTTATCAATGCATATGCTGCTCTGATCACAATTCATACTGGTTTGAGGGTAAATATATCACTTCAATGAGCTGACAGACTTCTTAATATGTGCTTTTTAGGAGCAAAAAATTCTGTAAGATAAATATCTCTATAAATCTACCATTATGAATGTGCACTAATGCATACAGCAGGATGAATACATTAACAAAAATCTGTCACTTGTATCCCTCTATTTCTTTTTTCACTTTGCTTTATAGCATGGCAAGGCAACCAGATTGAATAACCCTGTAACTCTGTTCCCTTCTGTTATCTTTACTCTATGTCTTTTATTTTCACATGCATTCTACTTGAAAATGTTCATAATTATAGTGCAAAGAATATATCTTATTTTGAAAATGTGTTGTATTATGAAAAAGTGTGGAAATGTATAACAAGAAAGGTTGAGTGCTGTAGTGAGCAAAAAATTATTGTCAATATTGATGGCATTAGCCACAGCTGTTTTTCTCTGAACATTTTTGATTATACTTATTTGAAGAGCAGTCAAGATACAGAAGATCAGAACTTGGTCTTAGCTGCACGGATTTAAATGCAAGGTAACTGCACTGTGTTTGAGTGTTCTTAATTAAATAGCTGAATTTTAATTTGGTTTCCAAATACAAAAAGTGTATTTCACTAGCAACCTGTTAGGGTTTTTTCTTCATACTCCTTTGATTCATTTCTTCAAAGTATGCTTTTTAATGCATTCTTTTATAAATGGAATCACAGCTCATTTTTTTATTTCTCATTGGAATATCATTTAAGCATAAGTCAAGCTCTGCCATATGCAGTCAGATGGTTTAATAGGAAAGATTACTTAAATACCAAAAGAACTGATTGAAACAAAGCCCTGGTGGATTCCTCAGTAAATATTTTTACAATATTACACATACCTTATAATGCTTTGTTAATAACTGTAGACATTGATGGGCTCTGGGACAGGTTAGATTCAGCAATCCAGGCTAAAAACTGTGGACAAAATAAATTCCTGAGCCCAGATGTCTGTTTACATAGACCAGAGCCTTTATTCTCTTGTTCATTCACTGACAGGACCTGGAATATCACTTCATTTTTTTTATTCCTTCCTGAACTTGGGAATTTCTGCTTTTTCAGGTGATGAACCTAATTCCAAGCTCACTTGGAAGCATATTCAGAGACTTGCAAAGTTTCCCTACCATTTTTGACTTTAGGGAAGAGCAAAATTCATACTGGGGCATGTGACACAAGATGACTGGTAAGAGCACGGCTACAGAGCAAGCTGGTACAGGATGTGTAAGTACTTCAGCTGGTTTCAAAAGTACTCCTATCTGATAACAAAATCTGCAGCCAGCTCAGAAGGAAATTATTGAGTAGGGTTATCCATTATGATTTCGGTGCACTTTACAGAACACGATATATTGAGCCTTTTGCTGGAAAACTTGTCAAAATATACCCTTACTCTTCATGTTTTGAGGTTTCTTTTCAAATCTTCTATTATCTTTTATGTACAGAAATTACTATGGACAGCCAAGAAAAGAAAATTACTGTTTTAACCAAGAAGAAAAAGCATACCCATTGGGGATGTTGGTTGACAGACAGCTGAATATTGGCCAGCATGTGCCCAGGTGGTCAAGGAGGTCAATGGCAGCATGGCCTGTATCAGAAATAATGTGTCCAGCAGGACAGGGCAGTGACCATAGCCCTGTACTGGGCACTGGTGAGGTTATACCTCAAGTTTTGTGTCCAGTTTTGGGACACTCACTGCAAGAAAGACATTGAGGTGCTGGAGCATGTCCAGAGAAGGGCAACAGAGCTGAAGGGTCTGGAGCACAAGTCTGATGAGGAGCAGCTGAGGGAGCTGGGGCTGTGCCTGAAGAAAAGGAGGTTCAGGGGGCCCTTATCACTCTCTACAACCGTCTGAAATGAGCTCATCTACCTAGGTGGGAGTTTGTCTCTTCTCCCAGGCAATAGACAATAGGACAAGAGCAAATGGCCTCAAGTTGCACCAGGGGAAATTTAGTTTGGATTTTAGGGAAAATCTCTTCACTGAAAGAGTTGTCAAGCTCTAGAGCAGGCTGCCCAAAGAAGTGGTGGAGTCACCATCCCTGGAGGTATTTAAAAACATGAAGATGTGACACTTAGGGGCATGGTTAAGTGGTGGACTTGGCAGTGCTGGGGTAAATAGCTGGACATGATGATCTTAGATTGCTTTTCCAACCTAAACAGTTGTAATGATTCTGGGATTTAGGATATTGTAAGGTTGTGAAATATGGTAAAAAATAGACTTCATCTTATTTATCTCTTCAAGGTATCTGAGATTTCTCTTTCTTCCAGGTGATACCTAATCATATACTTTCAGTGACAAGGCTTAAAAACTACTTAATAACTACATTTATTTTTTCCTTTTTTTTCCTTTGGTTTGTTTGTGCAGCCTCACAACATCTCCCTTACCCTTGGAGACTGAAATGACTTTGAAATGATTTGCACAAGTACCCTTGGAAGTTCCTAGTGCAGCAGAGGGCTCTACAGATGACACCTTTGTTTCTCTAGAAAACAAGTGAAATGAGGGTTCAATGACTGTGTGAAGGTAAGATGTAACATCATGACAGCCTTTACTACTGGCCGATGAGTTTTGGAAATCTTTGTCTGAAAACAGACATAATGCATGCACAAAGGAAGAAAAACAGAAAATAAGAGCTACAGGATTTCTGTACAAACTTTGTAGACACCTCAGAAAGCATTGAAATCTTCTTTTATATTTAGAACTCATAAGTTCAAGAAGGAAGGGAGGCACACAGCTACCAAGAAAACATGATTATTGCTAATAAGTTTGGATGAAGTTTCATGAAAACATCGTGTTCCAAAAAAATTATAGGAGGAGAACAAATTATTTGCTTTCTAATAATATTTTTCTGATGGTTATTTTTCTGATGATACAAAATTATATCTCCCACAGTCCCCTATCTTCTGCACAAAGAGAGCTTTTATTTAGCTTATGAAAAGCTGGGTCTACAAAATCTACTTGGCATTAATGAAAAAACTGTGAATGTATACATGTATACATATTATAATATTATCTGCAAGGACTACCTTAATGTTTTTGATTCAGTCAATAGAGGGATAAAACTGTAATGCTGTAGACAAGTAAGAAAATTTCAATTTCTTGTTTTTATTAGTAATGTAATATAAGGGATTGTCATGCTAATATAACAAGAGCAATGCAATAATTGCAACTGATATGAACTCAATAAACAGGAATAACTTGAAAAAAATTAAAATTCTATTCTCTTAGGTATTAGCCACGTTTAGTTACAAAATTTTGAAAAAGAATGAATATCTAAAGACAACAGATGGAAATAAATGAGACTTTTTAAAGTTTCTTTCAAGGCTATATTTAATAAATCAGACAGTAAATAGGAATGGAGTTAACAGAGTTATGATGATTTTTTCCTATTTTTCCCTATTTTATATCTTTATTGGATACATCTATTTTGATTTGATACTAAAGTACTCATAGATTGCTTACTGAAGTCACCCTTTGACTTCCTCTAATAACTCCCACTTACATAAATGGTTAGATATTCATTTTGCTATGTAGTAGGTGCTTAATTGGCTTTATCTAATCTGGGTGTAATCAGACACTCAACAGAGCAGAGGATTCTTTTAACCAAAATATCTCCTAAAGAAGAGAATGTCTGTGCTTCAGCAGCAGCCTCATTAGGGTTGCCCTGAGAAAATTTCCTAGTGTGGAAATGGACTAGTTAGGCTAGAAAATTAAAGAAAACATATTTTAAAAGCTTTCTTATTAGAAAATAAGTTTCCCTGAGCTGAAAATTGCAGTCACAGCCAAATAAACAGTTACAGATGTTGCAATCCTGTTTGCTGTAGACAGAGCAAGTAATTTAAAGTACCTCTGGATTCTGGTTTGGCTTGAAGCTGTTTAGTGGCTTTGGGCAAGGAGAAATCTTGTTTTCTCTGGTATACACTTCTGTAGAAATATTTCCTTATTCTAGTAGAACTTTTTCCCATTCTACTAGCAATGGTGGGGTTCTTTTAGGTTTTAACTACTTAACACATATGCTGTAAAATGAAAACTGCCAGATAGAGTGATGTAGAGCTGTCTACTGATAGTACCAGAGGCTGCAGAATTGTCAGTTTGAGCAGGTCAGGGAACAAGCCTGTTTCAGCCATGTTAAACTGTTACAATTATCTTTGCTGTCCTATTTTGATGCAAGAATCATCTTTATTGCATGCAGAATTGAAAAGGTATGGAAAAGCAATCAACTGGAAAATGACACAATACTTGTGTTAAATTGCACCCCATTGAATTTAACATAGCAGGAACACAAAAAAACGGGCAAAAATTGGTTCTGGAGCAATGCATGTTCCTTTTTCTGTGAGAAAAAGAAGCAAATTTGGATTTGACAATACTATTCTAGGTTCAGTTGTGAACCTCACAAAGCCTTCAGATGAGATAATCAATTAAATGCTTCTATAGTTCTCGAACATGCAGGACTAGAATTTCTGAATGCAAACTTCCAGCCCTGATGATTCTTGACAAGGATAACTGGATCTACTCTTTTCCAATAGCTCAGAAGAGTGCTGTGTTAGTACTGCCCATTTAATGTGAGTACTCATCTCTTTGACATAAGAGAAGAGGGAATGAAATTTCAAAATCCTCAAAACTTCTGAAATGCTTAAGATATCCTGTGAAATACTTATTGCTACCATAAACAGGCTTGTTCACTTTTTGTTAAGCTCTGAATGCTGAACAATGAACGCTCCCCCTAGGGAAGTCCCTAGGATATTGAATATATAAAAAATAAATAGAACTACTAATTTGTTTAAAATTGTTTATCTCATACTATACAATCCTGCAGAGCTCCAAGACACTAGAAGAATGGTGTGAGGGAAGTGAGGAATGTCCTTTCAAAACAAGAGCAGAAGTTTGCATATTTGTGAGTTCTGTTTTACTGTGTTGAATGGTAAGTCACTGAAAAAGAGTCTAAGAATAAGACACATATATGATGTTTTCACAGTATATTTCCCTAGTGATTTGAGCTAACCTATAGCTTGCAGAGTTTTTGAGCTAAAGTTATCTTTTGTTTGTTAGATCTGGAGAGATTCCTTTTCTTATGAATTTAGTTGCTTTTTCAACTTTATCTCAACATTAAGTACTGACATAGGTTTCTATGGTACTGAGTCCCACAGCTATACTATATATATTGTAATAGCATATCTGTTTTTCTTTAATTTGTCTCCTGAGTAAAATAGCCTCATTTAGTTATTTTACACCCACATTTCTCTATTCATTATAATTTCATGATACCTTATCATGCATACACTCTATGGACCCATCCAGTCTGGAGAACTGTGGCCAGTTCAGTCCCCTCTGACTGTTCACTGCTTGCAACTGGAAGCTATTCAGTACTTGGGATTGATTCACTCCCCTTTAGTTTATCTGAATTTACAAAAAGACACAAAGCATCTGCAATATCTGTTGCACAAATTACTTCAGTAAGGCACAAGCACCCAGGGAAATCTGTTGCAATACAAAACAGAACTTTCAGAAACTGGCAGATGCATAAATATAGATAATAATGTATAAAAATACACAAAACTATACACAGACATAAAGACTGTGCAAGCAAATTAAACAGGACTTCAAAATGCATTGCACAGTTCCTAAGTTTTCTAAGACCAACAAGACCTTCTGATCTGCTCTGCTCTGCAAATATCTTACTCCTTTTCTTTGTACTGTCTTAAACGTTTATATTGGTTATAATACAGAGAAACCTTAGTTTGAAAGGCAGATCATGTCCCTGTGATGATTCTTATTTAAATAAGGAAAAATGGAAGTCAATTTATTTTGATTTTATGACCAACTTTCACACTAAGTCTTAGATGAAAACCTTTACTTTAACTCCTTATCCATCTTGCAGGTTCATGGAACGAAGTTCAAGAGCAACAGAAATGTGTTTACTGCTTTGAATCTATTGAGAAATAATGCATTTTGCTTTTTCTATACTGCTCCTAACCAGAACATTGAAGCATGGACACTCAATTTTGAGCCATGTGGTGAGGCACTTTATGATACTTGGGCTGTCTTGAAGTTCACTGTGAGAATTTACCACAGCTGATGTTGTCACGTGAAATGTGCCATCTGGTTGAACTCAGAATGAACTCAGAACTCTTTACTAGATCTTCCCTTTGGGTGAAAACCAGAAATATAAAACTTGAAAAGGACTTATAAATCATAACACATTTAAATATGACTTTCCCTATGGAGGATTTTTAAACATGATTATCCTGACAGGATTTAAGGGTACCTTTATTGCCTAGACTAGATATATATCGAGCTAAATAAGATGGGGTAGCTGAAATCTTTCTATTTAGGATTTTTAACTTGATTTGTAGATCTCTCATTGAATTTTTCTACCTTGCTTGAGAAGGCAAAGAAATGGCAGATGAGGCTGTGGATTTTTAAATCCACTTTGGAATCAGTCAAGCATTTTAGAAATTGTTTAAACTAAATGTGAGCTTTAAAATAAAAGTCTGTAAAACAAAACATAGTCCTTAAGATTTATTCTGAAGATTTATAAAGCAGAACTGAAGAAATCTTTAAGAAAAACATGCTCTGAAAATGTTTAATGTGTTAATGTCCCTATATTTAAAACTAAACTGGCTTTTTTCTACAATCATCTCTTAGTTTGAGACAAAAATAAATCCTCTAGAAAATTATGTGTTTCTAAAACATGTATGAATTCACTTCTGGTACAGCCCAAACTATGAACTCTAGCTTCAATAAAACTGAAATTGTGCATGAGGACACTATTTTCACTTAACAATAATGGAATAATTGGAATGTTATTGTAGAGAGACCAAATAATCTCTGACCACTTCCAAAAACACTTCATGCTGCCATTCCTATGTGGGCTTGTAGGCTTTGCACACAACACATTAATGATTCTATGATTCTAAGGATCAGCAGAGTTTGATGACCATTTTGTTAAACCTCAGGAGAGTTTGTGTCAGCATGCATTAATTTTAATTAATCTGGTGTGGCATGCTGGTCAAAGGACTTTCTCTGTACCACTGTTTTTCTTCTAATTTTTTTACTTCTTTCATTGATTTGAAGAAAAAAATCTCTCCTTCTTCAGGGCAGAGATTGTGTTTCATGCACATCTTGTCAGGACAGAAATGTTCACACACAAACCAAGAATCAACAGTAGTATTAAACAGTTTGCATTCAACTGAACTTTGAAATGGGTCATAATCTTTGGCTGAGGAATTATTCTGCTACAGATAAACTCACTTTCTGCAACAGCAGATAATTCGTATCTTGAACAAGTTGTGATGTCAGCCAATATCATTATCACACTTCAAAAATAGGAGATAGCTGAAAGAAGGTAATTTAAAAACAAATAAACTGAACTTCAAAAATGTAACAGCAGCTTGAAAGTGCAATTATGGGCTCTACAGTCAATATTGCTTCTGTGTATCTCAGCTGGTTGATAAACTGGTGAAAGTATTTTAGCGACTTCTGTAATTTTAAATTTACAAATATTTTTCTTTCCTGGTGTACTTGGAATTTCTTTGTTTGTGTTTCAAATCTTTTTTTTTCTACTGAGATCCTAATTTAGCAAAATGATTAATTGTAAACAAAGTATTAAGCAGAACATTTACTTTTAGCTTTTTTAATAAGGAAGAAAAATGCTTCTGTGAATCTGTAAGCAGAATTGAGTGGGGAATAGTTTCAAACGATGATCCATGTAGCCAGTTAGTCTGGGCTTGGAGTAAAACCCAAACCATTCAGAGCTGGCAGCAGACATACAGAAATAATTTTGATTTCAGTGGTGTGGACTCCTATGCTGGTGGTGTCAGATATGTGTTCAATTCCTTGCTTAAAAGAAAAAGAAGAAAAGGAAAAAAGAATAAAAAAGAAAAAAATTGGTTTTAATTGAGTTTCATTTAAAGCAGAATTTCAGAGTTTTTATAAAGCCTAAACTAATGTGACTCTAGGAAAATTGTAATAAAATTAGTATATAGTTCCAGGCAAGTATTCTATTTTATATTTAATTACCATAAAACAACACTGCCAATCAACAGAAATCCAAATATGTACCTTTTTATCTATATTTGGACTGAGACAGGTAGAGTGGATGAACTCGTGTCTCGAGAACTGGTTCTTAAAATGCACCAGGACACAGAGAAGTCCCAGCCAAGCTGTGCTTGGAGAAAGAGCTGTGTCCTCCAAGTGCAAGTAGATGATAATTGTCTGTGCATATTATTGGCAGGTGTTTTGTTATTACCTCTTCCCTGGCCTTTACCAAATATGTGATTCTGAACGGTAAACCATTTCACAGTCAACATCTCATCCAAAGAAGATAAAAAGACAAAATTTGAGTAGATTAGCCATGTTTTCCATAAACAACAAAGACAACAAAATCCATGAGAAAATTCTGAGTGGTTGACTTCATTCTGTCAGGAAATTATATGCATGAACCCCACAATAAAGTAGACAAAAGAATGCCACAGTCAATCTACGATTGTAGCAGCCAGTGGCCAGTGAGAGAGCGTTTTCTACAAAACTGGTAGATCTCTTAGTCCTAGTCCTCAAAGGAAAATGAAACATAATTTGAAAAGAGAAGATTGAGACCAAATAATCATAACTTTGATAGTAAATATAGTGAACTGAATAATTATATTTGTAGACGTATCACATATTACAACTTTTCTGTGTCCCCCCTGCTAGCTATTGTCTCCTCCAGAATTACTAATTTTCACTTTTTTTAGCAGGGTCTGTGTTGTGGATGTGATTGTTTCAAGCTGTAGGATGAAGCATTTGTAGAACACTGTCACTCTGGTAAGTGTGATTGTAGTGTTAGGGGTTGAAATTTTGGAGGCTACGGTAATCAAAGAAAACTAACAGATGTGTAGGAGTCTCAATATACTTGTGACTGTGTGACCAAGCTGATATGAAAATGTGAAAGAATTTGAGGTTGGGTTTTTTTGGTGGTTTTTTTTTGGTTTTTTTTTTTTTTTTTTGGTTTGGTTTTGTTTTGTTTTGTTTTGTTTTGTTTTTTTAATGTCCTGTGACAAGCAGCATTAGCTTAATCCAGAGACGTGGGAAGTGGGTACAATTCAGTGGCAATATCCACAGAGAAAGAAGAAATGTCCTTAGACGATTGATGTTCTACGCTGGCTTGCGAAGCACAGCTGGTGTGTTTAAGTCTTTGGCTTGTTGGCTTGAACAGCCATGACTCTCAGCATGTGCCAGGTTTGTCAGCTGCAGAGCTGAGCCCCTTAGAAATTCCCACTGCAGGCACACACAATACAATAGAGGACAGGAATGAGCTGTGAGGTTCATTTTTCTAATGGAGCAAGTGGTCCTGCAGTGGGGACTGTCCAGTGGCTATCACCAAACTACATCTGCAAATATAGATGTAGTTGAGTCAGAATAGTGATAATGAAACATAGATTTAGAAGAAACATAAAGATTTTAGTTATAGGCTAGCTGTGTTGAAATTAGTTAGAGGAAGGAATTCGGGCCCAGCTAGAGTTAATTAAAATAGTTAAGAGAACTGGATCTGAAATGGGTTTTAAGATGTTAGTAACTGATTACCAAATAACTGATGATCTGTCATTTGTATGCTTGTTTAGCTGTGCTTAGAACAAGGAACAGAAACATTGATAAGTTGGTGTATGGAACAAGGACAATTACCAATTTCCTCCCTCTGTGAGAACCTGTTCAAAAGTCAAAAGTCATGCAAGAAGAAACTTAGAGGTCACTAAAGTAATTAGGATTGTTAAAGTTCAGAAAGGCGAAAAGGTCAGAATGAGGAAGATGAGTTACTTCACCTTCCTTGGGACCATTGACCCAATTCAAGACCACTGACTCAATTCAGAGCACACACTATGCATGCTTAATGACATTTAAGCTCATTTCCATACAAAGCAGAGAAGGGGAGGTGTTAATGCTATGAATATGCATTTGTATTTTGGATATTCATAATATTTGGAACTAAAAGGTATCATGTTTACTTGCATCGGGGCCTGCATCTTAGGGAGCTATCCCACGCAGAGCCTGGTGCCAAATAAAACATGCACTTTCTAACTCTAAACTGTCAGAGGGTTTTTTGTCCATATCAGTTGGATATCAATATTAGATCAATAGTCATATTTTGATAAATCAGTAACACTGATACACAACCTCAGCTTGCTGAAATCCAGCTTGTGGACTTCTCTTTCACTTATTTGTTCTCCTCCTTTCAATAATTTCAAAGTGCAGTGACGAGAATTCAATAAAAAATATTTAATTTTTGTGAAGCCTGGTGACCCTGCTCTTTCACTACAGGCAGTATGAAGTGTACTAAAATAATTAGAAAATTCTGTCAGATATTACAGAAATGTTTTGTACAATTTTAGGTAAAGTGTGATTTGGAAAGCCACATTAAAAAAAGTTAGTAAGTAGTAATGAAATGCTGAATATACATGGTATGCTGAAAGCTCCTTTATGTTTAAATTTCCAAACTGTTTTCTAACTTCTGTAAGTTTTCAAAGATAGTGACAACTCATCTTACAGAAAGTGTGAACACCAAGTACTTCTCACAGGTTTCTGTGTAAACCTTCAGATAGTATCTCCAGACCAATCCATAGAATCAATCTTCCTTAAACCTCTGTAGAATAAAATAAAATTCTCTTCTGCCTTTTACAGAATGGAAAAGAAAGGAACTGGGGCTATTTGTCTAACATCACACATCATTTGCCAATGAGGCAATTTTTAATTTGAGGGGAAGCTTTTGTTCTCTGACATGGTAGAAGACACCTTAAGTAAAGAAATTAAAAAAAAAAATTATGGATATCAGAGAGAAAATGAAACAAGAAAAATATGTAGTCTTTAAATAAAAATACTTAAGAATAATACATACCATTAAATAAGAAAAGTATCCTTGAGCTTTTTCATCAAGGCTACATCTCATACACACAAAGATAAATAAAGAACTATACAACTGTGATAAACTATGATAGCTTCAATCTTTTTCTTGGGTTCCTTACTCAGCATCAGAAGTCTTTGTTATAACTGAATGCATTAGGAGCCAAATGAGCTTGTATGAATTGGCATGACCTTACCGGTGTCAAAGCATGATGTTACTGGCATCAAACAAAATTCAAGGGCAAGGACAACCTACTTAGTAAATTATGTGATTATCTTTCCCACATAGCATTATTACTAAATGGTTAGATGAGCAGTACATTGAAAGCTAGTCCTTTTCATAATCTTGAAAATATAAAGTAACTTTCTGGTGATTGTTAATCAACAAATTATATATTTCTCAGTCGTATATAAACCAATGACATTGAAGCCTCCTATCACAGTCTTCTGCTTTACAAAACACTCTTACAAGCATTGTGGTAATCATCATTATTCTGAATTTCTGATATTACTTTTGGTCAGACTCAAAATAACTCATATGAAGAGCTGTATGGCAGTATCTCTTTTAGTCCACCATAGAAACAAGAATCACTCTGGTGAAAAAAAAAAAGAGAATAACAAAAAACCTCTGCAATGTGAGTGCCAATATTACCAGTAAAGTTCTTAAACACAAAGGATTTTTTTAAAAAAAATTAGCTGAACATATCCACTAGTTATTTTTCAGAAGAGAAAAGTTTTTTTATCTCTTAACCATCATAATAATTATTATCATTATGGGAAGCACCCTTCTGATCAACACATCAAGCTCTATTATTTTCAGTATAGAGAAGTAGCAAGACAAGGATGTTATTTTTTCCCAGAGAGCTCATAATATGAGTGTCAGAAGCTAAATCTATACCAATAAATTAAAAAGCACCAAGAAGTATTCTGAGGCACTGGATTTCAATTGCTTATGCTGTGAAATTGTCAGAATGGTTTTAAGCATGTTTTTGGACAGGTCCAGGCAGCATTCTTCAAAATGAACCTGAAGCACGTATCAGGAGGTAGTATGAACCAGAGGTAATTCCCAGTCTAATTCAGACAGCTTTCACAGATCATTAACCCAACTTTCACAACACGAAGGAGCTATGCACAGTTCAGCCTCTGTTCCCCTTGCAAGACCTGCAGAGAGAGATGGGCCAAAAAGGTCTCATTGAAGTCTCTAGCCCTCAGTTAGCTACACACAGCCAATTTCACTTTTTGCAGCTGAAATCTGGGACAATAAAGTATCAATCTTTGTATTGCTCTAAGTGATTCACTTTCAAATTGATACCAAAATTCTCAGTTTGTCCATGAAGTAGAAAATTCTTATTGTTACCATGTCCTTTCCCCTTCACATGGGCACAGCAGGAACAAGGCTGCATGAGCTCTACCAAAGTCATGTTTTGCAGAGGCCTAAGAGTGCCTCAGAGAGCCAGGCATCCACAGGCATCCTCTGGGGTGCTGTGTTCAGGTCTCTGGAGTATACAACTAGAAGGATACTCATCTGATATGTTCCATTTTTAAGATCCACCTTTGCAGTTTTACCTTCTCCCTGTTCCTCTGATCAAGCTCATATTCCAACTTAGAAGTGTATTTTTCAATGGCATTTCTGCACTGGCAGTGCACTAGTGTAGTAATACATAAATATTTCTGCAACCTTATGATCCATTTCCTTGTGAATTGTCCTGTCAAACTCACTAGACCGCCTCATGCTCTCAAACTGAAGAAACTTTAAAAGTATTTTTTCTGAAAAGGGATAAAGAGGAGAAGCCTTATAGCCCATATCTAAATATAGCTCAAAATACTTGGTAGTGAAGAAGGTTACAAAGTTTGTTACACTTGTTGTGGTTTTGGTGGTTTTTTTTGTTTTCTCCCTCAGTTTAGTACGGCATGCTCACTTTGGGATTGCCTGCTTTACAGAACAGGCTTCTTCCCTTTCTATTTGATCACCCAAGCCAGCAATGGTTTGAACACTTGAAAAGTGGGTAATCTCTGTGGATGAGACAGGGACAAAAGGACAAATTCTGAAGTTGCTAACTTAAAATCCAATTGCTTGATTAATATAAAATAATGCATATTTCTTAGCATTAGAGACACAAGAAGGGATTTAACTTTTTAAACTGTAATGAGATGAATTTTCATTCTCGTCTGCCATTTCCTAGTTATAACAGTTAATAGAGGGAAAACCAATTTAATTAAACTTCAAGAAAGGCTAATCCGATAATGTTGTGAAGTGGATTTACCTTGACTCCATGTCAGAAATATGTTCCTAGACTGCCCCTCTGAAATAAATCTGATGTTAACTTTTCTACAAATTTTCTTACTGGATTCATTCAGGATTCAGACTGGAGGGTCCTGCTGATTCATCTATTTTATATAATAAGAAATATCTGTGACTTCAAGGACATGTGGACTCTTCTGAGGACAAGGTGTGACCCTTGCAGAGGTACAAAAGTGGGTGAAATAGCACAATCTTTCCAGCCCTGAAAATTACAGTGACTCTGTGACCTTTACTGGCTCTGAGCTTGTATTTCTAGGCAGACCTACACAAGTCTCTGTATGGTCCTTGGGTTCCTCAAAATTGAGTTGCATCACTCTGTGACATCTGCAACTTTTTATACAAATAGTTTTCTTATATCTAGGAAGAATTTCTGTACATGTAAAAGACTTTATATTTTGAGAACTTAGGATCTGTTGGAGTGAGTCTAGAGGAGGCCATGAGAGGATGCTCAGAGAGCTGGAGCACCTCTGCCATGGAGACAGGCTGAGAGAGTTGGGGATGTTCAGCCTGGAGAAGAGAAGGCTACAGGGGCCATTCTAGTACCTAAGGGAGATCCAAGAATGCTGGAGAGGGACTTTGATCAAGGGTGCCAAGTGACAAGATAAGTGGAAATGGCTTCAAACTGAAAGAGAGTAGATTTAGGTTACATATTAGGAATAAATTCTTGACTGTGAAGGTGGTGAGGCACCGGAACAAGTCGCCCAGAGAAGGTGTGGAAGCCCCATCCTTGGAAGTGCTCACGGCCAGGCTGGATGGGACCCTGAGTAACCTGGTCTAGTGGAAGGTGTCCCTGCCCATGGCAGAGGTTTGGAATGAGACGACCTTTAATATCCCTTCCAATCCAAACCACTCTGTGATTCTGTGATTCTATATTAAATTAATATATGATTATTTTTGAATTTCAGTCTTTGCAAACTCAACACGGAAATAACAGAACTGGTTCTTCATCCAGTATTAAAAGAAAATGTGGTTTTCCTCTGACCTACTGTGTATTCCACAATACTCAAATGAGAAGAAATAACTAGAAGGCAGTTTTGGAGGCATCTGTGTAAGGACAATGGTTTAACACTGGAAAATAGGATTTCAGTATTGGCTGATATGTTAAATCATCAGGAGAATGAGAAAAATTCATATTGAATCATTGAGAATGCGTGAGTGGAGCAACAGCAGGTCCCCACTGATAGGTTACAAAGATAGATAAGATGTTGATATTACTAATAAAACCTGCAAAGGAAAAGAGAGTAGAGAGACAGAAAAGAGAGAGGAGTAAAATAAATTTGGAGAAAGTACTGAATACTTATTCCAATTACCATGCTGCTCACAAAAAGAGGGATTTATCTGAAACTGCAAAAGAAACCTCGGAGGGAAGGAAATAGAATATGCTTGTTTGCTATTTACACTTTTAAAGGGCATTATATTTAATTTCTTTTTTTTTAGAGAAACTTAAACCAGAGGTTTATATAAGATTAAGGTCTACAAATGGCATATTATCTAAAGGCCTTCATTCCCAGTAAATTAGTGAAATAATTTAGGGTTGGATTAGATCACCTGAAACAGCAACTATGAAAACATTTTCTAAATTATATGGCATGGCTCATTTACATCCAGAAGTTCCATTTATGATACCAATAGTCAAAAATAGCTGCAAATCTGAAGCACCAAGATTCTGGAAGACAGACTTTAGAAAACCTTAAAATAAAATAAAAATTACAATGCTGGTAGGTACAGTATAGTAGAATTTATAAGAAAAATTAACAGAGTATCACATGACACTGTAATTAAAAATGAAATTTTATGCAAGATGGATGGCTTAAATCCTATGATAGAAGGATTAAATCTGCTTCAGTAACAGTTTGCAAAATGCAATTGTTAATTTTGTGCAAGAAGCACTCATTACACAAGGTCACCCAATAATAGCACTCTTGTTCCACTGCTATTTAATATTCCTACTCTTGATTTAGATGACAATATAAAGGTATTTCTGATTAAGTGATGGATAGTACAAAAAAAAAAAAACAGTGGTATGTAAAACAAGAAAGACGCTTAGTTGATGTTCAGTCAACCTGAACTGCCAAGCTTCACGGTCACAGTTCAAGGAAACAGGATGATAAAGGTTTGTGTAAAGAAATACGTTAGGAAACAAAGGAAAACTGGGAGATTATGGCTTAGATCCAAAATATTCCACAGGAAAATGGGTGCAGTCATGACTGGAGACAACGTGAAGTGCCAGTAGCTCGTGCACCCAAAGGAGTCCTGAGCACCATGTTGTTGTGTGCAAACTGCTCCCTTAGAAGCTTTAGCCTAGGGCATCATAGAATGGTTTGGGTTGGAAGGGACCTTAAAGATCATCTCATTCCAATGCCCCTTCCACTAGGACAGGTTGCTCAGGGCTCAACCTGGCCTTGAACACTTCCATGGATCACTTCCTGAGCTTTTTTTTTAAAAACCAATAAACCATGTGTGAGAAGTACGTTCTCCCTTTTTGCATAGGAAAATGTAATATGAATTTTTTGGATTCCTTCCTTTCTTGATTAGGTTGTAAGAAATATTTCTGTGGTGATTTTCAGATTACTCACCACTGCACACCAGATGGGGGATATTCCAGAGGATCTTGACACATAAGAGGATCTATTTGCAGCTTGAGATGCAAAAAGCAGATTCCATAAAGAGCTGCTAAGACTCAAAATCCCTATAACAGAGAATAGAGGGAATTGCAACACAGAGGTGAAATAACAGCATTTTTCTTTCTGCTACGGAGCAGTACATAGAAATTTATATGCATGGAGATTCCATATTGAAATATGTGTCCTGTATAGTTCTGATTACAACCTCCTCTGAAATGTTTTAAATTTACAGTGTTTCGATACATTACCTTTCATATTTTTGAATAAGATCCTTTGCAAAAAGTATTTCTCCAAAGAAAAAAAAAAGGAAGAAGAGAGGAGAACAAGGGACTTTTCTTCTAAATCACTTATCTTTGACTTCTATTAAAAAGAGATTCTAAATTTCATATAACTGTGTAATGTCTTCTGTTGAATAATGGACTTTTTTCTACCTGGAGGCTTTAATGATGAGTTTAAGGATTTGTTTCATTAAAAAAAAGCACCTTGCTTCCCTGAAGCCTTTTCTTGAACAGACATCCCCTTATTCAATAATGCTTTTATAGCGGCACTACCATAAATATTTTTATCCAGCATGGGCATCCTTGAAAATCATTGAGCTTTAGAGTAATATAGATTAATGCTTTTTATTGAATTTTACTTGTGAATTCAAAACATATACTGTAAAGTTCTTGTTACCTATTTACTGAATTTATCTTTCATTGTACTGAAATGCTTTTTAACTCGTGTGGACTGATGCTTGCACAGCCTTAAAGATGACGGCAACCATAAGGTTGAAATACTGAAGACCATCAAAAAACCAAATGTGAAATACTCATATCTTCAAGCACTTAGAGCATAGGACATATCAAACGTGAAAGAGAAAAGAAACCAGATGCATCTCTATGAATGAGACTGAAAACAGCACTGAAGCTTACAAACAGAAGAAAATTTGGGCACTGAAAGCAGATAAACTGTTTTTTACTGAGACTATGTGTTTCAATGGAACAGATTGATTTGTAGAAAGCAGGATGTTGTTTCTGCAATTTTTTTTTAAGGCACATATCAAATTTCAGAAAAGGTCTGTTGGGATGTCCTTTAGGAAGTGGGAGAATGATCTTGCAAATCACAAGCAAATTTCAGCATTACTGTAGATCAATATTTTAACCATGTGCTTTCTGATGCCATTTTTAGTATGTAATTTAAGTGTCTTCCTTTTGTTTTGCCATTTATCTGTTTTGCTTTGTGTTTCCAAGAAGATTTCTTTCTGCTAAGTATCTTGAACATCAGTAAGATACCTACATGCCTGTACACTGTAACTACATATGGGACAGATATCACAGGGATTGTCACCATTCAGACATGCATGTCTCAGGGCTCCAAACTCACCTATGAGAGCAAGTTTCTGATAATAATTTTCCTGGGGCAAGTTTTGTTTATCAGTCCTGAGATGAATTATTAAACAATATTACACCTGAACTACCTCAGTCTGCTCAGTTCTGCTCTGCAGGTAAAAAATTGTTTGCATAAGGATCATTACAGACCTTTGGGATACTGAATAGACACAGATAAGGGATGTCCAAATAGATGTTCTTACTATTGAAACATCAGCTTTGAATGACACCTGTAAAGAAAGGAGGGAACTCTTGGGGCTATCTCACACATTTGAAAATGGAAACCTGTGCCAACTCACAGTACCACATCTAATCCCAGATACTTTAACAAATGCAAGCAACATAGTCCACATGAAAATTTTTGATCCAAGTGCCCTATGACTGGAGTTCATTCATTATCACTGTGAAAGTCTTCTAGAAGTTCCCGCACTATTACCAATACTTTGAGGCTGACACTGGTATTGCTAAGTTGGAAAAAAAAAATTAGAAAATATGAGTATTATCGCAGGCCATTAGTTAAGCATGTTCTTGGCTGCTAGGCAATTCTAAAGTTTCTGGCAAATAAATGCCATCTTATTTTAGTCTGTCCATTCTTTACCTCTTTTCAGAAGATGGATACATAAATTCCTGATGTTCAGAACCTCCTCTGCAGCTGACTCCTTCTTCAAGATAAGACATATGAAGGTGAGGAACGGTAGTCTAGGACAACTTGCTCCATAGTCCTATAATTTCATAGCTCGATAACTATTTGCAAAAGTATCTGGAATACTTTGACTGACCCTGAACACAGCTAAATGTGAGACAAGAGAGGATGTCAAAGCGTTGTCAGTATCCATATCTTAAAAGCACTTTTGTCCAGAGAAAATTTATTCCAAACATGAAATAAGAAAGTCTAGTAATTTTTCAGGTAAATAAGGACATCTGAGGTTCATTGCTGATGTTTGTGTTTTTTTGGGGAACACCAATACTTGTTTCTTCACTGAAACACTTTACTTCTCAACTAATTTGTAAAGACCTCTGTGGCAGTGCACTAATTTACTATTTTCTGTGAGCACCTTTCATGAAGAGAATTGCTCTCAAGAAACCCACTAGTTGATTAATATAATAAACCACAGCCAAAAATAAGGATTACATCCATAAAGCTGGTCATGACCTCATTACCAACTATATGACAGGAACTAGAAGACTTCTGTCAACTCAGAAAATCACCTGCTTGCCTAGTAAAGCCAGTGTTGGTTTCACCAGAGAAAAAGAAATCCTTAACTCTGGAAAATCCTTGAAACACAGAGAAGAACTTATGCTGTGAAGCAGGCTTCTGATTCCTGGGGTGTTCTTTCTGAGAGAACATAAGATGTGATTCTCTGAAAGATATGTGTCTGATTCCAAGATGTCAGATGTCAGCACTTATTTTCCTTGCAGCCTTTGCTTGAAATCCTCTCTCTCCAAGCGACAAAGTTTTCACATTTTCACTTTTATTTTACACTAGCCTAAAGAAAGACTAAAGATTTCTGGTAGTAGAGCTTTACTTTCACGAGGAAGCCAAGCAATTTTTTTAAACATAAATACTTTGCTCCCAATGAAAATATTACAGGTTTGAACATTTGCTTTCTACACAGTGGTTGGCACTATAAAAACTCCAGGAAAATGCAAGTTTGCTTTTCCTATAAAACAGCAGGAAAATATTTGACCAGGTGATTCTTTTTTTAGTGCAGCTGTTTCTGATGTTTATGGTAAGCAGTGGCAAGTATAAATGGAGAAATTATGACAAAGTTCATTTGTGTTTGAATGCTAAACTTACACAGATTTTGAAGAAATAATGACACAGTAACCTACAGATGAGCCCGTTCCTACCAAATATAAGTCACAAAGAGCACAGGAACAGAGATCTGGCTCTCTGCCAGAACTTTAAATGAAGACATGACAAAAAGAAGAGATACAATGGCATGGCTGTTGTCTTTTCAAGTCCTGCAATTCTATTCTTAATCAGATTATGAAAAAATGCAGGTTTAGTCTCTGCTCCTGGTACAATGACTGTCCATATAGAGGGCTTCCAAGAGAACCACAAACATTAGTAAAATAAAATCCTAGCGATCTGTCATCTAGGTGGTGGAATCTGACTGATTCATCCCTTAAAACTCAAGTATTTATTTATTTCAAATAACACTGACAGCATCAGACATCTGTGAACAATCCAGCTATGTCTAACTCCTCTGACCTTTTCTCGCAGTACCAACCTTCTTGGCAACTCTAGTCAAACCTCTGCAGACCCTTTACTCAGCCCCTGCACATGCTCTAAATCAATCAAATGCTGTAAGGGCAATGCCAGCCTGTTTACTTCCTTCTCTGCTGCTGCAGCTGCTTCTTTGGGTGCTTCATCCATCATTAACTCACACATTCCAGAGGAGATTGGGTAGCTCTGAAGGTTATTAATGAGCTACTGAACTTTTTAGGTCAGACAGTATGACAGATTTTCAGAACAGATTAGGGATTTTGGCAGTTCAGCTGTGGATGATGAAAAGAGCTGTTCTCCAGATCATGTATACTCCATGTACTTGGCACTGTAAATCCTCCCAGGTGCTAAAGTAGGTGAGCCAAGGCTGGCAGAATGGAGTTCTGTTTTCTTGTAGAAGAACTAATAGGTTTAGGAATAAGAATAGGTCTGAAGAATCAGGTCTTCAGGGGCAGGTTTCCACTAGTCATTTCGTAAAACACAAATGACTGTTGCTTACACTTTCCTATAATCTCTTTTCATGTAAGCTTTTCCAGCATAGTGTATGGTTTGATTACAGATTCTGAGAGATATATTTACGAAATAGGAACAATACGTGTTTTGGGGGATGCAGCACTGTACCAGCTACTAAGAAGAAAATTAACTCTAACCCAGCTGAAAACAGTACTGGTCACATATCTAAACTAGATGTCACTTACTGGTGATAGTTCTGTGCCCCCAAAACACATAGTTTTGTGAATGGTTTCAGATTTAAAGACGAGCCTCTCATTCATTTGCTTACACAAATATAACCCTTTTATGGGTGCAACAGTGGACTTGAACCACATGCTTGTAGATCAGGAGTGGAGTGCACTCCTGGGGAAAATGAGAAAATCTGAATTAAGCTCATTTGTAAATTTTTTTTTTTTTTAAATGCCTAGCTATAAGTAAATATTTTTGTTAAAAGCTGTGGATAATTCTTTTTACTGGATATAATTTATTTTTATATTTAATTTTGAAAAAAGCTCAGCAGTAAAGAGTTTTAGAAATATGATAGAATTCAGCTTATATTTGATGAATCAATGAATCCACATTCATACACATGAAAGTCATTATATACAATGTATGTGTGAAAATCCACATTCTTATGCACATAAGTAAGCATACATGTCCTATATGATTCTATATCTCTGTGGTTATGTGTGTGTTAGTAATGGGGAAAATATTCTTCTGGCATACATGTTTATCTGGATGAGAATTATGCCAATTTACCCACGACCTGATGTATCTAGAGGTGAC
The DNA here is from genome assembly GCF_041296385.1 of Aphelocoma coerulescens. Classification (NCBI taxonomy): domain Eukaryota; kingdom Metazoa; phylum Chordata; class Aves; order Passeriformes; family Corvidae; genus Aphelocoma; species Aphelocoma coerulescens. The sequence continues at coordinate 89,366,920 of NC_091013.1, read as the reverse complement.
AACTCAGATGTTTCCACTTCATCAAGGCAGATCCAGATGTGTTCTGATTTACAAATTTTCCTTTTCATTCTCTATTCACTTGACTTCCATGCAAATATTGAAGAAATTTGGATAGGATAACAAGGAACATGTGTTCATGGAGTAAAATGTTATATAAATTTATATTAAAAATGTTATATAATTAGGCAGCTTTGTGTGGAGATTTATAATGACAGTAAAGATTGGGATAATGAATCCTTTCTCAACACATGTGTAAATAGAGAACAAAGAAAGCCAGACATATAGACATTCCAAAAGTGCGGAAATTTTTTCCAGAACAGGATATTTTCCGTTTCCCCTGCCCTGCTCCCATCCACCATGTGGCTTTTAATTTGTAAAAAAAAACCCCAACTGTTCAGTTTCAGTACAGTAAACTTTCTCTACCCTTATTAATGCCATTATTCAAAGCCTGAACAGTGTAAGAAACTACTAATTATTTCAATGATGCTTCTCTGGTGCTCATCACCATGGCATCTCAGGCTAATAAATATTAATGAATCGTGGAATAGAATGGTTTGGATTGGAAGGGACCTTAAAGATCATCTAGTACCAATGCCTGATCTATCTTCCTGATGCCCTTATGAGATAGTAGTTGTACAGAAGAAAAAAAGAAAGCAAACAAAGCCTCTTCATTCTTAAGAGAATCCTTTGAAAAGGTTTTTACTAATTTAAAAGATATAAATCACAAGCATCCACCCATTTCTTAAAAAGCAGTGACTCTCATAGGGACACATGGCCATTAAGCATTCATGGAAGGCCTTTGATTTATTCATCCACATTAGCCCTCTAAAATACAGAGGCATTTTTATGGTTTCTCCTGGTTTAGGAAGTTTTTAAGAGGCTAGTTGAACTACACTAGTTCAAGGTGACCCAGAAAACCACTTTGTCACTATTACCAAAGTTTGCTTAACAAATCCCTTAAAAGAAGGAATATGGAGCAGTTTTGAGGAGATGATGCGTGAAATCATAAGTGAAACATTACTTCCGATAATGGTACTGACCTTTTGTAAGTGCTGTGATAAAACCAACCAGGATCTGGAACATGTCTACAAGAATCACAAGTCACCTTGAGAATGCCTCTTCTAGATGTCCATTATCTATATTCTAATATATGTACCCATACAGCACAAGTTGCCTCCCAAAAAGGATACAGAGAAGAGTACAAGTATGGAATGGGCTGATTTAGTATTATGACTATGCAATCTCCCTGTGAACAATTCCTCAGGATCCCCTAAGGATATTTATCTTACTATGTTATTTTTACTTTGAGAAAATGTGCTGAAAATATTGGTTTGAACATAAAAGCCCAGAAATGCAGACTGTGGTCAGGGATATAGCTCTGGACCTGTTATATCATCCTGCTCTTCTTTTTATGAAAAAAAAAAAAAAAAAAAAGAGAAGTCTAATGGGATTCTTTCTTTTTTTTTTTCTTTGTTCTATTGGGGCTTAGTTCCTTTTTTTCCTCCCTGATAAAAATATCTTACTCCTATAAGTCCTTACCCCTTCCTTATAAAACAGGAAAAATCTTTCCTTGAGCATTTCCCAGGCTTTTAAACTCAAGAGCACAGAAAGAGCAAGGAGACAAAGGCAATTTTGTGGTTGCACAAGTTGCACTGTTTTTATCATCTCATTATTGCTTCTACAAAAAGGCTGTTGGGTTGGGGTTTTTTTGGCATTGACACTATAAAATGTTTTTTGAATGGTTTAATGCAGCAGACATTAGATGTCACTCCAAGCAGAATTTCTTATACACCCTATTCGATCAACAACACAGTTATTTTTTCTCAAAGTCTACTGTACTCCACTGAAATGAAGCTTTTCTTAGAATAGAAATAGAAGGTTCTTAGAAAATGTAAATGTCTAAAGATAACCCTTCTCCCTCAGATAAGAGTATGCCTGAATCAGACACCCACTTTCCCTACAGTAGCTAAAATATACACAATTAGAGCAGAAACCAAAAGTTAATGTTCTCCCTTCCTCTCCTCTGTAGCATCTTCATTGTGGTAGGGATAGGGTGATTTTCTGTGCTTTGGGCACTGTACAGAATACATACAACAGAAAAGCAGTGACTCATCTGCCCTAAAATACCTGAAAGGACCGTTGTTACCTTCCAAGATAAAAGGTTATTTTTGCAATATCAATTCTTTGCAAGGGGTTTTGTAACCTTATTCTGGATGTACTGTGAGAGAAGGACATGGACTGCTGGAGAGGTACCATTATATCCAAATGCATAAGTTCATACAAAATCTTTTAAAATATAGCTAATTTCTGATTTAATGAATATTTCATCTGATGAACAAATAATTATTTTTGTAATTCACTGAAAGCTCTAAAGTTGTGTCAAGAGTGCTCCTCACATGCAAACCATTCAGAGCAGATGTGGTTGGTAGGCCTGCTTGTGATTATTTACTGAATTTGAGCTAGGCAAGGAACAGAATAAATCAAACTAAATTAACAAATTTAATCAGATGCATGAAATGTGCTTGCTAAACTCATTGTTAGATTTATTTTTCCTTTATTCATTTACGAGGGAAAGATTCTAAGAAGTACTCTATCATTAAATGGTTTAGAAGTATTTATATTTAGAAATATAAATACAAACTGACAGCATCACTTTGAAGGAAACGGGTTTGGAATTTGAGATCTTATGCCAGAATACAAGTTTTGCTCTGTTCTTTAAAATTCAGTGTCAGATTTTGCCTGCATGAGCTTTTAATTCATATAGATCTAATTCCCTTTCTGAGCTCTGCAAGTTAACTTTTTATTTGCACATGAGACTGGGCTATAGATTTCATTAATGAGAGCTGAGAACTTCTGTTATTCTTGAAAGGAAAATATTGGAATGAGCTTGGACAGCAGAACATGACATATAGCTGCTATGTGCAAAATCTTTGGTGCATTTTTATCTTTGAAATGATTCTCTCTGTGCTCTCAAGGAGCTACAAATTCATGGACTGACAGCCTAATATCAGCCTTGATAGCCTTCATTCTGCCACACTTTCTTGGACAGGGTACTTAATGCAAGTGTATGAGATACCTTAATTGACATTCTGATCAATAAAGGTCTGCTTGGCAAACTTGCAAATGACATTGAAGTGGGTTCCCAGGAGCTATTTAAATATCTGCAGAGGGGCACAGCACATGATTGCCTTCAGCTGCTCTGCTGCACAACACGTCAGTGGGGGTACAGCAAGTCATTAATGCTCAAACATTTTTATCTTCTACTTCTTAAAGTAGTAGTGGATTTCTGGCTGAAGAAAACATAGCACGCACGTTCTTTTATCAAAATAATATGTGGAGATGTATTAGCATAATGAAATGGGATTTGTTTGTCATTGAGCATTGGATTAGGACAGCCAAACTATAAAGAAAAATTATTAAAAGAAGAGATAATATTTTCTCCATTGTTGTCCTGGATTTGGCTGGGAGAGAGTTAAATTTCCTTGTAGATAAAACTGCTGCGGGGTTTGAATTTAGTGTGAGAATAATGTTGATAACCCACTGATGTTTCAGTTGTTGATGAGTAATGCTTACTCTAAGTCAAGGACTTTTTTGTGTCCCATGGTCTGCCAGTGAGCAGGTGCACAAGAAACCAGGAGGGAACATGGCCAGGATACCTGACCCAAACCGGCTAAAGGGATATTCCATACCATAGAATGTCATACCCAGTATACAAACTGGGGGATGTTGGCCTGGAGCCACTCAGTGGTGGGGGATGAACTGGGAATTGGTCAGTGGATGATGAACATGGCATTATGCATCATTTTTTTCTCTTGGGGCTTAGCAATCTCTCTCCTTTTCATTATTATTATTGCTATTTTGCTACTTATTATTAATTATTATCTTATTACTAAATTATTATTATTGTTACTACTAATACACTACTACTACTACTACTTTGGTTCAATTATTAAACTCTTTTCTTAAACCATGAGCTTTGCTTTTTTCCCAGTTCTCTGGGAGTGAGCAAGTGACTATCTGGTACTTAGTTGCCAGCTGGAGCTAAACATTGATACCTGAGACAGTGAATTCCCAAATACTACAGCCACCATATGGCATAGCCCACCTATTTTAGTCTTGATTCTGACCACAAAAATTTAAAATAAAGGCAAAAATGTCCACTCTTAAGTTCTAAGGGAGACATATAGCTCTTTTATATATATTTTTCATCAGAGTAATAACTCAGTTTTAAAAGGAATGGCGTATTGTTTACATTGCTAACAAAAAGGATCCAGGGAAGGGTGGGATTAGAAGATGAAACAAAAATGCTTAAGAGTGTATATGCAGACTTGAGTACTGGCATAAGAGCATTGACTAATATAACCCTTTGATTTTTCCTGGTAAATTGAAAGGCAACCAAGAGACTTGAAATTCTGACCACTGTTAATAAAACATATATCCAGAACAACTCCAGTGTCTTATGCTGAAAAAAAATTCAAAAGACATTATATTATTCAACTTCATAGGAATTATGACTTCAGCAAAACCCTGAAATGATTAGACCTTCCTTGGTAAGTATGCTAGAGTTAATTTTCTTCATAGTAGCTGGTACAGGGATGTGTTTTGGAGTTGTGCTGCAGTGTTGATAACACAGGGATGGTTTCCTTGTTGCTGAGCAGTGCTCACACAGAGCCAAGGCCTTTGCTGCTCCTCACCAGTGAGGGGACTGGGGGTGCACAAGGAGTTGGGAGGGGACACAGCCAGGACAGCTGACCCCAAATGACTCAGAGGGTATCCCAGAACATAGGGTGTCATGCTCAGACCATATGGTGTCATGCCCAGCATATAAAGCTGGGATAAAAAAGAGGGAGTAGGGGGCATTCATAGTGATGGTGTTTGTCTTCCCAGGTCACCATTACCTGGGATGTAGCCCTGCTTTCTTGGGGATGGCTGAAGACTTGCCTGCCCATGGGAAAAGGTGAATGAATTCCTTGTTTTGCTCTGGTTTTGCACACAGATTTTGCTTTTCCTACTAAACTTTCCTTCTCAACTCATGACTTTTCCCACATTTACCCTTCCAGATTCTCCACCCCATCCCATGTTGGGGGATGATTAAGAAGCTGAGTGGGGCTGAGTTGCTGGCTGTGTGAAACCACTACAGTAAATGCACCAAAATATTTGTTGAACATGGGCCTTGACTGATTGGGTCAAGATCACACTGTGAATAAATACTCAGCAGGGAACCCAGAGAGAACAATAACTTAATTGCACCTGAAACAAATGACTAATGTTATATACTCTTGTCTGCTGTGGGACCTGCTGTTAATAAGCATGACTAGAGAGAAACCTCTTTTCTACGGCACACGTGTAATTTGTACAGCAGCTCTGTAATTTGCTGGACAGAGATTTTGTTCTATTAGTCTGTAATTCCAGCACTTTACAAGTGTATTTTTTTTCAGAACATAAAGGGAAACTCAGTAAATACATCATGTAATAAATGTCAAGTCTCAGGCTGCTTTTTAGCAGCAGGACAGGTTGAGGGCACAAGTGCAATGGAATCTGTGCACAGCAAAGAGGTGTTGGGGACTTGCCCAAGTTCCAGTCTCTCTTCCAAGAGTCCATTGCCTGTCCTTGGTTGTTTGATTTCTATACAAACTCACCCCCATCCCCCTACAAAACATAAAAATGGTCAAGGAAGCAGTTGTTTCAGGATGGTGAAGCCACAGAGGATGCAAGTAACAAACAAACAGATGGAAAATACACATAAGGGGATTTGATTAAAAGTACAAACTTGCTTTGAAGCAGTCTGAGGAGGTATGGGAACAAGGGAATATAGAGCCACAGCTAAAGAGACACTGGGGATCCCTCCAAGTGATGCACTGGAGACTAGAGTACAAACTCTAAGGATTAAGTTGGTTGCAGAAAAGCAAATTAGGAAAGCACACACACAAAAAAAAAATAGACAAAAGGAAATCAGAGCTACTTACTAGGCATAAATCAATGTCTCAAAAGGTCTGCTGGCCTTCCTGGGATGGGGCAATCAAGAGCTTCCTTTCCCTCAGATTATTGCTGCAAAATGGCTGGTGTCTCAACCTTTACAGGGCCGCAAAGTCCCATTTCCTGAGTCTGTTGCTGGAGCTCTTAAATTCCAATAAATCAAGAAAATTGACCTTTCTAAAAATACCTCTTTTACCTATCCTGAGATAATTACAGCCCCGGAGTATCTGAAACATACATAAAGCCTTGTGAAGCCCTTGGGGTATGATTCATCTCATAATAACCACCCCTCTTTCCTGTCTCATCCCAGGTAATCATCAAAAATCTCCCAGTTTCTCCGCCTCGCTATACTTCACCCCTCTTCCCTTCTCTGTAAAGAATATCAGTGAAACAGAAAGCTGATACAAATAAATGGGGAAAATAGCTTAAAAATCCCCATTGTTCCATTTCTGGTAGAAGAGTTTCTGGGTCTCTAAGAGGGAGAGCAAGAAAAGGAAATCTCCAAACACACCTCTGGCTCCCTGTTCTCAATCTCATAACGCTGAAACAGTTTAGCATGGCTGCGAGTAAGTACTGAAAATGGTAACAAATGAAGTCTTGAGAAAAAGGTAATGTAAAAGATGGAGAAAACTAGCTGGAGTTTCGTGTTGAGGAGGGATGAGTGCTTACTCCAAAGGGAAGCTGTGGGAATAAACACTCCTTAAACTAATTTGGTCTGTACAGGGGCTTAGTCTCTTCTGAAATTGAAGACTTCCTAAGAAGTAGATGGTATTTTTATTTCTCTTACCTGGTGGAAACCTTGGTTAGTCTTAGTTTCTCAGCACAGAGGAAAACTTCTAAAACATGGGGGCCGGTGTTTAAGGACAGTCCCAGTCTATGCTGCATGTCACAGCTTAGCTATAGCATCTGATGTTGCAGGGGCACCTACGACTGACAGCAAAATGAATTACATGGATTTTTGTAACTACCAGTTCCACTTGGAAAGTTAATGTATAGAACGATATAACTTTTGACTACTGGCTGGGAACATAACTGGCCAGCAGCATCAGCAGTCGTGTAGCATGTATTTCTCCAAATTCTTTTGGAGAGTTGTTCAGTTTATGAAGCAGACTGTAACACTACCTGCTATAAAGTGTCACTCAGGGTGTCACCTGATTCTGAAAAAGGAGAAAACTGACGGAGCGTGCACTGACATCACAAAATTTCATAAAGATTTAAGGACAGACAGCCTTATCTTCAAGATAGCAGTGAATTTCCCTGATATATGTACTGCACTGGAAACCTAAAGTTGTCTGCTGTTGTAGGTTGGTACTTGCCTCTGAACTAGCTGCCAGTGGTCATGCCAGAGGAGGAATGTTACTGCAATAGACAAACAATTCATCTCATCCACAATAATGATAGTTTTCCTAAGAAAAGTGAGTTTTGTACATAGTCATCAGTTAAGCTGTCTGCAAGAACTTAGGAAGTTATTATTATTGTAATATTAAAATATAGCTAATTAATTCCATCCACTGCCTTTATTATCACATATAATAATTACTTTAGTGTTGCATAAAACTGTTACATTTCTGAATGTTAATCCAAGAACAAACTTTTGTCTTCCCCCTCTCATTCTTATCCTCACCCACATGTTTATGAAGAAGACTTGGCAAAGTGTTTTTCTAGGTTGTTAATTAGACCACTGTGTACAGAATATTATTCCTTCATTATAGTGAATTGCAAGTATGTTCTTTTCTAGCAGAGGCAGAAGAGTGACTTCAATGCACACTTTCCTCTCTAATTTGCTCTAGGAATAGTTTTAAAAACCCACAGGAACCAGGAAGCAGTAACACCAACAATGCAATGACTTTGTTACTGTTGGACCTGAATAATCAAAAGGCTATTACTGAATGCAAGCAGAGATTTCCCCAAATCTGCTCAATAGCCCCATGTCAGATGATTAGCTTTGTATCACCAGTTTACATGGCCTGACTTGCAAGCAGAACAGTTGAATAATGACACTTCACTAAACTAGGAAGAATATAGTCCATTCTTGTTTCTGAATTATCTTACAAGCCTTTGTGAAGAAATCTGGAAGTAAGAGAACAGCTTTGAGATGTTTGCATTTAAAATAACTTCAGAATAGCTAAAGGCACCAAGTGCAAGTGAGGCTCCTTTTACTGACAATGGAAAAGACAGTAAACACATTTCAATTGATGAAACCATAGATGTGAAAATGTCTTCAATGCAGATTGATTCTCTCTTCACAGGGTTTAGGGTGGTTTTTTTTTGTATGTTTGTTTGTTTGTTTGTTTGTTTTTTTAATAAAAATTCTTTATGAAAATCATAATATCTATCCCAATGACTCATGGGTCTTGGATTGATTCAACAGACAAGAATATGCAGGAGACAGTGGCATTGGGAAAAAATTTCCAAACAAATTTCTATCAATTTGCATATTAACCTGGTGACAGGTACATGAACTTAATAAGGGTGGTACAAAGTTTATTTTATCCATTGTAAAATGACTCTCTGAGTCTTAATAACATGTATTTTTGAAAGATCATATACTAATTAAGTAATTTGAAACTGTTCTAACTTTTCTTTAAAATATCTTTTCCTTTACATTTTTAAGTTCTAACATTTTATTAGAGATAAGGTAAATTACCATTTAGAAAAGAGAATAACAGTACAGAATCAGGCATAATTAATAATATTTAATTAGGGCTACCCTGAGTAACCAGAAAGAGCACCTCAGTCCTCATTCAGGGAACTCTTTGTATGCCTTACACATTCAAATGTTAGGTCTACCTCAGCAGATAAAAACAAAAAGGTAATACTGTATAGATTTGTACACACTGTCAGGCTCAGCTGAAGAGAGCCGAGATTTTAAGGGAAAAGCAGTGTTATGAACTGATAGATTTCAGAGCTACCCTTTCTTTTAGACATTTTTGCTGTTTACAAAGATTAGGGTTTTAGGAAGGAGTTTACAAAGCTCAGGGAGTCACAGAGTGGTTCAGATCCACTAACTGCTTTTGAAAATCTCAGCCAAAACTGTTTCTTTTTCAGCAGCGTTGTGTGCTATGCTCTGTTTACATACTGAAATCACTGATGGAAAAACATGGTTTATTTTGGGCCAGAGTTAAAGCTGTAGTAGTGTGATGAAATATGCATTTCCATCTGGTTGATCAGAATAATCCTCTTACATCTATAATGTATTCAGCATACGCCTTATGATATCTTTAGCCATTAATTCCCCTGACATTAAGAGTTTGAAATTTAAATATGAGGCAGAAAAGTAGTGCATGGGTTGTATTTAGGAACTATACTTAGTTTTCAGCAATATTTTTTTTTATTTCTCTTGGAATTTTCCATGTTTTTTTCTTTTCTTATGTATAAAAAAAAAAGATGAACCAAATAATTGAATCAAAAAAAATGACAAAGAAACTGATGATAAAACATATTTTATTTGATCTTCCAATTTTGAGATCTCCTCTGGAGAAATCCATAGGTTAAAGGCACTGCCTGCAAGTCTAAAACCAGCATGTTTTCAGAAAGCTTGCACCCGACAGGACTACTATGCCAAGAAACAATTCATCTCCCCAGTGTCTCTCCTCTAATGTTGAAAGAATTCATCAATAGAAGAATCTCTTTTCCATTGCTACCTTTATATACCTTGGTGCAGACATGTGAAAGGGCCTTCCCATCTCACCTCTCCCAAACACTCTTGATAATATCTTTACCCTCTCACTCCAGGAGCCACCTTCCTTCTTAGGAGGTGAACTAACTGCTCATTTAACTTTTTTATATTTATTTTAGAGTTGCTGTCATCAACCAGGGTGTTGGTACTTTGATGATTTATTGGGTCAGTTTTTTCCTCTGCCTTTCCATTTCTTTACCTCATTACAGTCAAACTCTACACATCTTTGAACTCACACCTTTGAACTTGCATGAGCAGCTCTGCCATAATTTCCTTCTCATTCTCAATTTTCTTTTATTCTCCTAGTCTCTTTTACTTGTTTCCTCTGCTGCCCTGATTTTTTCCCATTGTTATCTTTCCTCTATCATAATGTTTAACACTTTCCAATGAAAAGTCTATTTCTTCCAGGCCAAAATCTAGTGCAACACATTCCTTTGTGACCAAAAAAAAATTATGGGAATGAATTATAAAAGTCCAACTGTCTCTCCCTTCCACAGGTTCATGGCCTAGTCTTCAGGTTTGTTCCTGAAAATCCCACACCTATCACTCAAAGGTCTTTTCCCCAGAAATAATTTGCATTTGTAGTTCAGTTTCTGCATTCATAAGAGTGTCATTTAACAATTACATGATTTCTTAAAACCTATGCAGTTCTTGCATTAATTTTAATCATTAGAGCTATTCTCAGTGAGTTTTCAGTTTTGGATCATGTCCTTAGCATGGTCCTGACAAAAATAAGGAGGTATATGTCATAAGTAGGGTTTTTTTTTCTTTAATTTGTTTTTGCCACAGTGTAAATGAAGCCTTTTGAGATTTTAATAACCCATCTGCTTCTTGCCAGAGGAGATGAGACTGCTATGAGACCAGCCCAGGAACAAGTTGCAATTCCTCTTTTTAGTCTACCTAAAGCATTGATAGCATCATCAATAATATCAGAACAGTAATGGGCTTTTTTAGTTAGCCTGTGGGTCTCTGCCAGCTGCCTGGCTGTGCACTGCAAAAAGAACTTAGCATTCTCAATAAAGAACAGCTATTAAAAATATATATTGTTGACAGTATTATTATTTTAAACAAAAAAAGGTAAACCTTGTTCATATCCCATCCTGCCTCTGGAAGATTATCCTACCTTAAACAATTACTTTAATGCAGTTACCAAGATTTCCACTGCGGTTTTCTATGGATTTAGCTAAAGGTCATATGTGGTAGGTGACCAATTTTTACTGGTCTCTTGGGTAATGGCTTAAGACAGGATTCACTGTGTTGCACTAGAGTAGGTCAGACTTTCAGGGTCGAAGATAATTGCTAGTCTCCTTTGAAAGTGGGGCACTACCAAGGAATTAAAGGTAGCTTGTGAACATAGCTAGGAGACAACATATTAATTGTCCACTATTCCACTTATGGCACACTGCTTGCTTATTTAGTACACACTGAACAAACAAAATGGATGTGACATGGAGGGTCAGAAATTTTACAACCCTTCCTCTCAAACAGTATGTCACAATATTTTATTTGCTTAGTTTACAAAAGCAACTCAATAATTAAATTCATCTCCCCCGTAAAAACACCGCTGAATGAAATCCTACTTACTCCTGTGATAGGAAAACAAACTAGACTAGCTAAATATGATTATTAAAATACTAGACCAAATATTATCTATTGTTATCATGTCAATCTTCTCTACAAAAACCAGACAAGTATATATTTTACACAAGCAAGCAAATTATCAGAACCATTTCTGCAGCATGGATTTTTGTTTATAAAGGCTAAATATTGGGTGTCACTGAGAAATTAAAAGAATTTTTGCCTCACTCGCCACTGCCACCCTTTATTTTCTTCTCTTTTCTTTTTATGCTGTCAATAAGAATTGAAATACTTTAAACAAATATTATATATATACATATATATGTGGATATTCCTTACCAAAATCAACCTCAATTAAATTACCACTTTGCTTGCAAGGGATATTGGGAAATTAGGTTGGATTTTGCTCTGTTTGCTGTACTCAGTATGTATATAATTTATCATTTCCTTCATCCAAACTGTCCTTACACTTTTATCTTGAGTTCAAGTTTTGCAATATTTTTTCAGTGTTGCAATAATCAACCTCCTTACAGTAAGATTTTGTGATGCATCCAGTTATTTATGGCATCTGAGTCTCTTTAAATAGATTCTCTCCTCTCCTTTGTGTCAAGCATTTGTGTTTTTCTGTTGCTCCTCTGTAGGTTTGCAGGTTAAACTAAAGACTGATAATTAACATTTTATTCTTCTGGTAAATAATATTCTATCAAACCAATAAAGAGTTTTACATAAAATAAATACTGCAAAGATGTTTATTAATACTTTCTTATAATGAAGCAATGCAATTTTCAATAATTAGCAACATAAGTAGGAAAAAACTTGGCATTAAATAATTTTTTAAATAGGTAATGTTTGGGAATAAGTTGGAAACCTTAATAAACAGAAGACAGGCTTGTGCATCTGAAATTCAAATTCATATTAGGATTTAATCATGAATCACTAAAAGCCAAATTGTTTGAAATTTTTTTCACCAATACTGATATTTTTTGCAGTGTAACAATATTCAGTATGGATTGCTTTCTCTTTTTTTTTTTCCCTCTTGAAATGAGGGGAACACTCAGTTCTTAAAATGTATGCTTTTAGTGTTTGACTCAGATTACATTCTGATCTCTTTAGCTAAAAATATAATAAATAACTTTACGAGTCAGATGATCAACAGCAGTGAGTAGAAATATTCCCATAAAAAGATAAGAAAAACATAGGCAGATGGATTATTTTTTTGGGCATATTTCTCCAGCTTGAAGCAGTCTGTGAGTTTCTGTGACAAAGCTTGCACTTAGATCATCATATTTAATAGTCTCTGATGGACCTATCTTCCAAAAATTTTCTAATTGATCTGGAACCTATTTATGTTCCTAGTTTCCCCAGGTGCATAATTTAATTATGCAGCATCCAACAAGTAACTTCATTTGATTTGTTCTTCTTAAATTTTAATAGTATTATATTTTAAATGGTGAATATGAATTCCTTATCAACATTTCAATATATTTCATTATATTAATCTTTTATTCCTCTGGTACTACTAAAAGAGACACTCAGGGGACAGACAAAAAGCCAGAGAACACTCATCAGTGTCCTGAACATCTCAGGGCCTCCTCAGGAGGATCTGGCAGATCTCACATTTGAGATATGATACTGAAATTGGTGTGAAGAGTGTAAAAAGCTCTTGAAACCTGGACATATTGTAAAATCACATGGAGAGAAATAGATGGTCTGAAAGAAATAATGTTTCAAGATTTCCTCAGTCTTGAAATTATTCGACAAATCAAAAGTGATTAATGTTATTTATCAACAACAGAACAAAGATTCTCAAAAGTATCAGAACATAGCTGACTGGTGGGCTGAGTCACAACAAGCTGTGTCTCTGAACTAATTATTTATTTTAAACTTGTAGAAAGAAAGCTAGCAGTGCCATATTTTTGAAAAATAAGCAAGTTTCAGCCTTGCAGACACTTGTCATTCAAATGCAGTAGTTTTGCCTTTCAGTCTTGATGCCTAGGTCGATGGAAATGTTCCACAGCAGAAAGCAAGGAATAGAATAGGAAGGGAGACATTCCTCTCATTCTTAAAAATTTTTAAAAGGAAAATTATTGTTATATTACTTCTGTGAAAAGTGGAAACAGTTTTGATACACACACATTGGCAATTGTCTAAAATTCATTTTTCATTGAAAGGGTAAAAGCAATCAGCATATCACAGCAATTCAGACCCTGTCATGGCCTGCCTAAATAAAACACTAAAATCCCTCTATCACAGCTATACAGCTGGGAAAAGGAGTATTGGGGATCTAGCATGCATTCAGAAGAGTTTAACCGGATATTAGTGTTCAGCTGAAGGCAATAACTGTATTAAGAAATCATGAGGAAATGACTGTAACATCAAGATAAATTATAATTAAAAAAATACGATTGAATCCAGAAGGTCAAATAACTTGCAGTCAGATCTGTGACAACAAATGCCTTCTCCCTTGATTTAAGTCTTAAAACTCCATGTAAATGTCATTTTACTCACATATGGTCTCCTAAAGTCTCGCTGTGAGCTTCTAAGAAACTTCAGAGCATTTGTATAACTTGTCTCACTGGCACCTAATATATCTTGTCCTTTGATGACCAGTGTTGATATCTGACTTTGCTTTACCAGGCTTTTTGCATGCAGTCAACACTATCTGCATGGAACTCCTGTTCAGTGAATTAAATAAATGCTTGTATCTCAATGGAAACCCTGACAAATATCACAAGAGAACAGTTGCAATCTCTAGCATGCATAGAGCAGTGATAGAGGCAGCTGGCTTCTGACATCCTTTATTTTATTTTCTTCTATTCTCAGAATTAGAACTAAACCCCTTCTTCAATCTTCTGGTTGGTGAAGGAGCCAGCTTGGACGATTTCCCTGTCTGAAACATGTCACTTTCAGCATGAAACAGGAAAGCTGAGCAACTGGTCTGCACTATAATTAAGTTTGAATAACAACCAATCATGGCTTTATCACCAGGTTATTTTGTCCTGCCTGAAATTTGCCATAAATTCAAAAGCCTTCCAGTGTTGCTTCAGTGGTGAGGAGTATGCTTTGTTCTCTTGGAAAATAAGAATTTGTGGTCCAAAAATAGCAGGTCAAACTCCCTGCTGGCATAACTCCATTAATTTCAGGGAACTAGCACTGGAAGAGAAGCTGGCCAAGAAGGTCTAAATGAGAATCTAAATTAGATGTGAGACATCAGTGAAGATTTTTACCTTTTTTATTGTTTTTTTTCCCTCAGTACTCTCCAGGGACCAGATGCTCAGCAGGTATAAATTACTATAGTTGCACTAATTTCCAACTGAGCCATGACAATTTGCACAGATTGAGGATGTAACTCTAGGTAGCAATATTCTTTTTCAGGAGTGAATAGATGAACACTCGACAGTGCTGTCAGAAGAGGTCATATTTTGTTAATGTGAGATGTAGAGTACTGCAGGACAGATAGTGCCACAATGCTCTCAGTTAATAATATCCTTAAAATAATTTGAAAATTAATTTCACTTCAGGGATATGAGATAGTCTTTCAATTTCCCATAAATGGCCTTTCTAGGTAATATCAAAAGTTTACCTCGTCCAGTATTCTGTTTCAAACAATAATGAAAAGTGAAGATGTGGCAAAGAATTGGAAAAATAGGGTAATCATGTAGCAATCCTTCCCCAGAATGCTTCTACAAACTCAAGTGATTTGTGGTCTGGGGAGAGGTCAGGCCAGAGTAGATGCACTGTAAGCCAGTGGAATCATAGCTGTTGAAAGTGAAAAACTCAAGTCATGTTCAGCACAAATATATAAATCATTCTCTATTCATTCAGGTTTTCTTGCATGTTTTCAGCAGAGTTGTTTATATTTGTATCACAAAGTTTTTTCCAAATGTAATTTTGTAACAGAAAATAACATTTGGCATGAATATGCTATTGAAAGTTCTTGATGAATTTAAACGATGTCACTGAAGTTCTTAAACCCAAATCAAAATTCAAACCAAGATATTGCAATTCAAAAATGATACTAAAATTCTTTCTCTCTTTTTCAGTGCAATTAAAATGTTCTTTATGTATTAAACAGTTAGCATGCAGTATATCTCAACCTGTTTAATTTGAAAAACACCTAAAAAATTGGGTGTAAAACAAATAAAAGAAAGCAAAAAAACCTAAGTGTGTTTGAAGGAAATATGTTTAAAAGAAAGGAAAAAACCCCCTGTGTTTGAAAGTGGTAAACTCAAGTAATTAATATGTGTAGAAGCCTTAATGTTTCCTCTGATGATTCTGGCACCTGATTTGTATCTTGTGGCCTTGCTAAGGAGTGTTTTTACAAAGCTCTCAAGGTTGGAAATTCATCATGCCCTTTGTAGCCTCTGCTTGGGGTTTAGCAGGCAGCAGTGGTCCATGAGGAACAGGGCTAGCATCTCTGCAGATCAGTGAAAATAGAATATACATAATATCTTAAAATCTGATAAATCCAGTAACACAGGTAACATAATACATAAATGATATCTAGAATACTGTGAGCAAAATGAACTAGTGGGGGTTTATTTGTTTGGGTTTTTTTGGGGGCTGGGCATTTTTTGTATTTTGGGTTTTTTTAAAATTTTACCTGGCAAGCTCACTTGCAACATTCACAGTAAATTTATGGAGGTTAAGGTGAAAATGTTGTCTACAAAAAGAAAAGCAAAGTCAATAATGGTAGGTGACCTTGAAACAAAACTTGAAGACTGCTATTGTTCACAGCTAAGGAGTGTATCACTATGGAGGGCAGGGAGATTAGTGAGAAGTGTGAGAACTCGCTGTCTGAATTAATTATATCAAATTTAATCATTTAACATTATGCCATTAACATCATGTATTTTCTTTCCTTTGAAAATTGATGTAATAATCATTCATTAGATACAGGCTAAGATTTCATCCAGAATTCCAACAGATTTATTATGTATTTGTTTATAAAAATCTCAATAAAAGTGGAGAGAAAAAATAATGTACAGACCCTCACATGCTGATAATAAACAAGAGACTAGAAAAGTTTGTTTGCTATGATGACATTGCTCTAAGAGTTAACATTACCAGGGTAGGGCAAGATTTTGAAAGACTACATCAAAAAAAGTTACTTCCATCAAGGAATGCACAGTTTGCTTAAAAATATAATAAATGGTTGTAAGCGGAAGTAAAGAAGAAAAATATTATATCTGATGCTGCATGACATTTGGTGAAGATGCTCACAAGACTGTTCTCTATGTTCTGATATGCTGTTAAGAAGGTACTTTAGAATTAAGATCTTGCTGTGCTGTTTCAGCTACTTGGGGTTTCATACAATCTTAGGCCAGGTGCCTGGGATTCATTATATTGGTAGTATTACAGCTATAATGCCTTACTCCCTCATACAGAAATAAATCCCCTCTTGGCAAGTATAATTTCTCTTTGGGCTATTATTACCATCAGTTCCTTTTCTATTGAAACGAATGTTCACTGCTGACTGGAAGGACCTTACATTTAAAAGATCTTCAGCAGCTCAAGCAAATAAAATAGCTTTTATTGGAAGATAGCTAGAAGAAGCAGAGGAATGAACATGATGTTTTTTCTACTATTAAATATTATTTGCCTGTTGAGGACCGTATATCACTGTACAAAAATGTTGTATTTAAGCATGCAAAATATAATTAAAATTGGTTTAATTAAAGAATACAATTATACTTGCTCATGTTCAAAATGGAAAAAAAAATAAAATGAACCACTGTAGAGGCCTCATTGATTTGCACAATGACAGAAGTCATTAACTGAGCTCTGGTTAAATGGCACTCATCTGCTTCCAGAGGAAATATGCCTGTGCTGTAGGTCTGTGATATATTTCAAAGCATTTTCCTTTTCATGCATGATATGTACGAAATATGCATTCTGTTGACTGGTAGAACAATCAGTAGGACGTATTTTGACAGCTAAATGGCAAATTTAAATGTGACTTTCTTTTTAGTGTTCTGGGATTTCTATTTTTTTTTCCCCCGCCTGTGTAACATGCTGAAGTCTTTAAACGTCTCATGTGGCTTACCCATAATGTATCTCTCCCTGCATCTAGATAAGTGTCATCATGTCCACTAAATGTAAGTTGAACATGCTGCTCTCTTATGATTTATTGTCTCAGGAATTTCTTTAGACTCCATCTCATGATAACTGTTGTACTGATTACCACTGGAATGCAGGGACGGAGGAAATTCAGTGGCCTGGGGACTTTCTCTTGACTGAGAAGACAGAGCATATTTTATGTTTAGATGGCAAAGTCAGTTAAAATTTTTTGCTCTGCATGGAATTTTGGGGGTGGAGGGAGATCTAACTCTACAATTTTAGTGGCTAATTATGGAAAATCTATTAGAAGATATTACTGTGCAGTTTTATAGTGCTCATTACTGAATGGTTTCAAAGCACTTTATGACTACTGGATTGGTTCCTCAGCCAGCACAAACTGCTTTCATGCCCAGGTTTCATGAAATTATTTTAATGAAGTTCTAACAACATTTTAACGTATTTAAGAAACCATCCTGATGTCACTGTTCTTGGTATCATTTTACAGAAGAGTGGAATGAAGGAGAAAGAGATTATAAAGCAAGACTAATTCACCTATTTTTAGAAGTGAGATTCAGTTTAAAACGTCTGAATCTAATGATAGTCCAGCATGGGGCTTAGTTACAGGCACATGAGTGGGCTTATAATGCCCTAGGAAATCAGACATCCACAAGGAGCCAGCACAGGAATGACGAGACCAAATCGTTATGAATCTCAAAGGTATTAAGCACATATGTTTAGGATGTGATTTTCACCACAGATATCCTCTTCAAACTGAGATGAATTATCCTCTTGCTGGCACAGTGTTTCACGACCTAATGCATGTCTGGTGCCAATTAGGTTGTCTTAGAGGCTTCCATCCAGTATGCAACTGTCACTCTGCTGTCTAAATCTCTCTTGGTCTCTTGGTTGTTTCTGACAACTCCATACAGATTTTCTGGACACCCTAAGGCAATTGAATTGGTCATTTTGTGTTTTGGAGTTGGCACTTCGCTTACCTGGAGACATCTAATTTAGTACCTGGAGCTTAATCCCACACTAGATATTTGTATTTGAGGTGGCAAATTTTAGATCACTTCGCAGTTAAGGGAAGGAATAATCACTATTGGGACATGAATCATCTGTCCAGCTTTCTACCATAAAACAAGAACCACAAGAACTAAAGTCATATAAATTGAGTTCCACTTGACTCAAGTAGCATCACAAGTCTGCCTGAAAGCTAAGCGTGCTGTCTGCATGACTTGACATGAGGAAATGTTCACTGCAAACCATACACTAAGAGCCAAAGAAGAAAACAAAATCAAAGAGAACCTGTAAGGATCCTACTAAAAGCAAATGAAAGGAAACTGAACATATAAATGTGTGTGGCATCAGAATAGCCAAGAAAATAAGAACAGACTTTAGAATAATACAGTAACTTTGAATAGAGCTAAATAATTCTATATACAGCTTTAGAAGTTGCTAGGTGCATTTCAAGTCTAAAGGTTTTTTTTTTTTCCTAACTGAAAGCTCATTTTATTTCATTCCAGGTATGATGTAATGAAATATATTAGGTTTCCCTGTAACTTTTACCTCACTGAATAGTTTGTCAAACTGTACAGGGTCTGATACCTGACAAAGCATACCATAATGCATTACAGAACAATCAGTCAGAAATTGTGTAACCTTCACAGCTAGTGCCTCTGAAAGTTTAAACACTATCTGGTTTTGTATTTTAACCAGAAGACTTCCTGAAAAAGACAGATGAATAAAACAATTTATTTCTATTTATTCCCAAATTTATGTCTATTAAAGTACAGAACAAAGCTGACTCAGTCTTGAAAAGAAAAGAGTTACCTGAACCATAAGCAAGAAAATTGTACTGAAAACAGGCTAAGAGGTAAACATTTTTTTGTTGTGATGGCAGTGTATGTATGATTGATGGGCTGAGGTCAATTGTACCAGGGTGAACAAGGCAAAGTGCTGGCTCCAGCGTTTGGGTCACAACAACCTCATGCAGGGCTAGAGGCTAGCACTCTGCTAGGGGCAGAGTGGCTGGAAAACCGCCCAGCAAAAAAGGATCTGGGGGTGTTGGTTAACAAGAGCTGGACATGACCCAGGGTGTGCTCAGGTGGCCAAGAAGGCCAATGGCACCTGGCCTGTATCAGCAATAGTGTGGCCAGCAGGACCAGGGCAGTGATTGTCCCCCTGTACTGGGCATGGGTGAGGCCACACCTCAACTCCTGTGTTCAGTCCTGGGCCCCTCTTGAGTGGGCTGGAACGCGTCCACTGAAGGGCCATGAAGCTGGTGAAGGGTCTGGAGCACGAATATCATGGGGAGAAGCAGAAGTCTCAAGCTGTGCCAGGGGTGGTTTAGATTAGACATTAGGAAAAATTTTTTCACTGAAAGGGCTGTCAAACACTGGAACAGGCTGCTCAGGCAGTGGTGGAATCACATCCTTGGAGGTACTTGAAAGACATGTTTATGTAGTGCTTAGGGACATGATTTATTAGTGGGCTTGGCAGTGCTGGGTTAACATTTGGACTCAATGGTCCTAAAGGGCTTTCCCAACCTAAGCAATTCCATGATTATATAATAATAATAATTTAAAGATTATATCAGCATTTTCTTTTTATACTTTATAGGTAAGTAAAAATTCCTTTGAATATAAAAATAAACAACATCTTGGTGCTGTCTTGGAAGCAGAAAGTGAACAGGCTTCAATCTTATTAAAGAAGATTAAAATTATATTGAAGACACAAAGAAAGATAAAATTTTATCATTATTACTGCAGGTTGCTTAGGATATGTATGAAAGGGAAAGCCAGAGGTAGGAATCTCAAAACGAGCATATGCAAATACCCAGATAAATATCGTGTTTGGGGCATTCTCATTTCTGTGTTCTGGTGGGTGCTGCTTCCATTTCATTTTGTAAATCTTTTTCCTACCACAGAAAGCCAGGCTGGGATTTATCTTGTCTAGTTTTAAGCACCCGCATTACAGACACCTACATGTGGGACAATCACATGCTGAGGGTGACTGATCTTCTGTAGTCATTCACATGAACTGCCTTTTTTTACTTTAAAAGGAATAGTGATTAACATGGATAGCAGCTGTCTAAATTTCATCACACGAATCTCACCCTAAGTAATGACAAAGACAGTCACCACGTTACATCTATAATACCCAATTTATGAAAAGCATCAAAAGCACTGAAATGAAAAGATATAGGTGTTTCTATGTTGAAAATAGGTCCATGTATGGCTTAACCAGTGCATGCTGTGCAACTGTGTCAAACTGAATAAAACCATCAGCTTGTGGTTTTATTTGTCCATGATGTTGTTTTTGGTGTTTTCATGGCATCCAGAGAAAAAAAATCAGGAGAAACTCCTGAAAACCAAGGACGATTAAACCCTGATGGAACAGCCAGCATTCAGAGGACAGTATCAGCCATGTAATAGGAACCCATAAAAGTTTAAAGCACACAGGGATAGTGCTTCAGTACCCAGCATCTAGTGTTCGATCAGCAGAGACAGTCTAGTAAGGAGGAGTATAATGATTCAAGCCTGTCATAAGCCAATAACAGTCCAGAATTATTCTCCCTACAACCATTTTTTTATCCTAGGTTCTGACTTGCTAAGCACCATCCTAACCTGAGTTTGACTACTTTATCTTTTTCCAGTCATTAGTAGCACAGCAATGATGCGGAGTACATTTACAAAAAAGTTTGCTCTTTTCCTTGCTCTTTGGAAAGTATTGACAGCAGTACAAAGATAAAGCACTTAATGAGGGAGAAAGAAAACTGTTTCCTTCATGTACCCAACATTAACAGAATTATATAACATAAAATTAAGAAAAGTGAGAAAAGATACCTTCAAAGGAAGAGTCAAGAAAATTTATACTTCCAGGGATTCTCAGGGAAAAAAGAACTCAAATAAGAAAACAGGTCACTGCAGGCTAGGAGGAAATTCCCTCAAGCACTGTAATTCATTATTTTCACTTTCGTATTTTGGTAGGTTTTTTCCTTTTATTCTAACTACAAAACCTACAACAATCAAACTTTTATTCTAACTACAAAATTCTGCAGCAATCAAAATAAAATGGTTGAGAAACTGTGGAAATTCTGAAGATGTGCTTTCTCAGCTGCACAGTATCTTCTAAATGAATTAAATTTATTTTAGGTTCTTGTTATGCTTACTACATAAATTCTCAATAATGGCAATTGCTTTCATTACCTCATGTATGTTCAAGGCTTTATAGTTATCAGGATGATACATTAGGTTGATTTCAGAGTTTACAGACTTTTTGTCCCATGGCTGTTTGGGGATACCAGGACAACGAGCATTATTGAAATCAAAAATCATGAAAATGAGGAGTCTAATAGGTGGCATGTTTTCAAAGTTCCCAGAGTTGCCAGGCACATGACAGCATTCTGGCAAAGACATGAAAAAAGGCCCTCTGAAAATGTAGACTCTGGAAGGCCTGGGTACCTGGACCTAAGTCTAGAGAAACTAAAGACAAGCCACTTCATTATTCTGACATGAAGGTGAACAACCTTTCAGTGGAACTCAGCCTGTAATTCAGTCAAGGTCTTGTCAAGCTCAAGATATTTAGTATGAACTTTTAGAACTAATGAAATTGATGGGTTTTGATAAAACTTGACTTGCTAAGAAAAATTGTGATCCTAATGATTGGGAGTTTTATAATACTTCAGTGTTTTTATTTATGCAAGCATCAAATAACATTATTAAATTATGCACTTCTTATAGAATAAGGAAAAAATTAATTACTGTGCATAGCCAGTATTCATACAAGCAGAAAAAGATTCATACCGTAGAGGCTAACTACAGGCCAGGTGACAATTTCTTTTCCTCTGATAGGCAGAAGAAAATCTCCTGGTGGTTTTCAGAACTTTGGGATGAAGAACCAATGCATTTGGTGCGGTGGAAATCACCCTTCAAAGTCCTTACGCTAAGAAATTCAGGAGTCGACCCCCACTGATACCTCACCCTAGGACTCAACATTAGAGTTGCTTTTATCTCTGAACCACACCAGAAGATCTGTGGTTTCTCAGTATCTATAGAAGATAAATGCTGATTAGCCCCTCCAGCAGCCTTTGTGACTCCAGTGTTGCTCAGGCCCCTGCAATCTCTTCCTTGAACAGGGCTCAATCAGTTCTTCTGCAAGAAGAAGGCTTCAGAAACTCACACCTAAGACAGCACTTCTGTTTTGTCTTGCTCCTAGCTTAACTCTGAAAATGATAAATCAGATAAAGAGGTATAAATGAAGGCAGATTAACCTTTGAAACTGCTACTAGGGCTGCTGATTACCTTACACAAGTCAATGAATCTTCACTGGAATCTGCACACACACAGTCTTTCATATCAATATATTGAATATGCACATATTTTTATACGCCTGCACCATCACAATAATTTTCCACATTTTTAAATTTTGAAAGTATATATTTTTTAACATAGTTTTCTTATTTCTGTTGTTTCAATTTACTTGTGGAGGGGGATTGAGAGAGAACATACTTTCTTTTCCTTGGAGCATAAATACCCCCTTGGTAATCACGCGAATGATATATTTTGCACCAATACTATAATATATACGTGCACCTTTTTCTTTTCTGTTCCTGTGAGGTCTTCAAAACATCAGTATTTATGTTGTACCTTTCCTAGTGACATCTATGTCAAATGACTTCCTCTAGCTTAACAGGAATGAAACTGAAGTGTTATTAGCCCTCGTGCTAAATTGCTGCTGACTGACTTTCCTTTTCAATCAGGCTTTTCTCTTAAAGAGCTGCTGATTAAGCCTGAATGAAGACTTTGACAGCTATTCTATTTAAAAACAATTCTATTTATATACCATATGATTATATTTATGGATACATGTGACAAAACCTGGTTTCTTATGATTAGTGAATCTTGTATGAGAGCAGGACTTTGCTACTGCTATATTTTCCTTTCAGCAAAATGTCAGATATAAAACACAACCCTATTCCTCCCTAAAACCACAATTACTTCAAGTGCCACTATAAAAGAGAATGGAACATTGAATGAGGGCCCCATAATGATAACTACCAGTGGGGGTACAGGTAGAAAAAGAGTGGTACTAGGTGAAAAAAAGGGATGAAATAAAGTGTTTTGAGATCTTGCAATCAATCTGTAGCCCAAATCCGGCTGGTAATATGAAAGACGGCAAGATAGTAGAGATTGTTAATTATTTCTTAATTTCTTTTTGAAACTGTAATTTGAGTTTCTATTTTGCAGGGGATTTGGTCCACAAAATTTTTATGATGTCTCAAGAGGACCATCATACTAGAATTTAAACTCTGGCTCAAACATTAAATTCTTAGCCCTTAGTTTAGCAAAAATAGTTCCTGCAGCAGCACATGGAGGAAGTTAAAGGCCAAAAAAATTGGATTTCCAACAACCAGCTCAACTAAATCAGATAATTAGAAAGGTTTAAGCATTCGATATTTCTTCCCTTATACTAGATTTGAGAGCCCCTATGAGACTGCCACTCACAATCCCAAACCTCTTTCAGCTTAAAGTAATTTTATTTTCAAGTACAATGAGTTCCTTCCATTCACTTTATGATAGTGACAAAGAAGCAATCACAATGTGGAGTTCAAGGCATTTACCAAAGAGCTTAGAAATATGGTTCATCTGCATTACAGGCCTGCAGAAATAAAAAATTATGTATTTTTACCATGCCAGAACAATATCCTAATCAGTATTAATGGTCACCTAATCAACCTTACTCTGACCTAAATCCATTAAAATGGATTTAAAACTGAAACCTAAACTTTACAAAAATCAAGAACTGACTTAAGCCGAACTAGATAACTGAGGGAAAGGCTGTGGTTGTTGTGTGCCTTTGAAAAGTAAAGCCTTTGAAGTCATTTCCTACAGCATTCTGCTGGACAAACTGGCTGCTCAGTGATGGAGAAACTGAACAGGTGCATGCTTTGCCAGGTAAAAAACTGGCTGTATGAGCCCAGAGAGTGGTGGTGAATGGAGTTACAGCCAGTAGGTGTGTGTGCACTTAGATGTGCTGGGTTAATGATGGGATTCGATCATCTTAAGGACCTTTTCCAGCCTGAATGGATCTTTGAGTCTACAGTTCATAATTTACAGTAAAGGATATGCTAAAGGTTCAGTGCCGTCTTTCTCTGGGCTTAGACCAGAGTTCATAAATATTATTATAGAGCTTCTTTTCTATTAAGCAATTTCTAAAATGAAATATTGATTTAGGTGCTCTCTGTGCTCTTCCAGATTCATAGGATTTCATAGAATTGTTTAATTTATTTATTTTCCCAGGAAAATATTTTCTCACATGGACTATAATAATCATAACACTGGGGTAACATATGGGCAACTGAATCCCTTAAGACTCAAACACTAATCTAAGGAAAATATGGAAGGCTGGTCCTTAGATAAGGTGGTTGCTAGCATCTGGCAAGTAATGGATATCACTATGTAGGGTAAATATTTATCAAAATTATGAAGAAACAGATATAAATTTATAGAATGCATCAATTTCTTTCCGGGGATACACTTTCCTATAGTAAAAAGTCTTTAATGTAGTAAAAATAATAAAAAAAAATAATCCACCAAAGACAACAGAAATATTCAAAATGCAGATTTTGAAGCTAAAAAATATTAAAATGATTAATAAATCTGAGTAATGTAAAACTGATGATAATTAAGGAGGAAAACTTAGTCTGAGAAATGGTGCCTTCTCTGTCACTTGAGTCTTGAGATAGAGTTTAGGTCAAGTTAGATCCCTTTCTCAGAGATATGTCTATGAAGAATCTACTAAGTATATGGACAGATTGTTCTGGCTGAATTCTTTACATTTATAGGCTGAATTTCAGCCTTTCTGAACTCAGTGGAAGAAGATTGTTTAATGCACTTGGGCCAGTTTTAACTCTGTATATAGACTCCTCTGCTTGCATAGTACTCTACTGATTAGAGGATATTAATTACAGCATAATTAGGCAAAACAGGAGAGAAGGAAATATAGGTGCAAAGCAGTAGAAGTTATCACAATTCAAAAAAATGAAAACATCAAATATTAAGGGCTTTTCACTACAATATTTAGTGTTGTAAAAATATTTTGAGCATCACACAGAGCCAAAATCTGAGAATATAAATTAGTAAGAAATGATATTGATACTTTCACATAGTGATACAGAAAGGTCCTTTTCATATGTGATACTATGAAAAAAACCTGCATAATTATTGAGGGAAAATAGATTAATTTAGTGATATAAAATAGAATGTGAATTGATTTTACAACTGAAAGATTCAAAAATACTTTGGATACTACTAAATAGTATTTAAATTTATAAAGAGTATTTTAACAGGTTTTCATTTCAGAGGGAAACATAAAATAAGGGATTTTTGTGGTGTTTTTTGGCTTTTTGAAGGTCAGAAGTACTTTTTATGAAAATAGAATTGTCTACAGAAGTATGTGGTCATAGGAACATTTATAAGATGTAAAATTTGCTTTTATTGAGTCTTTTTCAACTAAGCTTTGACTTTACCACGTGAAGGACTTGTCATGTTTAAAACCTAAGGTTTGATGAGATCATGGACAGAAGAAAACAGGGAGATATTAGCTTATAAATAACAAAATAAAGTCATAACCAGTTGGAATTCAGCACTTCAGTCTTAGTAAAAGTTCCATCAAAATCCAAATTTTGTTAACATGTATGGGAAATGAACAATTTCATGTGAATGGTTCTCATTGATTTTGTTAACTATGAAAAATAAAAACAAAAAATATATGCAATAAATATTTTAAAACAGAATGAAAAGTGTCCTGCAAAAAAACCCCTTATTTTTCTGTAGTCTTTTGTACAATAATAAAATATTTTGCTTTTTTTTGACACTTTGTTGGAGTAGCAGAAAAACAATTAAAAGCATTTTTAACTCTTTTTTTTTTAATGTATTGCGTATTAGAAAATTCCAGGGAGTGAGAAAACCAAAGATTCTTTAAGCTATTTTCATACTTTATATTTTTCTCAAGAAGTTGGGGAAAAAGTATCATTCAATTTTTGTAACTTCCTATATCCACATTTTTTTTCTTCATATTCGTTATTCAAACTTCTGTAAGAGCTGGTATGAAATGACCCTCAATGAGGCCACTGTCTGCATTAAAAAAAAGTACTTTTCTTACTTCAACTTTTCTTATGACGACTGTTAGTTGGACTAGACAAAATTATAGATGGAGATATAGGTGGAGCCACATGGAAGTGTGAAAACCTGGGCAATGACAAAATACGCCCATGCTCCTTTTCCTGTGACTCCTTTGTGAGAATGGCTGAACTTCTTCCCATCAAAATACCCACATGGGTAAACCACAATATATTTTCCCAGTTCAAGTGAGCAAGAGGATTGGGTATCTCCAGGTGTAGGGAACTGTCCAGTAATTGTCAATCTCTCTTGCCCTGGATACCTCAGTTCTTCAGCACACATTAATTTGGGTTATTTGCAAGCCCCCAGTGCTACCAGAGCCTTTCTAGAGCCAACACTGAACAGCACAATCAAGGGAGCTCCACTTGAAATTTTGCATCAGACATGGCTGAGCAGCCCCCAGTCCATCACTTCAATCTGAATGAGAGACCATCACTGAAGTTGCTGGGTGGTGATGATGTTCCTGTTTTTGTAATTTTTTGCTGCCTCTTAGAGCCATTTTGCCTCTTGCACGTGGCCTGGCCAGTGAGCCAGATGGTCATAATATCTGATAAATGTTTTGAGTGAATGGACTGGGTACTGCTGTGTATTGACAACTGAGCATCTGATGTCAAAAGTAATGTGTTTATGCAGAATTGCTAAGAGGGGAGGAAGTATAATTGAAGGACACCGAGAAACAGAGGTGGGGGTTTCTACAAGAATGATAATGAGAATGATTAGGAGATGAAATAAAACCCTCCTCCATGAATAGAGATTTCAAAGAATAGTGTGATTTCCTCGAGAAATTAAACAAGCAAGAGGGGACATAATAAAGTGTTAAAAACCAAATGCTGTGTGGCAGGAGGAATAGGGACTAATATTCCTCCTGGCATAAAAGAGGCCTTCAATCAAACAAGAAGGGACAATTGCTGATTATTTCTAGACAATGAATAATTAGGCTGTGCAATACACAGCTGCATGATACAAAGGGAAGACTGGACAGTTGTATGACTAGCAACACTACTGACTTAATGATCCAAGTTTTGGGTGGGGACATAAAACCCCATAATTTAAACCAGTGTCTTTCAGCTATTAATAGCAAGTCTTCTGGAATTAAGCAGGCTCTTTTATCTTTTTCTGCAAGTTTTTGGGTTTTTTGGTTTTTTTTTATTTTTTATTTTGTAGCTACTGCTCTGCAGCTACTTTTGAGGACAATATAAGATGAGATGAACCATGGGTTTTTGATACCTTATGACATGCACTACATTTTCATGAAAAGCTACAGTGTATTTCACCACAGTAGGTGATAGACTTCCAATATTGGGTACTCTACATTACAGATATATTGCCCTGTGAACAAGATGTAAAATGATCTCGTTCTGGTAGAATTATGCAGAACCTAATAATCTCCTATTAAGTCTCACACTAAAACTTTTAACTGCTCATCTAGCATAGAGATGAGAATATCTTCAGAAGTAGTACTTTCTGTCATAAATTTTGTAACTAATGGGGAGTACAGGTGTTAGAGATACAGAAACCAAGACTTAAAAATTTCTGCAGCCGTCCTCTTTCGGCTTAATGGGCTGACACTTGTACATCGCTCAGCTGGCTGGCAGTAAATCTGTCCTGATCTGACCTCCAGGCCATGCAGTTCTGATTTGCTGTGTGGTGTTGTTCAGAAAAAGACAACTTCTGTTCTGCACGTACACCTGAGACGTGCTGCACGGAGAGCTAACGGGCAAGCTGAGCACAGTCTTAATAAACTCTGCTGATTTTTCTTGTTGTTGCTGATATTTCCACGGTCCAGCAGTTCCAGAAACTGCATTGCACATAAAAATTCATTTCAAAGTGTAGCTATTCCCAAATACTCCTCTTTCTGTAACTCTTCTTGTTCAATGGAATGAGCCAGAAAGCATGCAGGAGATGCTGAGCTGAAGTTTTGCCCTTTTAGGGCTAAACAATACCATTTACAATCCATGGATTTGTTAGACAACTGTCATGATACCACTGCTTGGCCAAAAGCAACAGAGAAATCTAGATCCCTAAGGACTGGTAGGACCTTTGGATAGTGAAGCACTTATTAAATTGGCAGGCCTCTACATCATGTTGGCTTTAGCTCTGTTGGAGTCCACTGAGCATCACTCCTGTAGAGCTAATCAGCTGGCAAGTTTTCACAGTGCTCTTGTCCTTGAATAACCTGAAATGCTGGTCTTTGGCCCTATTCCTCAAAGCAGCCTTGCCATGGAATCATAGACTTGAAGGTACCCTCAAGGATCATCGAGTTCAGCTCCTCCTGGCCCTGCACAGGACACCCCAAGAGTCACACCATGTGTCTGAGAACATTGTCTAAATGCTTCTTGAACTCTGCCCATCTTGGTGCTGTGACCACTTCCCTGGGGAGCCTGTTCCAGTGCCCAATGACTCGTTGGGTGAAGAACCTTTCCTAAATATCCAGCCTAAACCTCCCGTGACACAACTTCAGGCAATTCCCTTGGATCCTGTCACTGGTCACCACAGAGATGAGATCAGTGCCTGCCCCTCCTCTTCCTCTCACGAGTAAGTTGCAGACTGCAATGAGGTCTCTCCTCAGTCTCCTCTTTTCCAGGCTGAACAGAATGAGGGACCTCAGCCGCTTCTCATAAGGCTTCCCCTCTAGACCCTTCACCCTCTTCATAGCTCTCCTTTGGATGTTCTCTTAACAGCTTTGTATCTTTCGTATCTTGTGGTGCCCAAGGCTGCCCCCAGCACTCAAGGTGAGGCTGCCCCAGTGCAGAGCAGGGCAGGACAATCCCCTCCCTTGCCCGGCTGGCGATGCTGTGCCTGATGCACTCCAGGACACAGGTGGCCCTTCTGGCTGCCAGGGCACTGCTGACTCATGCTCAACTTTCTGTCCACCAGGTCCCCCAGGTCCCTTTCTGTGTCACTGCTCTCCACAATCTCATTCCCCAGTCTGTCTGTACATCCAGGGCTGCCTCATCACAGGTGCAGGATCTGGCAATTGTGTTTGTTAAACTTCATAGAACTGGTGATTGCCCAGCCTTCTTATTTTTAGGGATAGCCTACAGGAATGTCAGAGGTGATGCCAGAGGGGAACGTGAATGCATTTTATTCCTGGCATAGAGAACTTGCTGTGTGGAAGTTGTGGCTCTATTGAGGATGTATTGCTGTTGGCAAGCAGATCATAGGGGTGTGAGATGCAGGAGAGCCAGCAAATGGTGCTGATGGAAATTGTCTACCTACTGTGACTTGAAACCCATTTTTCATAAAAGCAGAGAGAATTAGCTCTCTACTTCAGGATGTGGGGATAGATTCAGTGGGGAGACCATTATTACCTCAAGGGACATAGCAAAGTGGCTGAAGCAGAGTTTATTAAGCTTTTACTACAGGTCATATTTTTAATCCTTCCTGGACCAAAGAGAGCTCAGTGAAATGTCTAGAAAGCTCAAGCATGTCAACATCCATTACATCCTCTATATAACCTGTTCATGTTAATAATTTAGATGGGTTGCCCACAGAGGTTGTGGAGTATTGGATTATAAGGGTCAGTGGAAGTATTTAAAAGTTGTCTAGTCATGGTCTTGGGCAAACAGCTTTAGGTGGCTCTAACTGTGGGAGGAGGGACAGGATATGTTGGACAAAACAACCTTCAGAGCTCCCTTCCAATTTCAACCATTCCGTATTCTATAAAAGCAATGATAAGGCAGCTAATTATAATTGTTTACTTAAAATTGGCAATTGTGTGGAAAAAGATCACCATTTACAATCTATGTTATGATATCCCCAAGGTTAGAACACAATGTCACAGTGTCAAGACGCCTCAGTCTTGCAACAGTAAGGCCAGACTAGTGAGGCTGTCTATTGCCTCTGACACGCTGGTGACTATAACAGCAGGGGAGAGCTGTGCCCTACATCCCCTTCCCCATCAGCTGATTGTGCACGTAATATCATTCTGATGTACATGCTCCTACATGAAGTCAGCACTTTTCCCTACCAAGAGGCAGGAAAAAACTTTTGGGTGGCTGGGAACACTCTCTTTCCACTGTTGACTTCTTTCCAGAAGAGGAAAAAAAGGAAGCAGAAAGGCTACTAAACTGTGTAGCCCTGAACAACTCACACCTAAGTGCAAGTAAATCTCATACAATGGCACAAAATTTACCCTGAATCATGAGGGAGCAGTGTCACACCAAAATGGTGTTTGCTTCAGCTTCAGATACAAGGAAACTACCAGCCTACAAAGTTATCTAGCATCTGACACTGGAGACACTACTGTTTTATAATGGCAACTTCCAAATTTTACTTTTTAACCAGTAATTAATCTTTCAAAACCAGAAAGTATGTAGAGAAGATGTAATGCTTTCAATTGCTTAAACCAAACCCATGTTTTTATGTACCTTTATATAGACAAAAAATGTCTGAGATCTCTTAGAAACACATCCTGTCTATTATGCAAAATCAGTATTTTTTAGTAAAAAATATTTCCAACAAAGTTCTTATTTAATTGCAATCATCTGGACCAAATTTTGTTTGAAAGGAGGAAATGCATAGATAATTTGCCGCAGGACTGTAATATCACTGTGTTGTTGGGTTGTTTTGCAAAGCTACAGAGAATAGAGTGTAATCTGGTGTTCAGGGCTGGGAATGGGGCAGCCTGAATTCACTTTCTATGTCTTGTGACCTATTGCAGTCATAAATGAGATGCTTAACTTCCCCATGTCTGCCTGGAAATCTCCCAGCAAGGTCCATATAAGTAAATGATTCAATAAGTCATGGGATCTTTCTTCCATGGAAAAATTTGCTATTATGACAAGCAATTCAAATAGCAAATAGCAAATAACTAGCTAACTAGCTTAATTATAGCTTTTATTGGAGACATGTATTATAAATGCATTAATTTTGTATTGATGATTATTTCTTATTGTGTTTTTGACATTAAACAGTGTTCAGAGCCCAAACATGTCTCTGAATCCAGACATAAAAATGCTTTTTTGCAGGTATGCATGAGTAGTACTGTAGGCTATCTTAAAACACACCTGCCTCAAAAAGATCAATACCACAAAGAAAGACAATAGTGGTTCTTTTTTACATGGAATGTCCAGATAGTCAGCAAAGATGGGATTTCAAGGATGACAGAATCACAGAATAATTTGGTTTGGGTTGGAAGGGGCCTTAAAGATCATTTAATTCCAGTCCCCCTGCCATGGGCAGGGACACCTTCCACTAGACCACATTGCTCAAAGCACCCAATCTTTCCTTGAACTCTTCCAGGGATAGGGACATCTACAGCTTCTCTGCACAGCTTGTGCCAGTGCATCACCACCCTCACAGTGAAGAATTTCTCCCTAATACCCAAACTAAACCAGTTGTCTGTCAGTTTGAAGCCATTCCTCCTTGTCCTGTCTCTTCATGCACTCAAACTCTCTTTTAGCCCCTTTAGATACCGGAAGGTGCTCTAATGTGTCCCCAAAGCCTTCTCTTCTCCAGGCTTAATAACTCCAACTCACCTAACGTGGTGAAAAGTATTTCCCCTGTCCCAAAGGAAAATGTGCTCCACCATAAACATTGAAGACTGGAGAAAAGCTGGCATTCTTTTCCCTAGCTTATTAAAGTAAGTGAAGATACAAATTAAGTGGTAGTGAGGAAAAAGCAGCAAGCTTGTAATCTGTAACAACCTCTCATCAGATCTACACACTGTAGAGACAACTTAATAATGCAAAGGCCTCGATCTTGCCTGAAAAATATTCAACTTGACTAACACAGTGAAATATGTTATAAAATCATGATTATCTGTGAACATATCAAGTCTGATCTGGCTCTATTCATCCCTGGTTCTGAATAAAAGAAATTTTTTGTCTAGACTCTTTTTCATACTGTTCATTCTTTCCCAGAAATACACTCTTTTCACAAAAGCACATGGCAAAATAGACATATCCACAAAAAGTATATGCACACGTATGAAATATCTGGGCTACAAAATCCTTTTATGGTAGAGAACTTGGGGCTGTGGAGCTGCAGGACTTGGATTGTGTGTTTCAGTCAAAACATAGGCATCAGGTCAGGACAGACATTTTTTTTATCAGAGCTGAAGAGATAATATGGTGGTGGTGAGGGACCGTGGAACTTCTTTGACTGTGAGAGGAGAAAGTCTCCTTGGACAAAGTGAAGGAGGCTGGATTTTGTCCTGTGGGACCTAATTAACCATCCCTATCTCCCTTTATCCAGCCTCACAGTGAGCTCTGTCAGCAACTAAGACAGGACTTATCAATCTTCCACTCACCCATAGCCCCTGCTAACCCCACTGTCACCTGAAGGAGTGAAAAGCTAACAAACCTCCCCTTTCTCCCCCCTCTAACCCACAAAACTCTCCATTGCAGCCACGAGCTACCTTTCTCTGTAATACACCGTTCAGCTGGTGAGATATCCTGAGGGGCACTGAAGCAGGAAATGCAGCCCGGCAGCAGGTAACAAAGTCAAAGAGGGCACAAACAGCAGGGGAAGACATGTTCTGCATAACTACACTTGCCCAAAAGGCTTTGTGGATTAAGCCCCTCTAAAGGGTAAGGGAAAATTAAAGAGATAGATGATAGACAGATAGACAGATAGATAGATAGACAGATAGACAGATAGATAGATAGATAGATAGATAGACAGATAAATAGATAAATAGATAGATAGATAGATAGATAGATAGATAGATAGATAGATAGATCCATCTCATCATTCTTTATTCCTTCAGTGCCATCTTCCATCCCACCCAGCCTGCTTCTTTCTCCTCAATGGAAGCCTGGTGATCCTTTCCCTCTGCATTGAATCCAAAGATAACATAGACATTAGTTGGCAACATTTGGGAACTGTGATGAGTACTATTCATGAAGTAGCTGAAAATACTGGTCCTTGCTGTTCCAGTCAGGATGAAAAAATCCCTCTAAAATCTCACAGAGCTTTTGCAGGGCACAACCAGCATTCTCTACTCAGAGGGCATTTGTGACAGAGGTCACTAATCACCCGTTGCAGTGAGCTTATCAATCACAGGTTTCCATATGGCCTCCAAAAAAATGTGTATGCTCTCCTTTGTTGATCAGGTATGATAACATTACCCAGAAGCAAAATAAAAAACCTTTCTGGCAATGCAAACAGATACCCAAAGGCTTTGTCCTGGCATGGAAATAGGACAATAGCTTCAGGCTGGAGATAAGAGGAATCAGACATTGCATTTTCTCATACAAAATTTCCCCAGATATCTCTAAGGCTGCCTAAGTGTTTCATCAAGGTGTGCTGGTTTTGGCTGGGGTAGAGTTAATTTTCTTCACATTGGATAGTATGGGACTGTGTTTGTGCTGAACACAGGGCTGATAATGCAGAAATGTTTTAGTTATTGATGGGCAGGGCTTATACAGAGGCAAGGACTTTGCTGCTTTTCATACTGCCACACTGGTGAGAGGGCTGGGAGTGCATGGAGGGTTTAGGGGAGACACAGCCAGGACAGGCGACCCCAACTGACCAAAGAGATATTCCAGACCATATGACATCATGCTCAGTGTATAAAGTGGGAGGCAGAAGGAAGAGGGGGAGGATGTGCTTGTGTTTGTCTTTCCAAGTAATTGTTATGCCTGATGGGGCCCTGCTCTCTTGGAGATGGCTGAACACCTACCCAACCACAGGAAGCAGTGAATCAGTGCCTTGGTTAGCTCTGTTTGTGTGTGTGGCTTTTGCTTTCCCTATTAAACTGTTTTTATGTCAATCCCCATGTCTTCCAGCTTTTACCCTTGATTCTCTCCTGGATCCTGCTCATGGGGGAAGGAGTGAGTGTCTGCATGGGGCTTGGCTTCTGCCTGGGGTTAAACCAGGACACAAGGCTTGTACTGAAATGAAGTTGCAACTACACTGGATTGTAGGGAAGATCATGACAAGCAGTGCTCATTCACTTCAGGAATGGACACACAGCAAAGGCTAGATGGCTGTGTAAAGAGGGAGGGGGATGTTAGCAATCAAAGGGGTAGTGTTTGGATGATGTCTAAGGAGGCCTCAACCATCCTGACCACAGCCAACTTGTCCCACAGCTCAAACTAGCCAATTGTTGATCCATAGGTGTCAGAGACAACACCTTGGAAATATGGGTAAATCATGTTCTTTAGATCAAGTACGGTCTCCCAAAAATTTTCTCAGCTATTGCAAGGTGTGGGACAGCTTATAGCAGGAGACCTCAACTCTTTCTCTGTGCACCTTCCAGGTCTGCGCTGAGGACACTACAATTCCACTAACCTGAGTTCTCCTCTTACATTCATAATCTTCCTCTGACTGGAACAGAGTGGTGCTATTGAAAAGGTGCAAGAATATGATCTGTAATTCTAGAATCATTGGTAACAGGTCATCAAGGGTCTCCTACAAGCCATATGCTGCAGACATACAAGTTTTTCCTCCCTGCTGTACCTGCCGGGGTCCAATCACTCAACCAGGAGCTTGGCAGAAGAGGGGAACTGGGTGACAGTGCCATGGTATTGCTCATGAAGTAGGAAGAACAGGACGGGTAGAACACAGAACAAAAATAACTCCCGACATTAGCCAAGAGAAGGAATTAAACTTGGTTCCAACTCCAAAAGGGGCTGACACCATGAAAAAAACAAACAAACCAACCACCCGAATTCCTTTCATCACCTCCTGTAAAACAGATGAAAAGGCAGCATGGTACTTCTGAGGATGGTCTGCTGAAAGGTCTCTTGTTCTCAGAGAAGATATTCAGGGACAAAGTTATATTTTGGACAGCTCCAGGCGACATGTTTATAGGGGATATTTTGCCTGCAGCGCAGGCTAGAGGTAATCTAAGGTAAAAGACCTCAAATGTCTGAAGAACATACATTAAATCATTGACATCACATTCTTCAGTCTATTTGATCTACTTGTGCTAATGAAAGCAAAGCCTGGCAAATGTTCTAAGACCTTGGACATCACTCAATGCATTTGGTTATCTCTCAGGCTTAGCTTTTGAAGGAACCAAATAGTTTCCTCTGAAGACAGAGTAAGGAGAAGTGCTTCAAATGGTCCTCTTTCTCTCTCACACTCCTAGGGAGTGCTCCACAGTTCTTTCTCCTCTCAACAGTCCCATTCATCTGCTGCCAATTCAAAGCATGCAATATGTGCATTTGGCTTTTGCCAAGTCTGGCACTTCTAGCAAGTTATAACAGAGGACTTAACCTTTCCTGAGTGCATTTTGAATTGAAAAAAGTATAAAAATATGCCCTCCAAATGCGCTTCCTAGGACCTGAAGGAGATCCAGGCCATGTGCTCTATTGTGTGAAAGCACAGCTCACAATCCACAAAGAGCAGCGTGGGTAGAGTTTGCAGTTCTGCACCATGAATAGCTCACTTGCAGATCCCTTTATCACTGCCAATGTTTTCTATCTTGTACTTATTGTCTGCCACTTCCTACATAAATAATTGCAGCAACATCAAACAAAGTCTGCACATCCACAAAAAAAAAAAATTCTAAATATCTGAGATTTGGGAAATGACTCCAGTGATCTGACTCTAAGAGATTAATAATTTCCCTTATTTTCCAGTCTTGGGTGGAGGGAAGATTTTCATGTTAGCTGGCATAACTAACATTTCAGCAGCTCTACAATCCAAGCTTCAACCAGTTTACCTCAGTGATTTTTATAAAAGATTCACATTGTCTGGGAAGGCCATCCACAAAAATGTGTGCTGTAAATATGTGTTTTATATAAGGTAGACATTATATATTTTCTTCCATATATACTGCCCATGCAAAACTTAACAATATGATTCTTTTGTTGAGTCTATTCATGTTTAACCAGCTGTGTGCAGGAAATCAAAACCAGCACAGTGAAATCAATAGTCTGGCAGGGAACTCTCTTCTAATAATTTCCCAGGAGCCTGCACTTTTCATCCACATTAACGCTCACTCAAAGGGCAAGGGAAAAAAAAGGCAAATGTCTTGAGAAAAAAAGTGTAATTCAAGTGCCAACATCTCTCCTAATAAGTACAGAGCAATTTTACACAGAAGCTGGGCACTGTAATGATTGTCCAATAAAACCAAATTGCTGTATAAAGTGCACAAGCAGTCTTTTGAAGAGGCTCTGAGTGGATGGATACTGGCCAAGAGCAAGTCACAGGGGAAACAAAACACCCAATGATACTTCATTGAAGTGTTTGCATGGGGTTGGACTGTCAAGTTTGTGCTCTTTTGCGCACTGAAAGATCTGCCATTTTGTTGAACTTGCTGCAGCTGCATGACCTGTTGGCAGGAGAAAGTGCTCTGCATGCCCAGTGTTGATTTCCTCAGCTTCAGCTGACTACTTTGCCAATCAGTCAGATGCAATTTACAATCAGTTTAAGATTGCTCATCATTTCCGATGACTGGCACGGTGATTCTTTGACAGAAAACCAAATTATGGCCCACACCAATCGACAGCATAGACTGGTTTAAACCCTTTTCTCTTTTTTAGGCAGTGACACATTTTGCCCTTTCTGTCCTGGAGAAGTTGGCCACCCTTTGCCAGTGGAAATGGATATGATGGAAGTTCATACAGAGTGGTAGCTTGAATAATTGTATGTGCATACATGTGTATGTGTATACCACAGTATCTGCATTTAAGATAACAGTGATAAATGGAACCTTCCTAAAAAAGTTCCATTGTCTCTCAATACAATTAATAGAAAAGTAGCTAACTGCTCTAAGCAGCAGCTTGAGGCAACAGTGGCATATCCTTCTGATTTCCATAGCTGGAAGCCCTGTTCTAGCAGCGTTGGATAGAAGAGTATTTCCATTTTCCTAAGACTTCACAGAGGAGAGGTCTGATGGTCACATTCTCAGTACTTTTAGCAAACTACTGGTATGCCCCTACACCAATGATTTAATAGCAGGCTGACCACAACTTGTTGAATTATGCTCTGCTATTCCTTACAGTAGCAAATGTCCCATGAAGCAACAGTGACCTGAAGAGTTTATGCCAGCTCCAAAGAGCTGGCAAGCTCACATTAGAAGTGGCCAGCAATTGTGAGAAGGTGCTTCTCTATCTTGTTGAGGAATTAAAATAGTTTTATATCACCACAGTTAAAAGTTTTGGTACTATTTTCTGCTGCATTCAAACTGAGGCTCCCTCACTGTGTGAGAAGTTTACATCCTTTTCGTTATTGCACAATAGCTCTGCTATTTTGTTCTAGTTTTTTATCCCCTTTTTTTGTTGTTTTGGGTTGTTCATTTGTTTGTTTTTGCTTTTGTTTTTGTTTTTTTTTTTTTTTTTTTTTTTTTTAAATTCATGATTCTCCATTTTGCCTTTTTAGGAATCATCTTCCAAGAACTAATGATTTAGATTACCTTAACAGATATTTTCTTCTTTTGAAGGGAATCAAGGCTCTGTTAAATAAGGCAGAAGATTCAAATTACTTGCTCAATTATACCCCAGTCCTCTGATCTGTTTTCAGAATTGCCTGGTAAATGCCTTGTACATTTAACCTTAGGAGTTAACTTGCAGACTATTCTAAAATCAGTCAGACTTGAGCCAAAAACTTACCCAGGGACATTAAAACAATTCAATGCACTGGTAAGTATTTGGGACATCTGCTTTATTTGCTGCAGGTGCTTCAAACTGGAGGCCTGCCAGGGAGAGAGCTCTTATAAAACTCCTTCACCTTATGTAAGCAAGGACACACTCCTTCAACATACACATACATAAGGGTTGGAAGAACCAGAGCATCAGGATGCTTCTAACACTGAGGAAAACTCCAGCAACTCCAGCCTTCCTGAACATCAGTAATAACAGCAGCAGCTGTGGCTGTGGTCAATAAGACATTTGTCTAACAGAATGTTAAGCTGCTTTCCTTTACAATTGTTTTACAGCTGACTGATTCAGATGCTTTTGTATAAATGCCTTGTTTGAAAAGTTCATTCTTGTCTCTGCATTTAAGATAATTTCTCTGACCACCATATGGACAGGATTCATTTGTCAAATATCCCACCCCTACTGTTTTTGGAAGCAGCAAGCTTTTTCCTTTTTTTTTTTTAATACAGTAAAGAAATTCTATAACAATCTTGACAGGATAAAACAAAAGACACTGAGAGGAGATATTTTCAAAGTGTTACAAAATTAGTGTTACAACAGCCCTTAAAAATGTTCACAGTATTTAAAAGAGGCTTGGTATTTAGAGAGAAACATGAAAACTTATGCTGGTTGAATTATTTTCCTTCATATTCAGTTGTGGTATGATCTTGGGCAAGTCTGACAGTATTTCTGTGTCTCAGCTTCCTATAGGTAGGACAGAAATTCTTCTCTCATAAGGAATTATAAAAAAGCCACATAAACTCAAAGGCACCTCAGAAGAGGAAAAGTAGTAAAATCTCTTTAAATATAACATGATGAAACATGCCAATTAAAATAGAGGCTTAGCCAACCTTCAGTCAATTATAATTTGGAAGATGCATGTACCTGTAAGGAAAATACCTTTGTACCTCCATGAGTCCTGCTACTGCCTCATTTAAAACAACTGTTCAAATTGGAAATGAAAAAACAGTATCTCTCAAATTTGAGTGTCAAGAGTCTTTGCTACTGTTCCAAGGTTCTGTTTCTGCAATATTAAGAAAATACCATGTAAGATGCATTTTATTTCTATATTGCATACAGACAGCCTGTTGTCCTGCTCCCTCTCAGAGGAAGATAATTGTCACCAGGTAAGAATTGTATATAAGTATTAGAGTATACTAAAGAATTAAGGTGGTTTTTAATTTTGTGTCTCCTAAATGCAATTACATAAGGTGTAGTCTTGTGCTAAATTTCCATAATGAATACTTCTGTTTCTGTAACAGTAAGTATAGCACCAAAATCAACATTAAAATACACAACTTCTCAGTCAAAATTTCTTCCATTATCACTATACAAGAGCACAATGTTGAACCATCCACTTCTCACATACAGATCACTGCAAAGTACTATCTCCTGTCTCTGTACTTCCCTGTACATGTGTTTTAACATGGAAGACAATTTTTTTATCACCATAATGCTTAGTTCCTTAGCTCCATAGCCTTTCCAAGGGGAACAATTTCTTATAAACCACCTACATCGTTTTCCAGATGAAAACAATCCAATTATTTATTTCTATTGCAACTAATGACACAGATAAGCAAAATAAAATATTGACAGCAGCAATAATTCTACATCTCCCACACTCTATATTCAAAAAATGTTCCCACCTTGAAGCTTTTGATGCAATTTATTTCCCCTGAATCTATTCTTTCATTCCCTGTCCCCCTGAGGCACCTGCTAAGCACTCCTTGAAAGTTGCTCCAGGATCACCCCAATGCTAAAACATCGTTTTATGCTGAGCTATTCAACTCTCATATCCTTGCAAGTAAAGTCTAAACCAGAAGGTATTCAGCTTTCAATTTACTCTCTCAAGCATGACCAATCATTGCAGGAAGCTGAGCATCCTTGCCAGAAACAGCAGCATCCTCTGTCCGTAAAATGTTACTGTCATGCCACTGCCATTTACCCTGGGCTCCAGCATGCCTGATGGGGTCTCTAGCATCCTGGGAATATATCCCAGTTAGATTCAGCAAGACTAAGAAAAGAATCCACCTGTTAAAATTTTCATTCTAACTGGTGAACAGTGGCTAATCTTCAGTTGGACTTGGTGAACTTGATTGCAATTTAGAAGCTGGTGCAGCAGTCTCTTATCAAAAATACTTTTTCGATGTTTCTCATCCAAACACAAATTCTTCTCCACCAGATTATATGTAGACCTCCTGATTTAGTATATTCCTAAACACTCACCACAAAACTCTTATAATTTATTGTGCAATAAATAAGGTTTTTGTCATTAGGATTGTATGATCTGGCCATCTTTTCTATGAAGGCTGAGAATTTACTTAGATCTCGTAAATAAAAATAAGGATGAGACATCTGTCCTTCTAAGTTCTAGAAAATACTAGACCTCCTCCCTTGAATAGGCACTCTTTTTAGATATTTACTTGTTCAGAATTTAACCAGATACTGTTTAGTTCTTCTTTTTAAACAAAACCCATTGTAGCTTACTCATTGGAGAAAAGAATTCCAAATTACTTTTCCACTGGTACTCAATAAAATGTCAATCATTCCTGGCAAGGTTTTTTTTTACTTATTGTAAGATTAGAAAATTTTAATTTGGGAGAAAAAAAATAGCTCCATCTACCTTCTGAATTTTATCCAACAAAATTTAAAAAAAGTTCTTTGATTAACACACAGGAAATTCTACAATGTTCAGATAATATCAATAGTTTTAGGTTTTGGCTGAGGTTCAATACCCTTTTGATGCAGATTGCCTGAAT
The DNA here is from genome assembly GCF_041296385.1 of Aphelocoma coerulescens. Classification (NCBI taxonomy): domain Eukaryota; kingdom Metazoa; phylum Chordata; class Aves; order Passeriformes; family Corvidae; genus Aphelocoma; species Aphelocoma coerulescens. Next base: position 89,326,149 of record NC_091013.1, on the reverse strand, counting down.
GATTTTATGCCAGTTTGATGAGAATAAAGTCTTCTAGGCAACTAAATATATAAAGCTTGTTGAAATTCCTCAATATTCACTTATTGAAGACTTTTTGATAAGTTGCAGATAATATTATGAAGTAATGACAGCCATGTTAGTATCTTAGAGAGGAACAATTCACCTAAATGACAATCAACATTAGGTTTGTATATTACACTCTAGGTATGTCCTCAAACATCATAGATATTGGTTTGAGGACATAGTTTGCACTGCATTTCCCAAATTCTTAACACAATGAGGCCTTCAATTTGATGAAGCCTCCAGTTGCTAGTGTAAAGGAGAATAATAAATGGCAGAATGGAGACTAAGAAACTAGTAAAACTGGAAAAAAAACAATCTTGGAAAGATGCATGAGGCCAACAATCAATTAATGGATCTGATATGTCCCAGAAAATGTCAAGAAAAAATTATCTGGTTCTTTTCCTCCAAAAAATTCTAACACACTGAAATTAGCAGGACAGTTTTCTACTGACTATTTTTTCAAAAGAAGGTGATTCACACAGGGGAAAAAGCAATAATAAACAAAAAAAGCCATAGAATCACAGAAGAATAGAATGGCCTTTTCATATAAACCAACAAAAGAACTTAAATGTGGAGGCCAATGAGCTATGAACGGAGTCAGAAAGAAACATTAATTGGAATCAATACATGGTCGTGAAAATGTTTGAAAAACCTAAATAATTGCAACACAATGCAGAAAGGTCAGGTAATTATATTGTCTTAATGTGAAAAAGGAGTAAAAGCTGCAGCTTTTAAGCATATAGAAATAGTACATAGAAGAGTGTGAGAAAGTTAATTATTCAATACAAAGACAATTAAACTAAGAAAGGATAACCCCACACAAATTGACAATTCTTGAAGCACTTAATGCAAACCCCTAACAAAACAAATTGCCAGTAAAATGAAAATTGATAATTTGCTTGCTTCAAATGATTTGCAGTTAGTCACATATTGTGAAAAACTGTATTGTAATTCACAAATGTAGTGTCAGTTACCAGAGACATGAGAAATATTGAACCATCTAGGAAGAAATGCTGTTTACTCCCTAATGAGCAAAAGGAGATGCTTGCTTTTGTAGTTTGCCAGTCAGTTTGGGATAAAGCAGAAACATTTGGGGATAAAGGAGGCTGGGATTTTGTTTTCTCTCTGGCAGGCAGCAATAGTAGAAAGAAGAAATGGGATCAGCCTTCTTCTGATATCATTATGTGTACACCAAACTACTGATTCCCAGATGGACTAGCATAGTCTTGGGAATAAGAGACTTAATTCAAAATAACAGCATGTTAGCATTAATTTTGTTGTCTTACGTTGGTAAAACCTCTCTTCAAAGGACGCCACCAAAAGATGATGCTACATTCAAAGCAGGCACAGAAGCTCTTATTGAAACTGTGTAAAAAATTACACACATCTCAATTTTGTACCCATTTCCCTCTCTGCCACAAGGTTGTCTCTGGGCCAGACCATGCTTCAGCTTCTGTTACCTGGCATCATTTAGCGAGAGGCATTGAGGAGAGAAGCACTGACTTTGAGAATCGTGTGTCTCTGAAGGCAGATGGCTTAGATTCAGCCTAGAAACTGCTCAGTACTTTTGAGCTTCATTTAGAAGTGAGGTTGAATACCCAATTAGCACACAGAATAAATAGTTTAAAAGTTGTGCTTGTTTTAAAAATTATGATTTTTTTTCTTTTAATGGGAAAAAAATCACTTTAGCTGGATATTATGGCACTTAGTATATATATGCTGTTACAGTTTGTAAAGCACCTGTGTATATAAGGAAGATAAGTATGCCTAGGCTACATTTAGAGAGCATGGCTGGTGAATTCCATGGTCTGCCCTGACGCCCTACACTCAGTGAGTGCCACTGGAGGAGCTGTTGGAACACTTCAGAGCTTTCATTTTTTTCCTACATGTTCAACCCAGGAAATCTAGACCCATGAGCTGGAAAGTCCCATTTCAAAAATACGGTGTTCCTTCCTTGCCACGAGTTTCAACATTTAATTTCCTCTGCTGTAAGACTATGTAAACCAGTTTGTTACTCAAACTTCAAGTCTTGATTAAAACCAAGTACTCTTACTTTAGAAGAGGGGAAATTCAGCATCAAACAGTGGTAAAACTTGTGGATATTTTCCCTTTTGGATCTCTTGAATTATCACAATGCATCTTATTGAACAGTATGTCAAAATGAAAATTTCTTGGTTGGAATGTTGGAAGTCAAAAAAAAATCAGTATCAGGAAATGTCATTTTTTGATTAAATAGCTATAGCTGATTACATAGTACAGGAAATAATTAATTACAGTGTTGAAAATCAAGGTTTTCTTAAGCATTGGGGGTGAGATGGGGTGTTTTTTGTTGTTCAGGTAATAGTTTTCTTACTCCTCATGTGGTTCTATACTTGAAGTATATACAAAAAAATACCCCAAATACTAATTTAGAGACTTTCTTTCATTTTAAAAATAATTTTCTTTTAAAAAAATTATGAGAACCCTTAATGTGTGGGGAGAGGAGGAGTACTTTTCTAATACTCCAGTCAAAGCATTCCAGTAGTTTTACTTTCAAGCAATGATACAATGAATCCTGGAATCCTGACTTCACAGGGAAAGTGTTTTATGACTTATTATTTTAGAGGATCTTCCCCCCACACAAGTGTCAAAAAAATTATTTCTATATGCTGATAAAAACCTCCTGGACATGAGAAACAGATGTTTTAAGAGCTTTTAAGAGATTTTAACACAACAGAACAACCAACTTGGTTAATAAAAAAGTAAATCAATCTCTCAGAATGACTCAAGAAATTCAAAATAGTGTGATGCAAAACAAAACCAGACAAAATGACAGTGTGAGTTTCTTCACAAAGGGGGAAATGGGAGCACTAGGATTCTCACCTATTGAGGTTTAATTTTGGACAGGTGACTTAACTGACCTTGCTGCAAACCCCAGTTTTGTCTCATTTGTCTCTTCTCTTGCCCTTTCCACAGATGAGGGATGGAATCTCTGCTATTAAGACAGGCTGAGAGAGTTGGGGTTGTTTGGTGTGGAGAAGAAAGGGCTCTGGGGAGACCTTAGAGCTCCTTCCTGTAAATAAACAGGGCTACAAGAGAGGACAAGCTTTTCCCAAAACCCATAATGACTCGGCAAGGGGCGATAGTTTTAAACTCTAAGCAGGTAGGTTTAGATTCGACATAATGAAGATTTTTTTTTTATTACAAGGTTGCTGAGACACTGGCACAGGTTGTTCAGAAAAGTTGTGGCTGCCTCATCCCTGGAATCACTTTGAGCAACCTGATAAAATGAAAGTAGTGAAAAATGAGATCGGGCGAGATGACATTTTAGAAAAGACATTGTCTTTTCCAACCAAATAATTCTATGATTCTGTGCTCCCTGGTATATATGGGTTGGTATGGGATGATGTCATTAATAATAGTAACAAAACAAAGAGGCAAACAAACTCCTCGGAGACAGACAACATAATTAGGTTGGAAAAATAATTAGACTACTTCATGTGCAATAGGGATTAGGGATTCTCATCCATTATCACACAACCCTGATGCTGGGTATTGAGAAAGATGGTGTCCAGGCTGGCAAATTTTCCCTGTGTATTGTCTCCCACCAACATGAGAGTGGTGACCTACATGCAGCTTTGTGCAGACTACGGGTGTTTTACATGTGTAATATGACTAAGCTCTCACCCTAAAATTATAAGAATTTTTGTCACAGGCTCTCTGTTATGGTATTTGTATATCCACATCAGCAACAGTATGACACCAGGCCAGATTCAACCCCCTTAATTACCAGCCAAAGCCAATAGTGCTTGTGGTCTCCAGCTAACAGACAAACTCTGATGCCTATTTGGCATCTAATATTCCTTGCAATATTTTTTCTTCCCTGAAGAAACTATGAAGTTTAGCTGAAACTGACTGACAGTTTCTAAAGTTGCTGGACAGAAGAAGAAAAAAATCACAGGTCACTCTCATAAGACTTTTTCCTTATGGAAAGAAGATAGCCTCCCACTACACCTCCCCTTGTCAAGAAATTACCCTGAAGTTCCACAAGCAATTGTGAATATCTGGAAGGAGATGAAACTCACCACACAGCCAAAAAAAAAAAACCAAAAAGTATTTAAAAATCATAAAATGTCTTCTTACGAAGGAATAACAGCTTGATTAATGAAGTACCAAAGCATTCTCAAAACCACAAAGGAACTGTGTAAGTCAAGTAAATAAACACTGTGAACACGTTTACACTTTATTACACCTTTCTGAATTCAAATGAGGAATTCTTTTAGGTCTGTTTTCAGGCACATTTAAGTGTTTAATAATAACTGTCTTTGTTTCTTTGTGTTCACTGCTACATATAGAGCAGTTTAGGGCTCTCAGAAGCAAGCCCTACATACTGATTCTGTGATTATTTCCTAATAAGTGATTGAGCATCATAACACCATTGCTCATGCAGAAGCAACAGGATAAAAATACAAGTTGCCAAGTCTGTTAGAATTCAGTATGATTCTGAAAGCTGGCAAACTTTTCCTTCATCTGCTACTTCTAAGTATGCAGTAATCCGAATTTCAATAGGAAAGTTCTTGTTATAGTCCAAAGCTTCAAGACTGGAGTACTTCAACAAGGAAGGACAAGGCATGAACAGTCCACAACCCAGGAAAGGGCGACAACTTGACCACCAGGGACACCTTCCCAGTCTATCTGTGCAAGATGATCTGCAGAGCTGCTTAGGGGCACCCACCAACAGCCCAACCAACAACATACAAATGGGAAGTGGCAAGTCATTCCTCAAGTCAAGTCAACAAGTGAGGGCTGGCAAAGGCCGGGGCAGAAGACAGGTACATCTATGACAGAGCTCAGGTCCCAGGGCTGAGCTGAAACGCGACTCCTGAACACTGGGTGCCTGGGTAGGGGTCATGCTAATGCAGGTCCATGAATACACTCAGAACCCTTGAAAATGCTTTGCTTAGATGCAAGAGGCTCAAATAAGTAAAGGCAGGAGGCAGCTTGCTCTGTGGTATACCAGATGGATAGCCTTAACTGGAAATTTATCTTGACCTTATTTAAACTAAAGATGCATTTTCTGTCATTATTTATTAGCATTCCACCAACCCCTGAATACTGGCTTCTCAGATTCCAAATATCCTCACACTTAGGGGCAAAAATAGCACAAATTTCCTCTCAGCATCTGTAGATAACCATATATAATGCAACATTTTGACATAATGTATACAATTAACAAGGACAATGTTATTTCATAGTATTTCCCCTACCACAGTGCACAAAACCTCAGACACTTAATTTAAAATGTAAAATCAAGGCAACTTGCGGAACATTTAATAAACAGAAAATATATTTGGTTATTTATCACCCTACTGAAAACACTGGTATTCCATTTGCATAAGTTTGTTTTTTTTTTTTTAATTTATTATGGCTTTGACTTTTTTTTTAGATAGTGAACTATTTTTAAGAAGAAAAAAGCTATATACTCTTAATTTAAATTACTTCAGTCTTCTGCTCTTTCATTACAGATATGTTCCCTGGTTTGTTCGTATCCAAGAAAGCTGTGATTGGAGGGTGCTATCTTTATTCTCAGCCCTTAGAACACACAATCAAGGCTTTCCCATTAGTATGTTATACTGGGGGTCTGTATTTCTGAAAATACTGTACAGTATCCTTGACAGTTCATTAACAGCAGGTACAAATAGACACAGGGTGAGAACTAAATTTTTTACAGTAAGATACGATTCTTTAAATTTCAGTTCCAGCTCATTTTGATAATCATAGTTCAGCATGTTTTGGCTTGTCTTCCAGAACAGCACCAGACAGCTGCAGGCTTGACACCTGTCTCTGAAGGTCTCAAGTGCGTGCCAGCCTGGTCTGGAAGTCACACATAACAAGGCAGGGCCTGGGTTCTGTGCCTCTAATGCCTTTAAAAGAAAAGGATGCACAGGAGTGCTAACGTGCATATGTAGCTTTCAGCTCACATCTGGCTTATATCTGGCCACAAGCTATACTGCTGTAGTATGTGTTATCCAGTCATCAGACTCTTTTCTGGCACCCAAAGGTCTAACAGGTTGGTCTGTAGTGATCACCATAATTCCTTATACTCAGCAGGCTGAGATTTGGCTACCACCCTGCACTGTGTACTAAGGCAAAGCCAACGTTAGGCAAACAAGAAAAGAGTTCATAACTCCTAGCAGAAATATTAATTTTTCACAAAAAATGAGGAAATTGGGGTGGATTTGGGCATTTATTTATTTCTTTATGTATTTTAAAAACTTTTCTTACAACCCACACTGTGATAACAGCAGGACTAATCACTGGATTAGGATGTTATTGCTTTGGAATGCTCACCGTATATATTTGCAATTCTGAACAGCTTGCAGAGGTCTGCTTATGAAATTCACAGAGATACTGTCAGCTTTGGTAAAGGCAAAAATAAAAATAAGTAACAATGAGAAGTCTGGTTTTTTCTATTGCTACTGTGAGATTCAGGCTTGTTCCCTGCACTTTGAAAGTGGGTGCTCTACATTATTCTTAAAACTAATAGTATTTATTAAGAATTATTACAAAACTATTTCCAGATAGTTGTTGTTTTTTTCCTGAATCTCTTATTTTTACCAAACTTCCCAGAAAAAGATAGCCTTATAAACCAGTCATACACCATTAGCTTCTTGGTATAGTGATTCCTCATAGGAAAATACTCCAATTTAGTGATGGAAATTAAGGCATTAGAATGCAACGCAGACGAAACATTTTTTTTATACTGCAGAAGGACTCTGGTGGGGGTGAGAATTCCCCTCTTGTACATTGAAAATTTGCATAACAAGTTGGTTTGGTGGGAGCCCAAAATGAAGAAGAGAAGAAACAGAGTAGCTGGACAGGGAGCATGGAGATCAGGCAGATACAAGGAACCTGTAACAAAACAGAGTTCAATCCCTATTTTGGCTTTTGGCCTACATTTTAAAGAGCTTTGTAGACTAAAACGCCTTATCATAACCATCCTGCATCACCAATCTGTTCTCCTACCTCTTTTCGAATTTTCAGATGGGTTTGTATTTTTAGAGACGTGTGGCCAATGAAAGAACACTCTTCTCCATTAAATTACTTTTTGTTAGAAAACTATTTATTATACTCTAATAAAGATAATGGATATTTCAATTTTTTCAATGTTTCTCTAAAAATTTAATCTAGAACATTAATTCTTCGTGGCCATGAGGAATAATGGGCAACTTGGAAGGCCTTTGAGCAACCTGGTCTAGTGGAAGGTATCCCTGCCCATGGCAGGGGGGTTGGAACTGGATGATCTTTAAGATCCATTCCAACCCAAACCACCAATTATCATTCTTTGACAAGGCTCCTCTTGAAGTTCATGTTCTAAAGAACAGGAAGAGAAGGAAAAAGAAGAAGGAAATTAAAAGAGGATGGCATGTGGAAAAAACATAAAATGTAATTTCCACACCAATAAGCTTCACAGAGTTGAGGATAAAAAGGAGCTTTCAAGAAACATAAATGTGAATGGAGGAGGCATCTGTCTCTAACCTTATGAAAGCTGCTTAATACTTAAGGATCATTAATAGGGGCCTCAAGCACTGCTGCACTTTAGGATGAAATGTTGGGGAAAAAGGAATTTTAAAGAAGTGAGATAGCAAGTCAATCAATGCTTTAATGGGAATGACAAAAGACATCATGGTACAAAGCAGCTTCTAATGTCAGACCAAAAGAAACTGGATTGGGAAGATAGAAGGACAATTTGCAGGTGTCCTTACAGACCCAACACTATTTTGTTCATTGGTGGTCCTGACAAGTAATGTTTTAATAGCAGAAGAAACATACTTGTGCCTCTTAGAAGGCAGTCAAGACTTTAAAGAAGCTCTATCTAATTTGTCATTTTCTGTCCATTTTCATGAGAAAGTCTGTCTAATGGTAACTGATAAGAGAGCCAAGTTGCTAAAATATGAAAATCAGAGAATTAACATTTATCCTGATTCCTTGGATGAGGCTGTCAAGAAAAGAGCTTGTGATGATCATAGGATGTTAGCTTAGAAGCTTCTGCAGTTTGTTAATTTTCGTTAGTTCTCAAGTGTTAACTATAAAAATAAAAGAAGCTAAATGACACTGATTTTAGAAAACCTTCTTTAACAACTAAGAAATTAGGCTCATATGCTTACCTACAAAGGTTTTTATAACACTGGATTTTTCCCTACTTATTATATTGAATTTGATATTTAAGTATCCATGGATTTAAGTATTAAAAGAATTTTATTCACATTTCATCATGACAAGGTGTTTAATAATTCTGATGTTTACTACACCACATCTTCTCCAGTACATTTGGTATTAACACATCCCAATTCACTTTTCACCTTTCAAATTGTTTGTGTTAGCATTGATTTTGTAAGCATTTTGCCAATAATTTCTCATCTGATAATGTTAGGATGCAATAAGAATATTCCTTATGAAACACCCCATCTAGCTCATATCAGATGATGTATTCATTAATTCATGATGTATTCTGTGTTCTTTTTTGGAAAAGTAGGTAGTGGAGACTAACAAAAAATTTAAATCAAGCTAAGAAATCATGCTGGGAACTACTAAACTTCTCAACATTTGAGAATATATATAAAGGTAAGATCCTTTCCACAAAAACTCTGCAAGGAATTTTCAAATCCTTTCAAATCCAGGTATTTTAATTCATGTTAACCAGAGTGACATTTGAAGCCTTGTTTTGTATGGTTTGAGAAGGCTTTGGAGATATTGAGAACAATAGATTTAACACCCACTGAATTGCATGTGTGATTTGTCTTCTAGAAAAATTAAGGAAAATCTATTTTGTGGACTGCAAACCATGTGGTTTCAGACCTCAGCCAACTTTTCTGGGGATGCAGAATGGACATGAGACATACATAGAGTCAATGAAAAGAAAACTAGGCAGAGTGACAGAGGAGGAGGATAATGAAAAATGGGTTTGCAAATGCAGAAGAATTTGAAGGAGTCCTTTGCAAAATACCTAGAGGCAAAGGTTGTATCAGATATATGAGATGCCCTCAGATATGACCACCTAAAACAGACCTCTTCATGCCTGATGTATAACTCTAGAACTGAAGGTACTGGAGAGCAGCATATTTTTTCAAAATAGGAATTGAACAAATGAATTGAAACATGAGAAAAACCTTCAGGCACATCTCTTTCCTGATTGCATTCTAACCAGTTTGTCAATCCCACTGCACACACCGAAAAGCACCACATGTGCTAGGAATGCTCTGCTATGCTGCCAGATGCCTCTGCCCTGCTGTTGTGAAGATGCTGAACTGGCTTAAAGCTCATAGTAGAGGTGTCTCCAGGCATAATATCCCTTCTATTAGATAAAACAATTTGTGGCAATCAGTCCTTATATTTCTGCATCTTGCTTCTATTTTAAATTACTTGTAGATTTTACCTCTGTTTGTTAAGCAGAATACTGAAAATCCATCAGTTCTCTTAAGAGTTTTGTGTGGCCAGACCCAAAGGACTCAGGACTTTAATGCTTTACATGCATTCCATGAAATTTCTTCAGTCACTGTGGTCTTTTCTCAAAGCAAAGCATTTTAGAATGAAATAATTAAACTGCAAATTCATGGCAATTGAAACACACGAGAGTGGTTCATTCATAACTTGGCTACAAGTAATGTGTGTATTGTTCTTGTCTATTGTTTTTTCTTATTTACCTCTTAAAACAGAATATCTCATTAAATCTACTGTATTTGTATTTGCCTTCTTAACAGCATGTTAGCCTGTGATTTTGTGAAGTAAATACAAAGTTTTAAATTTTTTATTCTTTACTGCATTTACTACTCTCACAGAACCATCCATCCTGTGTCATCCTTTTTCATGTAGAGTAGTAACTTATCCTGCAAATATTGCTTTTGCAAAAAAAAAATAAATTGAAGATTCCAGCAAACCATTGCTTTATAAGAGAAAGTGTAGAATAGTTTGCCCAACGTGTATAAAAATCAGGTTTGATTTTCAATAAGGACAATTTGCATCTTTCAGAGGGTTGGGTTTTTAGGGTTTTTTATACATTTTGCTTTTCACTTTTTTTTCAGAGAACTATTTCAAATTTGAGTTACAAGTTGCTAAAATCTTTTCATAACAGCTTTCAACTAAAAAGACATCATAGCTTTATCTAAATCGAAACATTTCATTTCAACTTTTTTTTTCAGTGAAATATTCAATGTGAATGCCATTATTTGAAGCATGTCCTGCCCAGTAAGATGGTCTATGGTCTATTTTATCTTCATAATTTCAGTATCTTTTTGTTCTGACTTTATTTGCAATGTTATATACCATATTTCCCTGGCCTTACCAAAGTCCTGCACCTAGAAAAAGGAAGATCAAAGCCAAGGAGAGATACTCACCCCCACTGCCAAAAAAGCAACGCACTCCAATTATGAGAAACGTTTAAAGAGAGAGAGAGTAAAGTAAACTGAAACTGCCAGGGTCACCTCCCCTGCCAAAGCCCAGAGCTACAATAAAAAGGTCATCTGTGATGTGAACAAATTTTGTGGAAAAGGGATGCCTTTTAAGCTTCTATGAAAGAAACCCCGACGGTGTGGTTGCTGTGACAGACCAGTAAAATGTTCTTGCCGATGAATGAATTAACAGTGACGTACAACATTAAAACCATGTCAGCACGGTCTTAATATGACAAGGTCAGAGGATGAATAGCTTTTTGCAACCCTGTCAAATCAATTACTACAAGCCACTTCAGAGGTCAACTCATTGCCCTCACCATGATCCAGGTCTGTGATGGAATGCTGCACACAGGGGAATCAAGGGGTCTGTGATCAGTGTGAGCACAGCCTAAACAGCACTGCAAACAAAGCCATCAGTGTGGCACCAGGCAGCACAACACCACAGCTGGAGGACACCAAATTAATGGGGAGGCACTAGCAATGGGTAAGCAGAAGAACTCTGCATCTTCTTCAGATCCCACATTGTGTGGGTGTATGATAAAATCATCAACCACAATCCTTAAATATTATTTTGTTCTCACAAGCTAATGCATTAGCACTTCAACTGCATCACATTTTTTGTCAGGTTTCAGCCATCTCCTTTGATATATTCTCCCCCAGATACCTTTAGATTATTAAAGGTAGAAAACAGATAGATGGGAGTTTTTCTGTGCTATAGGTGTCATCCCATACCATTTACAACTTAGAGACAGACTGAACTTGTTCAGCATGTTTGCCTGCAGGTCAAGGTGGTGTTTTCCTAGCCCGATCTTCAATATTTTCAAAGCAAAACCATTTTGATTTTTAACTGACACTCATTTATAAAGCTTTCAGCTATTAAAGCAGTGCAAATGCTTAAGTACTGCAAATACTCTGTAATATTGAAATAATCTGGAATTTCATAAGCTGTTCCTGACTCATGCTGCATGAAACTGTCAGTCATGCATAGCTATTGTAACCAGGTTTAAAACACAAAAAGCTGAGAAATACATGTGTAATTTGTGTTTCCACTGTGTCTTCCAGGATTTAGAAGTATCATGTTAAAAATCAACTTCTCTCTCTGCCTCAAGGATGTATGCATTGAATTATTAATAATACAAATGCTTTTCTGCACTGTTATTTTATTTCAGTACTTTTACATTGTTACCAGAGCTCTTTCAGGGCACTGCCAGTTTTTTAAAGCTAACCCATTCTGCATTATAAGCAAACAGAACTGAATAAATGTAATCTTTGTGAATACAAATTGTGATCAGAGTGTGTAATTACCAACATGCAGCTGAAAAATCTCTTTAGATATTCCTGACTTTAACTTGGATGAACCTAAAGAGCAAATTTTAGCCTCATATTCTCAAATTCACCAGATTATATACCTACAAGAGGAAGAGCAAATGTTAAAAAAAAAAAAGAAATGGCACAAAAGAAGAGGCTGTGATGACTTGGTATGTAGGGACACACTAGTCATCCACAGTAGTATTAAACTGAAGTATCAGGTACCACATTCCCTTTGCACCAAGCTCAGCATAAAGTATAAAACACCAGCTGTTTTCTTGGTCAAGTATCTCACTTGCTCATTGCTGTCGGTACGTTTTATGTGAACTGCATTCTTCACTATATTCTTAAAAATAAAAAAGGATGCAAAAAATAACATTTGGATTACCCTTTTGCTTTTTATGTCTTTGCAGCCTCAAATGATCAATATATCCTTATAGTGTCTTGGTGGCTTGGATGAAGGGAAAAGTAAACCCCTGAGAAAAGACCTGAATTCCCCATGGCAAAGCTTTTCAGCTTCAACTGGATCACAATGAATTGGGTGTGCTCAACCCTTCCTGAGCTTCAGCACTGTGGATACAACCAGATCCTGAAAACCTTATCTTCCTCCCAAAGCTACAGCTCTGGGAACCAAGGGAAGAAGTGCAGTCATGATATGCAGAATTCACATGAGTGGGTGAATAATTTAGATATTTTAACTATGCCATCTAGAACTTCCATCCTCAGTTTCAAATCATCCATAGGATACATATTTCAGTCTTTTCAGGCACTCAGTTTGTGGAAATACAAATCCCACTGGGACAGAAAAATAATGCTGGAATAATGGGTACATTTATTTTTCTTTTCTGTGTGTTAGAACAATTGTAATTCAGTGGTACTCCGGTGAAATACATATGCATCTAAAAACAGTATCTGTGGAAAACAAATTAAAAACTAAATAAGCCACAGATTGTAACTGGAAGCAGATAGACTTGGAAAGCAGAAAGGAATGCTGATGAATTGAATGCAGCTTTTCCCTTGCAAAAGCAAGCACAGGGTATGAATGCTGGCCAAACACACTCATTGTGTTTCAGTAGATCCTCATGACTTAAGACCATGTGTTGTTTTTAAAAATGTCAAGTTTGTATCTGGTTAGGAACACACTTTGATCAGTGCACAAAAAGGACTGATGTGGTGATTCTCCCAGTTCCTAAAAATCAGTGGGATTTTTCTCCCTGCTCTTGGAATTCAAAATCTGGCTTATTAAGTACAGATCCTGAGTTTGTATCCAGATGACTATTACTCTGTTGATCAGAGTAGTTAAAACCCAAATTTCAGATAATACCTGTAAGGGGAATGTTCATGTACCAAGAATTTAAAAACTTGATCCTTTGTAGAAACACCATGATATAAACCTCCCAGAGCCATTGAATTCTGAAAAAAATCTGTTGTGATTGATCTCACATATATTCATAGGCTTTAAAAGAAACTTCATGGAAGTAGAGGACTAGGTTTTGAAACTAGTTAGCTAGCAGTTTCTTGATTTTGTTTTGTGGTTATTTGCATGTTTTGTTTTATGCTGTTGATCATTTTAATCTCCTGAATATAAAAATATACAGCCTCATTATAATCTAAATGAAGAAAAACCACCACAGAAATTATTTGGATTGGCACTTCATTTGCACAACATTTTCTTTACACTAATAATAAATATCTTATTTTCCCACTTTTTTTTCTGTGATAAATGATTCTTTGATAACAAATCTGGAATATTATTTAGTGGCAGAATGTCTTATTTGTGATTTGTGAAGATACACTGCCTGGAACCACAGAATCCTGCTTCTCCAGTACAATACTGTCTTCTTCCTAGAAGTCAGAAAAAGGTTGATTTGGTGGGGATGAACAGGTATTTTTAATAAATCATTCATTAAAAAGAATTCATTTATTAATTCAACAGAATTTGATAGATGGATCATTAACCAAACCAACCAATCAAAGTACCCTTCCAATCTAATTTAACAAAATTACCACGGCTTATTTACAAGACACTTGTGCCTATAAGTCATATATATTCCAAACCTAAATATCTTGAACCTGTATCTGGCACTACTTTATGTGACATTCTGGATTGGGCAGCTTGTACTTCTTTCCTTGAAAATATCAAAATTCAATATGACTTGAGACAGATTTAATATTCTGATAAAAATATACAAATATGGAAGTGATAATACCTATATTTTAGCAGCTCTTTTCTTTTCTCTGGAATATTAATTTTTCCTGAAAATCGCATGGTACTCCCATTCAAGCTAAACCACTTTTTCACTGCAATAATTTTTTGTTCCATAAAACTGCAAATAATTAAAAATACAGATATTTAATTTTCTATGGACAGATATTTGATTTTCTAAGGTTGTTCTAAACAACCCCATGTTGTTTATTTCTATCTTTTGAATCTTAAGTTCTTAATACTGTCAGGTATAAGACTTCAAATAATATTTTTTTCCTTTAAGACTGTGTTTCTTTGGTAGTTTTATATGTTTGAAAAGCACAAAGGATACTTTGGACATCAGGAAACCCATAGAAAAATTTCTAATATATTTTGCTGCAATATAGGATACACAGGTATCTGGTACAGCTAATATTGATTTCCAGGCAGTATTATCTTTATGAAGAGTTGACAGCAATTTCACTTCTCTTATCTGGCACTGGAAAGCTCTTGGAACCAGAATAAAACCAACTTCAGATGAATCTTCCTAATTAATTGGAGTGGTGAACAAGGCCTGCTATTGCCTACCTTGCTGTTAAGTCAAGTCTTGGATATTTGCTTGGAAGGCTATGTCAATTTTCAATACATTTTAAGAGAAACACTGTAGAAAAAAAAAGTTTCACTTACATTCATTACAAGTTTTTATCACATCATTACAGTAATTTGGATTCTGATTTGATGTGAAATGAAATAAAAACTCTGGCTCCACTAAAGGAGAAATTGCATTTTTATAAAAGGTGAAGTTATTGACACTGGCTTAAAAAAAAAAAAAAAAAGAGCATTTCTTCCTAGATTTCTGCAACTCTAGACTCTCTAGACTTGTACCAAATTACAAATTAAACTGATTAAGAAATTAAATCCAGTCTCTATTTGTAAAAAGGGGTGTATTGCACCAAACTGATGCAAGAGATGCTCACATAGATCACAGTGAGGGAAATCATCTCATGTACAAAAATATATAGGTACTCTTCACTCATCAAAACATTTAATCCAAAGCTTAAATCCAATCTAAGAAATTGGACTTATGAGTTCAAAAAGCTAATTAGTCTTTGTATTCATAACTGTTCAGAGCTCCCAAGAGAACAATGTATTTTTAAGCATGCTGGGGGATGGCAGGTGATAGTTTTCACCACTGTTATCAGCTGTGATCTGGAATGTTGACAGACAATTTCTGTAGGCCATTTTTCCCCTTTTTTTAATTACTTAAGCTTTGTGAAATCATCTCTTATTTCCTTTAAGAAACCAAGGAGTATTTTTTAGCGAAAGCAAGACTACATTTGTATAGGCTGAAGGAAAATCACAACACAAAACAAAGCACAAAACTGTTCTTAATGCATCGTATAGAAACGTCCTCAGAAATCTTTCAGAATGAAAAAAAAGAAGCCAAAGAGTGGAAACAAAGAGAACAAGGAGATAGGAAATGTTTAGTAGAGGCAGAATGTCCTTCTGGGGGAAATGAAATATATCCTCTTCTATCAACCACCTGATCAGCCTTACTTTTCATCCCCATTTCCCAGAGGGAAGTAGGAGATTTGCTCTGCTAAAGCCAGCACATTTCACTGATCAGTAATGCTTACCTTGCCAGGGTCTTGCTGTTTACTGCTCTTGCTGCTTTAATGGTGCAGCTATTTATTTTGCTTTCACTGCAGGAAAACAAATACTTTGGCTAAATTTCTTTGCTATCCCAGTTTACTCACACTATATTTAGTAAGCAAAAGAGAAATTACCAATGAAATTAATTTTCTCCTTACCAGGTGAATGCAGAAATAAGTAATCTCTTTGTAAGTCAGGTATTTCTTGCAGAGTTACAAACAATCTTGCCTGTCCTCCAGTTACCAGAAGAGCTGAATTCAATGCTACACACTGGCAATTACTTTAAGCGGCTTCTTTCTCATAATAAACCAAGTATATAATCTGAATGCACCTTCCAAAGCTCTAAAATATCAGATTATTCCAAGGCAGAGACATTTTTTCTGATTTTACTTTAAATTTTGTGTGTGTGTGTGTGTGTCTTCTATGTACACATATCTTTCCTAATTTAAAAATAAATGTTTAACCAGCAACTTTTTATTCTTCTATATGAAATCTATGTCCCAGAAATGGCAGCATGCAGCACTTGTCACCATACATATTTGTGTTTTATTTCCAGTCAAAGACAGAGGTTACACATTAAAATTTATTGTAACATCATTATGTTTTATCATGGGCAAAGACTATAAATTATGCTAAAATATGAAATAAGTTTTTTATCTGTCTTTTAATGAGCAAGATAATGGATAATAATTAAAGTGCCACAAACTTGTCTCAAGTAAGGAAATAATGATAATAATAAAGTACAAACTTTCAGAAAAAGATGTATGAAAGGACTAATTTTTTTTTTTTTTTAATTAAAATTTTTAAAAGCTAATAATTGTTCTTTGTTTTTTACTTCCTTGAGCTGTAACTACTTTGTTAAGCAGATGTGAAGAAGAGATGTGAAAGTTAATGACTTTTTAAACAGACATGGTCAAATTCAGCCTTGCTCCTCTGTTCTATTTCTCTCATGTCTTTAGGGTCTGGCCAAAAGACCCTAAAGACATGAAAGAGAAGGAGACAAAACATATCCTTCTGAAAAACAGAGTTTAGGAAGTGAACTCTGACAAAGACATAATTTGTTCGGTTTTTTTGGTTTGTTTGTTTGTTTTTTTAAGGGCCTTATCCTGGCCCTTACCTATTAAATTATTTTTATTGAATTATCAATGTGTATGGTTAAGACATGTATATACTTGTTGAAAAAAAAAGAATACTACTAAAAAAAAATATTAAATAATTTATCTATAGAGGTAGAAATTGGAATTCAGTGGAAAAATTCAATAGAAAACAACTATCAAGTGAATAAAAGGTCATTTCAAAAATAAATAATTTTATAGGGGTTCTTTATTCTCATTAAAAATCTTTGTTATGAAGATTGAAATAAATCTCAAGATTCTTGATTTTTGCCTGTTTGTGATGAATAAGACAAAGCTCTAAATATGTTGGATTTTGATGTTTTGTTCTAATCAGTACTAAAGTAACAAAGTATGTATTTTATTTTATGGGATGTTATTCAAACTAGTTAAATTTCTTGTAAGGGTACAGTTGATCAAAATCTTTGTAGGAACAGTCTGTGTCCCAGCACTTCTCTCCAAAGTGAAACTATGTATGCATGTAAAACTATACAAAACTGCAAATATCAAAGAGTTCTTTCAGTTTTTTGACACCTGCACACACATTTTTTGTATACAGAGGTTCAGCATGTCCTTCATAACTGTCCTTATAAAAACCAATTTAATTGTCCCTATAAAAACAGGAAGACAGATAATCCCAGCCCTCTAGTCTTTTCTGTATAAATTAAAGTGTTATAACTCAAATGGTAGGAGATAATAAAGGTAAATAGGGGTTTGGATGACTTCTACTATTAGAAACTACATTTTTAATTATATTCTCATAAAAGAGCCAAGTTTGGGAGTGATCTCAAAAGATTATTTGGGCCAAATTTTGTGGGAAAGGCAGCCAAGATGAAATTACCCAGCACCTATTTGTTTCATCCAAACCTCTATCTTTCTTTCTTCTTCTTTCTTTCTTTTTTTTCTTGGAAGGCTAAAATTATCCAACAACAATTCTGAGATAGATCAACAGATGCTCTGGTATAATTCAGTGCTCTGGAATAATTCAGTACTCTGGATATTTCTTCCTACAACTTATGCATTAAGAATGAAACTAGAAAATTTGAAAATTAAAGGCTGCATGCAGAAAGTCTAAAAAGTCTACATTATTTGAACCATCACCAGGATATTGCCTCACAAACACTGGTTTTATTATTTGCAAAGAGGAGAGATGTTCAATTTCAACAGTACCAAAAATTCCCAGAACTCATATTCGTGTGTTTTGGCCTGATAAGTTATTTTATTAAATTTTAAATAACAATTTTCCTTCCATGTTATTGTATTAATTATTCCATGAACTGTTGTACTTCTTAGAGCTCTAGAGAACTGTCATATGTTTCATTAAAGCTGCAGTGTAATTTGCCTTAAAATATTTAAGATTAATAAAAGCATCCTTGGCAATGAAAATGATTGAAAATGAAAAAATAATTTGAATGGTCTTGGATATGAACAGTGCATTGCATGGACTGAAGATTGGAAAAGGGAAAAAAACCCAAAGAATGCTTAAATGGCAGCATTATTTCTTAAAAGTTTGTGTATCGGTGCATTATATCAGATTGTATTAACCTGCCTCTTCTTGTTTGATCCAAATGAAAATTCATTTGGCACCAGGAACTGTCTTTAATGACCTACAGGGTTTTTATTCAGACTTTGTGTAGCTTCATGCATTCGTAATGAACAGTACCACTGGAATTTAACTGATAGCGTTAAATTGTTTTGCATTTAGCAATGAGGGCACGTGAATAATATTAACGTAGGTAAACCAGAAATGTCCTGATTCTGCCTCAAATTTGGGGCCTGGGGAAACGTAGCTTATGACTTGACTTGATGTTTCTAGAAAGGTACCTTGCTAAACATATTGGATCTGCTTTTAAGATTTCAGCCATGAGAAAAAATTGCAAACCTGTATTTGCAGAAGATAATAATTTGGTTGTACCCAGTGAAAATATGGAGGTACTTGTGTCCCTGGATAGATTTTAGGCAAAACACCACATGACTTTTTAAAGGTATGTTGAAAACACAGTGCAAGCAAATGATGCTCATGTTCCCATAAAAGCTTTAACTGGACTTCTAAATACTGATTAGTACAAAATTCTTCTTGGAATTTAATATCTAAATGGGATAGTAATTTTACCTGATTTTACCTAAGTTAATCAGCTAATCAAAGTTGTTCATGTAAAAACCTTTTATATTTAATGGTGTAGGCATCATAGGCCCTCTCAGAGAGTGATTTGTCCCATCATGAGACGTATGCTCCACACAACAGGAGTGATGCCCCACAGCAGGGGTTAATTCCTCTCTATCGATTCTAGTGTGAATTTCTAGTACATGGCAGCATGCTGTGCTTGATAATAGGCATACTTGTTATTATACCAAAGCAAATAATGTACATTTAGTGATTTAATAAGTACACCTAGAGGTATGTTCTACTTATATAGCACATTTCTCAAAGGAGAAAAGAAGGGTGGCTAATTTAAATAAGCAGTTACTCTAGATATTTCTTTCAAGTTGCTTCTATGACTTCAAAATAAAGAAAAAAAAAATTAAAAACACCCACCTAACATATCTACCTGAAAATATTCTAGCTTGAAAATTTTAATTATTCTAAGGAAATAGATTTTGCTTTTCTCCTTAGAAGACAAGAATCTGACCAGTGTTGCAAGATAAATTCTGTATTTTGTCCAGGCTTGACAAAATGCTTTCTCACTTTAAAATATTTGGTCCTTTTATTTTGTTTTTTTCCCTTAGGAATGAAAAAGGGACTTATGAATTAATAGAGAAAGAGAAAAAAAAATACATATTATATTTTTAGTTTGGTGGGTCACTTCAGAGAAAGAGAATAAGACTAGATCTTCATTTTCAAATGCTTAAGGATTTAATGCACTGATCATTTAATGAAAAACACATAAACATTTATTGAATATCATAATCCACTTGCTTATTTCAGAACTTGAAAATGAATAGCAACCATTGGCTATACTCACAGACTCACAGTGTGTAATATTTATAGCTACCTGTACTCCATCTGAGTTCTTTGACAACCACACATAAATAAGCATCAATTAAATTCAGAGCCAGGGTTTAACAGTACTGCCACTGTAGTTGGGCAAAAAAGCTCAGTGACTGAGTCACCAAACCCACAGCAGTTCCCTGCCCAAGTAGATATATCTTGAGGATATATCAGACATTAAATTGCTCATTTGATTCCAGCCAGGTTTTAGATTTGTTTGACTTACAACATTGTCAGGTCAAGATTTTCTGAACTGTTTATTCTTCTCAAGGTAAATCACCCTCGGAGCAGCACAGACTGCCCCTGCTAAGGGGAAATGAGGATTTTTTTCTCCATGTAAGACAAAGAGCAGCAATGTCTCCAGCCCTTCCTCTCCATCCTGGGAAACAAAGCAATCATTTTTGCTATTACACTTGCTATCAGCCTAGCACAAGGCTTCCAGTTTCCCCTTTTCACCTCTTCCAGCTTTCTGGTTTCCTGTCTGAATGCTCTTCCTCATTTTCAAATGTTCCTGTTAGTGGATTCAATACTCCAATAACTATTACTTTGCAATGCAACACAGAGTGACCCTGATTTTCCATTCACTGTATTTTCTTAATTTTCTCAGGGAAAAAATAGTACTTCATGAAATATCTATTCATCTGTGTGCTTGGTGAAATGCACATGAAGAATCTGGATTAATTATTTATTTATTTGTTTAGCTATTTGTAGGAGAGTAAAAGAGGAGATGGTTGGGTGATTAGAAGAGTATTAATGCATGATTTTTGAAAGGAAGGTTCAATGTATCATTATTACTATCCTTTAAATGGACATCATATCATCAGTCCAATATTCATACTTTACGATGACATAGAATTTTGAATAGCAACGTGGGGTTCCATAAAAATCATAGTTAAATATTGTTTTAAAGTTTTTAGGTGAAAACCTACAAGCTCAAAACAAGATGTCATGCATTTTGGCATTATTTTTAATCCATAAACCCCATTCCTTTGCATTAAGGACTTTTTTGTCATAAAACTGATGATATAAAATATTGTACTGTTTTGCACTAATTTTTCATTTTCTCGTTGTTTTTTTTAATGAAGAATAAAGCCAAGTTTTCTAACATCAGTAAAAATGTTTGTTTTGCTATGGTGTCAGGGATGCTATTTTGGCCTGAGGCTGCCTCACCACCAGATGATAGCAGAAATAAAGAGTGATGGTGACAGGAGAAAGAACCTACCTTTTTCAGGACGCATTTAGAATCACTGTCATTAAAGAAAAAAGGAGACCACAGATATTTTGAAGGACACATTTCTATCCAGCAATTCTTTGTAGTAGATGTTATTCTACCACTGATATTGAAATAAAATCCCAAATGAATCATACAAAAGTTTGATGCAGCATCATTGTGGCTTATGTGCTGACATGCGGGATGTGCACTGTAGCAGCCAATGGAGATGTTGGGATGTGTGGGCAAGAATAAGGAGGAATCAGGCTAGGCTGGAAATAAGCAAAAAATCATCAGAATTTGCTCTAAGGACACTCTGGATTTGTGGAAAAACTACAATAAATTAGTTGATCATATAGATAAATAGATAAAGCTAGGAAAAAAGAGAATATGTTCTTAACATATATTCAGGTCTTTGGAAGCATCCCACTGGAGCTTCAGCTTGGTTTGGTATAGTATTAAGGTTTATTACATTTACATAAGATTTAAAATATCCAGCCCTCAAGAAGAATCCAGTGTTAATAAAGAAGCAAAGTAGTGTTCTTAAAGGTAATTAAAGCATCATGATAGACTATTGCAATTTTGCAAAAAATATTTATGAAGAGGAAAACAAATACTAAGGTTTCAGAGGTAATGAGATTTTTAATATTGTTGTTGGAAGTTTCTTTACAGAAGGCGTGTTAAATTCACTTTCAGAATAAAATACTAATTCCTAATTCCAAAATCTTGGGTTTTATCTGCATACTAGGTTTATACTGTGCTATTTCATAAAATGTTAAGAGAATTTAAATGAAAAATCTCATATCAATTGGAATCATACTTCTAGATATTGCAAAAACATAAAATGTTTTCATGACATGAACTCCATTGTTTTGGAGTGAAAGCACACCTGCATGGCAAACCATAAACTGCAGGATTACAAGTCTGTGTTCCAGTTTGGGAGGACCAATAACAACCCTAATAAAAAAGACCACATGTCAAGAGGGAGATTTGTATCTCTCCTTTCCAGATTTTTTCAGATTTTTGTTGTCTTCCCTACCTCTTCCCTCACCAAAGGCACCTGGGGATAACAGTCCATATTTATTTTTAAGTCAGTATAAACAAATAATAATAACAACAACCCTAAAAAGGGTAGAAAGGGTATTTCCAATACCTTAAGTTGTCTGCACTCCAGTATTAATACTCACACACATCAATAAATAAAAAAAACAAAACACCAAAATAAAATGGTGTTTGTGGGAGGAGAGAATGGAAAAAGAGGTCAGGGAAACTACAAAATGCTAATATATCTTAAAAATCTGCTGCTAACTGCATGAAACAGCAATTAGAGTTTTGAATTCTAACATGTGGGCTTTTATTTATTGTTTAAAAATGCAGTTGATTTATTCACATAGTTAAAAATAAGCTTTTCCTAGTACTGTTAGAGAAATTACTGGCAAATGACACAAATTACTGCTACAATAAAATATACTTTGCATCAACATGATAATGACATTTCTGAGTATACTGAACATTGGGAAATTCTGCATGTAGCAAGAGAATCTTAAAGCCTCTCTGGGTTTACTTGTGTGTATGTCTTTACATGAATGTGTGTGTGTGTGTGTGTGTATGTGTCCACAAAGAGAGGCATTTTCCTATCATTTTCAAATTTTGAATTGGAAGAATATGGCTCTCTGTGTCTGACTCTTTCAAAATGACGTCCCAAAAGGAATTAAATAGTAGAGAGAAATTTTTTAAAAGAGGTCTAATTTCAAGAAATAGGCTGACTCCTATTACATAAGGCAAGAAGTTTTAAAGTCTTTCTGGAATTGGGATCACCATTGGTGTCAGACATGAGAGGAAACGTGTATCTCTAAACACCATTTCTTTTTTTATTACTCCTAATTTTTTTTTTTCATTTACTTTTTTCCCATTTTTCATTTTTTCCATTTTTCCTTTTTGCCCTTTTCATTTTTTTTCTTTTTCTCTTCCTTTTTTCCTTTCTTTCTCTTTCTTTCTTTCTCTTTCTTTCTTTCTTTCTTTCTTTCTTTCTTTCTTTCTTTCTTTCTTTCTTTCTTTCTTTCTTTCTTTCTTTCTTTCTTTCTTTCTTTCTTTCTTTCTTTCTTTCTTTCTTTCTTTCTCTCTTTCTCTCTTTCTCTCTTTCTCTCTTTCTCTCTTTCTTTCTTTCTTTCTTTCTCCTCTTTTACTCATTCTTTTTTCTTTTTCTAGTTCTTTATTCTTTTTCTCCAGCTGCACATACTTTTATATCCAAAAGCATACTACTTGCACCTGAATGTGTTTACAGTCTTTTATCAGACATTACTCTCTATACACAGGTGAATAGAAGAAGAAAAATTTCTTTATGAGGACTGTGTAATATTCAGTAACTGAATAATTTATTTCCTAGTTTTAGGTTTGTCACTTTATTTATTATCTCAAAACACAGCTAAGGAGAAGAGATTAACCTAAAATTGTAGTCACTGACTTTTTTTTGTTAGTCACTGAATTATTTTTTGACTACAGGTGTAACAAATGGGAAGACACTGATTTATCCATAAAAGACCTTCAATAAAATCCTCTTGTTCTGAGCTTCTCCCAGGTATAAAATCTCTACTGAAAAGAGTTGTGTAGCTCAATTTGCCGCTGGGTTTTCCTTATGCCCATTTTACTCCTGGAAGCATGAGTTGGCGCATGCAAAGAAGTGGTTCACCTTCATCTAAGTTAATTGAGTAAGATCAAGTAAATTGAATTTCCTTAAAAAACAATGTTATAGTAGTCATCTGGGTGAGTTAATGAATGCTTAGTATATACAGTAAAAATATGAAAGAGGAAGCAAATGAAGGTTGACACAGAAATTCAATATCTTTAATACAAAATGTTCTAAGAAGATTGCTTTTATTTTACTTTCATCAATCCTTTCAGGAGAAATTACACAGTTTAACAGACCTACAAAGAGTGCCACTTTTTCTGATGACATCCAGAAATGAATCTTCATAAGCAGATCTGTTTCAAGCCATATGTTTCCTCTGCAAATGCTGTAACACTTATTCAGATACATTTGGATTTACTAAAGGTCTATTAAGCCAGGATGACCTTACACCTTTTTTGCATAGAGTGCTTTAATATTTTTTTAGGTTAAAGAACATAAGTAATATTTCACCTGCCCAGAATTTATGACAACAGCAAAAATAAAAATGCAAAAGATGGAATTAGCAGAAATATTATAAGGTGGAGGACAAATTAAAGAAAAGAGAAAGTATAACCTACTAGGCTGGAAAGAACTTATTGGAATATCTCAAGGATGAGTTTGGAAATTAACTAATTTAATATTTGTAATCATGGCATGACCTAAAGTAGTTTAAAAGTCCTATTCCCAAACGATGCAAAGTGGGAAGGCATCACCAGTACAGAGAAAGGGGAACATTATGCAAGATGAATTGTTAAGCCTGGAATAAGAGAAGTGGGGTGAAAATTTGCAATATAAATAACAAGATCATTTGAATAGAAAATGATGTAGAGAACACAATGCTGAGGAAAAACCTGAGATCCTGAATATAATGTAGTATTGTGATTACTCACATTTAGGAAGTTAAAACAATCTAGAATAAATACAGGAAGAGACTACAGGATAGATATCAGAAAGATAAAAATGTAGAAAATGGAGAAAAGAGTCATAAACTAGAGGGTTCTGAGAGTAAGCAATGCTTTGGCACATAAACAAATGTGTCAGGGGAATAAACACTAGAGATGTAAAAAGAAATTCCCTTAAAGGCCAAGAACAAGATTTGGCAGAGAAGAGGGATGTAAACAGTCTAAATAAATTTAGGATGGAAATTAGAAGGACTCAACCCATCAAGACAATTTTTGGGAGATCTTTTTAATAATACATGAGGAAAGAAGCAAATATCATCAGCTTTGCAAAAAATTCCATGATGCAGATAATTGGTTTATGACTGCGTGATGTGATCACCTGACTCAAAAAAGGAATGGACTCATATTGCCATTGGAGTTGGTGATTGATTGAGTTCTTGTGTTTGTAGTAGCATCAAATTTATTTTGACTCCACAGCTATTCTTCAGGAACTGCACTTATCTACAAAAAAGGGATAAGATAATGATTTGACAATAGTTTCTTAAAGAAATTATTCTATATACTTTTAAAGCCATCTGTGTTAAAACAGTCACATAAAATAACTTTTTTTAAAAAAAACTATAAAAAAATTTTTAAAAAAACTAGGAAATTATTAGACTACTGAAAAACTATTTATGCAAGACTGCAGCTTCAAAAAATATATGGAAACAAATTTATGTTACCCCTATGGGTTTAAGGGATTGACACTGGGCTAACTCTTACTGTAGTTTCTTTATAGTTCTCTCCAAAATTACTAAATTAAAAAAATTTCTTAAAAATTAAACCACCCACAAAATCTGTTTCAAGGACTGAACTATAATGCAGAAATTTTCATACTTCTTCCTGGAACCAGAGGAAAATACTCACTATGTTTGTCTTTTTCTGCTTATTGAGTTTATAAGACTGACCTCAAAAGAAAATGCTAAGATATATGAAGCCCTGGCAACAGGTTTGATTTTTTTAATAAGCCTAATGAGGAATAAAGCTCCACTATAAGAAAGATGCAGCCTGACAAAAGTCTCAAAGCAAACAAGTGACCACAATGGACATTGAATAAAGGATTTAGAATAAATTGCTGAAATCAACAAAATTAAAAACCTAAATCCCACTGCTGTTATGTCTTAACTTGGCTTTTATTGTCAGAGATCACAGGTAAAAAAAAATTACTTTTTTTTTCAAGGAAGAGGACTGTCAACTGTGTAAACAAGTTATGGAACAAGAGATGTTGTTAAGGCAAGGTCTCCATTGGGTAGTAGAGCCAACACAACCCCCAGAAATCAAGGAGTCATAATTTACCAATAATTATGCAGGAAGTAAGACGCAGTCCCAAGTCAAATAATTCATCATTAATTTTATAAGAGATATGCTTGGCTACACTAAACTTTCATGACACCTCTAAGCTGTGGTCAGCTCGTTCTGATGTTGGGAATGGGGTGAGTTTGGCTTTCCTCTCAGTTCTGGTGATGTTTTTTCCCCCTGTATTTTTTCCTCCTCCATGAGGACACTAGCACTTAAATCAGTATATAGTAAAATAGGTTAAATGAATCTGGACTAAAATTAACCAGCTCTGAGTGTGTTTGTGTGTGTGTGTTTAACTGGGGTCAGTTTCCAAAAGAACACTATAAAACCTAATTTTTCAAGTCTTTGCCAACTTCTGTCAATGAAATTGCTTCTGGAGCTACTGAGCTAGATTATATTTGCAGTTCTGGTGTTCAGTTTCTGTCAGAAGCAGTCACTTTATGAAAAAAAATTTCAAATTAATGTAGGTTGATTTACACTCTGTCTAACCAAATCCATTTATTTAGCACAAAACCTTTCTTGTAAAGTGGCTGAAAATCAGAATATTTGGGAATGAACAGCCAGCTGTTTGAACACAGTGCTTCCAGTTCTGAGTCTCAAAACCTTGCAGCATTTGAGGTTAAGATATGGTGTCAATATTAACAACAGTGAATAAATAAATGAAGGAAAATTATATTTTAATATTATGGTATGATGACATCTACTGGGAGTAACCAGCCAGGACCTTGTTAAAGTTGTACTGAGCTCGATCAATGAAATCAAATATTTTATCAACAAACTCTGAAATTCTTGGGTGGGCAAGCCCAACTGGACTGACTGTATGTCAGCTATTTTTCAAAATGACAGAAATAGTAATGGATCATCTGGAGTGCTTATTATTTAGTGCTAATGAATGATTGTTTGGAGAGGGAAGAAAAATCAATTATGACAGCTGTGAGAGCTGCTGCCCCCGTTCCATTATTCCAAAAATAAATAGCAAAACTGCCTGCTAAGGTAGAAAATCAGCTAGCATTCCCTGTGAGACACAAAAGTTATAGGCAAAGAAACAACTCCAACTTGTGTTTACTGTGTATAAAGGACGGCAGGGTCCCAAGGCAGAAGCAGAAGTCCTTGAACTACTGAAAAAACCCAGTACTTTTTCCTACTTGTATTGCAAGTTCTCAACAGGCTTTCTCTCTCCCGAGTTAGATTTTTCCTTGAGCACCTCACTGGGGGTTGGTTTCTTTTGGGAAATCTTCATTCCTGATCCAAGATGAACAGTGGCTGAGAGGACATGATGGGTGAAAGACCATCATATTTGGCATGCTAAGAATTTAAGGGACAACAAGGGTTTAAAAAACAAAAAGAAGGACCATAATTTAAAACAAAAAAAATTCATTCCATTAAAAATCTAGCAGAAGGGCACATATTGGGCAGTTTAGACACAGTCCAGATAGGATGGTTCTCACTCAGAAGCTAGGTAATGTGTAGATTCAGATGAACTCTATTCAACTAAAAAAGCTAAAAGCCAAATGAGAAATACAGCTTCAGAAAAGATAGTATGCAGCATGTCGGATCCCTTCCAAAGGGACAACAATTAATGCAAACTATTTAAGATTCCTGGGGATTTTTATGTTTATCCATATGCATGTAAATAGCTAGGTAGATATAGAATTTGACACAGATACCAGAGACATCTGACATCTCAGCTGAATGTTCCCATCTCAGTATTAAACTGATTCCCAAGCAAGAGGATGTTGCAGTGAGCCAGGATCAGCCGGATCAAGTGGACCAAAAAATCCATTGGTTTGATGCTTCCACAGCCGAAAAGCCCCGAGCATTCATAAGGCTGTAAAAAGATATATATAAATCCGTGCCTTATCACTTGCTGCAGCCCTCGCCTCCCCCTACTTCTCATATTAGTTTGTCTTTCCAGAGAGTTCTATGTTCCTCGGTTGTTAATTAGTCCTTGCTATCCCTCCCTGCCTACCCCTTCTCCCATTTGCTGTAATTCCTTCTCCCCGCCTTGGTAACACCCCCTAGCTGATATTCCATTGGTTACTGTGTGTTTTCTATGCCCACATTATGGGGGTACAAGACTCCCTGCAAGGGGCTTCGGAATTTTCTCCCCAATAGACACTCTCTGCTCACGAAGAAGTCCCTCTGCTTCTTTCCTACCTCCTTCACACGCCTTTGCCATCGGTGGGCAAGGCGATCCCGCCCTGCCCTCCTGTGCCGTGACCGGTTTCCATCCTCCCCTCTCGGAACAGGCAGAAGACCGCCCGGTGCCAGGACAGCAATGCTAGCCGGACGGCACCGCGGCAAGAGCTCAGTTCATCCCTACTTCTCAGGACAGGACAGAGGGAGCCCTCATTCTCTTTCTGAGATGAGAAGGAAATGTGACAAGGAAGCCATGGAGTTGGATTGTGCCGAAGCTCACAGAAGAGTACTGAAAGCCAGTTCCCTCCTCAGTGCCTTCTCAATCCCAGCTCTCAAGGAGCAGACCCAGGGCACTGCCTATTGTCCTGTTCAGTGGCAGCAGCTGTTGCCTGTGTTTCACTCTGCTTTTTCTCTCCCTCTAGTGCAGAGGAAGAGGGTAATAAAGAGAAGGCATGGAAGGGATGGAGTGAGTGTGCAAGCCACTTTTGCACAGCTTTCTTCTGTGTATAGTGATAGACATATATGAACTTGTTTGAAGAGCAGAACAGGTGTGGTCAGAACGCTGTCAGACTGGTTCAACAGCAATCTTCCACTAAATTTCAATAGACATTGATCAGGGTCTGAATACATTGCGCAGACACAAAAAAGCAAATTGCCACAGACATCTCATCTTCATGATACCTAACCTGACAGGTGTCCACTGATAAATAGCAAAGAAATAAGACAGGGAAGAGACAATATGTTAAAAAAAAAAAAAAAAAAAAAAAAAAAAAAAAAGTTTATAAAATTTCATGAAATGAAGCAAGTTTAATTTGTGAATTCATTACTCCAGTGACAAGCTGCTAAAACATCAGTTGTACTAATGTGTCATAAAACTAGACACACATTGAAGGAGACTAAACTTTCCATTATCTGAAACTCCCTTGGTAGTGGAACGTGATTACTACAGACAGTTGCTAATATGTCTTACTATGAATTTATCTGGGAGCTAATACCTTTGATTACCAATTGAAATTAGTGTTTTAGTTTAGCGTAATTCTATATGACAGCACAGTCAAAGGGAGATTTGCTACTGGAGTCAAGGGCAGCAGAAGAAGGATATTGATTTAGCTATGGGATTTTTTGAGGGAGCTATTACAAACTTTAACAAGCAGAGCCCATAAGTTAATGCCAGGAAAAGAATTCTGGAAGGGTACAAAAACTGATGGTGCAGTTATGAGACCAATCTCTTAAGAAGATGAAAGGAATATCCAACATCTGCCAAATCTGGAATTACCTATGTCTTTCTGGAAAACTAACTTTTTTGGCAAATGACATTATTTGGGGAAGGCAGACAGGTATAATGTAACCTCATTATTCTTAGGCACAGTAGAAAGTCATAACTCCCTAAGCAAGTAAAGTTGTTACAAAACATGAATGTTGAATGTATTACTGGCCATCAGTCACAGAAATCATTAAAAATTATTTTTCTGTGGATAATTCCCGTGGTATAAAACTATCTAATGTTGATGCAAGGTGGAAAAATATTTAATGGTTAGAGCATTTAATTTCTTCTGCAGGACACCAGTATGGATTATGTTACCCAAAGTAACAAAATCATTTTCTCTTTGATCTTGGATCCTTCTGGTGGCCCTGAATTCTGAGTGCCCTCTGGCAGAGCCCTGTCACAGTTTACTATAGATGTCCAATGACAGCCCAGCAGGAGAATTTAACAAACATGGGAGAACATGTAATATAACTTCATATCCAGAAAAAAACCCACATGGTGCAGGACTGCTGAGTATACCATTGTTCAGCTTCAAAGATATATAATTAATAATCACTGACAACTGCAGATCTCTTGCAAGCCTTCAGTTCCAGATAGGATGAAAGATCAAGCTCCTTCTTCAATATAATTTTGTTGCTGCCAACTTTCTCTGAAGTAATTTGTCATTCTGTGACATGCTATGGATAGGTTTCTGAGGAGTTACAATTTTCTCAGATAAATATAATTATGGTAAGTATAGTCCAGGTTTTCTTGCAGCAAATACAAAGTAATTGTCTTCTGGACTGAATATTGTTTAAATCTGATGCATAAACTAAACCAATGTAAATTTAAAAAATCTAGTGTAATAATTCACAGGTTTTTTTTAATTTTCAGTCAAATCAAAGGTTTTACCTTACACAAACCAGACTGCCTTACTTTTGGTGTCTTAATGTTTGCACTAGAAATACCTATTTGTCCAGATTTGAAAAATAAAACATATTTAAGCCATAACAAACAGAAACATTGAAAGTGTTAAATGACAGTAACATTGTAAAGTGAAATAGTCTTGCCTCTTGTTCATCTGATCATTGGAACTAGTTAGAAGCACAGATACGAGTTTTTCCAGTGAATAAAAAAAGTGGACAGCAATTTTGTGGTGTTTAAATTCTGTAAATGTCACATGTCGATAATGTGGTTGATTAGTACTGTGTGTCTCAGTGGTCTGATCAGAAAAATATTTAAAGTTATTACATTTCAGTACAGTTCCTCTTCCTAGCTCCTCACCTAGGGTGAACTTTGGGGACTGGATTAATCCCATCTAACTTCAAACCTGATTGATTTACTGTCATGGAGACATATTCACCTTAAGTGCATAATGCAACAGAAGGACATAAGAATGTCCTGACAATTGGGTCTCAAACAAGCTATCTGCCCTAAAAATGAAAAGGTGCAGGTAGAACACAGGATTCAAAACTCAAGCCAGATGTCTTTGGGGAAAAAAAAAATGTTTTTCGGGAAGGGTAAAACCATGGCCTAAAAAATCTAATTGTCATTAATTCTCACTATTGTATTCAGGTTTATGCTATCTGAAGCATTTTAATATATGCAGTTTCTGGGAGGGAATGTTAGCAAGAGAAAATTCTGATTGCATTCAAAATAAATAAATAAATGAATAAATAGACACCAAGGGAAAAAAAAAAAACAAAACAACAAACCCAGAAAGAATTCTGGTCTTATTGTTGTGTAAGAAAAAGCTGGAAGTATTATTCTGATATTATTTACATCCACAAGGAAATTTAAGAGTAGGATGTCTACATTTAGAAGAAGCAAGAGAAATAAGCTGTTGCCAATTGAACAGGAGCTGATACAACAATGAAATGTGGAAAAGAATATGCAAAATTAGAGAGAATATTTGAAAACAAGAGCTTAAAAGAAAAAGTTAATGAAAAGCAGAAATGCCCTAAATCACCTGTTAATAAAGGTGTGTTCGTGGCACATCCTTTTTGGGTCTGCCCCTCTAAAAAAACACATGGAATTTTTGGTAAATACTGTATAAGGTGTTGCGTGCTTGCATAGTAAACTTAAACAAGATGTAAGGCTTCACCCTCCTGTTTGCTGAAATGAGGCAAGCATTTCTTGAACAACATTAAAACCTTGAATAATTTCCCATGCTCAAAATCCCTTGGGCTGGCAGAAGCAAGTTGTTAGGAAAACAATTTCAAACCATACATATTCATTTATGGATATATACGGAATATATTAGAGTATAATATACTGGCTAAGCATTCCGTTTAAGTCACGTAAACATTAATGAGGGTTTGAGGGTCACCAAAGTATCATTATCAGAGCTTGGCCTTGGAAGTATCTAAAATTGTTTGATGTCAGCACAGCTTGATTTCACAGCCATCTCATCAGAACCGTGGATGCTAACACATCCCTTGAATGCGCTCTATGCACAAGTCTAAGCTAACAAATCAACACATTACAAGGCTTATTGCCTTATTATCCATTTACTAAATCATGATCCTTCTCCTGTGTTCAAGGTAAACCCTGACACGATATCTTACATATAATTACGGTATATAAATGATAAAACTCTTCATCAGCTATGTCGCTCAAGAGCCTGATTGCTTCTGCCTACTTAACGAGGAGCTTTAATATAGGCAACAAAGCAGCTTTTCTAAATATACGTTCTAAGGGAAGAATGTTTTTCCACACATTTTAATGCAGTTCCCAAGGATTTTTTTCACACTTTTTCTCTGACAAATATTCAATGGCCATAGACAGAATAAAGATTGGCAGATTTTTTTCAGGACTTCGTCTGAAATTTGGAAATTTGATTTCTCATCTAAAATGAAGTGCAAGCCAAAAGTTAGTCTACAATTCAAATGTTCTAAATTAACCACTTGGCTACAAGAATAATGTGAAGTTGTGGAGATGTAAAACTATAGGGCCCCAAGATAAGCCTCATGCTTTCTTTTTCACCCTCCTTAGATAGTTAAAGTCCATTTGTCCCTGCAGCTGAAACACAAATCATGATAACCCTGCTTTTCTAGAATGCTGCCTGGTCACCAGCCAATTAGTTGTGTGGACACCCTATAGAATGCTTTATTTAAAATTGCCTTTGCAGTCTTAGGGAAGTCATCATTGTCCTAAGGGTAATCCGAAAAATCTGTGTCAGAGTTTTTCCACTATAACAGCAAGAAAGTATCTTGCATATGGCATCTTCAAACTCATTGAATGATTTGCACGATCCTTTTAAAAGCTGCAGAAATCCTGGGAATGGTGTATCTGGTTTGAATCGGGGGGGCTGAGAATGATCCTGTGGTCCAGAGTTATCACTGCTGAGTTGCTTAGTCACTTGTACATGGAGTGGACAAAGTTTAGACAAACCTGCATATGATGCTGTATATGATATTGCTCCCTGGCAGTCTTTCTGCAGAGACAATTTACAATTTAACATTTAAATAACATGTATGATTGATTTGTGCAAATACTTTTTATTCTTTTCCTCTATACAGAAACAATTAAGATTCGCTCAATGTCTCTATTGTGATGATCAACATGTATTAGTTTAATAATGAAAGGACAAGTTTTTGAAAGCAGATTTGGAAGCCCTTGCTGATGCCATCTCCTTTTTGTTTTTCAGTATTTGAGATGTTTCGATCTCTAGATGGTTTGTTTGTTTCCATTTCTGAGTTCCAACATTTCCTGCTGATATGCTGTGAAAACACAGTTCTGTGCAAGTAATTTAATTTACCTTAGGAAGAGGATTGGGAGAAGAGGACAAAGAGGAAGAGGAATATAACAGAAAAAGAAAGCAAGAAAGAAAGCAAGAAAGCAAGAAAGCAAGAGGGAGAGAGAGAAAAAGAAAGAAAGAAAGAAAGAAAGAAAGAAAGAAAGAAAGAAAGAAAGAAAGAAAGAAAGAAAGAAAGAAAGAAAGAAAGAAAGAAAGAAAGAAAGAGAAAGAAAGAAAGAAAGAAAGAAAGAAAGAAAGAGAAAAAGAAAAAAAAAGAAAGAAAGAAAAAAAGAAAAAAAAGAAAAAGAAAGAAAGAAGGAAAGAAGGATGCATCAGTTCACAATCTATATCAAAATTTTCTTTTTTTCTCCTAAAAAACAGCAGAAGGATCAAATGTCAGAAGCTTCCAAGAATGTTCTCATGATTGATAGGCATATAAGTTGACAATTGTCAATCTTAATGAGGAGATAGCAAGATTGCTG
Organism: Aphelocoma coerulescens; assembly: GCF_041296385.1. Taxonomy (NCBI): domain Eukaryota; kingdom Metazoa; phylum Chordata; class Aves; order Passeriformes; family Corvidae; genus Aphelocoma; species Aphelocoma coerulescens. Next base: position 89,292,685 of record NC_091013.1, on the reverse strand, counting down.
GGTTTCATAGCTAAATTTTCTCTCCCTGTAGGCAATCAACACTATCCTAAGGATGCTTTCAGATCTATGTATGAGAAAATTAACAATCTGTGAAAGTGCATTTCTTTCAGGATTAATACTGGAAATCTGAATGACACTATTGTGCCACTAGAATGCTGAAAAAATTGCAGATATAAATCTTCTTTTCTGTCTCTACTCTGACTGCAGCAAGAGAACTCCAAGTATTTCAAAAGAGAGAGGCTGAGGAAAAGCCTGTTTTTTTCCCTAGGATTTGTTTGTTTGTTTGTTTGTTTGTTTGTTTTAATTGGAGGAATGAAGAGGCAGCTGTGAAACTTCACCCATGTATTCTGCTAGTTTAACCCTGCTGTGGTTTAACCCTGGCCAGCAGAACTGACCCATAGACACATTTGTTAGGAGGTACTGTTAGGAGGTACCAAATCTCACTTCCCTAACAACATATTCCATCACATAATCATCCTGTTTCCAGTGAGAGTGTGTTTCAAATACTGCTCAGTTTAGTTTGAAATATTTTGAAACAATTAGAATTCCTTGGAATAAGGTCTTCACTCGATAATAATTTTCCCAGTGTGTACAATTCACCAGGTACTCCAATTGCATTTTCTTTTCTGTTTCATGTGTCTTAAACTCAGTCTAATAAGCAGTGCTGTTTTGATGTGCAATACTTCCCATCATAGGATCTCGAAGAACTGAAACAAACTTTAACTGGTTTGCAAGACCTTGGAGAAGCTCAAATTTAAATACAATGATTGAGTGAGATGAATGGATAAGAGTTTTAATGGAGACTCACAAGTAAATAGTTCTAGAAAAAATGCTGGAAACTGCAAACAAACATCCATTTTATTGATAAAATTCTTCTTCTAGGGGGTTTTGATAAAAATACCCAGTGTTTGCTGGGATGAGATGTGGAGTGGATGCTGGGAGTTGGAATTTCATGTAAGTGTGTTTCCATAGGGAAAAGTAGATTTAATGTTATTGATATAAAATATGAGCTTGAAATAGTAGTGCCAGTGATCTTGAAGATTGGTGCATCCCCAACACAGGAAGACTATGAGTGAGCTGTGGAGACTGGGACACCAAAGTTGTTTTTAGCTAACAGTGCTCATCCCCAGAGGAGAGGTAGAAGGTTTGAGGAAGGAAAGAAATTTTCTTCTGTGTTTGGACATGGTGATGTCAATAGCTTGAACATTACAGCCGCCAATATAGATGTGTTGGAAGACTGTTAAATCCTCTTTTCCTCTCATTACTTCTGGTATAGTCTTTCCAGCACTCAGAACTCCAGAAGACAATAGTCCAAACCCTCTGAGATATTCCAAGTTTTCTGCAGACTCAGCAAGATGGCATTACTCTAGGGTGCAATTTTCCAAATGTTCTTCTTAAATTGGGATAGAATATTTTTCTTCCTGATAAAATAGAAACTGAAGCTTGGAGGTCACCCTGGTATGGGTTTTAGTTTCTGACACTGCTCCTTTGCAAAAGACCTTCTTTTACAGCAGCTGATTGCTCCCAAATCTGGCAAGCAAGAGATCAACGCTTTAGAGAGTTACCTAATCCCTGAGATTACCTGTTTAGGCTTCAGGAGATAAAACTCTTAGCAGTACTATTTATTAAAAAAAAAAAAAAAAAAAAAAAAGAAGAAGACTATAAGAATCTCAGTGTTTCAGTTATTATCTTTCTCTGAAGTAATTTCAATTCTATTTAAAACATAAATCACAGATTGGAAAAGAAGATTAGGGAACTATTTTGCTTCTACAGATAAAGTTTAGGTGTCACCCATCTCTTCTACTTTACTTCTCCTAGATGGCCAAATAGAGAATAAGGCAGAGTATTCAGCAGATGATGATGTATTGGAGGCAATTTCCTGCTCATCAAATTACACTTCACAGGATATTAAAATGCCACATAATTAGACTCATTTCACAAAGATTACAGTGTTACTGGTCTTGCTGGTTACTTCTATCTTTTCACCTCCTGCTGCACCTCAAACTGGTGCTGATTAGTCCACAGATCTCATAACCTCTCTATGCCACATATGTTTTTTTCTTTCTGAAGTCCATCCATTCCAAGAAGAGTGTTTCCATTGTCTTCTGTAAACTCCAAATCAGTTCTCATGATCAAATTCTAATCTGATTTCCAAATTTTAGTCTGTATGACATTAATTAAAACAAGTACAATAGAGAACGAACCATGTCCTAAATTATTCTTCCTACAGCAAGAGTTCAAACTTTCCCACACATTTCAGAATGAGTGATAAAAAAAATCTAAGGAAAATAAAAACCTGTCTGGATTTCTAAATGCAGTGTTAAAAAGGACCAGACTGTATGTTTCTTATAGAAAAAGAAATATTTTTTCTCCATTAGTAATCAAGATATCTATTAAAGACAAGCTACTAAAAATTTTCAGTTTAATCAATTCAAATATCTCAGTTGAATAATCATAAATTTTCTGACAAACAAAACTCTGTGAATCTGTTTAACAAGTAGTTAATACTGAAAGGTCTGAGAGAACCAGAAATTAACTGGTGTCATTGCAGTATCTAAGAGAAAGATAAATAAGGATTAATTATGTCATGTAATTTCAATCCAGTCTCAAGCAAAATAATGTAAAACAATGTGGGATGTCAACAGCAAAAGCTCACATTGATAATGGAATCAAAGTTGCATAAATGGTTCTAAGGGTGTTACATACTGTCACACTATTTTTGCCTTTTATAAGAGTGAAAGTTTGGTCTGTACAAAAATGCTGGGTAGAATATCACAGGATGTTCGAATAAAGCTTAATATAAAGTAAAATATTATAAATGGAAAAATATAAAATCAAATGGAACAAATCATTAGATTTCAGAATGTCACTTAAAATGGGGAACCATAGGGAGTGAGAATGCTTTAAGTGGGTTGTCTCAGAGGTTGGTCTCAGCTTCGTGTCATTCATTAAATTTGGAAATTGTGTGTAACAAAACAGAAAATAATGGTTGGCAAAATTTGAAGACAAAAAAGTAATTAAAGCATGGCAAGTGGGTCTTATTTCAATATAGTGCACTTGTAAGGTGTATGGAAAATTGATTGTTTATGAGCAATTCATATTAGTCATACTCAAATTAATCAAGATCCCAGCACCCTCATATGTAGGGAGTGCAGTCAGTTGACTTTGAAAAAAAATGAAGACTTTGTCTAATTTGCTAAATCCTGCCATATAAATGAGTGAGATAAATATTTAAAAAGGTTTGAGAAAAAAAAGAAAAACACAAACCAAAACACACACAAACCTACAGGCTGGTGAGCACTAAACCCTTAATTTAATAGTTAAATTCTATCTATCTCGTACTGTGTCATCTGCTAACAAACCTCTACACTAAAGAGGTTTCTAACAGCTGATTATTCTTTTATAGAATCCTTGAATGGTTTGGGTTGGAAGGGACCTTCAAGATAATATAATTCCAAACTTTCCACAGGGGGCACCTTCCACTAGACCAGGTTTTTTAAAACCACATCCATCCTGGCCTTGAACACTTCTAGGGATGGAGCTGCCACAGCTTCTCTGCACAACTTATTCAAGTGCATCACCACCCTCACTGTAAAGAATTTCTTTCTAATATCAGTCAACTCTCTTTCCATTTATTTCATGAAGAAAAAAATGTATTGGTAACATCAAACAGGTGGGAATTGACGTTAAACAGACACAGAGAGAAGGTACACATTTTTTGACAAGAAAATAGCACCTGGGACTCCCTGTCTAATGATGTCAATGGCTAAAAATCTTTCAAGAAGATACAATCTACCTCAAATAAAGGTACAGACTTCAGAGGAGCTTGAGTAGGACATTTAGGCTATCAATGAATGGATCAGATCAGATATTTGTATGAATTTTTCCCAGCCTGTGTTTTACTAGTCCATATGAAAAGGGTAGTTTGACTGACATCCTGAGTGCTCCCGAATTCAACATGATGGGGAAAACATCATAAGTTTTTGTGACAAATTTACCTGTTCTAGGGCAGATCTCTACCTGTAAGCTACGAGTCCTTCATCTTCTCAGACTTAATAAAAGTAAGAGGAACACCAAGACATGCTTCATCTCAGTGTTTCCATGGATGATGGAGAAGGCTGAAACATCTACGCCAGCTGAACTGTAAATACATGCAAATTTGTTAAATCAAGCAATCCTTTTCTTCAGAGAGATTACCCTTTATAACAGCAAAACAAATAGGATGAAGACAAGAATCAGGACCAAGTTTTCAGAAACAAAATATCCACGGGATAAAAATGTGACAGCTTTTAGCATTTTTGATGTCTATTCTCAAAATTTTCCCCATGGAGAGAGTATCCCAGAAAATATTTTAGTGTCTTCCAGATCTGTTGCTTCATGATCATTTGGAGCATCAAGATGCTGACCCTGAATCTTTGCTTACTTATTGTTTTCAAGGTTATCTCATTGACTTTTGGTACTGAAAACTGTTTTAAAGGAGTTTGTAGCAGATTGTGGAGCATAATTTTGCAATATGATGTAGTATCTTCACAGCCTCGATTATTGCATCAGTTCATAAAAGGAATTTAAAGCTTGAAATGGAAGTGTTTCAAAATGCACAAGGAGTCATTACTCTCGTGGGCCAGTCCTGTCTTCTCCAGGAGGTGTTTATTTGTGTGAGCTTCTTGTTTCATGAATGATAGAGCTGTGGGTTTGTCTCTCATTCTTCTGGTCTCTCAAGAAAGTGATATTTACACATGCTAATTGGCAAAACCACAGAAGTAAAATTATGTCAGTTAATATTCTTACGCAGTCTCGCTTTTGAACTTTCTGTTCTGACAATTTGCCATGGTTGAAGATAATGAAAGAATTTTTTTCAAGTAGCGTATCAAGACAAAGTTATTATAACAACTTTTATGTGTTACACACATTGTACAACTCTGCAACCCTATCTTTGTGAACTAGAAAGTTACATAAAGTTATACGGATGCAAAATACAATATCCTTCTAAGGTTTCCTTACAGAGTCTATATGTTCCACGTGGATCAGGTGAAAAACTACCATTCATGCAAAGACACAAAATCTCCCCCCAAAAAAGTCCCTAAGTATGACTCCAGAAAACTAAATTAATTGAACAACCATAATAAAAATTCAGGCTTTTGTTAAGATTACTTAACATGTTCAGACACCAACATCACACTACATTTATTTCATGTACAGTGGTAAACCTTCTCCCTGCCATTCTATCAATATTCAGAATAGCCATGAAATCCTGGAGAAAGGAAAAGGTATTTCTAACACTGATAAATTTTTATTAAAATACTCGTTTCTTACGTGTGTGTAAAAACAAAAATAAATCAGAAGATATGAAATAAAATCTAGACTAATTTACTCTCTTTTCATGAAGCCTGATAATTTGCTGGACAAGCTATTATGCAGACAGAAAAAATTACTAAATATACATAGAATGCCACACTATACACCAAACCATAGGTATTTCCACTCAGTCATAGAAAAATGGTTTTAAAACAGAGGAATCGCCCATTTTGGAGAAATAGATATAACATAAGTTATTATCATATATAATATAATATTACATATAGATGGGATTTTAGTTCACCATCACCATGGGATTTTGGATTTATATTTAAAATAAGAACACTGGAATAGAAATGCACCTGCATGTGTGTTGTCATTTTACATGTTTCTGTTTGTGTCATATGTGTACCTTTCTGTGTGGGCTTTGTTGTTCTAATACCTTTATTATTTTTTTTTTTTTTATTCCTATCAACTTATTCATTAATTTTTCCTTATAGTGTTTCATCTCTGAAGTGTCAAAATCCCATTGGAAAGAATAATTTCACCTCCAAGCTTCTACCAATTATTTTATTTTCCTACAAATATATGACAGGAAAAACAGTTTACTGGTAATTAAAATAGGAAAAGTTTTCATTAAGTTTGAGAAGTTTATCATGAACTAATCAGATGTTAACTAGGAAAAAAGAAAAAAAACCAAACAACTTGTTTCTTTGTACCTAAAGTGTACAAGTACAACCTGTTAAGAATAAGTAATAATTTTCAGTCTTTTGGGTCACCTTCTGTGCTGTATCTCCTGGTACACTCTGCTAGGAGGGAGATAAAAGGGAGTCAAAGAATCAAGATGTAACCTAGGTAGAAGGAGACCTTGGAGGTTACTTTGCCCAATATCTCCATTGAACTGAAAATCTCCAAACTGGATGTACTTTGTGAGATGTCCTCTCACAGGTCTGAGTAGTGGGACATAGACATTTCCCCTGATGGATTTGCTCTTATTAATGCAGCCCATGGCTCTATTGGCCTTCCCTGTTATGGCAACACAATGAGGGCTGGTGGATTCTCCACTGCAAGTGCCTGGTTCTCCTCTACAAAGACGTCTTTTCCCCAGTCAGTTCCTAACTTGTATGGGTGTATGGCAGATGTGTGACTCTGCATTCACCTCTGCTGTATTTCATGAGGTTCTGGCCAACCTGTAGAGGCTCCCTTGGATGACAGACCTCCAGCACATTGCTTGCTCCTTCCAGCTTGCTGCAGGCTTTTGTATGGTTCAGGTTGTTAAAAAAAAGACTGAATAAACTGACATGCAGAACCTTCGTGGCCACAAAAGCACATCTACCAAAGAGAGCCACAGTCCATATCCAGAGCACCTGAGGCTTGCTCATGCTCTATGGCATTAAAAGGGTATGAAGCCACCAAGCACACAGTGGAGCATGCTGTTAAGTGTAGTTATTACAGGAAAAAAAAATATTGGGAAGAGAGGAGGATAGAAAGAGACAAGTGAAGAGGTATGCCTCACATTCAGAATGTCTGAGTACATTGCTTTTGGGGAAGGTCAACATGTTTTGCTTCGTTGGTTTTTTTTTTAAACAAAACAACTCACAAGTGATACACTAAGAAATGGAGTACAGATGACTCTGCAGTGAGAATAATGCCAAAAACCACAGAAAATCACAAGAAGGAAAAAATCTTGAAGAAGGAGAAAATCCTGAAAGCCACACTAAACCTGATGTCATAAACCAAAGGTGAGATCCATACAAATAAATTGCTGAAAACAGAGAAGGCTTTCAGTATATGATTAAGAGCAGCATTGTAAAGCCCTAGTAGCATGGCAGTATGGGTTTAGAGGACAGAACTTCTTGACTCATGCTGGAAGTACTCCATTGGATTGCAGAAGTTAGCAGTCTAGAATCTAGAAGCTTTTTAGAGGTTTTCTAATGTCAGAGAGAGCACGAAAAGCCTACAGATAATGACTGGAAAGTTACCCTCTACGTGGCAAGTCAAGGGAGACTACACTCCTAACAAGAATCTCTTTGTCAAGTTAGTCCTGGGATCATAAAACTCACTAGAAGGTGCTCTGCCCATGGCAGGATAGTTGGAACTAGATGATCTCTAAGGTCCCTTCCACTCCAAACCGTTCTTTGGTTTTATGAAACACCTATATCCCCTTTTCAAAATTATTCAAGTATTCCCACTAATGGCCTCCTATGTGGGTTCATGACCTAAAGGTGAAGTACACTTTCTTTATAAGTGCTTTAAAAGAACTGAATTTTAAAACTGACTCCATGCAGAAGTCACAGACACAATACCTGTGCAGTTTTGACCAACATAAAAGATATAGGACCTAGCATCTCCGTGCTCCTTCTGAAATCTTGTTATGAAAAGTTTCTGTATTTTAATAGTAATTTCTGCTTTATTTAAAAGTAAGAAGCAGTGGGATTTATAAGATTAGGCAATCAAGGTTTTAAGTAGTGTTTAGATATTATTATTTTTTAGTCTAGGTAACATTTGTGAAATTAAATTTTTAATAACCTTTCAGAGATTTAGCCTTAGGGAAATAATTTCCTTAGCAGTAGTTCAAAGGTTTAATGTCACAGTAAAGGCTTTGAAACATGATATGATCCCTTTCATTCTAGAAAGTTATCTTATAAAAAAAGAAAACAAACAAAGTAAAAATGTTTATGAGGAAAATGTTTATGCAGTCCAGCTCCGAAACAAGACAGGAGGATGGGGAAAAAAACTCTGCTATCAAAATGCTTTTATAAGATTTCATCCTGTGTTTTCTAAACACAGTAGCAGCTCCAAAATCTTCAAAATCAGGCTTCCAAGATTTATATTTTGAACATGTGAGAGGGGGCAATAACTCTGAAGTTCTTCTCCAAGTGAAAGCTAGACAAATGTTTGACACTGGGGACATTCTTCCTTGTCTCCACTCCACAGCTGATGTCTAGCCCAGATCTATTGTAGTGGAAATGGAATATGGAAATAAACTTATTGATGAGATACAGAAGGGCTTTTAAAAGGTTATATCACATCCACAGTGTTTATCTGAACCTAAGACTGCCTAATACAATTTTTTTTCAGAGATTTCTTATTTAATCAAATTTTAGCAGATGTACACTTAACAATAGTCAGTCTGGGTTTCAAATGCTGCCTTTATATATTTATCAGGATAAGGTCACTGCCATTTATGAAAGTAGGAAAGTTTCTTCTAATGTCAGAGAGAGCAGAAACCCTTTTTCCAGAAAGCTGCTGAACCACTTGGATTGAAAATGTCTGTAGGAGTATTCATTCTTTGTCAATTATTGATGTCCTCTTTTTTTCCCCCAAAAGAGAAAAATAGTCCCACTAATTAAAGTTTGCTCATGTCGTAAATAAATGAAAACAGACTTTTAAAAGATTTATCTGGCAATTCCTTTAATAGCTTTCAGCTGACCTATAAACATTTAAACAGTCCATTCCAGAGCTGATCTGCATTCCTGAATGGCACGAAATAGACTTCAGCTATCATGATACTACTCACATTATTGTGAATAGGTTGGATGATAGCGTATTGTAAAAAATAATAACAATGATATAAAATGATAATAGGAAAAAAAAGCATCCACCTATTTCAGGCAGAGTTGAGTGCTGAAATATTAAATCTATGCTCATCAAGAAACCAGAAAACATGAATTATCCTACATGTTTTCCTGTATAGACTATTACATAATTTTAGCAGTAATTCTGTCAAAAACTTTGATACAATGGAGATTTCACAGCATTCATGGCAGTGGCAGTGGGCATACTCCAAAAGCCAGTATATTGCTACTTACTTTCAGGGATTATGCATAGTCTCTTTTCTTCTATTCACTTTCTAAATTGCAAATATCTGACTGCAATATGGATTATCCACAAATCTGTTTTTACAAGAGCAGCAGGAATGGCTGAAAAACAAGTGTAATTTCTGTAGAGACTGCCACCTGTCTTCTTCACTTGAACTGCTAGGAAAAGCTATGTAAATAAAGCTAAATAAATTAAAGTTTTCAATGCTTATTTGGAGCTAAATCCAGTAGACAAACACATAGCTAAATATGGAAAGAGTCCAAGAAAAAAGAAAAGAAATCAGATTGGTCAGTTGGATTCATACTGTTCCCCAAAAAACATTGCATAACCAAAGATTAACAAAAATAGTGCTAAAAAATATATTAATAGCAAGCTAGTGCATTGTGTAATATTGAAAATACTATTATATTTTGCTATTTACTGTTTAAAGTTTTCTAAGTCAAACAGAATTTTATTTCAGTTGAGTTGGGGTACTCCATCATCAAACCCAAGGTATAAATAATAAACTTGGCCAAATGGAAATAAACAGGCAGAATCTTCAAACAAACCAATAAAATTCCACTTTTCCTTCATGCTGGATGAAATACCAGCCAAGAAAGAGTAAAAAGATTTGAAATTTGTTTTCATTATTTTAATTTCTTGATATTTCTTAACAAAACATTTTGATACTTTGTGGTTTTGCTTTTTTGTTGGTGGGGTGTTTTTTCCTAATCCCTGGACGTCAAATAACCAAGGCAAGGAAGAATAAGAGAAAGAAAAAAGGAGAGCACAAAACCAAGGGAGGTGAAGACAAACCAATTTCATCTCGTTTGAAATTAGAAGTAATGGTATGTGTTTCTGTTCATAAATTGGAAACTTTCTGTTTCAATTCTGTATTATTTCTGTGGAAAAATATTTTCCATAGAAAAGCAAGGCTGACAATTTCTCCTGTTCTTTCTGAAAAAGTTATTAGACATGCTAGAAAAAATGCAAGATTTCAACTTCTCTTTTTTTTCAGCATAATTATTCCTATGACAATTAAGAAAAAAAAAGAGAGAGAGAGAAAATCAAAGCAAATTACATATTTGGTTTACTAGAAAAACAAAAGTGAAAATAGATTTTCAATGCAAACTTTTCTTGATGGAATATTATCAATAATTTTTTCAGCTTTCTATTAGAGAAAGCTTTTTTCATCCTGTTTACCCTCCTGGGTCTCTTCCAGATGGAAACAAGTGGGACAATCAATAAATGAAGCTGCTCAGCATGGTTGCCAGATTTTACATATTAAAATCTAGGCCCGGGGAGGGCAATCATGCATGCACATGTAGGTGTGCCTGAAAAAGTAGGTCCAGTGTCTCAGATGTAACCCAGGCCAGCTAGTGTTGTTTTATGCCTGAACATTACCCAGCACACCTGGCATCAGATCTAATGTATATTTGTGATTTATCCACAAGTTTGCTAAAGCCACTTTTGTGGTTGGCATCACTCAGCCTCCCGTACAGACATAAATTAACTTTCCGTGATTGCAACTAGTTGCTGTAAAAAAATTGGGGAAGAAGAATTTATATAGGCAAAGCACAGCAAGTATGGGATTTGACTGTATAAAACAGGATAGTCAGATCACATTAAGAGTTTGGCAACTCTTCCATTCATCTTTCTGCTAGTAAGCCTCATCTGATATGGAGGCCATAAGCAACTGATTAAGAGCTTGCTTTCTCATACCAATCTTCCACTAAAAATATCTGTGAGGTTCTATTTTATGTAAAAGTAGACATTACAAGATATCTCGTGTAAGTGAATGACACTCATATGAGTTTTGGAGCAGGAAAAAGCCCAACACCTGAAGACAAGCCAAATTATGATCTCAGATGACTCTATGTCAAGCTTAATGGCTTCTCTGGAATAACCTCAAGTTTATGTGAGAGTCACATAGATCAGAATTTCATATTAACTCTGACATTTTTCAGCACAAAATCATCCAAGAAGAAAAAGAAAAGTATTTATTTTGATCAACCCACACACGAATATACACTATATTATTATTTTAGAAGCCCATCTCAGCTTTGCATCCTGTTTTGAAAAGACATAGGGGAGGATGGTTTGGATAATTTGCTCCAGCATCAAATGGCTTGAGCATGCAAAACAAAATGGGATAGATGCACTTCTTCCTAAAACCCTTTCATTCTGTTTCACATGACTATGTTTAAAGAATGAAGTAAATAAACAGCTAAAGAAGTGTTTCTGACTCAGTAATATTAAACAAATTCAATTATTTCACCTACTATATTTTGGGTAGAGCAATAAAAACAAGAACATAAAACAGACACACCTCACCAAGGCTATGCCATGTAGTCACTCAGCATCCTGCTATTAGTCATTCTCACTACAAATAATCTACGAGCACAGATTGCAATAATGGTGTTTTTTTCCCCAGCACAGATGTTCAAGTTTCCCTGATCATTTTACAAAATGGTAAGATGGTCTGCAAAGGTCAGGTCTGTCTCTTTTTCTAGCACGAGTACTGTGATGCTTTGACCATTCAGCACAGAATTTAGACTGTCACCAGGTTTAAAGACAAGTACGTGTATTTGCTCCTCCACTGCTGCATGATAATGGCTTTCACTGTACCCAGGATCACAGCATGGTCACCATTTCATCACCTCGTTATTTTCTAAGGCATTTGAAGAAATACTTCAAGCTCAGAATGATGCTGCCTGAAACTGTCTCACTCCTCCAAGGTTAGCTGGCAATTTAAACAATATAATATGAGTGTTGTGTATTGAAAAGAAAGCTAAAACAGTGGTTAGAAGGAGAAGTCAGCAGAGAGCTTTGTGAGGTCTCTTAGATTTCCTTGTGTCTTGGTGGCTGACTGTAAGGAATGTAGATCTGATGAAAAAAAATTAGCTATGGTTTTAACAGTAAGAGATTCCAAAATATGTCCCTGCACTTTGGCCCTGTATCACCTAAGGAACTAAATGGATTTTTCTGAATTTTCAGAGCAAAGAGGAGTAATATTGTTCTTCTTTCCAGTGAAAACACAGAATCATAGAAACCTAGAATGCTTTGGTTTGGAAGGGACCTTAAAGACCATCTAGTTTTAGCCTCCTTGCCGTAGGCAGGGATACCTTCCACTAGACCAGGTTGCTCAGGGTCCCTCCCATTCAGCCTGGCCTTGAACACATCCATTAGCAGACATTATTTCCATTTCCCACTGTGACATTGTACCTCAACAGTGTCCTTCATCCTCCCTCATTGCTTAGAACCTAGAATTCAGATATTCTGCACTGGAAATCTGTGTCCCTGGAGATTTGTCTTCAGAATCATCATAAACTATCAATGGGTTTCTTTCATATTATTTCCCTGGCCCCATGTAAACTCTGTGAGGTAGAAGGCAAATGTGAATCCACTTCTATATTTTTCTTGATCCCCCTATTTCTCCCCCCATATCTCCTTTGGACTTTTAAGAATGAAGATGACAAGCATCAGATTCCCTCTGTAACATCTTAGACCTAAGAATGCAAAGGAAAAATTAGGAAATTATGGTAATGCCACATGTTCAGTACTGCTCTGCAATGCAACACATCTCTCTCAATATAAAATAAAGCTAGTCCTCATTAATTGAAAAAACCCCATGTAATTCATTTCCATGGAGGAAAAAAGGATTAAAGAAACAACGTGACCACAACTTTAACTGAGATATGGAAAACCCACAGAGCAAAACAAAAAAAACCCAAGAAACAGAAAAAAACAAACAAAAATCTCCAGTGTAACAGATTTATTTTTTCCCATAGCGGCAGAGGAGATTATATCTGCTGGAAAAAGATGCAGCTTCAGCTTTACTTCAGTAACTGTAGCCTCGTCTTTGACAAATTCAAGAAACATAAACCAAGTGGTGACACTGTAAGGTGGAAATTATAGAGCATAAAAAATAGCGATGACATTGAAATTAATATTGTTCATGACTTGCATCAGAGTAGTGAAAGTGTAAAAAAATATTACAGTTAGTCTAGTGCCTTACATTTTTCTCCCTTTGGGACTTCCTCATCACCAGTCACAGTGCAGTGACTTTGTATGAGAATTTTCAGTAGAATGGTAGAGTCAAAGGGTAGAGTGCTCAAATGTAATTATAAGTCAGTTACATATGCTTGCATTCACCCAGGTTGCTTCATCGATGTTCACGTTAATTTTATTCAAATTAATTGTATTCACAATGCAGCTTCCTTATTCTCTTTTTTTACCTACTTGAAAAGAGCAGAAGTATTCCTGATATATGAGTCACTATTATGTACTGTCAGATCTCAAAAGATAAAAAATAAAGGAAAAAAAAATCGTGCAATGTTGCCACTCTTCAGCACTGGGTTGATTCCAGACCTCCCAATTAACATCATTGTCATATCATTGTCATTTAAATAAATGTCCACTTTTACAAAGGTTTTTTTACTTATTAGCCTTTTGCTCATCTCAATATTCATTAATAAATTATTGTATAAAGTGTGATGGTCACATAAGAGAGTATGTGGGAAAGCATAACACCAACACAAAAATTATTTAAACAATTAAGCTGCAGGAAATGGGACATTAATCTCCTTCACAAATATTGTGTATAATAGCATGGATTTCTCTAGCAACTTGCATCTGATTTAAAGTAATCAGCTTCATCTGTTGTCTTAGAAGTGTCAAACATCCATTGGTGCAACTGCTAAAATCTCTTTCTAGAAATAAAAGACATCCCAAATCCCAAGTCATGACTGTAAGTCTTAGCCAGGGCAGCTAGTCCTTTTCAAACACGTCTATATTGCTCCCTTTGATTTCACCTAGCTTCTTTCTTTGCTATTCCAGCTCCTTATTTTCAATCCGAATTTTCATTATAACTCTAACTCTGGTAATTTATTTAGTGATTGAAGTAATTCAGTCTTACTATATTGAACATAATCGCTAAATCAAAGACTCTTCTCCCGAGGGAACATCTCTTAATACTAGGGCCGCTTGCCCTTCTGGATAATATGGATGCTGTGACTGCAAGGCATCTTCTTTACTATCATTTTGTTAATCTGTGGTGATGATGACAAAGAAACCTGTGCCTTCAGTTTGAATCCCTGTGTTATAACTATGAATGTTACAGATGATATTTGAAAATTACAAACAAAGTTAAAAGTAAGAATATATTAGGGTAAACCCAGAAGGCTAATCAGGAACTGAGCAAATCTATTTCTTTTTTAATAGATTAATCTTTAATTTGACAAAGCATTTTGTTTTAACACGTTTAATTGGCATTAAAAGAGTTTGACTGCATCAGCATATAGTGCACAAATTACACTAATTAGTTTTCTTTCATTTACAACTAATAAAATCTTTCCCATCTTAGATATAAGAAACTAGTTGGAAGTCCAGACACTGCATTTTATAATGGAATTTTAATTATTAGTACGGCTAAATGCTCCTCTCTGTCCTGCAACACAGAAACACAATATTTTTTTAGTCTCAAATGCAAGTTTCTGGCTGTTGTTCCACCTCTTTTTTGTCAGTGGCCATAGGGAATGACCACAGTCCTCAGGAATAAATTGACAAGTCCAATGTGGATGACTAAAAGCAAAAGATTATCAATACCAATCTTCTGAGAATTCACAGCACCTGGGATATTACTTCCAGCACAGGTCCTACTTCTAAGAAAAATCTGTTTATCACAATCCTTCTACCAAGGAAAGCACCAAAATACCGCTTAAGAAGATGCCACTCACTGTGAGAACACAAATTATCCAGGAACAGTTGGCTTCTGCAGAAATAGTAAGTAGTAAAGTTTTTAATGAGGCAAATTGCCATTTTTCTTGCATTAGTCTTTCAGGATCCACCTTCTTTTCCAGATTTGTGTACCGTGATCACAGTGACTAACCAGTAGTTGGGAGTGCAGGCACAACCATGAGCACATTACTACACAGAGGAAAGGAGCATGGAAGGGTGACACCACATCTGGAATTACCCAAAGTTCTCTCCATATTAGGAACAACATGATACCAAGACAGAGAGTTATTGCTGTACTGGCACAGCTGAAGATAAAGAGGAGAGTTCTAGGGTTGGTTTGTGACATCCTGTTTAAGATGGACATATGATGTGATAAAGTTAAAAGTGCCTTTTCTGACATATTTTAATTCATAAATTCACTCACAGTTGGAGTAATTGTCTATGTTTTCTCAAGGTAAATTTCATAGTACTGTCCTAGATCACATTAGGAAAAATATTTCTTCTTCTTCTTCATGAAGTTTTCTAGTTAGAAATATGCTCTTTTACTGCAGATAAAAGTTTTGAAGTACTAAATGCTGAAGAGGTACTGATCAATGGCTTCATTATGAATGACTAGCTTCTCTGACTGTCAAAATGTCAAGTTATTTGCATTAAAGAAGCAAATATATTTCTGCTTGCCATGTCTTTAGCAGAGACATGAACTAATTTGAAAATGTACACTTCCTTTGCACATCTTACTTGTTAATGTTTCAAGTTCATTTCAGGTACTTATCCTGTTGCTCATTTCTCATATTTGAGATGGAATGGAGTCAAGTGACTCATTCATGTCTAGTTTTAGATTTTTTTTCTTTTTCATGTGAAAAGTAAAGAGAGAGAATTTCTAAATACATAGAAGAGCATTAGACTTTCTAAACTAATTTCATGACTAAGTGAGTACTAGAACGCAATTAATTTTACATTTTAAAGTAATTCTGGTGAATTTAAATGATCTCTTTCAGAAAAAAATCTGCAAAATTTGCAAAACATGTTTTAATATTTATTTCAGAAAAAAACCCCACAACCAACAAACAAAAAACCAGAAAAAAAATAGATAACAATTTACTTCTTCCTTCCCTTTGAAGAGATTTCTAATTTAAAATTGACCTTATTTGGAGTGGTTAAGATCAAATAGCATCCATAGGTAACTTCCAGCTAAATCTATTCTGATTATATGATTTACATGCTCTAAGCCTGAATTTTTCCACCAAACATATCAACCTAAGTAATTTATGAATAAGAACCAACCTTAATTAACTGATACAATACACCAAATATTTGAATCAATTAAAAAATAAACTTACAGCACACAATGTGATACCAGAAGTATATTCAAGAGCCTGACATAATGGCCTGAAGGTCATTAAAATACTGGTGCAATATTTGTCTGATTTAAAAGATGAAGAATCATTTTGATACTTTTATAGGAATAGTCAAAAGTAGTAGTTTAAAAGGAAAATCACAATGTTGGTTAGATCTCCTTGCATCATGTTTACCATATTGATCTAAATCTTGGAAGATAGTTGTACTTTTCTCTTTCAGCATACTTCTACATTTTCAGAAAAAAACCCAGGTGAATTCCAAAGTCTGTGCTCTAGCTCAGAGAGATAATTTGGAACAATCTTAAAGAAAGCCAACTAGAAACTGAATGTGTCCTCATTCCCAAATTAGTCATACTGGAAAACACTGGAATGCTGCATTTCCACCCCACTATTTTGTTTGTGTTTCTTCTCATGGACAGATGGTGCTACCAAGAACCTGAGTTCACATAGCAGAGAAAGGGTTGAGAATGAACACAGAACACTTAACCTGATCTCTGAAGAATGAGCAAATGAAATTCTGTTTAAAAGAATGAGAAAAAATCATCAACAAAGGCCAAAATCTCAGCAACATCTCCAGGGCTCAAACACTCAGTTTCCCAGCCACTAATGTTGCAGTTTTTAGCAAACAGATTATGCTGCATGGTTTGTGAGATGTCAGTCACTTCTGATAAGGTTTCCTCTCCAAAGACCAGAGCATAAAGTCTACAGCCAAAGAAAGGCAAATATTGCCAAATATCTCCTACAAAATTCTTCTGGAAGCAACAAGTCCTTGATCCCTCAAGGTCTGCTGCTGGCAATGCTTCATTTGCTAGGGGAAATATGTAGGATAAGACTGCAGCACTCTGTATTATGCTGGAATGCATTCCATGCACAAGATTAACAGCCTCCTTCCTAAAGGTACTGATATGTCAGGTCTGAATCTGCAGTTATAAGCTTCTAGACTTTGCCACATTCTATAGTCAGTATTTGCAATGCCAAAGTCATCATTGCAAATAAAATACTGCGTGTCTGATATTTGTTTGCGTGGTTGATGCATGGAAATTGGCATAAAGATAAAACACCAAGTACAAAGGCATGAGGAGATGGTCATACAGGTTTGCTTTAGCTCCAAGAGGCTTAAGAGCCCTGAGTTTAATTGTAGTCAATTGAGAAAAATCAACATCTCCAAAGGTCAATGTTCAAAATTAGGCTCCTGCTCTGAAACATGCCCCATTTCACATAGGAATCTCCCTCCACCCACTAACTAGAGCAGAACTCATAGGAATATGACCTTATTTTAGGGTACATCACTGAAAGAGGTTATTCAGTTCAGAAGTTAATAAACGTACATTTGCAATAACTGTGCAGGCAGTCATTAAAGAGTTATTGATATCCTGTATTAGAGT
The DNA here is from genome assembly GCF_041296385.1 of Aphelocoma coerulescens. Classification (NCBI taxonomy): domain Eukaryota; kingdom Metazoa; phylum Chordata; class Aves; order Passeriformes; family Corvidae; genus Aphelocoma; species Aphelocoma coerulescens. Next base: position 89,275,107 of record NC_091013.1, on the reverse strand, counting down.
TACATGACAAGGTTTTGGTACCAGGGGTCTACAGGAGTGGCTTCTGTTGTCAGACAGAGCCAATGCCAGCTGGCAGAGGACAGACAAACACTGGCCATTACCTTACTCTGATTTGATTGGGAATAAATTATTCTGAGAAGACAGTGATAGAGTGGATTTGGTGAACACCTGGTGTCCAGCCAAGGCAAGCCCACCACATACACAGAAGCAACACTGAGGCTGACAATATTTCTTCATGCCCCAGCAGAGACTGAAGGCATCAGGAAGTTCAATATAGGATAAACTGTTCTGCTAGGTACAGCAACAACATACCTGTAGCTATGTGGTACTATGGACGATTAGTATCCCAACCAGGCAGTGGCCAGGAGAATGAGAACAGTATGCAGTTACACATCTTATCTTAGTGTATGGGATGCCTTTCATACTGTTTTCCTAAGTGTGGTTGATTTGTCACTACAGGTTTTCTCCCACTGTACTCTCCTAACCCTTCTGATAGCAGCTTTACTTGCCAACAAACTTGTCCTGTTCCCAGTTTTGGATTTTAGTGCTATATCCATTATTTTTAGATGCCATCTATACTGCTTAAAGATGTGTAGCAATGCTGTCAGTGAATTAGGTCACATTTTGATCAGGTAAATGATTTTTTGTCTGTTACATTGTGGAATAAGTTAAAATCTCCCTGCAGTCAAATCATATCAAGTGTTCTTTTTAACTTTTCATATAGTATCTCTGAAGGGTCTTGAAATGCAGAACAAGATCAGAGCATGACAATTGTAGATTAAATGTATCTCTTTGGATTTACATTTAGTGTTTTTCTTCTCTCCTCTGCAGAAATCAATTAAGAACTTATCTGACTGTGAAGGATGTAAGAGGTATTTTCTAGGAGGGATAGTGTAGAAGTTTATTAGTGACCCAAACAGCATTTAAGATGTGGAAACATAATACTTGAGAATTTAAAATTAGAACTTTATTTGTGTCTTTAAATCTCTAAGTGTCACTCCTACTGCTGATTTTAGAACAAGAGAAGACAATCACTTCATTGGTACCTTTCCAAAAGTTCTGTGCAACAGCAGAAGAGAATTCATTATAAAATCCTTGAGAAAAGTGAAAGGAGATATGTTGATAATCATTTCAGTAAGAAATATAAAAGAGACATCAACCCAAGGTGGATTAGAGATAACAACCAAGAAATTCCTAAAAATCATTTGGTAAAAGTTATAAAACCTGATATTTTTGTTTAATTAAAGTGTTTTTTAAAAAGCTAATAAAAAATAAAGATAGCTTTATCCTAAAAATAAAAGTGGGAGTCTCAATGAATTTTGTATTCTGTGCCTCAGAAGTTAGAATAGTTTTGTGATCCCAGTCTAGGTACAGCTGTACATTTCAACAAGAAAGGTTTGAAAAGAAAAGAAGAGCTTACCTACGTCACCAGTTTCTGGTACTTCATCAATCACGTCTTCACTTCAGAATCATCAGTAGATTAATGTTATCTGGAGGACTACAGTGTCCTGTAATGACAAGTTATAAATCATATGAAAAAGAAATCTATCGTGTTCAGAAAATAATAGCATAGAATAGCCCAACTGGAACCCAGAACATTGTGTTCATCTGCCATTTCTACACAGGTATCTACAAGGAATATATAACTCTTGTATGTTGCATCTCTATAACTAAGAAGTGGAGAGAAAATTTACATTTTAATATGGGTAAAATATTAAGTTTTAAGCTTGACATTAAATTACTGTTATTATTTTTGCTTACAGGACCTAAATGAAGAGGAGTAATTCAATTAACACATTATAATATCCCTAATTATCTAAAATATTTTTGTACATGTCATATCATGTCATAATTTTGAGGTGGAACATTCTGAACCCTTATCATCCCTTTAACAGAAATGAAATTTCTTCTCCTGCATTGGTAATCTATGCAGATGGTTTCTCACTCTTATATCAGGATGCACCTATATATAAGTAGGAGGGGACTGGATTAAAAAACCCCTAATAATCCAATGAAATTACTTTAAAAGAAAATAGGGTGACCCTGGAAAGAAACAACAAAAGGGAATAGAGCTCTTCAATGGTTAAACTGATATAGGAGACTCATGTTCTCCTCTCTTTAATTCAAATATGAGACTTCAACATTGGTCATGAACATGTTAAGTTTTCCAACAGTGGGTTGATCATTCTGGGCTGAAATTCATCAGTTCATTTGTCTGTCTGTTACACATGTATGTGGAAATTCAGTTCTGAATTTCAGAAGTTCAGTTCTGACTTAAGAAACTTTCCAGGAGAATTGACATATTTCATTAGAAGATTTAGTTTTTGATTTTCTTAAAGAGGAAAATTGTCATAAAATTAATAACCAGAATTAAGAATGAATCTACTGGTCACAAACCACTAAGCATTCTAATTAGACTTCAAATCACTGTAATTAAGATTTCCTAAGAACTTTGCATTCATGACAAATGTAAGCAAAGAATTTATTTTGGATTTTTTAGAAAAGTCATGGGGATAGGGACAGTCCCTATGTTTTGATGAATGATCATTAACATTGTCAAATTTCCACTGCCTTCAACATATCATTGTCTACCTAGGAGTGTTTAATGTTCTTGGAATAATTCTGCAAGCCCAGAATTGCAGAGTCACAGAACACTTTAGGTTGGAGGGGACCTCTGGAGGTCATCAAGTCCAGTTTCAGATCAGGTTCTGCCTTGAAATTCTTTCCAACCCAGTTTCTTCTTCAGTACACCACTCTACAAATTTCATGAATTATTCATTTATGTTGTTCATACAATTGCACCACAGAACACGCACACTATTTTGCTAATTTAGGATTAGTATCATAGCATCATAGGATTAAGAGAAAAATGAGATCAGGTACTGAAGCACATAGCAGAATATTACAGACCAAGGAGCAGAATTGTTTTAACCTTTATAAACTGAATCATCACTGAATCATCTTGGGACTGATGAAACAATACCCAAGTTCAATTAAAATTTCACAAATGAGACTTCTTTTTCAAAATAAAGTATATTTTCCCCATATTTCCACCAAGTGTTTCACATGATTTGTTGGCTTGCTGGTTTTTTGTCTATACCTGCCTCTTGCTTTTTACTATATAGAGATCCTATGGCTGCTATGTCCCCATATATCTTCAGCACCTTCAACATAAGTCTTCAGTTAGAGGGGATAAACTCAGGCCTTGTGTCTTCATGAATACTTGTATTCCTTACCTTATGGGCTAATAAAGCTGGATATATTTCACATAAGTAATGTTTTGGGGGTTTTTTCCATGCTCTTTTACCATTGTAGAGTACTGGAATAGTTCCAACTAAGGAGATTAGTTTTGCAGTGTGTTTTCATATATTATGTAACAGCCAGTTTCTAAATATGTGTGGGTTTTGTCACCTAACAAATTAAGTCAGCATACTCTTTGGGAAAAAAAAAATTAATATAAATATAAAAATATCAACTTCCAGAAGAAACATTGGACTACTTTAATTAGCAGATGTAGAGTGAACTTGGGCCAGATCAGAGAGTGGAATCTACATGCTGTACCGTTTCCCACTAAGTAAAGAGGACATGCACAAAAAAAAAAAACCCTCAAAAACTTGTTTTGTACTATTCTAGAAATTATGTCCGCTGCCTCTTCTGCAGTGTTCTGACAGTTTTGAAAGAAGCTTATTTTCTTTCTTTCCATAATCATTGAAATAACTCTAAGCAAACTGCTGTGCATCGTATCACTGACTTTAGTAATTTGCAGGCACTTACAATGACTAAAAACAGTGCCACACACAGAGAAGACTGGTGTTGAATTATGCAAGAGCAAGCCACACATTTCAGCCTGAATGAGGAAAGTGAGAGCCATGTTGAATATTAAGAAAACATATCAGGTTCAGAGGTCTGCAATTAATCTTGTCAGTGCATGAAGCCAGTCTAACCTGTTTTGCAGGAGCACAATTTCTCAGCACGTTTTTCTCTTCTATGAATACACAGCCAACCATGGACATGTGGGATTTGAATCCATTAATGTGATTGGACATAGTCAAATTCTTGAATATTATACTGCATTCTTAGAGGTATTAAATATTTACATCCATTCTTCATAAATGTTGTACAGAGAACAGACAGATGGAATGAGTTTCCGTTAGCTAGCCTACAGTATATGCAGATAATACAGATATTTCTAGGCAAGAATTATATCCCACTGCCAGCTGGAGCAGAGAAATTTGGTCTGCAGTTGATCCCAGCATCTCTGATTGATAGATAGAAAAGTCAATATGGTACCCATAAATACACTTGTAAAACAACATTGTCCTTTTTTATACAACCAGTGAAATATCATAATTGAATACATTTACTTTTAGAACCTGTTAACACTAAGATACATGTAGTGAAATTGACTGAAAGTAAATTAAAATAGATTGGTCTCTTTTATTGACCTTGACAAATGTACAAATGCCATAGATGATGATTATGATGATCCTTATACAAAGAAAAAACTATAACCAAGCATGCTGCAAAGGCCACTTCCATTAGAGGGGCTCTTTCTATTGATTGCATGGAGCCTTCCTTGAGAAGCACAAGAGTAGGTATTTTTTAAGGAAATTGATTTTAATGATTAAGGAGACCTTAATTTCCCACTGATGTTTCACAACAGAAGTATTCTGACTGTAAATATAAGAGTCTAGTATAAGTTCGTTAATGGGAACAAATAGATACATTCCCACATTCTTTAACACATTACATTCTAACATAAAATAAACTCACAAAAATATGTCTAAATTTTACCAGATTATAATGTTTCTTTTCAGGCTTTGCCTTCCTTTTGAAATCAAGCACCGTTTTCAAATCTTGAAATCATTGCCAGAGTTCTAACTTTCACAATACATCAGAATAACCTGTGATGATGTTCTAGACATGACTGGAAGGTGGACTTGTTAGTGTTGTGTCATTTTTCAGTGTCTCAGCACATATAGAGCTGATTATCTTAAGATGTTCATCTTCCCACATGGAAATACCTATAATGCACTTGAGTTTTAATCCATATATGCTTCCAAGGAACCAGTGTAAGCGTCTATATAGACATTAGAGAACTGTGTAAAGTAGAAAAGTAGTTTTATGTTTTTTGAAATTTGTCACCAGGATGGTAGAATCAGACTTTGCCAGTCCACTAAAATTTAATGAAAAGTTAACATTTGTGGCTGATCTTGCTAATAATCATCACCTCTGAACACCTGATAAGTCATTTGAGCCATAATCAGTCTTTGTACGGAGGTCTCCTACAAGGTTCATCCTTCTGGATTTCCAACCATGTAGAACAGATTTCTATTTAAATTTCTCCTCTGCATTCAAAAATACTTTAGTGTGAACAAGATCAGAAACTTATGTTCTCAGGTGCCATTTTCCCCTCTCTGATAGAGATAATAAGTGGGAAAGTGAAAAGATAAGGTAATTACCACTCTTCTAAACTTTTAGAGACAGTTGTGAAAGTGTCATTTACTGCCTGTTCCAATTATTAGAGGGAATCTCTGTTGCAAGAAGCTGATGTTTCTTGCATGTACAAATCTTGGATTAATTCCATAATTTTTGGAACCAATGATAAACTTCATCAACGATACATTTCTATATTAGGATTAGAACTGAACCTTGAGTTGGTTCTTCTGCTCGCTCCCAATGATTTCAGTGGGAGGCAGTTTCAGTTGCCTTGACACATTGGTCTGGACAGCCAGTCTTGCTCAGTAAGAGGGAAGAAAAGCTAAGGACATGAGCAAAAACTAATTTTTTTCTTTATAAATCAAATACTTTCTCTTGCATGAACTGGAATAAATGTATTTTAGACTGAAAAAGGGGAATGGAAAGAAGGAGATGAGACAGTTGAGGAACAACCCAGATCCTTTATCTGAAGATGAATGAAGGGTATAGTAAAGCTTTTGTTCAGCAAATCCCTTCCTTTGCCTACCCATAGTAGTGCTCTCAAGTTCAAAAAGGAAAACCTGGATATAGAAAGTTATCCAAGTATTAAAGTGATGTCAAAGACCCTGCATTTGTTTGAGCTCTAAGCCGCCCAAATGTCATATCAAAAACTCACTAAGCCTTGAAACCACATTTTTATTTTGTAGGAAAGGAAGAATTTTAATGGCCCAATTTCTTGCTTCCACAAACATGTTTAATAACTTCTGAGTTTTTTAACACAGAAAAATATACTTAATGACCTAAGACAGCAATTTAAACACAGTTTTCAACTCTAGCCTGCTCTGTAATGTTTCTTGGTAACTTAGATGAAGCCTTTTTACCTCATTAATCATTAAATTAATGCATTTTCCTTACAACTTGGAATCTTACTGACCCAATCGATGAGGAATCTAAAAGATGCAGCTGCCTTGCAATGGCAATAAACAGAAGTTCTGAAGTGCAGAGCTAACTAGTTGTTTTAAAGTACAAGCATTTCCAAGTGAGATTGCCTGATCACCTCTGGTGATCAAGGAGCCCAAATAGCATGGGTGAGTCTTGATTTAAGGAACTGCAGTTCTTTAACCAATGCATGAAGCATACCTTTAGCAGCAGCAAGAGGAAAAGCTAAATATGTGTTTAGTGTAACAATTCAAAGCTAAAGTGTTAAGCAAAATAATTTAATTCCTGAGAAAGAAAATGGTTCTTTGCCTTGTTCTCACTACAGCACATGTTTTTTAGAGAGGTGGATATGAAAGTCATCATATGTAAAACAAGTTTTCAAACAGAATAATTGTAAAATGGATATAGCCACAATTTAGAACTGTACTGGTTTTGCAGAGTGAATCTGTTGCTCTGCTCTTATGCATTTTTATTGACGTTGAGTAAGCCACAGAAACAAAATCTTACAACCAGCTCTTTGGATCCCAATATTTTCACTTGTGTTATAAGTTTTTTCTAGTAAAAAAAGCATCTGGTAAGACAAGAAAATCTCTAATGATAGCATTCTTCACTGTTTTGCCACTTACTCATGTGAATGACTGACTGTTTAGTCATAGATTTGCTGAGAAAAGAGGATAAAGGAGAATCCAGAGCTAAGAGGATGTGATTCCTTCATTAGCTTCCAAAGTTCTTGTGAAATTATGTTAGTTAAGAGATACATAAAATTTGGAGCCAAATTTATATATTCAGCAGTGTTAGTTACTGGACATCTCCTTTTTTTCCCCAGAAATAATTCTTAAACCAAAATGATGATAGGAAAAATGACATAATCAAAAATAAAATTAAATGCTATGCCTTTCTCCTGACAACTGATCTTCCTATTTCCAGCTCTTCATTTAGCAAAACAGGAGATATCATGAAAAAGAAAGAATCCCCCTAAGTATCAAAAACATAGATAAAAATATCTGAATTTCCTAAACAGTGCTAAATTAGTATATTTCCTTCTCTTAACAGACTTAGGAGTTCCCAGGCCACTGTATACAGTTTTACCTAAGGGATATAAAGTAGCATTTATGCTTTAAATGCTATACACTTATACTTTAAACTTATACAATATACTTTAAATACTTAAGCTCCTAAGTACCCTTTGAAATCACAGCTACATTCTTACAGGCACTGAACAAACATACAGATAGAGATACTTCCTGATCCAGAAACCATATACTCCATGCAGAAGGAAAAATAAGAGCAATAATACATACTAGTATGATTATTTCCTTATAGTAGCTCAGCTATGGAATGGGAACAAAAAACATTTGGATCAGATCAGATCATAGGACATACACTCTCCTAAGACTTGCAATAAAGGGCATACACTAGAAAACAGTCTAAAGCAGTGCAGCTTTACACCAGTACTTCCCTACACACAGTCATCCAGCCTTCTGTGTCCCACTGGTTTCCTGAGCCACAGGTGGTGTCTTTGTGCTTAATATTCCTGGGTGAAATCTTTTATTCAATAAATTAATTCAAATGAATTATTTTAAAGACTATGTAACCTTTAGAAATGCATCTTCCTAATACCTGGATGAGTTAGCCAACACTACTGTAGATATGAGTGTTATATCATCCTGGGATTTAAGTAATTCACAGAGTGTGGAACAGGACTGACTGCTGGGATCTCATTTTTCCTTTCCTTCAAGTGTCTGAATTCCTCATCACTACGTTATGCAAAGCACTTCCTTGGTAGTATTTGATGTGATTATGCAGTCAAGGATCACACTTGTACTACAGCTGCTATTGAACCTTTTAAAGGTTATGTTTATTTAAATATCTGGAATACTTTGCAGTCTATACATCTGCCCAACTAATTTAGATTTCGGCAAGTAAGAGTTTGCTGGGACGTTACAGGGATGATTAAGCACCTTAGTACAAATACTACGCCATTTTCACTTTCTGTCAAATCACCATGGGCCGTACTTTAAAGAAAATCAGGCAGATGGTTGGATGGTCAACAAAGATGAGACAAAACACTTCTAGATACTTGCAGTTTACCATGTGCTAAAGTTTATCCATCTGTAGAACAAACCACCTGCCAGCTGTTTCAGTAATATGACTGGGTAAGCATTGCTAACTACTCTGTAATAACAATAGTACTTCCAGAAAGAGAAGTTGTATACAAGGTATGCACACTGATGGCTTTTGCAGACAAAAAATGCAAATTAAGGCTCATAAGAAAGCAATCTTACCCTGCCAAAATATTTATTCATGGCAGGCATTATCTGCACAATTCAGAAACACATACACCACTCCATATCACAAACTGCTGACAAGATGTAGAAAAGGCAATAAAACACTAATGTCTATGCACTTTATTCGTTACTCTGCTGAGGTAGAAGTACATGCATACATTCTCAAAACTAGTTAGAGAGCTGATTGTCAGCAATTCATTCCCTAGCATTTCTGCTGCAGATCCTTCATTTGCTTAGCCCTAGAGCCATCAGCATTTGAAGGCAAATGTGGAAAAAAATCCTTGCAGCAAGCAATGCAAGAAGACATTACACATGTCCACTGGAGGGCTGATACCTGACTGGAAAGATAAACTGGCCTGAAATTTTAAATGACCTTTTGACATTAGGTCATTGTCCCTGTTCTATTACAAATTAGATGTCTATACCAGGCTTTAAAAATCTTTCTACTTCTTTTTGTTGGGATAATATGTTTGAATGCACTTTAAAACTTGAAGCACAATTCTGTATCTTAATCCATAAAAGCAGAAGCATTTTTATTCCACATTATTTTTCACAATCTTTCAGCATTACCAGTGATATTACTGGATATTAGTTGTAATGCAATACCTCAGCAATGTGTAATCAAGGGATATTTTGGAATAGGTAGTATATTTTGACATTAATAATTTCCTTTTGAAGGAAAGCAAGGTATACAGGGAGAGCAGGCAAAGCACTGATGTGTTTTTCTGAGACCATTGTTAGTTTCATGGTCCTCTTGGGATGCTACGTCCCATAGCATAGCCTAAGATCCTTGTGCTAGAGTACACAAATATCAAATATTCTTTTAAACAGGCATTTTTGTCACTCAGATTTCATGCAAGTATAAATGGACTGATATTCAATGATAAACTCATGGCATTTCTATCTCTTTTCAGATTACATTGATACTAAGAAGAGCACCTCCCATCTCCATCTACTCTTTCACAGAATCAGAGGATCACAGAATGGATAAGGTCGAAAAGGACTACAGTGGTCCAACCTCCCTGCTCAAGGAGGGTCATGCTCGAGAACATTGCACAGGATTGTGTCTTGATGGTTCTTAAGTTATATTCAGTGAGGGAGACTACACAACCTCTGTGGGCAATCTGTTCTAGTGTTCTATCACCTGCATAGTAAAGGTCTTCCTTGTGTTCAGGTGGAACTTACTGTGCATCAGTTTCTGCCCATTAGTCTCTTGTCCTAATGCTTGGCATCACCAAGAAGAGCTTGGCTTCATCCTCTTGACACCCTCCTTTCAGTCTCTTCTAGAGGCTGAACAAACCCAACTCTGTCAGTCTTTTCTTGTAAGAGAGTTGGTCCAGTCCCCTAATCATCTTTTTCACCTTCTTCTGGACCTGCTCCAGGAGTCCCATACCTCTCTTGAGGTGCCCAGAACTGCACACAGCACTTCAGATTTGGCCTCACTGGAGCTGAGTAGAGGAGCAGGATCACCACCCTTGACATGCTGAAAATTCACCCCAGGATACCACTGGCCTTCTTGGCCACAAGGACACAGTGCTGGCTCATGGGAAGCTTGTTGTCCACCAGGACCACCAGGTCCTTCTCTGCAGAGCTGCTTTCCAGCAGGTCAGCCCCCAGGCTGTGCTGCTGCGTGGGTTTATTCTTTCCCAGGTGCAGGAAAAGGACTTTTTGCCTTTGTTGAATTTCAGAAGGTTCCTCTCTGCCCATCTCTTCAACCTGTCAAGGCCCTTCTGACGGCCTGCACAGCCCTGTGGGGTATTGTCCACTCCTCCCAGCTTTGTGCCATCAGCAAATTTCCTGAGGAGAAACTCTTTCCTTAGAGTAAGAATGACTGCAGACAGAAATAACGCCTATGATAGTTGTATGGGTAAAAGCTGAATTCTTCCATAGCAGTTTGCATAACAGATGTTGAGGTTTCTCTAGTGACATCAAATCAAACACAGTGCATAGAGGTTGATTTTGATCTGCATTCCCATATCTTTGCTAGATACAGATGCCCTGTGCAAAGAATGAACACTGTTCAACTGCCAAAAGCAGGCACAACATGTTCAATGGAATCTTGAGAAGCATAAGAATAAATAAAAATCCTTGTCCATGCATACAGAAACCTCATTATTTTTATTATTAACCCTTCCCAGTCTTACAGAGAGACTTCGTAACTGTAAATCTCTACCAACGGTTTTGTTTCTAAACCTTATTGTATATTTTTCATTACTAGACTCAAAGTCCCCAGTTAGGATGTTATGTTTTAAAACTATGCTGATGATTTTCCTCAGCTCTCTGAATTCAGTGGTAGAGGGGTAAAGCCTTGATTGCATTGCTATATTTGTTGCAGGGTAGAGGGTTCCAAGGCACAGAAGGGATACAGCCTATTTCTTTTCCTGCCAGTATTGTACCTTTCCTGCCAAACCATAAGAGCAGGATTAGAGAGCTTCTAGATCTCCCCAGTCAGAGGGAAGGCTCTCTGCATTTTCATTCTGTACATTTCTGTTAGCAGATGCTTGGCTAGCTACATTTTATACTGTGCAGATGAAACCACAACAAATAGGTCTTGAATAGAATTACAAGTTCTGCAGCTCCTTTGGAGGGGTCTTTAGTTTCCAGTAATTTCCATATTTGTTAACTCTACCTCATAATAACAGACTCATCCAAATATAAAGAGGATTACCCAATATTGATCTGTTGCTTGCCAAACTCTAACTCAGGTCAGACTGGAATATCAGAGTTTTCATTCACCAAAATGGGGGATCTTAAAATGCAATTGCAATAATACTAGTTTGTTGAAGTAATATTTTACTTGCATTAGAGACAGAGCAAGAGTCTGAAAAAATAACACAAAAAACCAGAGTCTTGTATAGCACAAGAACAGAGGGTCAAGGGTTGAAAATTTTTATGCTTAAAATTTTATGCATTTGAGATGCTGGGACAAACCATCTGTTTTTGCAACTTAAAGAAATTAATATTTAAGTGAGATTTTTCAATATAACAGTCTCACACATAGTGAACACAAAAGCACCTCAATGAGCATCTCATTTTTTACTTTAGTAGCTTTTTTGTTGAAAAAAATGGAATTTAATTTGCATTGGGAATGGGTGTCATTTGCATTGGGAATGGGTATTGTTTGCTTGAGCTGGTGCTGGACTTTATGGACTCTAGGGTGGCTCTTATGTCTAGTCTGAAATCATGTTTTTATACATGCAGTGTTTCCCTCACTGTCTGCAAGAGATGAACAAAATGTGCTTGTGCTCTGAAGTTTGTTTTAACTCAAGGAATGTGTGGGTGAAAATAGGGAATACAAAGAGCCGAAAACTTGCATAATGAAAAAAGGGTTGGGAGTGAAGGGTGAGAACTAGGACTGCATTCACAGAACATGGTATGCCTGGACAGGGTCTGGGGCAGGTTAGACTTGCCGTGTGCTATCTGAGCCCAAACAGCATTTCCCTCAAGGAAAATTTCACCTGTGTCCTCTGTGGGAGGTTCCAAAGTAAGCTATACCACAAGTGAGGCCTAGGGATCTACAGAAGAAGGAACTATTGTACCTTAAATGCTTCTTTCTAAAACCAGCTGAAGGCGTGTTATGTTGAAATATGAGTTTGGGAAAAACAAAATAATCAAACAACAACTACAACAACAAAGTCAGTCTGCTATTTTCCAATTAAAGGTTATAGATTAAAAAAGAAAAATCAAAAAGCAATTGCTAATATTTATGACAAATGAAAAGACTAAGAAAGATTTCTGAGACTTGAGGCATCTACTTTGCTTTTGCCTTAAAGTTGGGAAAATACAATAGGAGACAACTATTTGGTTCTCCATACACTTTTATGAACAGGTAATATCAAAGCCAAAAAAAGAAAACAGAGTGGAAAAGAACTTTTGAGCCAAAAGGAAGTTTAGCAGAAGGAGAAGTAGTCTGTCTCCTTCACCAGCACAGGAGGACTCTCTGTGCAATGAACTGGGGAAAACAAGGTAGCAGCTAATAACTAGCAGGACTTTCATTTAATTTGGGAAAATAGGAAGATTACCATGAATGTCTCTTCAGCTTTTGCTTGAGGTGTTTTAAAGCAGACAGTGTCGTCGTGATGAGAAGCATGGAGAGACATAATTGAACCAGGTAGGAAGAGATGGAGGATTTGCTCATATGTCTAAAGACACTCTGGGGGCCAACACCAAGAATAACGACAAATCCAATTTGTATTACAGAAAAGCCAATCACAGTTGAAAGTTAATAGGAAAGAGCTGTCTGGTGAAATCATGATGGCTGTGGGTATCTGGGTGTACGCACTTGGGCCTTTTATCTGTATGCACAAAGCAAGCCAACCAACCAACCAACCAACCAACCACAACCACCCCTCCCCACAACCAACTTAAAAAAAAAAAAAAAACCCAACCAAAGGAAAAATAAAAGGAGAAAAGAAGAAAAGTAAAGAAAAATAAAGAAAAGTAAAGAAAAGTAAAGAAAAGAAAAGGAAAGGAAAAAGGAAAGGAAAGGAAAGGAAAGGAAAGGAAAGGAAAGGAAAGGAAAGGAAAGGAAAGGAAAGGAAAGGAAAGGAAAGGAAAGGAAAGGAAAGGAAAGGAAAGGAAAGGAAAGGAAAGGAAAGGAAAGGAAAGGAAAGGAAAGGAAAGGAAAGGAAAGGAAAGGAAAGGAAAGGAAAGGAAAGGAAAGGAAAGGAAAGGAAAGGAAAGGAAAGGAAAGGAAAGGAAAGGAAAGGAAAGGAAAGGAAAGGAAAGGAAAGGAAAGGAAAGGAAAGGAAAGGAAAGGAAAGGAAAGGAAAGGAAAGGAAAGGAAAGGAAAGGAAAGGAAAGGAAAGGAAAGGAAAAGGGAAAGGGAAAGGGAAAGGGAAAGGGAAAGGGAAAGGGAAAGGGAAAGGGAAAGGAAAAAGAGGAAAATGGGAGGGGGGGAGAGGCTTTGTACTGATCCAACAAAATTCATACCATCAGATTGTTCATATAGTTTCTGAAGCTTTAGTCCAAGATGAATACCAGTCTTCCGAACAATGTCTAGGGATGTTCTGAGCCAGGATCATTTGTGAATCTCCAACAAAGGCTACAGAGCCCCATTATCACCCAGTAATGATCCCCCAGGAGATGGCCCTGGACACATAGTCCATCCAGTAAGTACTCCTGGATCCTCACTCTCCCTGGATACCTCATCCCTGGAGACACATACACACATACACACTCACAAACATACACACAGCACAATTTGTAAGTAAAGGTGAAAAGGATATGTTTTGTGCATATGCTAAAAAGTGGAATGAGATTCCAAGTCATAAACATCAGATAAGAGGGGGGTGTGAGGGGAAAGGTAGATAATATGAGTATCTAAATTAGTTTCAGACTCAGAGAGCTGCTATTAAGATTCTTCAAGAAAATAAAGTATTTAAGATAATGAAAAACATTGCAAATGTTCTTAGTTTCATTTGTTTACTGCTTTCACAAACTACTTCAAGGAACTCATTAATGGAAACTAATTGGAACAGGTTCTGTGTTCATGTCCAGTTTCTTTTATAATTGCTGAAGTCACTGATTTGCCATGAAACAGCTCCTATTTAATCTGTCTGATTAAAAAGGGCACTTTCTCTTGCTGTACTCATTCAAGTGGAAATGAATTGTTCGCCGTCATGCACCAGGCTGTTCCCTTCATTTTATAAACCAAAGGATTAGGCAAATTTAGTCAAGAAGTCTTGAGGACTCTTCCCTTCCTCCATTCCATTCCTATCATGAGGTGAAAAACTGCGCTGATTATGAGACCTCTTTTTAATTTTTTGATTACATGAATTAATTGGACTTTCAGACTGGACTGAATTAATCTTCAGTAAATTATTTTCATGTAACTGTGTTTCTTATTTGAAAGTAACATGAAAATTACTTTGTCCTAAAGAAAAGCTCAGCACAGAATGCAAGAAAGTGTTTCATTCATTCCATCTTCCAGGATGAAAATATGAGGGCCCAGAAAGTTTTGGTGCAATACCAAAAAAAAATTATTTAAATATTAACAAGAAGGAAGGAAGGAAGGAAGGAAAGGAAGGAAGGAAGGAAGGAAGGAAGGAAGGAAGGAAGGAAGGAAGGAAGGAAGGAAGGAAGGAAGGAAGGAAGGAAGGAAGGAAGGAAGGAAGGAAGGAAGGAAGGAAGGAAGGAAAATAAAGAAAATTCATCTCTTTTTCCCCCTGAAGAGCAAAGGAAAAAGAGTAGGTGGAACATCAAATCTGTAACAGTTTCAACCAACTATATGTGTCACAAAAAGAAATAGCCTTTTATTTTTTTGCTTGCTTGTTTTCTTTTCCCTACTAAAGACCTTCAAAAGATCTCCATGCTGGTAAATTAATAGCTTTGTTTTCCTAGAAACTAGACATATTTTACATTTTCTAGAATGGAAAAGTTCTCCTTCCCAAAAAAGAAGCCATGATTTCTGTACCTAAAAATGACAGCAGTTGCAGGTCCCAGAAGTGTGGACACTTCCACGAACAGCTAGGAATACACACAAAACAAGCATAATACACTTTTCAGAGATGAGTTGCCTGTTGCAGAGATGGGGGACCTCCACTTAACATGGCAAGAATGAATTATAAATCTGTTAATAGTTTTTTTTTTGCTGAATGCCTTAGCCCCAGTGTGATTTGATAAATCATCTGGTCCCCTTAAAATAAAAGGCCTTATCTTAACTTTAAAGACTCAATTTACTTAAGTGTGTTTAATGTAATTAGAATATCACCTCTCCTCTTTCAAGCAGTTTATCAGTATCCTAGACAATGACTTCTGAGAAGTCTGCAAGTTCAGAAGGCTGACTCCTTTCTTAATAGGACTAAAATTTAAACTTTCCAGGAACTATGTGTGGTTTTGTTTTCCTCGAAGACAGAGTGACCACTAGACCACCAAAATTATATCCACTGACCCCAATATAAACAGCTGTCATTCTTTCCAGGAAAAAGGAAGCAGAGACAGACATAATAAAGCTGCCATTCTCTTCCACATGCTCATGACTTTTTCCTCCCTTTGCAGAAAATTGGGTCAAAAAATACTCTGATGCTTTGTGTTTCATTCTGCATTATTTTCAGAATAACTTGTTTGCATACACAAATCTTGACAATGGGGCAGTGTTCTGTTAGATGTGCTAGGATACTGTTATCCAGCCTTCATTCCCTTGAGAAGCCGTCTCAGGTGTGACCATGCTCCTCCTTGCAAAGTTTATTGTGTAAATACATCTTCCATGACTTTATCCAATCACAGTCTATTTTTAAGGTTAGATTATAAAGAGTGGACCTTATACTTGCCCCAAAACAAGTAAACAATGTTTTTGCCCCTGTACCGGGTTTGCATGGCCAAGCTTTGTTAGCGGGGTGGCTAGAGGGGTGGCTTTTGTGAAAAGCTGCCAGAAGCTTCCTCCATGTCTAGCAGAGCCAATCCCTGGCAGCTCCAAAGACAGATGTGTCACTGGTCAAGGCTGGGTCAATTAGAAATGTTGGTAACAGATTTAAGAAGAAGAAAAAAAAGTTACTGCGCAGTTGCAATTGTGGCCAGAGAAGAGCGGGGTGAGAACTTGTGAGAGGAACAACTCTGCAGACATCAATGTCAGTGGAGAAGGAGGGTGAGGAGGTGCTCCAGGTATTGGAGATGGGATTCCTCTGCATCTCATGGTGATGAGCATGGTGAGACATCTGTGCCCCTGCAGCTCATGGAGGTCTCTGGGGATGATGATATCCGCCTGCAGCCTGTGGAGGAGACCCACACCAGAGCAGGTGGATGCCTGGAGGAGGCTGAGATTCTGTGGGAGACCCATGTTGAGAGGGGCCCACACTCACAAGCCTGTCCTTGAAGGACTGCACCCTATGGAAGCATGACCCATGCTGCAGCAGTCTGGGAAGGACTGCTGGCTGTGGGATGGACTCATGTTGGAGAAGTTAATGGAGAACTATCTTCCATGGGAGGACCTCACACTGGACCAGGGGAAGAACTCGTCCCCCTGAGCAGTGGGAGAAAGAACAGCTGATGAACTGACCCCCATTGCCTGTCTCCCTGTGCTGCTGGGGAGGAGGTAGAGCTGAGAAGGAGGGGGGGGATGGGAGGAAGGCATTTCCAAGGTTTTATTTTACTTCTCATCATCCTGCTCTGATTTTTTTAACAATAAATTAAATTAATATCTCTAATTTGAGCCTGTTGCCCATGATGGTGTTTGGTGATTGAGTTCTCCCAAACCTTATCTCAACTCATGGACCCTTCATTATATTTTCTCCCTCCCTGTACAGCTGTGGAGGGGAGGGAGGGAGAGCCTTTTGTGGGTGCCTGGCATCCATCCAGGGTTACACCACTACGGTCTTTTTGGTGCTTTGGCCAGGAATCCAACCCTGATCAACTGCTTGGAAGGTAGCTATGCTCACCACTATAACACCAAAGCAGAAGGAGGGAAGGTTTCAGGCTTTTAAACCCACAGAAAAACAACCCTGCCCCGATGCAAGCACAAACCAAGCTTTGCAACATTAACAGCAAGCTGTGATATTGTATAACTTAAAGCATACTGGTGCTATCTAATTCCTTAGTTGCATGAGGAACTTCTAATTCCTAAGTTGCATGAGGGCCCTCCCTTCTCTCTCCTGAGGGTAATAAAGCTGAGTGAGTTTTCGGTGATAAGCCAGTGGGCTATGGTTTGTGTTGCACTGAATCTCTCTTGCACATTTTATCTGTTCTTAGGGCAAAATTGACTCTTAGACCTTCTGTAATTCCACCAAAATCGATTGGATTGCCTGATGAGCAATTCAGAGCTGAATTTAAGCCTCTGAGACACAAGTGCTCCCTAACTAATTAACCTACAAACATTATTGTGCATTGACAGTTTGCCAGGGTATAGTCTGTACTGAAGACCCAAATCCATCAATATTTACGAAGTTTTCTCTTCCTTGGTTAAAACTGTATTCTCAGTTTTCTCCTAAAATTAGTGCTGAAGTGGACCACCATACACCACTGGAAAGCAAACCCTTATGCCATGAAATATCTGATGGCAGAAAGTCAACTGCCAAAGCAGTTAATAAATGAAACCAATGCAGCTTCATTTTCCTTGGTACAGTTCATAATATTCAATAATGGCAAATCCGAGCTAGCTGCTACTCCAAAAATAACAAATAGCAGGAGGGGTTTTCTGTTTACAATACTGCAGCACCCTGCAGCTTGAACAGCTTTGACCCTCCTAAAGATTTGTTATCATTTCTAACAGAACTGTCGTGGTTTAACCCCAGCCAGCAACTAAGACCCATGCAGCTGCTCACTTACTCTCCCATCAGTGGGAGAGTGGAAGAAATCAGAAAGCTAAATGCTAGAAAACTTGTGGGTTGCGATAAAGACAGTTTAATAGGGAAAGCAAAAGCCACACACACAAGAAAAGCAAAACAGGAAATTAATTCACTGCTTCTTTTAAATTGCTACATACTCATTCTCCAACAAAAAAATCCACTTCTGAGTACTACTCACTCTAACTCTTTGAGCAATTCCCATCACTTACTGCTTCTCAGTGTTGACTCTACTGTTCAAAACAGAACTATTATATTTTAATTGAATGAGATGAGGATACCACTTAGAGCTGTTAAATATTCTGTAAGTGCTCAGTATGAAAGGCACCCATAACCAATGTTTCTGGTGTATTTACTTTCTCAAGTTGTCTTTGAGTATGAACAATACAAAATGATTTATCTCTTTCTACTCAGAAACTTTGATCAAAATTCAAAACTTGTAAACATTTGAGAAATCTAATAAGTGCCCATTATTTTTCTGTAACCTAATTTTTTTTATTTTCTTCATAAATGAAAATTTGCTGAAAGTTCTCCTGCTTCTCAGCTGTGATTTTTTAATGTATTCAATTGACAAAAGAGCAAAAAAAGCCATGCTGATTTAAACCCTGGGTTGATATGTACCCTAAGTCATACATCATTTGAAATCAGTCTAAAAATCTATCTTCTCTTTTTTTAAGGAAATATATGGACAATGAGAATAGAGGAAGTATGAATGGTTATTCCAGTGCAGTCATAATGTTATGGTTCAGAGCTTGTCCAGCTATTTTTTGCTTATTATTTACAATAAGAAGGCTATGCCAGATCATAGACAGACAACAAAGGACTAGTTTGTTTGTTTTGGGTTTTTTAATATGATTTTTAAAACTGATAGCTGCTTTGGTAAGGCCTGAAGCTTGACAATTTTAGATGTCAGTTTGCACTACTGAAACTAGTTTGAATGTTGATACTGAAAATAATATATTAAAATTATTTAATCCTCTCTTATCCTTACATTGATAAATAATATTTATTTTTATCATTTTTCTGCACCTGTCTTACATTCCTAACCTGTGTGATGTGATGTGCCTGTGTAATAGTTTGTGTGTCCAGATTTTCTGATGTAACTGCCCCCCTAATGCCAAATATAGCCATTTTTAATATTTTACAAATTCCACTGTGACTTAACATGTTTTGCCCCCAGGTTTGAAAAGGGGAACTAAGAAAAAAAAATAAAACAACCAATTATAATCAGGGAAAGTCTGTTAATACAGATGTACAAGATTATTAAATTCAAATAAAATATTTACAGAGGATAAGCAATGTTTTTGGTACACTAGGCAATTTACATTTCAAGTAGGAACAACTAATCTTCCACACATTCTGGTTTGTAATAATGAAACACACACACACACCAATGGAAGGGAACAGAGTCTTCATTAGGAAACCATTTAAAAACAAATGTGTGAATATAAATGATCTATTTGTATCCAAGCTCCAGAAGATCTAAAACGAAAGCCAGAAAGCAAGATGGTGTTGAACAATATTGCTTTTGAGAGCTGATTAATGTTGGGTTGTTGTACTAGAGCTATACCCATCTTATGAGTCCTGCATAACAGCAACAATATCAGCC
Source organism: Aphelocoma coerulescens (assembly GCF_041296385.1). Lineage (NCBI taxonomy): Eukaryota > Metazoa > Chordata > Aves > Passeriformes > Corvidae > Aphelocoma > Aphelocoma coerulescens. The sequence goes on along the minus strand of NC_091013.1, from coordinate 89,255,575 downwards.
TAACAGCAATGAAGGTTTCTGCTTACTTAAATGGCTACTTACTTAATTTTGTAACAGTGCTGCTGCTACCAATTAAACACAAGTGCATATTAACTGCTATATAGATGCTATTAGTTTTTCTTTTCCAGTTGGTAGCTCAAGACAAATATCCAGGCTGCTCTTGTAAAGATTACTGTGTGAGTACATGATTTTTCGGCTTCCTGACAATTTGGTGGAAGTGAGAATAAAATTATTTCAGTTGGTGTAAACATATGGTAAACTGATGTACATATTTTACCACACACCAAATTTAAAAATAAAGCTTCTCACAGAGACCAATATATTTTTGCATGAGCACAGTTGCTTATTGACCTGAGAAATATCTTCAAGTTAGGGGAAAAAACCCCAAACAGACATCAAAAAACCTCTGACAAAAACAGACATTTTAGAACTGAAGGAACCATTTCAAGTACAAAAGTAGAGATGCCTACTTCTATCCAGTTTTTTCATTTCCCCTGAGTTTGCACTAATAAAGTTACAGAATCACTGAATGTTTTGGGTTTTAAGGGACCTTTAAAGAACATCTGATCAAATCCATCTTGCCATGGACAGAGACATTTTCCGCTACTTGTATTACTATAATAAAATGAACAGAAAATTAAAATTTTTTTTAGAATCATCGAGCCTAATGGTTCAATGAAATTTCACAGTACAGTGTCTCCAGCTCTAACCACAAAAACATACACATATTTATACATGTACATATACACACACATATATTGTACATCCATTTATACATATATATTTAACACATATATTTACACTGTAAGTTTCTGTTATCAATTTAATACAATCTGAGTTTCTACATCTAGAAAAAATGCTACTTTTAGTTATTCTTCTTTTGTTTGAATTAAGAGAGTACTAAACCTGGGGTTCACTGGTGCACGTACACAGCAAGGGTCCAGGACCCAACAGTCCAGAACATCTTATTTTCCAAATTAATTATTCCTTCTCCAAATATAAATACAGGCTGGGTGGAGACCAGATTGAGTGTAGCCCCAAGGAGACAGAGTTGGGGATCTTGGCTGATGAGAATCCAAACCTAACCCAACAATGTGCGTTTGCAGCCCTGAAACCCTGGGCTGCATCAAAAGCAGTGTGGCCAGCAGGGGATGTGATTCTACCCCTGTACTCTTATCTCACAAGATTCCACCTGGAGTATTGTATTCAGGTCTGGGGCCCCCAATGCAACAAATATGTGGACCTGCTGAGTGAGTCCAGAGGAGGCCATGAGGATGCACAGAGGGCTGGAGCACCTCTACTATGGAGACAGGCCGAGAGAGTCAAGGCTATTCCACCTGGAGAAGAGAAGGCTTCAGAGAGACCTTATAGCAACTTCCAGTACCTAAAAGGGCTACAGAAGAACTGGAAGGGGACTTTGGCAAGGGCATGGAATGATGGGACAAGAACTAATGACTAGTGAAAGAGAGTTGGCTTAGATCAGGTATTAAGAAAAAATTCTTTACTATAACAGGGGCAAGGTGCTGGCACAGGTTGCCCAAAGAAGTTGTGAATGTCCCATTTCTGGAAGTGTTAAAGGCCGGGTTGGATGGGGATTTGAGCAACCTGGTCTTGTGGGAGGTGTCTGTCCATTACAGGGAGGTTAGAACTAGATGATCTTTAAGGGCCCTTCCAACCCAAACCAGTCCATGGTTCTGTGATTCCATTATTTAGTGGTTATATGATTCTACCCAATGGGATTCCCTCAAGCAATTTCCTTTTTGAGTGTTTATGAAATAGGGCAGCTAAATTGCACTGTTGATGATACAATGCAAAGTTTTAGTATTTTATTTATTCACTTCAGATTCGAAATGCTGGAAGCTACCCAGGGCCTAGGGTAGTTTTACTGAAAGACTGCTCCTGTATGGCACGGGTCCAGCTGTGTATCTGAGGACTTTCACAATCACAGATATGAACCTCTAACCTCTGAGCCAAGAATCACCTTCCAGGTATGGCCTTGGCTCTAAAGGCAGCCTGAAGTGGACAACACTGGTAGTTTTCTCCTGTTGTGCTAAGTTAGCTTTTTGTTTATTTGGACAAGCTTATGGAAGTTCTCCTAGCCTTGATTTAAATTTATCTCCCTCAATTATCTGCAGAAGATATCTGCTGGGGTTGTTTAGCCTGGAGAAAAGGAGACTCAGAGGTGACCTTATCACTCTCTACAAGTTCCTGGAAGGTGGTTGTAGTCAGGTTGGGATTGGTCTCTTTCTACAGGAAGAAACTGACAGAAGGAGAGGACACAGTCTCAAGCAGAGCCAAGGGATATTAGGAAAAAGTTTTTATGGAAAGAGTGGTGAAATACTGGAATTGTCTGCCTGGGCAGGTGGTGGAATCACCATCCCTGGAAGTGTTTAAAAAAAGATTGGATGTGGCACTTGGTGCCATGGTTTAGTTGAGGTGTTAGGGCATGGGTTGGACTTGATCTTGGAGGTCTCTTCCAACCTGGTGATTCTGTGATTCTGTGATTCTGTGAAGATGATTAAAATCACTACTTGCCTAGTTTGGCCAATATTTTGTATGTATTCATTTATGTTGCAAATGGAAAAGCTTCTAGACCTTTAACAAACCTTTCCAATTTGAACTCTTTAGCATTCCGACTAGTAAAGCTAGTAAGAAAGGAAGTATAGGCTCTCATTTCAATGACTTCCCATTCCACTCAGTGGAAAAGTCAGATTTTTTATGGGGAAAAAGCAAGCATTCCAAATTTTTTCTTTCTTTGGCTCTGAAATATCATTTGTTATAGGGGAATAAAAAAGACATTTCCCTTAGCCAGAACTGGCTGTTCTGTCCCAAGTATGTATTATTCAAGTTTTGTGTACTGAACTCTACAAAGTTCTGTGAATAACAAAATCCTACTGGAAAGAGCCTGATGTAGAATGTAGAATGCTTAGCACCATCAAACCAACACATTTTCCAATCCATTTGTGTGTAGTCCACGGTACTTTTGACATTTCAAGTAATTTTCCCTTATGGAGATAGAGCTAGAGTGAGCAGTTTATTGAAAGAGCTTTTTACTTTTTTCCCCCAGTGTACACATAAATGCCTCGCATTTTCTGCCAATTAAAATAATAAACAAACAGTATAAACTGTATAGATTAGAAAAGAGTATAATTGCCCTTTTTAGTCATATAAATAAGTGGTTGTCTTGCTACAGGGAAGAGATAAACTAGACAGGAAGAGACAAACTAGACTTGAATTCATTTTCACCTCCCATGGTGAAATCTTTTATTGCTGTTTTTCTGTGCTACGATGGTGGAATACAAAGCCTAGGTCTCAACAAAGCAATAACACTGCATTGATGCGTTCCCAGAATCGAAGCCATAGGCAAGCAACACTACTTACTGTCAGGCCCCAATTCAAGTCTCCTTACAGCCCTCTGGGCATTTCCAGACTAAATAGCTTTGAAAGGGGGAACAGCACATTAGCAGTCCCTCTGAGACAATCTGAGTAGAGTTACTGCATAAAACCTGCAGTTTAAATTATGTTAATAGAGCTGCAAGCTGCAAAGAAATTATTTATCAGAACTAGTGCAAGACCCTAGAGTTTATGCATTTTTTACGTGATACTTCCATTCCCTCACTGCAGTCCCGGGTCTCTCGTACAAACCTTTATATGTCACCAGGAAAAGGGAATCTGTCATTTATATCATCTGTGTTTTGACCAGCTGTGGTTCTTTAACTCCATTCATGCCAGGGCTTCTCTGTGTCTGTTCCACAGAGTGCATCGAACCTCTGTTAGGGCCACAGATGCATCAAAGCCTTCAGTTGCAATCCAGCACGGGATGGAATGAGATGACATTCTGTGAATGATGATCTCTGCAAGTGTTCAAGACCAAGTAGGATGGGGTTTTGAGCAACCTGGTTTAGAGCAAGGTGTCCCTACCCATGGCAAAGGGGTTGGAACTAGATGATCTTTAAGATCCCTTCCAACCCAAACCATTTTATTACTCTCTGATTTTATGTGTGACAAATAGCACAGACCATGGCCATCCTCACTGCTGAGACATGCAAGGTAAAGTGCTTCAAAGGTACTGATGCATCTGCCTAAACTGGTGTCACATAAGTCAGGAATGTAATTTTTATATATTTGGAAATGACTACCTTTTCAATGCATGTTAATAATTAAGAACTTGACCTTGGAGCACAACAGTATGAAATGACAATTGACCAAGCCCAGGTTTCTCACGGTGAACGTGTATGTATAGCAGCCTTCATGGATCAGAAAAACAAGTGAGAAAAACCCCCTTGAACAGAGTAAGGAGAAGGATAAGATATGCATAAATTATCTGAAGTGACTCCCAGAAGGTTAATTAGTTTGTTTCTGGGACAACTATGTGCCAATCTCACTGATTATGAGAATGTTCACCAGAGGATGCTTCTGTTGGAAACAACCTGGCTTTAAGGAAAGAAAATTAGATTGTCTCCAGTCTCAATTTCATCCTCTCTGATTTCACAGGGCTCTGATTTTTTAGCTGCTGTGAGAAAGAACTGCTCAACAGAATGCCATCTGAGATGACTGAATGGCACTGCTATGATGGCAAGAGGTTTGTATTCAAAATTTCATCAAGAGAGACACCGCTGCATGGCAGGACCTGATTCTCGCTTTACTAACACCAGCTCAAATCAGCAGGAAGCCAATGATGTCAGCAGAATATCAAGAACAATGGGGTTAGACCCACATTAAATGTGTGTGAAAATCAGTGGGAAAAGATAATGGCTCAACATATCTGTATGTACTTTTAAATTTGCAATTTGTGAAAATACCAGGCATGAGAAAAATCAAAGGTAATCATGTAATCTAAATGGGTCCATTTAGTTCTGACATTAAAAGGTGGGTGTCATCTTCCTAGCTTTTAGGTCTCTAATCATTTCATTCTACTTTTCCATTATTCATAGCCCTTCACATTTTATTGAATCGCTCAAGACTACTCACCCTTTCTTTTTCATCTTTTCATTTTAGTTCTAAAATTTGTGTGTGCGTACAAGCTTGGGAAAAAATGTAAAAGAGCTACTTAGCATTTGAAGGAGTGCTGCAAACAGTTATTTCAAGCCTTTTGTTCTAAAATAAAATCAAAAGCCAAGGGAGGAGACCTTTCAAATTTGTTTCAGAAGAGTTTTTATTGCTCAGGTTTAAGAGAAAGATTTTTTTCCCCCTGGCATAAGCCATCATCAATCTGTGGTGCTGCTCTAATTTACACCACCTGAGGATTGGAAGTGACATAAAGTGAGCAACTAAAAAGAAAGAGTCTACACGTGACTAACATCTGTCACATCACTTAATATACTGTTGCTCAAGTAATGAAGTGACAAGAATTGGTGTAGTGCCAAAAAACAGAACAAGAGAAAAGCTTCAAGTTCGTAACTTACTGCAAGTTTTCAATACTCCTACAATTTCTTTAGAAATTCAGCAAATAGAAATACAGGAATACATCTTAATATTAGTGGAAAATGATTGGACACTTTTGTCATATCTTTAATGATGAGCTTTTGCAGGTAGCTTTGAAGAATGACTTTTGCAAGCTCATGTAGCCCAGCCCTAGGATCTCTTATAGGATCTTTCTCATGGATAACTTGTATTTTCTTCTATTTACATACTGAGTACAGAGGCTGTAAACCCAAGCGTTGAATACCATGAGAACATGGGGACAGAGGACACATGCAATGGCATGCAGAGTCACACAAGAAAAACTCACTTTCTCTTTAAAAAAAGTGCCTTGGGGAAGCTGAGGGCAGAAGCCAGTCTCAGGGTCTATATACCAATAAAGAACGTTGCTCTGGGTGCCTTGTGAATTGCCTTGGAAATGAGACCTTAACCTTATGGATACTACAAGAAAAGAATTATAAGATTATAACAAGGTATTGTAGAAGAAGTCTCGTAACCCCCAGAGCCCACAGGCAGAACTCACTGTGTTGGTTAGTTAAGGTATTCCTAAGTTCCAGATGTGTAGTATAATGATTTCCCTTCATACTTTATACTGTTAACAGAACATCACTAGTTATAAATGTAATACTATGTGGGACAATTTCTTATAAAACGGTGTATGAAATTTTACAGTATGTCTACTTTAAGTTGTAACATAAACAAGAAGACTGAAGCATAGAATATGTGATTAAGATTGATAGTACTTGTACTAATACAAGCATCCAGGAAATGAGAAAAGCTCTCATGACTGCATCCCAGTAGCAGAAATCCCAGTCAAGGGAATGTCAAGGGTCAGAGTCCCCTAAGAGGAGAGGTGTCTCTTCCAAACATTTTTCCACTTCCCTTGAAAATACAGAGAATAGTGATGGAGGGGAGGAAAAACAGCAGTGGCCATCTTAAGCAAAGAAACCATTTTTTGAGAGGTGAACTGAAGAGTTCAATTTACTGTAAGAGAAAGATAAAGAACTGGCATATTGAAAAAATCAGGATCATATACAGATTACAATTAGAATGTAGTAATTAAATAATTATTAAACACTAACAGAATTTAGCATTTTATTTTATTTGTATATGTATTTGTGTTTATGTACTGATTTTACTAATGCCCAGTAATGTAAATTCATGTTTTGAATAAACACATTATTTTAGCCTTAAATCTTGTCCAGTAGGAAAGATGCCCCTGACTGACTTGACACACCATTCCATATCCATTCGTGGACTAGATGGGTTTTAAAGGTTCCTTTCAACCCAAATTGTTCTATGATTCTATGGTTCTATATATGAAATCTCAAAAATAATTTAAATATTCATCGTGGTAAGTGTCCAGCTGTTTAGCATAGACTCCAAGGGGGAGCAGTATGTGCCGCCTCAGAAGGGTTGAACAGGCTGGTTAAAGGTCTGGTGCCACAGAAGCCAGAGAAGAGGGGTCCTCTGGGGATCAGTGACGATTGACAAAATTTTCTGTATCTTGAGCAGGGAATGAGAATCAAACGTGAACCAAACGTGACAAAGAGAGAGTTTACAGCAAGATGCCAGATTGTTTTACTGGGGTGCTTCTTTTGCAAGTAATTTTCTCTTTGTTTCCTTTCTGCACCTTTTTTCTTTTTCTTTTTTTTTTCTTTTCCAGGAGGGGAAAGGAAGAGAGTATGTCAGCATAGGGGGAATAGACAAGCTTTTCAAGTTGGTAACCCAAAAGCAGGTGATGATCTTTTGCATTTTTAACTCTACATCAGCAGAAAGAGAACAAAAAATCTTTGTGTGTGTGTGTGCGTTTTCATTCACTCCTAGAAGAGCACTCAGACTCTTTCTGTACTGCAGCAGTGCCAATTTATCAATAAACAATAATGAAAATAAGAATGTGTATAAATGTTCCTGGGGTACAGCACCTTGTTGACTAAAAGTATCCATCTTTTATACACCATCATGCAATAATTTCTTCAGGCATCACATGAAAAATAATACAAAGGAAACCTAGTTAGCATTAATGTGACAACTGCCAGAAGATATGCAATAAACAATTTTCCCTTAAATCATTTCATATTGGAGAAAACCCTAAAATATATTTGCCTATAGTTGAGTGAAGCCAGGGAGCATTATTATTGTAGCTTTTCAAGTTGATAACCCAAAAGCAGGTGATGATCTTTTATTACTCCAAAGATCATGACACCCTGATCATGCCTATAGTATGTAGGCTAAGAACTGGTTAATACCAGATTTTTGGAACACTGGGCAAAGTCAGGACCCTTCTGCCTTTGAACCATGTAAATATAGTTGGACAATCCTTTGGTTGTTTAAACAATGTTGTACAATGCCCACTTCTCCCAGCTACCATGATGGGGAGCCCTGAAAGCAGATCTGTTGAGATTTCTTGAAAGCAAATCTATAGGGAAAGAGAAATAAGCCAATACATGAGAATCAGTTATTTCTGTCTGACACTTGCATCATTGCACATCGTTTATCAAATTTAGAGAAAGTTAGAGTCCTGTCATGGCACCAGTTATTTCAAGAAAAAAATCTTTCTGAACCTTCAGGGGCAGGTTGGGTCCCCAAAAAAGTGCTAAAGTGTGCTTTTCCATATCCTCCACTTACACATGTTGTATTCATGGCTTCACAAATCCCAGGCTTATCCAAAATCATGGAGAGACGTCCTCTCCAACAAAATACAGGCATATAATACATGTGACAATTTCCCTCTAAACACCCCATGGCTGTGCAATGCTATTTTGATGTACTGCTTCTGTAACAGAATATGGGTGCCCTTCTCCAGTCTGTTCAACAGATGGCAAGGAGAAGTCATATATATGTCCTCAGCAGCTAACCCCATATGGGGCTTGACAAAAACAATGCAGAAAGATACGGCAACATGACAGAATCCATTACTGGCTTTTAATCCTGATAGTGATGCAGAGCTGAGCCATAAGCACAGCTGTATGTGCCTTCGGGAGAACACTTTGCCCAGCTCTAGTTCAGAAACAGATCATTAGAAGTAAATCAATATAACCTGCCGTTCTTCTTCACTCTGTCCTCCTTCAGAAAACTAATCAGCAGCACAGTGCTGGATATTGAGAGCTATATTCTGGCTGTACCAATTCACATCAGACTGAAAACCGGAGGAAATCAGAAGCAGCAAAAAAGAGAGAATTTTTTCTTTCTACAGAAAAGTGAGGGTAAAAAGTCACTTGCAAAGGAAATGTTCATGCTCTTTCCAGGATTTGAAAACTGTAATGTGATAACCTGCATCTGTAATTTCTATGCAGAGACAGAAGATTTTATTTTGCCTATTAAAGCTTTTGAAGTGTTTTTATAATAATGCTTTTCCATGTTTTTGTGGTATTAGTAATATGCCAAGTCCTAAAATAATTTGTGATGCGCAGTAAAAGACCACTGTAATAAAAAGTTTAAACATATTTATTCTTTTGCATCCTTTGTTTCATGACTAAAAAAAAAGGTATAAAGAGACCAGGTGTTTGTGTGAGGGTCTGCAAAATATGTATTTGACAATTCTGTGCTGACTTATGGAACACTGAATGCTAAGTCCCTGCCTTAACCACAGCATAGTCTTTATCTTCCAGGTCTAGTGATCCAGCAAAGGTCTCCATTTCTCTGAGCTAAACATTTTTGCTGTCTGAGAGAAAGATGCTTTAGCAGAAGATTTGCTAAATTTTTAAAGTTACACACTGAACAATTTCTTGATCTCTCAGTAGCACCCCCAGTCCTCTTGGAAAAACTAGCTAAGAAACAGAATGTTACTTTTGTGAAAAAATGTCACAGTTGAGGCAAAAATAATTTTTAAAAAAGAATGAAATTGCTTGGCAAATATACATAGAAAGGTAATCCAACAGTATGTCTTGATGGTCCCAAGAACAAGCTTTTGTATACTGAAACACATTTGTGGCAGCTCTGCTGAGGTGAATGCATTTCCACTCTGAGATACTGGATGGTCTTGCCTTCTTCTTACCTGAAATCTGAATGCTGATCTTTTGCACTGGTATCTGGAGGCATTTTGACTAAGACAGAAAGTTTTTTGGAAGTCAGATTGGTGGGTGAGCTGGCAGTAACACAGGCAGGTTTGTTGTTAGCCCTGCTCCCCTTGGAATTGACATGCTCCCGAGGAACATTTCACTTTGACAAATCGGCATTTTTCCAATGGAAAGCATTCTGTCAAAATACTTGTGCCCACTTCTGCTGCATCTTCATCCTTGTCACTCTTTGCCCTGATGGGAAATTTGACTGCTGAGATAATTGCAGATCAGCAGCTTTTCTCTCCAGGCAAGATGCTGAACTTGTATGTCCCTCACCCCTGTCATTGAATCAGAGAATCATGGAATTATTTGGGTTGAAAGGGACCTTAAATCTCATGTAGTTCCAACCCCCTGCTATGCAAAAGGACACCTTTGACTAGACCAGGTTCTCCAAGCCCCATCCCACTTGGCTTTGAACACTTCCAAGAAAGGGGCAGCTGCTACTTCTCTGGGCAACCTGTGCCAGTGTCTCACTACCCTGATAGTAAAAGATTTCTTCCTAGTATCTAATCTAAATCTGCCCTTTTCTAGCTTAAGGTTTTTCCCCCCTTATCCTGTCAACATATGCCCGTGCAAAACGTCCCTCTCCAGTGTTCCTGTAGGCCCCCTTCAGGTAGTGGGGTCCTCTAGGTCCCTGTTGGGTACTCTCCTTGGGCAATGTCAGTAGGATGTTACACAGGAAAAATTTTCTTGTGCTCCTTTGTTGCCAAATTCCTTTTACACTACCCTGCCAGTATATATGCTACACAAAAAGCACAGAAGTTATGTTTTGTCCCTTGACAATGTTTATGGACTTCTTTGTAAGAGAACAGAGGTTGGGGGTGATTTTTGTTTACAGTTTCTAGTACAACATATTATTGCTTAGATGTAATAAAATGTGAGTGTGTTATTTATAAATACTGCAGCAGATTTAATTACTGCTACTTGCAAAAATATATGCCACTTGTTGCCAGAATTATCAGGTACAATAGTAGACATCAAGCACTGTGCTGTTTTAATGAGAAGCGGTCTCTTCATTCGGGTCCCCTCTTTCCTCCAAAATGCAATTAGGAAACAGTGATTAGTTGAGCCAATTCCAAATTGCATTCAAATGAAAGCAATTTGGCTAGTTTGTAGGTCCAATAGGTGATACTTTCCGAAATCCCTAAAAGAATTAATTGCATTTTTCTACCCACACATGTTCTGGAGAGGGGAGAGATAAAAGTTCTCTTTCATGCAAAGGCTTTGTTTTTGACAGTGAAAATCATTTTTCCATAAAAGCATATCATTAGGACAAGCCTGCAAGACTGAGAAATTTGTATCTGCCCAGAACTTTTTTCTTCATTGGAGAAAATATCGTCCCCTAACATTCATAATGTTTCTGTACCCCTGAAACCCTCCAGCTGCTGACATTTTAACAAACTTCCCACAAATAAAGATGTTTTTAAGTGGCAAATTCTACTTTATGTCCAAATCTTGAAAGGAAACATTCAGATGTGTTCTAACAGCTTCTAGCAACTGATAAATCAACGATGTGTTTATAAGGATGTGATTTTCTTATCTGCTTTGAAAAAGCACTTGGTCGGACATCTCAGCTTCGCAGTAAATACAGAACATCACTGCCGTTTAATTTTCAAATGAGTTCAGACCCAGAAAATGTGGCAGCATAATGACAATTCTGATGGCAAGATTAGGGATTTCAGCTCCTACCCAGAGCAATCAGAAAGATTTCTATTTATAACTGAATTATTTTCACATTATTCTTTCTCAGGTATCCTTAAAGGTCAGAAAAAGGAACTGCAATGTTAAAAGTAACCAAGAATGCAAGGGCTTTAAAATGTTAAGATCAGTCATTCCTCAGAATCTCTCACAAACTATTTCCACAAACTTAACTGGATTGATAAAAATCCTATTGTTTTATATGCATTATATATATAATAAGACGGGTTTAATTTTTTTTGGTTTAGTCTTGTCCAAATTCTGATTACCTTCAGCCTACCTAGACTTCTACCTTGAGCATTAATGAAATGTCATTTTCTTTAATTTCTGTCCTAAATTGCTATAAAGTGCTCTATTAAACAGCTGCCCAAACCTGTCCCTGTTTTAAGTTAAGCAAAATAATGATGGATTTATCCACAGCATACAGACATGAGCAATGGTTATGCTACACAGGTGTAAAAAACCCTATCATGAGAGAAAATTATTAGCTGTGCAGACTGACCACCAGCTGTCTCAAAACAGATACAATAAGACTTAATAATAAATGAAAGGTTTTATTTGTGATTAAGGACATTTTATAGGTTTGCGCTGAAATTTATCCCAGGATTTGCTTGTGACTCTGCTTGCATGACAACTAAGTCAATAAAGGTTCACTGAAGTAAAAAATGGTTCTGTTTTCTCATGTTTTTCCCCTCCATGGAGCTTCAGAAGTAGCTGATCTGCATTAAGTTCCCAGTGAGGATGAAAACTCATTGCACATAGATGAAAAGTACAGCTTAAAAATGCTGGTTTTGGTGGTGCTGTAACTGGATTGTTCCTACATGGTAATTAAGATTGCTGCTAGAATTGCAATAACCAAACCAAGCCTGGAAGTACTGTTATTCCTCGACACATCCACTCTTCTCTTACTCTTTTGGACACCCACTCTTAGTCACGTTTCAGGTTTTGAAATTTACACAGATGTATGGAATAAAAACCCATCAAATGTTCAGGATTTGTCTTTTGTCTTTATAGTCCTCATCACTCATTAATGACACTCATAGACATGGCTTTGACTGTTTTCATTTTTTCTCCTCCACTCCCCCTATTTCATGTTGCACAAAGAGCTGTGAAACAAAGACTCATCAAAGTCATCATTACACTACATTTAACTTCACAGAACTGCCTTTCTCAGCTATCAGATTTTTTAAACATTCCAAGTCCTTCTGTTACTGGATTCCCTCTCATTATTTTGGCTTCTTTGACACCCATTGCTGACTATTTCTGCAATTGCCCTCCTCCTCTGTTCCCCCTTCTCAATTTTTTCTGGGTCAAACACCCTTATGCATAGTCTTTCATTTGTTTGAATTCTAACAAAATAGCATTTTAGCTATTGTTAAAAAAAATTAAAATTTTAAATTAGTTATTGTTCACACTGATTTCCATCTGTATAACTTATTAGTCCCTTTTTTTTTCATTTTCAATGAGCAAAAAAATCTTTGCTGGTCAACTATTTATCTATATTTTTATTAAAATGTAGATATAAAACAACCAGACGATTTATTTGCATCAGATTAACTGCAGAAATACCCTTAAAAAAGTCTACCCTTAAAAGACTACCCCCTAAGTCTACCCTTAAAAAGATCATAAGTTTTTATAGGTAAAAACCAGTAAATTACCAGTGAAAAAAAGAAAAAAATATATATAAATTGTGGGCACTGTTACCCACAACTCTTCATTACCTACTAAAAGGAGAATCATTCCTCTTCCCCATGAGATGGTGACTCACTGCCTTTTAACAAGCTACCTTTTAGACCTTCATCATCTTTAGGTATCCTGCAAATGGGGAGGTTTTCCCTGCCTCTGTCTTCTTTACTCTTTGCTTCTCTATACATCTTAATAAAATCCCCCTGAGTTTTCTCCAGTCCAGGCTGGTCAGTCAGAGCCCTCAGCCTCCTGCCAGGTGCTCCAGTGCCCTTTACTGGGAATTCTCTGATATGTCCGTGTCTCTCTTGTCCTGGGGAGTCCAGCACTGGATGCAGCATCCCAGATGTGTCCCATGATTCCCGATCAGAGAAGGATCTCCTCCCTCAACCTGCTGGAAAAGCTCTGCCCTCTGCAACCCAGCAGACCGGGGTCTGACTGTGCTGTGAGTGTACATTCCTCCCGCAAGGTTAGCTTGGTGTCCTACTGGACCACCAGGTCCTTCTCTGCCAAGATGCTTTCCAGATTGTTTGTACATAGATTATCCTGGGATTATTCCTTTCCCAGAGACAGGAATCTCTGGGAAATTTCCTTTTGTTGGACTTCATGCAGTGTTAGGAAGCCATGAGCGGCATTTTGGCAGTGCAAGACTGACATAGTTTTTTTGGGTAAAAGACATTGGAGTTAATTTTCCTTACATGGGGAAAGAAATAGAAAGGCCGACAACCCCAACATAATCTCTAATAAAACACACAGTCATTTTATATACTGATTTATTATTATATTATATTATATTAAATATTTAACACTCAGGTTTGAATCAGCATAAAATAGAAGTGTGTCTGGTCACTTCTAGTCTAACATAAAAGAGATGCCACATTGTTCTCTTCACAAAACAAGGGAGATGTATTTTTGAAAGGCCTACTGAAAATATGAAGAATATGAAGAATTTTTTCAAAGCATCTGCTGATGCACTGTTGTCGGTTGTGTAAGGATAAGGTATACCACAACTTGAATAAGAACAGCCACAATAAAAATGTAAACACCTCTGACCTGAAGCAAGGTTAAAGACAAAATGCCCTTGTCCTAAAATCTGTTATCACCCTCCCAAAGATCATTTCACAGTGTTGTTTTAATTCAAGGCTCTGAGTTTCACCAATGATTTTCATCTGAACCCGTAGCACAGGTTACTTACAGTTACATGCTTATGCTTCCTTGTAAAACAGAAAAGGTTACAAACCTTCCTGCCAGAATAACAATCTGAGCAGGGGAAAAAATAATCCTGCCACTGATTCGATCAATTTTGCTGCACTGCTTTGTATTCCACAGGCATTCAGAATGTGTAGGATTAATATTATCTGCATATTTAGTGGAAGTCCCATGGGTTTTCCTTTTATCTGTACATATGACAGAAATCCCAGTCTGCTACCATAGTGGGAAATGACAGCACCCTTTCAACTGCACGTATGCTGAAATGCTGCAGTTTGAGTGAGATTGTTCTTTACAACCGTAGGTGAATACAGAGAGTGTGTCAAAGCAAAATTACATCTAAAAGAAAGATGTTTTCTATGTGGTTCCAACTTGCTTTTCAATAATTAAACAAGCTCACCAGTTTTAGTTTCTCAAATTCAGACTTTAAAAACATGCATGTTTTTAAAATGTTTGTAAAATTTTCAGGCTCATCTCTTTTCTTGTTGTTGGTTTTTTTGTTTATTTGTAGGGGTTTTTTTCTTGCATTGCCTAATAAAGCTTAATAGCTCTTTTCAAATTAAACTAAATTAATATGCCAGCTGTACCCAGTTTTGAGCACACAAAGCCCCCAATGGTTTATAATAAATTAATACATATGGTTATAGTACATCTTAACATGAAACTCTCATTTGCATGTTGGATGCTGGATTCTATTAGTTTTGCTTCATAGTTCTTAGATTAAGTTTATCTCAAGACATCACTCTCCCTGCCGATAAGTACAATTAAGGACATATTAATTTGCTCTAAGTGGATTTTCCTATTCTGGTTTATAACCCATGGATGAATGTTTACTAAAGAAGTGTTCTAAATTCCAATATTTTCTTACTGCCCCACAAAACTTGTAATCCCTCTCCCGTGTGAGTTTTCATTATCCAGCTGTGACCTGCACTGACTATTTTTTCAGTTCAGTTAATATAGGCACCATTGCTTTAAAATGGCATTGATTTGGTTGTCACTACAATTAAGCATGTACATAATCAGCATCTCAGCAGCAGCCTCTCCTCTTCATTTGTCTTTCACTAAACAGAAAGTCTGGAAGCACAGATTCCCTCAACCATTTATTGAGCTTTAGGTTCTACCTAAGATGAGACATGAAGGCATCATGACTGCTTACAGTGCAGATGACTCCCAAGATTAGGATGAAAAAGTGAGATCCTCTGTAGTTGTTTGTATTTCAGTTCTGGGTTCCATTCCCAATACAAATGTCTAGAGCAATTTGGTATGCTGCAAAATATCCTATTTGGCTTTCAGCTTCTTGTCTAGAATGGTGCAGTGTCCTGTAGATCCTGTGCCATAATTGTCTGACTAGCTATGTGCTAAAGGTATATGTGATAAAGCTCTATAAATATATATATATATATATATATATATATATATATATATATATATATATATAAATGTCTTAATAGAGATCTAAATCTTCAAGGTAACCAGAAGAGCATTTTGATAGAAGAGTTCTAACAGAAGTATTACCCACACACTCTGTTAATGCTGCACCCATATGTAGTGTTTGGAGTCCATGCAGAATACTAGCAGAGTAGTGTCACATTCCCTAAATAATTTTTTAAACCAAATACAATAGAGTGGGAGGTTTTGTTGTGACTCATTACTCCTATAAATTTGAAATGTCTCACTTCCTGTACAGACAGAAGTTAGGATATTCTTATATCCATCAACTATCGTTAAAAGTTTTGTTAAAGCTAGATAAGAAAGGAGCAGTTAAAAAAAATTAAATACAATTATTCTTGACTTTTCTTCTGATGCTATTTTAACTGATGACTGATATTATTAATTTTGTACTACTAGCTTTCAGTGACAGTGGTTTTACCATCAAGTCATTATTGGGAAAAGTATGCAAAATATAATTACAGCACTGTTGTTTCTTTTTATGGAAATGAGGAAAAAAAAATGTAGTCAAAACTGGACCATATGGATTTGCCCATGATGTAACTGTGATTAGGATATATTAGAAGATTCATGAAAAGAAAAGCTTAATTCATTAGCCAACTAGGTAGCTTAATTTTTATTCCAAATATTGCATCATATCTCTAACGATTTATTAATTTATGGCACTGAGCTCAGCAGTTTTCTCCTCTACAGAGAGACTGAGGTAAGCCTTCTGGAAGAATAGGCATGTCCATAGGATTTCCTGGAGACTTCAAGAGAAACTATGCCTTTTTTGGGAGCCATCAAGCCACAAGATATTAAACATGCTATTTCACAGAAGAAAATGCAAAAGTATTGAACAGAAACATTGTAACAAATATTTTGCCTATTCAACATTTTTGTATAGTGAGTTGTAATTGGAGGGAATGTGGTTTATTCTACCCATCATAGAGAATGAAACTGGACTCCAAAGAGTGGTATCAACATTCAAGTCACATTACTGGCCTGATGAACAACCTCACAAATCTAGAAATGATCCAAGAAAATCTTTGCTTTTCTCCCTGATCCAAAGACTATTTATGTATTTACTTGAGAGTCATCAGCTGAAATAATATAAGAAGCCAACGGGACCAAGATTTTTATTTGCAAGGTAGTGACTTCCAAACAAACCTCCAGGTCCTCCCCTTACTTCTCCTTATCTCATGAGTCTTGCTTTCTGTTCTGACTGTTACTAGAACCATAAGGACTATTGAGAACATTATCACCACTTACAGCTTCCATAAAGGTGCTCTACAGACAAATATGAATCTTCTCAGAATGAGAAGGATACTGGATCTTTATACTTTTGTTCCTTCAAATACCTTCAAGGAGGGAAACTCATCAACAAACTTCAAGGCTCTGACCATCATGGCAGTTAATCTGAATAACCTGTCCATGAACCACCTCAGTTCTGTTTGTCTCTGATGAGCAATCTGAGCTCTTCTTATTTAAAACAGCTGGTGAGAAATATTGACCAAAGACCAAGAGAAAAGAACATCCTGGAGGTTACCACAAAAATGGGCAACTGTGGCTTTGAAAGCTTATTCAGGAACTCTATGGTCCCTTTAGAAATGGTCTTGCATTCTACTGCCTTCTCTTCTCTTTGGCAGCCATTGCATTGATGTCCCATGTGAGGGCAGCTGGGAGATGTCATTACATCAGGGACACTGCCAAAGATGAATTACAGGTAATGGGAGAAAAGGAAAATGCAACATTTTTTGGAAGTCTCACTTATACAGGTGAAATCCAGAACTTTTTATGGAAGCTTATCAGGTTTTCAAAAGACAAAGAAAGAAGTAGTTATCCTTGTATAGTTGCTACATAGTGAGATTTCTGGTGGTTGGCTAATATCAGCAACCATTGGAAAAAATGTTTTGTATCTATCTGCTGTAGATGTTCAAAGATTTCCCAGGTTGAGTTAATATATCCCTTCTAAAAATGCATTAACTCTTGTGACGTAGATTGATGAATGACCTGAGTGATGTTATTCTTCTCTTAATCTTTGCTTTTGCACAACTGTCTGAGTTCTTTAGCAGTTGCTCTTTTTGTGGTCAAAGTGGTTGAAGTGCTAAACTCTACAAGAGGTCATTGTCATTCTGAAGTTAGGAGGTCTGTATGCTTTCAGATGTGTTGTAAAATATCTACTGTGTACCAAAGCCATCCAGCAGACACTTCTCTGAAGTAGATGGCTGTAAATCAGGAGGCATATTTTGAGAGAGTGAAATATTCAGCAGGACACCAATATTTTATGAATCATACAGACATCATGAAATTTAAAGGATGACAGAGGATATATAGAGGGAAGCCCTTTCTGTGCCCTGGCAGCAGATGACTCCAGCAGTTCTTTCTGTTCTGGATCAGCTGTTCTTTCTGTGGAGTTTAATATCTATACAAATTGATCTTTTAAAAATCAAAAGAGAAAATTAGTCACAGGCATTCTAAATTTCCCATTTTGACATGAGAAAGGGGAAAAAAAGTACAGTGCCTCTTTGTTAAAGTCATATAAACATTGGTGTATATAAATTGTACAGGACAAAAATAAAGAGTTGTAGATAGCAGATATGACAGTGGAATCTAGTAACTTTTTATCCTGTGTTCTTTGCCATTACCATGATTCAAGGGATATGTAGCAATGAATATAAAAATAAATTGCTACTAGTATAGAAATGAAAGGTTTTCTGAAAAATACTGATGGTGATAGAGCTAGTATAATTGGCCTTGTTCCAGCACTTTGCAGTTTTTTACCCTAAACGACTAAATTTCATCTGATTAATAATGACTCTTTCAGCACTAGAAATGTGATTTTTTTTAAGACTTCCATGGATTCTCTAAGGAACAAAAACACTTCACATGCCATGCGCCTAAATACAACAGTTTGAATTTTAAGCAACCAGCATTTGCAAGGAAATGAAACGCAATCTAAAGACCAGGACTTTTTTCAAAGGAGTTATTTGCAGAATAATAAGGCTTACTGGGAACTGCAATGTGCTCTGGGAAAACCTGCAAGTAATAGAGAATTTCACTGAATGGAATATTCATTATTTGCTTAGCTGTGGTCACTACCTCTCTAATTCTGCCACACAAGAGAAGCACTGTTTAGTGTCCAATAACATCAGACAAACCCACAAGCCTTCACATTTCATAGAAAAGCACAGGATTTAAATTCGTGTTTGAGACAACCTGCACGTCTATGGTTTCCAGCTTTGTATCTTCTGTGACAAAAAGGACCATGATTAGCACAGCACCTTCCACAATCTGACTGTTCTAAACAGATGGAAAAAGATAAGTATTTTCCTGGCCCAATGGAATTTTTATTAGTTCCCATCCTAGCTCTCTGTATTTTTTGATGAAGCTGAGTATTGCAAAATCAGTTTTCCAAATTATTGCTATCAGACAGCTGCTCCAGAATTCATCTCCTCTAGTGAAGTCACATTCCAATTTCTTTCTTTTTTGTTTTCTTTTTTCATTTTTTCCTCCCATGAACTATTTGTATCCATTTGTTCTTATCCTGGTGTTATGCTTTAGGTTAATCTACACCTTTCTTGATGCCCCTAACTTCATGTATTCATCCTCTGCAATGCAGGGCTAAGCACAGTCAAATCCAAAGATTTCAAATTAACAAAGTATTCAAATCTGCATTTAAGTTTGATGTCTGTGCAAAAGACTTGTTTAAGTTAGACTTTAAGTACATAAGGTTTCATATAGATAAAATAAAATCTGGATTTTTAGGGCAAAGTTTCTATCTGACACTCATGCCTTTTCAAACATCTGTTTAATCCATATTGCAAACTGATGTTAACACCCACACAGATACAAGGAGAAATAATTTATAAGAATTATATTTTATTTTATGGATATTTTTCTAATGTTATGCATTTGGGCTAAATTTTCCCATCAGCTTATGTGACTAAAGGATTATATCCACGAACACGAAGGGGCACAGAAGAATGGTGATGGGCACAGGGTGATTCCAAATAACACCAGGAGAGACATGAGCCCCTGACCTGGTGCCTCTTGAGGTGTCCTAGGGGAGCCTTAGCCCCATGGGCTGGGAGTGACGCTGCCACCATGGGGCAGTGCAAAAACACCTGATAGACTGCCAGTGCGGATTGTGGGATGAAGTGGAACAAAACATGGGTATTGCACCAGATTTACTGGCATGTAAGATGGGATGTTGGGAGAGACTGAAATGTTAAAGGTTAATGACTCAAATAATCCATTTGCAAAAACCAGCAGGTGCTTTGCTGAGGCCAGATTTGCACCCCCCAAATGAAGGGGAGGAAGAGAGTTTTTGGGTGTGTGATGGCAGAACTTCTGATCTGCATAAGAGCAGCCTAGGTACAGAGGGGGTGTGCGCCCACCACTGGAGGAGACAAACCAACCTTTGTTTAGCAAGAAGCTGCAGTTCGAGCCAGATAAAGACCGACAAGAAGCAGATCCTGCAAGGTGGGATAATGCTTTTTATCATGACAGTGCCCTCCCTCCAGATAAGGCTCAGGTGTAATCTCCCCACCACCTCTGGAGGAGGTATTCAGTGTCCTTTCACTCTAATCTGCCCCAAGGGACCTAGTAAGATCCTCAGGGGTAGGTGGTAACAGGTGTCTGATAGAGCAAGCCAAGACAAGTATAAAGATAAACCAATGTGGGAAAATAGTGATAAGGAGACACATTAGCCTGTAAATAGTGCATGTTCAGGGCACTGCTCAGAGAGTAGCAAGACACTGGAATGAAGTTGTAGCTACACCTTCCCTGGGGAAGTGTTCAAGGCCAGGTTGAATGAAGCTCTGAGCCACCTGGTCTAGCGGGTTTCATCCCTGGCAATAGCAGGGGGGTTGGAACTCGAGGATCTTTAAGATCCTTTCCAATACAAGCCTGTCTATGATTTCTATGTCTTCTATAAATAGACCTACAGCAGCCTCATCTCTGTCAGGCTCCTGGATTAGGAAACTCATAACATCTTCCACAGGTATTTGCTCTACTTCCAACAAATATGCCAAAATATGAAAATAACATAAACATTTCTCTTATATGTGTTGGAAAAAAATATATGAGATCTTCAAGGCCTAAGGAAGGCACTAGAGAAAGGCAAATTGGGTTTTGTTTGAGATATTTGTTTTGACATTGAAAAAGTTAGTTAAATTTACCCTATGCATTCCTAATGAACCCACATTTTCCTCAAAGGAGACTGAGCACAACATGTGTGTAAGCATATCAGCAGAAAGGCTAAAATAAATGTTGCACAGGGTTGTACACATCTGTCTGAAGAATACTGGGAAAAGCAGGATTGTTCTTGCAGTGCATGACCCTGAATATACTATTCACAGCCCCTCAATAAAATGAAGAGATCCTACAGAGTCCTTTAGGCATTCACCAGGTTTCTGTGCATTAAGCATACATATAATGTGCACATGGAAGCTACATTGCTAAAGCAGTTTTGCAGTAACAAAATTGTCCTTTACAGTATTAAGTAGGGAGCAATATGGGAAAAGCATTACTGATGGTGCCATCTTGTGTTTGAGATCTGGAAATGTTGCATAACTTCTTGTGATAATCGATTTGTAACCAACTTTATGAAGTGTACAAGAGATTGGAGCCCAAACTTAAGTGGATAGACAAGAAATCAGGTTTTGAGCTTTTATTCTGCAAAACACTTTGTGTTTAAATATATAGGGTTTTATATTAAATTAATGTTTTGGATGATCCATCAAATAGTAATAAAGGAATACTTGCAGTGATTTTCTCAGTCTCCCAATTAAGAAATATTTACATTTCCCTTTCATTTTTATTTTGGTTTATTTTGAACTTTCCAAGTCTAAAGTCCATAAGGAAAAATCCAAAACCACCAGAACTAGAAATACCGCAGGTGATTGCTAAAATCTTCAAAAGGAGAAAGCCAGCAAATTGAAAAAAAATCTTAGAAATACCTAGAAGGGTCTGCAAATTACCTGAATGTTTCCTACTTGTTTCCTCATAATTTAAATGACACAAAAAGGTGAGAAAAATGCAACCTTTTGCAAAAAGAAATAAAGCTCACAAGTCAGCATCACAGCCATCTGACTGCAAATACTCAGAGAATCAGAAACAGTGCTTGCTTTTAGTGAAGCTGAGTTCTTTTGATGACAGGATTACAAGATAAAAACTGGGCAAAGAAATATGAAAACATCTTGACATCCAGATAAGCTCCATTATATATGCAAAAGCCAGCTACTGGGAAAAGAAAAACCCACTCAAATCGTCTTTCCTTAGGACCTTAAAATAAATAGTTGCTTGTTAAAATTTATAATTACCAAAAACTTGTTGCATACAGTTTGCTGATGGATTCAGGGAAAGAAAGAAGAGCTTATATAGCTTATTTTTGATGTTAGATGTTGATGTTTGAATTGCAAATCTCTGGATGCAAAATGTTTTATAATCACTTCTGAGCTGCAACACATCCAAAAGGGGATTTTTGGTGTGCAGTGAGCAGAGTTTGCTGTACTTGGTCTGACCATACAGGCCTGTTGGACAGAGTTCAGTAATACCTGTCAAGGCAGTATTCCCATTCTGCATAGAGTAAAATGTGATCGCTTGCAAACCACAGGCTTTAATTTAGCTCTTTTATAGTGTTGCTAGATTTGCTTGGTACAGCCTTGCCACCAACTTTCTATTTAAACATGCATTATAAAACCCAATCCATCTTGCTATTAATATTAATAAGAATGTGATTGCAACAAGTATGGCATAATCTGCACAAGTTGGTTTCAGCCTTGATCAGCTGTTTCTCCATCACTCCCTCAAACGCTGCGGGATATTTTTCTATAATACTTTCAGGACATGGGGAAAACCTGTCTGCAAGTGATTAACCTGATACTTTCCCTTTTTTTAAAGCTGTCATAACACCTAGAGATTATTTAATCCTGGAAGTGGGTAAAAAAAGTATTAGTTTCACGCCAACACTTACCGCAAAAGCTATTTATTATTCCCAAATCCCTCTACTCTCCCCACCAGTTTGTCCTAGTATACACAAGGAGCCAAATCCTGAAATTCCTTTAGTCCTTTAATCTATCTGTAGAGGAACTGCCTTTGCACAATGTTATTGCCTACAATATAATTGTTAACACTCTCAATCAAAAGAGCAAATAAAGAAGCAATATTTTGAGACGGGGTGAAATTTGGGATTTTTTTGTTTTGTTTTGTTTTGTTTTGTTTTGTTTTGTTTTGTTTTGTTTTGTTTTTATGTGCTATATATTTTTTTAAGGGTCTGTCAGGCTCAACCAGAGATCTGAATATTTGGCAACTTTCATGGATACACTTGGATTTTTGGTCTACTCCTGGCTGTACTCTTTTACAAGTTATTCTTTTTTATTTAT
The DNA here is from genome assembly GCF_041296385.1 of Aphelocoma coerulescens. Lineage (NCBI taxonomy): Eukaryota > Metazoa > Chordata > Aves > Passeriformes > Corvidae > Aphelocoma > Aphelocoma coerulescens. Next base: position 89,232,687 of record NC_091013.1, on the reverse strand, counting down.
CTGCTGTTAAGATTTATTTATATTAGTTTACCCTCACTGGTACCTAGCAGAATATATTTAGGGAATCTGCTTATATTTATAACCTACTTCCAGATCAGGCACACAAAACCAAGTGGTCATATTTCTATGAAACTAAGTTATGTCCTGATTTTGGAGCCGCGATTCGCTTTTTTTTTTCAGGCAATAAATGAAAAATACATTTGGAGATAGACTTGATTTTATGAGTTATAGTTTAAAACAATGTTTTTTATGAATATCTTGTACAACACTATTTGTGTGAGGAAAGTGAAGCTCATATTACTTTCAATACATTTTAAATAAGATCTTTAACTTGTTTCCTTGAGAAAAATAAAAAAAAAAAAAAAAAAAGAAAAAGAAAAAGAAGAAGAACAAACTAGATTGTGTTAAGGAGAAGATCACTTTAGTGGTATGACATGATGGAATTTGTTAACTAACTGCTAACATTTATGAAATATAGAGTGACTGCTAACCTGAAAATCAAATGAAATAGTTACGAACAGTAAAACAAAGCATTTAAAACCATCTAGCACAGGGGAAAAAAAAAAAACAACCAAAAATCCCCAAAACCCAACAAACTGAAAAATCCTGAAACTAGCAAGTCCAACAAAACCCTTCTCTTCTTCAGAGTAGAAGAACTGCTATAGAAGCTGAGGGGACTATGAAGTAACAAATCCAGGCTCAGTGGCCTCTGTTAAAAATTGTGACCATGAGGAAGTCATTTAGATTCAGAGATCAAAAGATCTGCATGTTCAGGTCTACTTGTCTTGATGCTTCAAGACCTGTCTGATTTCAGGATATAGGACATCTTTACAAATTACAATATCTTGGAAGCCTGTAGCCCTTCAGTAGCTCCCCAGCATCTCCAAGACAAAGCAGAGGTTATACAAATACACTTAATACTCAAGTGTTGATACCTGCTGGAACACATCTCAACATACATGTAAATGGTTTGTAAAGATAGCAACAAATGACCCAGAACGTTTAGCATTTTTGAGATGCTTTGCAAAATTCAGTGCAGAGGAAATAATTTAAAAATCAATATTTGAATGTGGATATTCATGGGAAAAGGTATTTCACAACATCTTCAAGACATGCACCTCAAAACATTTGCCAGGAAAAATGAGGTGTATCTAGGTGCTTGTGATGCAGCCCAAGGAATGAGGTTTTGAGGAGGCACCATGCACTAACCTTCCTCTGTACTTCACTGCAGACCCAAAATCCCACATTTTCCATTCCCGCTTTCTCAAGCTGGAACTTCAAATGAAATTAATTCAGTGGCTTTGGGAAATTTCCACCCACTGAGGACAGTGGATGTATAGCAAGACTGAAGAGGAGAAAACAGAGTTAGGTATGGGAGCAGTAATGGATCTTGGTTCTCAAAGTCTTCTGCCTTTAAGGAATATATTCTGGCAACCCTCTTTGCCACTAAGCTATTGGAAGATGCAAGCTCTCAACGTTGTGAGATATGTTAAAGTAACAGCCTGATGACTCATAGCTACATTGCATCAGAAGGATCTAAATATTTTATGGAGCATAAAATGAGCAATGAACTGTGCAGCACTTAACACTTGCTTACAATCCAGCAATTACAAACTAAAGCACAGCAAATCTTTGAAAGGGGAAAGAGAGGGAGAGAAAAAGGAAGCACCCTCAGTGTTTCCACAGTAAAGCCCCAGTACCTAATAGCTTTTGCAAAGAATGTGAATTCTGACTCAGTCCATAGAGGAGCAAACCCTGGAGGGTGATATTAAGAGCCTGAAAGGTAGCAGAAGAATCTCACATCAGAAAACTGTGTAAAACAAAGGAAATTTATTGGTTTAGGACAGGTTTTGTGTTATCAGATTGCAATTCCCCTAGGTCTTAGGGTGACATATAACAGGACTGCTATGGGCAGCTGTAGTGTGCTCAATATGGGCCTTTGGACATCAAATCTGTGCCATCAGCATAAAGCTTTGTGTTGCTTTCCTTTAACTCAGTCCTTACAGTGGCTGAGACAGGACTAAAGCAGTGATCAGTATAATAAATTTGGTCAAGCTGCACTTCGTAAACGAGTTTTTTATTTTAGCCTACTTAAGAATCACACTGAAACATGATTTTGGACATGATTTTCCCTCCTGATATGTCTGATGGGTCCTTTTGTTTCAGTAAGTGAATAAGTAAAACTTCTCTGTGTCTGACACTGCTAATACAGTCCCAAGTTCTGATTTTTCTTAATGTACTTTAGCCAAGTATTTCACTAATCTCTGCAGCTCTGTAGCAAATTAGGATCCCAACATCCATCTGAATCGCAATTACTAGCTCTGTTGCAATTAGCTACAAAATTCTTTACTCAAGATCAAGCCAAATGACTCCAGATACCTGCTGAAATCTGGGTCTGGTAAGGACTTTTCCTAAAATTGCTGTAGATGTTGCCTGCAGAACTTGATTATAAATAATAAAAAAACCCCTTGGATTTAGAAACACATAATATTTTAATTAAAAAAAAATAGTGACATTAAAATGGAAAATTAAAATTAAAATTTAATTTTAAAAATTGAGATGCTAAAATTAATGTAGTGCAACCTCCAGATAAAAAAAGATCCAACTTCGAAATTGGATCTAACTGAAGTTGGACCATGGGGCTTGGTTGCCCTGAAACAATAACTTTTTTTTTTCCTTATAGCTAATTAGATTCTCTGTTTCTGCAACGTGAGCAGGTTCTCTCCACTTCTTTCCTTGTTCACCTCTGAGAAGAGTCTGTCTCTTAATCTATACATACTCGCAGAAGGAAGCTGTAGACAGCAAGATGGTTCCATTTCTCCTTCTCTGCTCCAGCTTGAACAACCCAGATCTCAGCCTCTCCTCCCATATTCTGGCCAGCTTGGGGGCTTTTTGGTGGACTCTCCCCAAGGTGTTAAAGTCTACCTTAATCAGTAGGGACCAAAAGCAAGGGAAGTAGTGGAGATGAAGTCTGAGAAGGGCTGAGTGGAAGGAACTGTAAACATAAATATCCATGGAAGAATCACAAACCTACCCAAAAAAAAAAAAAAAAAAGCCCTTCAAAAAAAGAAGGAAACTTGAAGTTTTAGGTCTTTTACAGTTCTAGAAAAGAGCAACTTTCTTCCATAAGAGATGCAAAACATTATATTTCTGACCATCAACAAAATAATAAAAAATAATAAATTACTAGACAGATTAATTTAAAAGAAAAAATTACAAATAGGTATTAAATCCAACACTGTCATCACAGCTAAGAAAAGAGAATGAATACTCAAGAAGAACCACTGTAACTACATCAGGGTTTCAATTCCCAACTCCCACTGCTACTGCTGGTAAAACAAATCTTCCCTGGATCTGCTTACCTGCAGGGCTGAGTCCACTTGGCTGTAGAAACCCCACTGTAACCAATATTTCTGTTGTGAGTAAGGTTCATGTCATACTCCCTCCTCACTCGATGTGTTGGAGCTGCAGTATGACAAACTAGCCCATCCTTTGGAATATTTTTAAATTTCTGCCTTGTGTTTGCTTTGCAGTTGTGTACAGACATGCCCTGTGTACAGCCAGTTATGAGGGTACAAATTATTCTCTGAGTAAGAATATAGTTAATTCTTTTTTTCTGTCATATTTTGTATTTTAATGCAAACAGAACAGATGTGGACCAGTTAGGTCTGTAGCAGGTTAAAAGGCTGCACTCTCCTGTTCAAAAATGATACTGCACAATGTTTGTAAAATCAATCTGTTCTTGAATGCTTCCTTTCTTTATGCAACTAAATTTGCATATCCTGCAGCTGAAAAAGGCATAATTAGAAATTTGTGATTAATTTAAGCGGGAACAGCTATAAAAATCTTAGGTATTTACATAGTTCTCATAAATTAGAGTCACAAACTGTAATTTGTTAAATTCAAATTCTGCTAAAAGCTTGCATTTACATAGATGTTCAGATGTTAAAGTGTTGACACGCATTTTAAAATCAACGTTGCTGGCACATTCATTATTCATGTCAATAAGCTGGAAGGTTTATTTGGGAAGTTATTTGGAAGTAAAATATGATGGTCAGTGAGAAACTGCAGTTATAAACAATCTACACCAATGAAAACGTGCATCTTCTTTATGAAGAGTTAAAGATGTTTCTTCAGAAGATCTGCATGCACAATCATTGCCAAAAATGGAGCTACACTGATTGATGTTGTATTATATATTAGGCTAATCTTATGGTCCTGCTTCATAGTGATTATTTGCAAGAAAAAGTCATCAGTAAATGGGTTGCACAGTCTGTCAGGAGCACTCAACCCTCAGTACTTGGTGAAAGTTTGCAGATCATAGAATCACAGAATGATTTGTGTTGGAAGGGATCATCTTAAAGCCCATCTAGTTCCGCCCACCCATTGTGGGTACGTACGCCTTCCGCTACACCAGGTTGGTGGAAGCCCCATCCAATCTGGCCTTGAACATTTCCAGGGATGGAAAGCCACAGGTTCTCTGGACAACATATTCCAGTGCCTCAACAGCCACACAGTAGATTGCTCTTTATTATCTAATCTAAACTTGCCCTTTGTCAGTTTAAAACCGCTACCCCTTTTCCTATCACTGCATATGAACACAGCAAACAATGTGTTCACTTCAAGAATGAATCATAAAAATTGTAAAAACTGTCTCATTTTAGAATCTGGATCAGCATATCTGAAATCAAAATGAAAGGTCATATTAAGGTGTGGGAAAGCTTTTTTTTTATAATGTTACAACTGTCAATGTTACTAATGCAAATAGTGAGATGGTTAATGGACTGAAAGAAACATCAATGCCAGGTCACACAATAGCTGACACAAGTTAGCCTAGATCTACAGAAGCATAGCAAAATTTATGTCCTCTAAGTATCTGTCATCTATGTACTCAAAAAAGTTGAATTTTCTTCTTAGCACCAAATATACAATCTTTTAATATTTTAAAATACTAATATTCAGAGTGTTCTGGGTAGATCAGTGATTTTATTTTTGTTTTTAAATAACACCCTGTGCAGACAAATATGACTAACGTATGACTAAAGGGATATGTATGTAAACATTTGAGTCTATACAGAAGTAAGATACTATAGAATTTCCTTCTACAGTGTCAAAATGATTCTCTAAGCAAAACTCTGTAAGCAAGCTGTGGCAAAACAGGGCAATTTAAAAATGCCCAGTCAATGCTCAGTGATGGTATCAGGTAGGGTGTTTTTCTGACCATCTTCAGAAATCTCTAGGAAAAAACTTTCTTTCTATCACTGCTATTTATTTACAGAGAACTGGTGAGGAAGCATCCTCTCTCTTGACTCAGCAGAGGATTTGAACAGAATCCCCCAGATGCATCTCACTTGGCCTGAAGTGCTGGCACAAGAAACAGTCTTGTCCTTATAGCAGCAAAAGGTAAAGACGGGCAAATCCAGGCCCAGATAGAATCATAGATGGGCTGAAGCTTCCTCTGAAGACATCTGTCTCGCTCTTTCTCTCTCACTTGAAGAGAATAATCTCTTTTTCCAACCAAGTGCCTAAAAGTTGATGAGATGAATCAACACCATTTTACTTCAAAGTAAAACAAGAAGTGTGAACTTTTTTTACCCTACCTTGCCCTTTCTTTCATGTTTATTACCCCTCCTTGACCTTGTTCCTTGTTGAAAAACTGCATGTATGTATCTCCATATACTATAACCTTTTACCCACGGAGCCAGCATGCAAATTTACGTCTTTCATTTTGGATTGCCCAAATCAAGCTCGATGATACTCTGTTGACATTACACCCATGTCCATGCCTATATCCAGATGTGATCTTCCAATTGGACAACCTTTTCTCTCTTGGGCTCCTTTCTGCCCCATTGCCGTGCCGAATCCTTCACAACACCTAGAAGCTTCACCAGAGCATATCTGTGGTTAAGTCAGATCCTTAGTGAATGCAGTATGAGTTTGTGCCTACCTCTATGCCCCCAAAAGCACTGAAGCAGCTGTTTGTATATGAGAATCTCATCAACATTGACTTGAATCTGGCACCCGTTAGTGTTAGACCACAGGTATGAATTAAGGCAATGCCCTGGAAACTGCCTGTAACAGTAAATTTTTAATAGATCCAATGGTATGGAAGAATATTTTCTGTCCAGGCAAAGCCAAAGTGCAGTGTGATGCATTGCACTGTGGTTCTGGTCATGGTGCTAGTTTATACATGTGACAGCAGCCAAGCTTCTGATGTAGACGTTGAAAATACATGTCAATGGCAGCAAAAACTCAATAAAATGAAAAAAAAAATCACATCAGATATAATTTTTAAAGTAATAATTATCGTTATTTGTATTGATTTATGAAGTATTACATTTCCTTTCTTACTCTCTGGCTTTTTGCTCGAGACTGAGTCCCACAGCGCAGTCTACTGTAAGCTCCTTAGAGAACAGAAAATTACGTTATGGGCGCTTAATTTCCATGCACAGCTTGCCACAGTGACTAGCTCTCCTTAGAGGAGAATTGGAGTTATTTGTTACTGCAAAGCATGCTGCTGATAATACAATTAGGGGTGATGCATGCTCATATTTTCACCACTGCCAATAAAATGTAACTCCCACAGGTTTAACTGTTTAAATCTTCACAGTGATCTGTTTTATAAAATGCCAGGCACCCAAGAGTTTCCACAGAAGTCAGAGGAAACAGTACTCAGCAGTTTTGAAAATAGATTTTGAAACCAGAATAATCACATTATTTAATATTTTTAACCTATTCACCCCATAAAACATATATATATATCTAGATAATATTTTAGAGACTTTCTTATAGACAGCTGTATCTTAAATTAACTTTGTCTTTGGATTCTAGTATTTAGTATTTAATACTGTTACAATGTCCATGGAACACTTTAAAATTTTATCTATATTTCTTGGGGGCCACATTCCATTAATTGGCTTTTGCATTTTTTATGCTGTGAGTTTCACATAATCAAAACAGCACAAATTTACCCTATTTGTTTTAAATTTTATTTCATTATTTGAATACAATGTCAGAAACAGCTTGCCAGAGGCTAAACACTGGTTTTATATATGTTAGGAGGTCTGGAATTTTTTTTAGGGAAAAAGAGAACATGTAACATACAATATTCAGTGACAACACTTTGATTCCGTCTAATAGACTTACAGTGGACCCATCACTGTGGTTTAGGCACTCAATGAGATCTAAATAATGTACTGTTCTGCTTTGTGTAATTCAATTTAATTTAATTTTATTTTATTTTCATATGGACCGATACCACTGCATTTAATTTGTGCATCAGACTTGCAAATCAAAATCAAGGTCCAAATCAAATGACTCCAGCAAGGCTTGCTCAGTCCCTAACAAGAAACTGTCAGTAATGATTCTGTTTTCCCACTCGTGATGCCATAAATACCAGCCACACTAACTGCATCCTGCTTCAGTATGTTTAATCTTCTAAATTAAATGTTCTTGTTTTTTAAACAATAAGGAAAAATAATCTTATCTGCTCTGCCCCTAGATTTAATTAATCCCAACATCCCCTACTTTATAGCCATTCCTCTAACAGCATCCAGGCTCTATGGAAGATTATAGTTACAATGCTCTTATCTCCAGACTCCAGCTCTGCACAGTTGTTCCTACTCTTGGGAACATTAGAAAATCTCTCCCTAATTGGTCATATTCTATCTTTGAAAGGTCATACCCATGATTCTTATTCACTTCAGAGCAGTTCTTTTAAAGGGCAGGCCTGGGTGCAGATTTATAATCATGTTTCTATAGCATTGCTTGGTGGAAAACTAGAAAAAATGTAAGCAAATCTTATAGGATAGTCAGCTGTCATAAGGTTTTCAATCCATAAGACTCCCAACTTGAGTTACCTCAGTTTTTTTCAGAAAATGATCCAAATTCCTAAAGTTTCTGTGAAACTTTGGACAATTATGTCTAGGCACATGCACTCACTTCGATAAAACTGATATTGCACCAGAGATGACTTATCTGTCAATCAATATGTTCTTTTAATAATATTTGAAAGTACTAAAGGCCATTTATTTATCCTTTAAAGGAAGCAATTTAGGTCTCAGCAGGTAATTTGCATATTTCACTGGTTTAACTAAGCAAGGATTAGCAAATTAAAATGTAGTTAGCTTTTTTCCCCCTTATTTGTCAAAATTATATGTTCTGTGTGAGTGACAGGTGGGTGGTAAAGCTCTTAATCTAAAGTGTATTCCTAAAGTTTCTCTGACTTTGTGGAGAGTTTGGTGAAAAAGTAGTCAACTGAGCCATCTGAAAATGAAGGTATGCTTGGTATCAGAGTTCTTAAAACATCAAAAATTGAATGCATTACAAAGTGTTCCAGAAAGGCCTCCTTATCAGATTTGGTCTTTAGTGCACTCTGAAACGTTGATTGCTAATCATAGCTAAGAAAACAGATGTTTGCCTAGCATCATTTTGAGAGCACAGAGGGGAACCTCTGTTGCCTTTGCAGGATGAAAGGATACATGGAAAATCAGTCTGGGCTCATGGCTTGATCCAAAATGCATCTAGGGTCAGTGGAGGATGCAGTGGTTTTAGAGGGTTGAGGCTGTGTCCCGTGATGAAAGGAGCAAGGGGCTACTCTAAAGAAACAATCCTGAGCATTAACTTCAGCACAGGGAGAAGTACAAGGATAATGCTGATGGCGCTTTCTTGCCTTGCTGCCATCATGTCTCCGCTTGGAAGGGATGCTGTGCTAATTCAACAAGTAACACAGCTGAGAGACAAACAGCAAAAACATTTCAATGTTTTTCACTGGCCAGTAGCCACAAAGGACATCCTGAGAGCTGTTCCTCTGCCTAAGTACAGGAGGGTGAGGACACCAGACAGTTGCTGTGTGCGCACACTGTGGTCCAGTCAGTAGCTGTAGGCAGGCAGGTATTCCTACCTCTTCTAAACTGATCAAGCAGCAGTCTTTTTTTGAAACATATGATTTCTTTATGATTTGAACTGGATTTGCTCATCTAGGAAGCCACCTTTGACCCTCAATGTCAATGTAGAGTAAATAGCTTAGTCTCATACATAGGTTTTGTTTGATCAAAGTAGGGCATTATGAAAATGTGTTGTATGCAGCTAGAAGTAAGACTCAGATTTACACAGACTGGAAGCATGAGACATATCTCCTAAAATAGCTACTCACTTGCTAAGGGTCCCATCAAGGCTTGAAGGATGTCAGAGTGCCATTATAAGTAAGTTGTTGTCTGCTCAGCTTTGGATGACAAATTCAGGTGCTACAATGGTTTGCCTTTTGCAATATAAATTTTCCTAAAGCATGTGGTGGTTTAGGCAAAACCCCTCTCAGGTGCTGAAAATTCACAGAGGGATAATTAGCAGAAGTAGGACGATTGTATCTGACAGTTCTATAATAATGTGAACCATGTTGAGTTGCCCAAAATAACAGTGCTAAGTAACCCAGAGCCATAGTATATTTGGTGTTTTGTCTATAATTTAAAGGGTAATTTACATCTCCTGCTGTGTGATAGCACAATTAATTATATTTTCCCACAGGTGCCTATTTTTAGTGTTTGAAAGGGGTGAGGAATTTGTGACTGGAGAAGGAAAAAATACTTTTTTAAAAAGAGCACCAGAGACATAGGGCCATGTTATGTGGCTAATGTGCTCCCTGTGCAAGAAATTACTGTGGCCACTTTCCAGTGGGTCCCCAGCTATCACTGATGGACATTTGACACCTCTGTATCTGGTAATTGATCTCTAGTGCATTTTTATTGCTCATATTTATTTGCAACAATTAGCTGGCTTAAAATTAATAAATTAAACTACACACACACACAAAAAAAAAAAAAAAAAAGGAAAAAAACGACCAAAACAAAAAACCCATACCAAATCTCCCTACTAGTTCTCTAAGGAGTTTCATCAGTCGACCTCAGAATAACCACCTACACAATATGCAGAGTCTGCCTGAACTCTGAATATTTTCCACTCTGGAATAAAACACACAAGAAATCCTTTCTTTTCCTTTCCCTTATGGTCTCTGACCTTGCATACAAGAGACCCTGTACTTGCATACAGGGACCAACATCCTAGGATCTATAAGAATACATTATTACTAGGATGGAAAGGGTTCTGGTAAAATAGTAATAGGCTAAGATTAGTTATCATGGACAGGAGTTATGTGGTCCTCCTGCTGTGAGGACAGGAAACACAATAAAAATAAGAGACTTCAATTATCCTCAGTACCTATGTAAATGTCACATCACAGTGTGATGGTGAAACTTGGGTATTTTAAGTGCCTTCCTCTTGTTTCAGGTAGTTAATCATAACAAAGGGGAAAAAGCAGCACTTAACTTGATCCAGGAGAGAAGAAAAGAGCTGATTTAAAATTTTTTTATTAAAGAACATGAGTGTTACATTGCACGAAAGGTGCTTAGAGTTGACAGTCCTCATAAGTGAATGAATAACTAAAACCTACACAAGAGCTCTGAATTGCGAAAAGGTTGGCTAGTAGATAAGCTTGTTAAAAAAGGAACTAAGAGCTAAAAGGATTAAACATTTGAAGGTGGTGTAGAGATTAAGGACATCATTGTAGGCACTTTAAGCAAGTGTATCTCAGTCAGAAAGTTGTATGACAACCAAAAAAAACACTACAGAAAAACCAGAAAAGAAAAAGGGGGAGAAAAAACATTAAGATGGGAGAGGAGGACAAAGGAGGTTATTTAAAATATGGCAGTCCTTAAGAAAGCTGTACTCATGTTCACCAAGGACACAAATATAAGCAGGAAAAATAGATAAGGCAGAACAAACTAGCTCTGAAAAAGAACTTGCTAACAGCATGAAAACTAGTTAGGTTATTTGGTTGTGAGAGGTTTTTTTAATAAACACACCTGCTAGCCTGTAGAACTTGCATGCTATTAAGACATTAAAGAAGCACAGATTGGCTGAAAGCATCATTCCGAGCAGAGCTAATGGATACCTGTAAAATACAAACTACACTGGTTAAGAGGAACATGAAGCCAAAGGCAGTCATGTACTGCAATCCACTTGCAGTTCTCTGAAGGTACCAAGAAGCTTGTTGCTAGAAATGGGGTCAGTTACTAAAAGCAAAGTTTAGGAATAGATTATCAGTTTTGAGAATATAGGGGAGATTACCACTAAAGTCTCACAGGGAGCAGAAACTGCTATAATGTTAGAGATCTGTCCTCGTAACTTATACTGGTTGACATCTTCAAAAATTACCTAGGGAATTAATTAATAAGGAGGTAATAAAGCTTGCTGATCAAACCAAGCCATTTAGAGAAGTAAAACTGAAGAAACTGACTGAGAAAAAGCACAGAAAATCCTCATAATACTGAGAGTGCCCTTCATCTGACCTAACTTGGGCATCTTCAGTGCAGGGAGGTATTTCCTTCATTTTTACAGTCCATGGAAGGAAATTGGTACTTTAATGTAGTAACATCTCATTGCAGTGAAGTAGTGGGATAAATCATCCCTTAAAAATGTCTGTTTGTCTCCACTGATCATAAAAAGAACCAAAGGCAAAGAGCTCAGGTGTCACCAGATTAATCTCACCTTGAAAGACTTGGACATAGAATGGCAGATGAAACTTGATGTAACTGTTTACAAAGAGGATTATGGGATAAACAATCCTAACTTTGCACACAAAATATAGAGTATCAACTAGCTATTATCACTCCAGAAGCAAATCTTAAAATTACTGTCCATAATTCCATGAAAGGTCATTTAAATGCTACAAGCAGTCAACACCAAATCAAACATCAATATTAGCAAAGGATAGACAACATGGCAGAAATCATCATTCCACTGTGTAACCTCAGTAACACGAATATCATCTTTGTGATCCTTTCTTTATAGGAATATATATGAAAAATAAAAAATATTCAGAGAAGGTGACTGAGATGATCAAAGCTACGGAATGAGAGCAGAAACCTCTGGTCTGAAAAAAAGGAAGAGTGGAGGTGAATGTGATATGAAATATGAGTAATACAAAAAAAAGTGAAAAAGCAGTGACCATTCACTTCCCTTCCCCTCCCCCCCCCCCCCCCATTTGGTACATAAAATTAAACTACTAGAATGGAAAGTGTAGCAGAAACAAAGCGAAAAGCTTTTCTGCACAGCTGGAGTTAAAGTTGGGAGTCTGTTGCTGCAGAACATTGTGGATTTTAAACATTTCTATCAATTCAAAGAGCAATTTGAAACATTAGTGGGGAAAAAAAAAGACACAGCAAAAATTTTTTGCTAAAAGCAAAAAATTCCTTTCTTGTTCTTGCTCCAGAATTCTGTAAGATACAGAATTTAAGTTGCTGGCAGGATTTAGTGGAGAAAGTGTAGTTGTGTGATTGCCCTGTTATTATATTTAGTCACTTTTTCTAGGCCTCTGCCATAGACAGTACTCTATAAATAAATGAACTATGGTCTGATACAGTAAACCTGTTCTACATTCTAATGTAAAAATTTTGATCTATTCCTGTTATATTCTTAAAAAGAGGTATCAGTCCCTTGAACCTATGAACAGAGACTTGCTCTTTATAATTATTTTTCCGTAAACTAAGTTGCAATAAGGGAATAATATGGTTTTAAAATATAAAGGTTAGTTCTGTCAATAATAGGGGTGGTGAAAAACCAGATTGCTGTAAAAATGTTGTGTTTATAAATTTTAACAGATGAAAATGTTCATCTGCATCTATTATGTATTCCCAGATTCAAATTTTTTATTCAATCTTCTCTAGAAATGTTTTGACACACCCACAGTACTGATATAATATGCTAAATAGCAAGCCTCAAATCATAAGAAGCTGAGCTTCATCTATTATTATTGAAATCCAAAGGTTTTGCAAGAATACTGCACCTGACAAGATCAGGCTAAGAGATGGTACCACAGACATGGATTCTCATTTCTTTATTTGAGAGTGATTTGAAGAGGAATTCTGCTCTAATGTGAGAACTCAATGAATTCTGTAGATCCCATAAGGTTTACTAGAGATGTATTCACGCTGGTAAATATCATATTGCTTGCTAGAAGTGTGTTTGTGTGTACCTTGCACTTCACAGCAGTGACTAAGTCCACGATCAGACATTTCCATTTCCTAGAACATTTCTTTACTGACTGGACAGGGAATCACATACTAAGGTGTGTTTAGACTTGCTGCTCTTCTCCTGGCAGGGGGGATTGGATGGAGATATATCCCTGTCTATCCTGCTGCCAGAGATTGTTTTTACCCACAGAAATCTGTATGGAGCCCCCAGACACGATATGCATTTACAACTGACCCTTGTCACATATAGGGCAGCAGTCAGACATCACAACACTCTTGCCACAGAGGGAACAATACTAATGGGCTGAATTATCATCTCAGTAGGCAGAAAACATTCAACAGATATGCAGAAGAAAGGAGAGGAATCTGTATTCTTTTTATTGAACCTTGTGCTTCCCCCAGAGTAACAGCAAATGTCTTTTTAATTTTTCCATTTGAGTTTGATCATGACCCGCGCAGATGGTGTTTCATGCTTCAGGTGTTTAAACCAACTAATTTTAAGGGTGCCCAGGGGGCATGTATCTCTTAGCACTCTGAGCAGCTTTTCACACCTCTGCTCTCTATAGGCTTTGGAAAACGTTGGTTTACACTTGAAGACACTTTTGTTAAGTGGCCTGGAAGCAGGAATTCTGTCCTGTCATTTTAGCAAATTTAGGCTTAGGCTGAAAATGAGGGAGCCTTGAGAAAGTTAATTTTTCTCATTTAGAAGCCCATCAAATATTTTGTCTCTGGTTAGTTAACAGGAACAGCATGGACAACTCATAACTGAACTGTGTGTGTTAAAAACACTTGCATCAAACTGCATTTATGGAAGAAACTACCTTAGTGAAAGATAGAGGGGATAAAAGCACTACCAGAACACAATCAGAAGGAACTAAGACTCCTACACTGAATTAAAACAGAGTTGTACTAAGTTTTCTAACCATATGGAAAAATCTAAATAGATTTCACTGGTTGTCTTGAGTAAAACTAATATATTGTACCAGTAATAATGATATAAATACAGTCCAGATGGAGATTTGGGGTCAGAAAACGATTATATGTGACTGGAGACTGAACTGGCAGTGACTTAACAACTCTGCAATGGAGAGCCATTCTGAAAGGTGCTGGTACTTGAGTTTGCTGGGCATACTGTTCAGATATGGATCAACTCTGTCATAGGAATGAAGTGTCAACAAATTAAAAATCAAAGCTATAGGTGAGAAAGAGAAGGTGAAATGAAGATTCAGTTTGTCTTTTCAATCTCAAATTTCTCTGTGCTTCTACTTGGGAAATTCACTTACTCCTGAGTAAGTACTTCTACTTCAGGTTGCAGCTTTAGGCATGTGAAGTTTGATTTTCAGGCTTGTGGGCTCTGCTGTTGCCATTGATTTCATGACTCCGCTGTATTATCGATCCAAATCTCAGTATTCCTCACAACTTGACTTACACCTTCTGAAGGATTGCTTAAGAGCCCATTAATTCCCAGCTAAATGATATTTAGTTACCTAACATCACAGGACTAGAAAATGTGCAGGACAACCAATCTAGTTCTGAGTAGGAACAAGTATATAAAAACCTCCTTGAAAATTTTATGTCATCCCTACTCTTAAAAATCTCCAATGAAGAAAGTTCTTCAATGTTATGATACTGGCTATTTGCTAGTTTAATATATTCTTTTATCATCAGATTATTGTAAAAAAAGCCAATAGATTTTTCCTCTTTTTCTCCTTTGGAACATGGAAAAAAATAAATTGCTCTCTACCATGGAAATCTTACTCAATTCTTCAGGAAAAAAAGAAATGTAATTCACTCCAGTGTTTACCTTTGGCTCCTATTTTCTGATTTGTTGATCATTGGTGGTTTCCTCTGCCTTCTGTATTACTCGTCTACATGTGTGCTAAGGTGTGTATCCCCAAACTTCGATGAAATATTCAAGCACCAAATGAAGGAGAATAATTATTTTAGACTTTTTTGACAATCCTGTAATTTTATTCTTAGATATATTTCAGTTTATTTATAAAGGTATCTCATTAAATAAATGCAGAATAATTAACCGTGACCTCAACATTCCTATTAATATATCCATAACTACAATTCACCTTTTTTCCAATGATATAACATTACATTATTCTATATGAATATTTTAGTTTGGACAAGGAATTTTGAAGTGGATCTTCAGGCATTTCTATTTATTGTGCCTTTTTTTTTTTTATCACCAGAGTAGACACTGAATTACTTTAGGATGAAACTCATATGGAAGCTTTACCCAGGAGCACATGTGAGCACAAGTGTTTTAGCCACTACCTGGTTTTAAGATCACAGAAAGAAACAAGCCAGCTGCAATCTTAATTTACTCACTCCTGAAAACACCTTTTATGTTGACTTTGTGTGCACAGCGTTTTTCCTCAACCAAAATAATTTATTCTAGGTACTACTTGCTAACGTAAACTCAGGTATTTTGGGTATTTTTCTCAGTTTTTTCAGGCATATATGTACACTTGTATCAGCATCCTCTGCAGCCTGGACTAAGGCTGCATCGATGCTCTTCTGGGGCTCCAACTTAAAGTGACTTAGCTTTACAATAGAAGATGATAGCAGATCATGGAGAATTGAACACAAATACCCCAAATCATAAGCCAATAACTCATCCTTCCCTCTCTCTATAATGAAGGAGTCTTTGTGCGTTTTTTGTTGTAGTTATTTGCTTGTTTTTTTCACTCTTGATTCTGTCGGTTGAATTCAGGTAGGCATATCTCTTATGATGTCTTGCTGTTGCAGGAAATGTACTCCAATAGAAATACATTTTTCCTATTAGCTTTATTGTATGATTTCACAGTCCTGAGGAAAACTTTTCCTCCCATTTTTCATGTATTAGTAAATTTTCTGGACTTGCTGCATCAGGAGACAAAATCCAGCACCCATAAATGTTACTTAAAGCAGTATTTTAATTAAGACTGTTCAGTGTACATTCTGTAATTGTACTGGACCCATTTTTTATTGGTCAAGTACCATTAGGCTATGGCATCAGTAATCCAATTTTACAACTTAATATAAGCCGAAGGTAAAGAAATATTAAGTGTTATTTGTCAAGAGGAGTGATCCTTATTAGATCTGACCTTTTTCTAAGCCAACACAATAAAAAGGTGAGTGTCATTTTTATACTTGCAAAGATTAGTTTTGCTTACAGTAAGCAAAAGTCGTGTCTCCAAGGGGGCTTAAACTTCTCATTGAAAATAATTGAATCTCATTATCAAGCATGCACTATGAACTTCTTATGATTTTCCCCAATCAACTATTAAAAGCATGTTCCTATTCAAAATGCTACTTTTCCAACCTCTGCTGCTACATAGTATAGTCCTAGCAAATTGACCTTTTATGAAGACTTAAAGCACTATGTAATTAATTTTTCTTGTGTACAGAGTTAAGACTTGATGAAACTGGGAGGTTAAATGCCAATATGTCCTTTGCAAGCATTTTTTATAGTGCAATGCTTGGCTTTCAAATGTTAATGCTACGCTTTCTGTACCAATTTTCTTTGAAAAAAAATAAAAATTTGAAAATTTGTACTGCAGTGCACAATGCAGTCCAATTTCACTCTTTGAGCTACCCCAGTCAACAAGTAATAGCTCTGAAATGCAAAGCAATAAGCTGGGTTGGCAGTTATTTTATGTTCCTGATCCAAAAATCCATTGAAGCAGATGGAAATGTATTGTACTCATGATTGCATGGCTTGCACAAATCCAGTTCTGTAGAGTTTCACTTTAGCATCTGGAGCAGCTCTGTGTAAGGCCTCTAGATGGTCATCAATATCTTTTTGCAAGACCAGTAGTTGATAGGCACACCTCTGAACCAGAGTGATTACACTAGAAACAGGCTTGACTAGATAACAGTTTTGTCAGTGCTCTACAGGTCTTTTTAAAGGATTGAGTGAGTATTGCTTCCTCCATATCTCAGTGATACTTGAAAGTTGAATCTCTTGTTTCTCACTTTATTTTTTTTTTAATATATCCAGTTCAAGTTCTTTTACTGACTGTAGGATTTTTAAGGTATGAATGATTCTTCACGTGTATTAACTTGATCTCTCTGGATTCACCAAGAAAGAAGTTCCAGTATATCAGACACTGTACACTCTTGTATTTCACAGAAATGGAATGCATTTCTTGACTGAATTTGTCCCAGAAATATTCACTTCTAAATTGCTGCTACTATTGTGTCTCAGTGTTATATCAAATTAATACACTCTTAATACTCAGGCTTTTGTATGACTAAGTTGACATGCATTGTGCTTAGTATATAATTGATTGTAATTAAGACAATAAAGAAATACCATGTTTCTAGGGCAATTTTACTTTTTTTTCCCAAGGCCATTGACTGATAAATTTAAAATAATTCTGAAATCCATACACAACTAGATGAGCACTGGAATTTATGAAAGCTATACTCCTATCTTAACAGTTGGTTCACCTCATACATTTTATGATATATACCAGCAATTTTTATTCATATCTCAGTGAAAAAAATAAAAAAGTGGTGTGGAGCTTTTCAGACCAGAGCCAAGACCAGTTTTTCATATGCATCAGGACAGCAATTGAAAGTACATATATCACTCAGGAGCAGTGAGTTTTTATAAGGAAATATTTAAAGTCAGCTAGGAGGCAACAGGCTATAGGGCAGAAAGTAAATGGTAGACAAATATTGGTTGAGGCTCCTTGACTTCAAAGATTAAAATCACTTTCTAAAAAAAAAAAAAAAAAAAGACAAAAAAAGAAAACATATTTCTGAAACAGCTAGATAGAAAGGAAAACTTAAATTGCATGGAAATTGTGCTTCAAACATTGCCTAGCCCATGGTGCCACAGTACATGAAAAGACCAATTGCTTCCAAATCTCCCCTTTCATGTTTCAGGGGAAATGCCTTTTATTATAAACAGTAGTGGAGAAGTGTTTCTGGAAGGCTTTACAATAGCAGTGCTCACATACGTCTCCATCAAATGAATCATGTCCCAGCAGAAAATTACAAAGTATTAGGGAAAGAATGTTGCAAATTATAACTAATACATTGCTTATGGGAATCCAGAGGGTCATTGAGTGGCTTGAGATGTGGGCCTGTGAAACCTCCTGAAGTTCAACAAGGCCAAGGGCAAGTTCCTGCACCTGGGTCAGAGCAATCCCAAGCACAAGTACAAACTGGGTGGAGAATGGGTTGAGAGCAGCCCTGGGGAGAAGGACTTGAGGTTGTTTGTGGACAAGACCCAACATGACCCAAAAATGTGCACTTGCAACCTAGAAAACCAACCGTTTCCTGGGCTGCATCCAAAGCTGTGTGGCCAGCAGGGCAAAGGAGTGGATTCTGCCCCTCTGCTCCACTCTTGTGAGACCCACATGAACCAATGCACTCAGCTCTGGGTTAATTGCTCTGGAGCAATTCCAGAGGAGCCCATGAAGGTTCTCAGAGGCTGAAGCATCTCTACTTTGGAGACGGGCCGAGAGGTCTGGGATTGTTCAGTCTAGAGAAGGGAAGACTCCAGGGTGACCTTTTAGTCTGGAAGGTACTGGTGTACCTTCCAGTACATAAAGGGCTGCAGAGACTGCTGGAGAGGAAATTTTGGCATGGGCACGTAGAGGCAGGACAAGGGGGGATGACTTTAAACTGAATGTCTTAGGAAAAATCCTTTACTGTGAGGTTGGTGAAGCACTGGAACAGATTTCCAAGAGAATCTGTGGCTGCTTCATGCCTGAAAGTCTTGAAGAGCAGGCTGGACAGCGCTCTGAGTAACCTGGTCTTGTAGAAGGTGTACCTGTCCATGGTAAGGGATTGAAACTAGACTGTATTTAGGGTCTATTCCAACCAATTAATTCTATGATAATAGAAAACTATCCTGGAGTTAGAAGACTCTGGAAATTCAGCATTGTGCACATCTGCTTCATGTAGGAGGGATCCTAGGAAAAAAAAAAAAAAAACAACAAAAACTAAAAACCAACCTATGCCTTTCTATCTCTGTCTTTCAAATTTGTGTCCTTTCAGTTTGGAGTTTCACATTTTTTTCTGACATAGAGTTTGCTTTTGGTTAATATTGTACGTATTGCCTGTGCATGTCTCACTTTTCTGTACAAATAAACATTGCAATGGGGAGAGTTAGAAAACATATAAGACACAGACCACCTGTAATCCAATACTTTAGGCCAAAATATATGATGGAGACCTCAGCTGCATTAATACAAAAGACTGAATCCAATTAATAACTGGAGAATTCCTTTCCATTCTACCCTGACTCCATTCCCGAAAGCTACGGTGTGGCTTTTACATCCAGTCTAATTTCATTCAGTCATAATTTAAAAATCAGGCCCTCCTAAGGCAGGTGAAAATGGCAAGGTTAGAAATTCTGAGATAGGGGCAATCTGCTAATCGTCACAATAAAAGGACAGTATCCAGAAAGGGAAGTCACTCAAACATGAAAGCAGTGTTCTTGGGCCAAAGATGGATGCTGCATCTGTAGATGCCATGTGAAGGAAGTTTCTCAATAGCAGCAGAAAGGAGATTCTGAATTTCTGGAAATCTGGGGATTTGTTTTGTTTTGGTTTGTTTAAAGCAAGCAAAAAGCGCTTGTAATAAAGACAAATTTAAATATATTTTTAAGTCCAAAGGAAACAAAAATTACTTCAAGAACTTCTATATACTGCACTCTCAGAAGAGACGGATTATTATTATGTAGCATTCCAGGAGTTGAGAAATGCCTATAAGCATATGATTTATATACATAGGCATAGTATATGTAGATATCCTAAGCTCAGACTCTAAAGCAGACTTACACAGATTACCACTTTCCTTTCAGATTGGTAAATTTAGTCAGGAAAAGATTATATAACTCAACAGAGATCCAGTCTGAAATGTGAGGGAGATAACCTGTATCTCCCTGAATACCTGCCTCTGTCTGCAATTAGCCAACCATCAAATAAAAAAGATTTAAGGCAATGGAGGTGCAGCAACCAGCACATCACAACAAGCATTCAAAACATGTCCAAAGTGTCCACCTTTGGCTAGACCTCTATATTTTACCTACACCTGAATTGCTATCTGAAAGACAAGGACATGAGGGCCAGTATACAGTATTATGCTAGGATCAACTTTCATTAAAACTATGCAGATAAAATTTGACAATGCCATAAAATGACCTGGTCTTGGACTAAAATAAATGGTCTGATAATGGTTACTTATTTTCTCTATGCTATATATAGGTTCTGTTTCAATTTCCCTTGCAGTGTACAAAACAGTATTGATTATTATTTCAAACCAGTTGTAGTATTAGCTTTAATTTCACCTGCACAATTGTACACTGTTGCATATCTTAGAACATCAACAACTATATATAAAAGGATAGAAGAAACCTATTGGCTTTTTTTCCTTGCAAGTTCAAAAGTAATACCTTTTCTCAATCCCGTTCTTCAGACAAAATAATTGTTTCTTCTGAGATTAATAGCACCCAATAACATAAAGCCACAGGTACAGCAATATTAGAAACCACAGACTACAAAACAATCCTGTTTCTACGCATTTCAGTGATCTCTTTTAACTCTCTTTTGTAGAGTGTGAATTGTTCATTGTCTAGTTACAAAGGCAGCTTTCCTTCTGCAGAGTCATGAAATGCTGCAATCCTCAATCTAAAACCTCTCAGAAACCATTCAACAAGAGGTGAGATAACAGGGCTTTTTTCACACAAGTGTGGTTTCACCAAGAATTTTACAATTAAGAATCAACTAGTAAGCAGATTTTGTTGGTGTCTGTATAGGTCTGCCTGTGAGTAGAAGAGGCACCCTGGAAGACTTGCATTACAATAATTGTTGCTCTTACTAGATCTCCTTAGAAGTCACTTTGCTTCAGTTGGTGTCCCTTCCTTCCTTCCTTCCTTCCTTCCTTCCTTCCTTCCTTCCTTCCTTCCTTCCTTCCTTCCTTCCTTCCTTCCTTCCTTCCTTCCTTCCTTCCTTCCTTCCTTCCTTCCTTCCTTCCTTCCTTCCTTCCTTCCTTCCTTCCTTCCTTCCTTCCTTCCTTCCTTCCTTCCTTCCTTCCTTCCTTCCTTCCTTCCTTCCTTCCTTCCTTCCTCTCTCTTTCTCTCTTTCTCTTTCTTTCTTTCTTTCCTTCTTTCTTTCTTTCTTTCTTTCTTTCTTTCTTTCTTTCTTTCTCTTTCTTTCTTTCTTTCTTTCTTTCTTTCTTTCTTTCTCTCATTCTTTCTCTTTCGCTCGCTAGCTCTTTCTCTTGCTTTTTCTCTTTCTCATTCTTTATCTCTTTCTCTCGTTCTTTTTCTCGCTCTTTCTCTCTCTCTCTTTCTTTCTTTATCTCTTTCTTTCTCTTTCTCTTTCTCTTTCTCTTTCTCTTTCTCTTTCTCTTTCTCTTTCTCTTTCTCTTTCTCTTTCTTTTTCCTTCTCTCTTTATCTCTTTCTCTTTTCTTTCTCTCTTTCTTTCTTTATCTCTTTCTTTCTCTTTCTCTTTCTTTCTCTTTCCTTCTCTCTTTCTCTCTCTTTCTCTTTTCTTTCTCTCTTTCTTTCTTTCTTTTCCTTCTTCCTTCTCACCTATTTTTTTATACCTTTTGTTATACCATTTTCTATTCTCTCACTGTTCTCACTTGCTTTTCTGTGAAAAAAAATCCACATGGACTGTCAGAGCGCACATTACTGCTGCAGGTCATGCTATCAAAACAGTAGCATTTAACCTCTGTTTTCTGTAAAAAATTTTTAAAAAAATATTCATGTTCCAAAGGAATCAAATTGCTCTGGTCTGTAAGCTGCGATTATCGTGGTTTCTGTTCTCTGATATTTGTATGTGCTCTTACTAATATTATTTGTAAATAATAATATCACTAAATATTAACAAGATACTTTTGCAGATTTTGATCTAGGTACAATCTCGGAGTGGTTCACTGTGTGAGCATGACTGTTCCATAGTCACGATAGTTCCATGGACACCACTTGAGTTCCTGATCTTCTCATTATATTACTAAAATAAGCCAGGCATTTTTGGAAGAAGCAATCAAAAATTATCAAAATACTCAAACTGACTGATGACAAGAAACAGAACATCTTGAGCTCATGTTGCATCAGCTGAACATCCAGCTACTTTCCTCATCAGACTAAAATTGACCTTTACTTGTTTCTCTGTAAATACTTACAAGCTTCTGAAACATTCTGAGGTATACAACAGAGTAGGATTTTGAGAAAGGTGCTTTCTAAAGAGTCTAAATAGGAATTAAGCCACTTATAAAGGATTCAAGAATGACCTCTGGTTATGAAATTGATCTTTTTAGCAAATCGTTCATTAGAAAACCTTATTACTGGGGGAAACAATTTCTGAGAGCAACTTGGGTTTCAGAAACAAATACTACAAAAAATAATAATCTATAAAAGTCACATTATTGAAGAATTAACAATAAGAAGCTTTTTTAAAATTTTATTGTATTTCTCTACCTTGGCCCAAATACAAACAAGTTCAGTGGTTCACTCTCTGGTGATGCCAGCATCTGACACTTCAAGAATAACTTTAAATTAGTTATTCTAACCAATATTGTGTTCTTGCTGATCCCTACCAGCAGTTCCTATAGGTCATCCAAAATAAGAGGATTTTTGAAGGGTCTTTTTACTTCAGTTTTATTCTGGAGCTTATCCTCTGGGTAGATGTTCTCACCTAAGAAATATAGCAATTTAAAAATAGGGTGCAGGGGAGAAAAATACCTGAAACCTCCTTTTCATATATTAAAACCACTCTACCTTTTCATATACTCTAGCTGCTATTAACTAACATTTGTGGAGCGTATATCTGCTGTCAAGAAGGGAGCATGCAATGGCAGCAGAACAGTGGCATAGTCTTGAAGAATTTGGGACATCCACACGTAGGTGTGGATGTTTGTTGCTTTTATAAAGCCAAGATAATCACTTAAAGGATATATAAGTTAATTAAATGTACCATTTGGGGGGAAAATTAACCACAAGGAAAGCCATATGGATAATTATAAATGAGATTCAAATACTAATTATAGTAATAGCAGCTCACTTTAAACTCACAATCAATTTTATTGAGCCTGTGTGAAGAGACACAGTCTGCAGTTTTAGATGATGATAGCATTGGCAGCAAAGCTAGCGCAAGTTCACCACCCCACTCCAACTCTCACTGTTCACTGCTTCTAATTTGCTCATCTCAGTCAGGCAATAAACCACAAACCCACAAACAGCTCTACTAGCACAGGGGAGACCGAGAAAAACCACACTGGAGGAAGACAGGACTGCAGAAATAACCTAAGCTGCCTTTGTATGCCATGAAAGCATCTTGTGAAACTACATCCTAAAAGTATATCTACAACCCACAGCTTTCTCACTTTTTACTTCACTACTGCACTTGGTAAAAGAGACTTCATCAGCTGGTGTTTCTATGGGGTTAAACTCAGTTGTAATCACTCACTTCATTACCCCAGATAACCAGTGGATACCCAGAGAAAGATTGATAAGCACAAACGCCCAGAGAGAGGTGCCTGCTGACTGCAGGTGCAGGGTCTTTTTGCTTTTATGTAGACATCTATAATGAAATTAAGAATCTTATACCCCCATTCAGACAGAAGACAATAGAGACACACTTTCATACCATGAACTAGATGTTTAGATGAGACCAGGTAAAAAATACTCTTTAAATTCTTCCTAAAATTTAGGCAGAATAATATCCTTTTTTAGACCTGGCCTCAATTTAGGTATTTGAAGGCTGTATTTTGAGACATTCACAAGACATCTATGTATATCTATATATATAAATGATGTCAGCAATCACCATTAAAAGAGCCCCAAAGCAAGTCTACTTAAAATTTGGAGATATTTTCATTTCAGATGCTAAACTGCAATTGATGGGTGTCAGCATTTTGTTTACTGAGGGGATCAAATTATTTGGCTGAACTTTAAATGCAAAGCCATATATGATGACTTGTTTTAATGGCTTTACCCAGAACAGCATTTAACCTTTAAAGAACTGAAAGTCTTTTCTAACATCTCTTGGACTTCCGTTTACCTCATACTGAAATATTGGTTTAAACAGTGCTGCTTTTCTGAGCTGCCAGCTCAAATCCAAGTGATCCTTTTGAGTCCACATCTCCCTTATGCAACGTATCAGTACTTCTCTTCAAAATCAGCAATACCTTGGTATAAGTAGAGTAGGGAAAGCAAAATTTACCCTATGTGTAATCACTGTGAATCAGATTTGCTGTAAGGTGCACAAATAAAAACATTAAGGTAAACATTTAATTAGGGGAAGAATCTGAAGCACACTTTAGAATACTGATCTTGATCTTTGTATCTTGAGCCGGACTAGCATGCCACTAGCTCACAAGCAATGTTCAAAGTTCACTGTTTTATTATTCAACTGCTCTGCATGCAGTTGTATTTCTAACCTACTCTCTTTCATCTGTATACACTCATCAAGAGAAAAATATCTGGGGGTCATGTGGGAACTGTGTTTTTCTCCACCAGGTATTTTGAAAGCAAATATTTCCCTCAGACACTAAAATGAAAACAAAGTTGCTATGCTGTATTTTCTGGAATGAAAAGGTACTGAAAATCCCCAAGTAACCTTCAAAACAAGCCAGGACTTTTATGTGATGTTCTCCAACTTTTTTTTTTCTTTGATGCAACAACATCAGAGTGTCAAGATATTCCATCCCATTTCTGAACTTTTATGGAAGATTTCACTGGTTGGAGGGAAGGGATGTTCATAGTTTCTGATTAAGTGTTATTACAGTGCAATGAGATTTTGTTTCTTGTTTTTTTTCAAACCACCTCAAAATTAAACCCACATAAACAGTGTGGTTTATGTCTTAACAAACACAATGCTTTTGAGATGTTTTGATGACAGTGGTTGGGCCTGATTTTTCAAAAAGTACTGACATCAATATGGCTAACTCTCCACTATTTTCATCTTACCATTTCCTGGACTCATAATTATTTCTCATTAATTTCATTTCATTACTGAACCACAGGGATTAAAGGGGATATTGCCATATACCTATAAGTAGAACTGGTCCTCTCAGAATCTCTCAATTTCTGTGCAAACACTTCAAGTGACAGAGTCACTCTGACTGTGAGCCACAGTGACTTCCATTACAAGTGACTCCTTATTGCCAACTGTAGAAATTTGCATTTTATTTCTAGTTTGGTTTCATACATCTTTCAACCCCGAACATAGGATTCAGTCTCTTGAAGGACTTCTGTTGTCTTTTATGAAGATCAGCCAGTAGAGCCAAAACAGAGGAGAACTCTCTGCTCTTTTAATAAGGCTTTTATTTGGATATTGTTTTACAACAAGCATGCCAAAGTTTTCTTTATGTGTGTGGTATCATGTAAATACCTGATAGTTACTAAGAAAAATGGTGGCTTGGACATGGCTTGTAAAAGCCTACATGGGAGAAAAAGTCTACTTTTTATAGCAAAAGGTTTTTTAGTCTGAGAATTATAAGACATAACAAGATCCAGAAGGTGGAAATTGAAACGATGTAAACTAATTTCAGGCTAGAAATAATGACGAGAATTTGCCAGTTATTATTAATGAAAGCACATGTGTATCTTTCAGCACTTGAGATCAAGACTGAATTAACTACTTCGACACATGGAAGTGCCCTTTGTTAAATGGTGAGCTTGAAAAAGAAATGATTGGATGGATATCTGTTCGTGTGATGTTAAGGAAGCAAGCCTGACAAACAAAAGCTGGTCTCTTTTTGATCTCAAATTGTTCAAAGGAAACAACTACAGTAAAAGATGGTAAAACTATATGTCAATGCAATCTATAAATAATCCTGTCATATTTAATTTGCCTTCTTTTTTCCAATAAAACTCATCTTTAGCTATAAAATGACCAAAAGAGAAGCAAACAACATCAATTTTATGATACAAAAATTTTTGAGTTGTATTGGTAAATTAAATAGGTCTGAATAGATACCAGTAATCCCATATGTCTGCTACTGAAATTGTGTTATTGACTGTATATCTTTTATACAAGTAAGGATGAAAGCTTAAAGGTAATTTAAAAAAAATAAAAAAGAGGAAAAGAAAGAAAGAAAGAGAGAAAGAGAGAAAGAAAGAGAGAAAGAAAGAGAGAAAGAAAGAGAGAAAGAAAGAAAGAGAGAAAGAAAGAGAGAAAGAAAGAAAGAAAGAAAGAAAGAAAGAAAGAAAGAGAGAAAGAGAGAAAGAAAGAGAGAAAGAAAGAAAGAAAGAAAGAAAGAAAGAAAGAAAGAAAGAAAGAAAGAAAGAAAGAAAGAAAGAAAGAAAGAAAGAAAGAAAATAAAAAGAAACCAAAGCACTGAATACCAGTTCAGTTTGTAAAACTCCCCACTGTCAGCACTGTTTGACTGCAGAGAGGCCACAGTCCTGCTGTAGCCTCTACATGTTGAAAATATAAATACTCTGACATATCACACAAGTGTGATGTCCCAAAATAAATTATACAAAGCCTCAAAACATAACATCTGGAGCAAATACAACAGATCTGAAATTTCATTCCCATTATGATTTTCAACTTTAATTAAGCAATTTGATTGACCTTGTCTTACTCCTACCCATGCAAGCATGATAAGGATGTCATTGGCCACCTGATTTCATACTGCTTTGTGTTATTACTCCTTAAAGTTTCATATGATACAACTGAATGGACAGAGGCATCTAAAACTGGCACCTAGTCTAGTGTGAAACAGAGGAGAAGAACAAATATGAGTGCTTCATCCCATGGAGTACATTTTACAAAGATTATCCAGCTTTTATCATCTCAAAAAGAGAGTTATAATCCTGTGAAAAGCTACATCAAAAATGTATTCTATACGGAAGTAACTTTTAACTTTACAGGCAAATTTAAAATTAAAGATACACTGGGGAAATTAATGTGGGAATTCCTCATTTACAGAAGCAGTGTTTGATCGTGAACCTTGAGTTTTGCATTCTGCTGATATTTACCATTAGCCAGGTGAGAAAGCACATCTTTAAATTTTTAAAATGTGTCCTGTCATGATCAGTTCAGCCATAAACAGCTCTTAAAATAGCCAACCAACCAATAACTTGTTTTAAACGGGCCAAAATCTCCAGTCAGTAAATTCTTTTGCTTTGGACCTCTTGTGTTAACATGATATGACAAACCTGGGTGGGAGGTTGCAGAGAACAAATTGATCAGATCCCTATGCAGTAGTTCATCTCATTTATTATTAAATAGTTTGAAGAATAAAAAAATCACCGAACTCTGTGTCATCCGTCTCAGTTCATATACTAAGAGGACCATAATTGCTGGTTCATATTTATCAGGTCTTCAGGTAATATGAAATGTCCAGTGGTTTAGGGAAGATCAGAGATTCAGGCAGGAGCCCTTTCTGAATGAAATAAATAATTTGATAAACATTGAGGAAAAGATATTATGCAAAACCTGTGAGATTATGTTGACATTAAAAACTCCTCATAACTTAGAATTTATGGCATGAATATACTTAAATGAAAAGTATTTTGGAAATAATTTCCTCCCCTTAGTAGTAAACTCAGTGTTATCAGAGATAAGAACCATTACTTATATCAAAATGAAAAGAATATTCTTGAATAGTCTGGGTCTCCCCTCCATCTGATCAGTTCATGCCTCTAATACAACATGGTATCACAAGCAAAACTAGTTCACTGTTTTTAAAGTTTTCAAGGTTTTCAGAAGAATAGGAAACTTTAAAATCCTTGCAAATAATAACTGAAAAGAATGTTGTATTAATATGAGTTTTCTTTTATTTTATGTACTCCAAAGTTTTCTAGGAACTTGGAATAAGAGTTTTTGAAATCATGGCAATAAATATTGAAGGGAAAGATATTGCAAAAAAAAATTGCCATAGGCAGGGTAAAAAATAATTCCACAAACCACCAATTCAAGATTTGTATCCAAAAATGACAATACTAGACCTGCACTATGAATTTGTTTCTGAATAAAGTTACATGAAAGTGAATAAAGAGAAAATCCAAAGAAACATGCCTAACATACATAGACAGAAGAAGCAACTATTTCCTCTGAGTTTCTGAAACAGAATTTATTATATGGTAACCTCTTCATTTTAAATAACTGCCTTCTACTTTTCCAGATTAAAATAGTTGATTTCTAGTAAGTCTTTCATCATTCACTCATCTCAGAAGCTTCTGTGTGTAAGAGGCATGTGTTTTTTGAAAATACTTAATGTGTTTTAATATGAAAATAGTTAAATATGTTTTTTGAAAATAGTTAATAGGACTCATCTTAGATTGAAATTCCATTTACTGTCTCCCTATATTTTTGCCTTTGTTTAAACACCACAATATAATCTGGTTATTCAATAACCTTTTGTAAAGAATTGCATACATTGAAGCCTTTATCCTACAGATATTCTATTTCCTGTAAGAGGGACACTGAGGGAGCTTTTAATGAAAAGACAAGCTTCACTTGCAGGAACAGAAGAGAAAATTGCTGAAACTATTACATATGTGAAACATTTTTAGTAGAGAATCTGCTTTGTGATTCAATCTCTGCCAAAAAAAAAAAATTGTATTTTTTTTTCCCTTTTCCTGAAGAACACTGTAAACTTTTCATTTCTGACTAAAACCACAATCTTTTTTCTTTCTCATTGCTACTTTATGGTTCCACATCTTAATTTTCTAACCATATGCTCCTCTGATCAAATCAGCAGATGTTTCTTCTTTTGAGCTCAGCCTGCAAATATCTCAGCAGGGTCAAAAGGGCTGATTGCCAGCAGTGCTAACTGAACTAAACATATAATAGAAACAGACAAAACTTTTATCAGTCAGATTCCTAGCTTATTTTTATTATCATTTCATAGCTATAATTAATCTCATCAAAAATATGACTGTGGCCTCAGAATTTGAAATTCTTTTTGTTCTCAGCATCAGTGTGTCAGAATTCATCTTGGGGACATGATGCTGTTTATTATCTCAGGTATTTTAAAAACAAAATACCCAGCAGCGTTTCTGACCAGGTGACTGGCTAGAGTCAGGCTCAGCAGTCTCCTTGGGGGTGTTCTCTTTCACATCATTTCTGACCTTGCATACTAGGCCTGTCACATCTTTTTTTATCTGTATCAATACACTAAAGTATGTATTTAACATTTCACCCTGCTTTCCCTCCATCCTGTACTGTTCCCTTTGAGGTAACAATCTGTATGTAACTATAGTAGCTGGTGAAAGAAGTTCACTGCATTATTTAGCTTTGTTTGCTTTGTCTGAGTGCTGGAGAGAATACTGATGTGCATGGCTTTCTTATTCATAGTACTGATTTGTGAGTCATACCTCTTCATGTGCATATTTTACAGCTGGTGACTATGACCTTAGAGATTTTTAAGTGATGTTGTTTTCCAAAGTGCTATTCTTTTTTGGGCAAACCACAAATTAGTCTAAGAAACAGTAGCTTATATACTTGCATGAAATGAAAAAGATCATAGAATCACAGAAGAGTTTGAATTAGAAGGGACCTTAAAGACCATCTGGTTCCAACCCCCATGCCATGGGCAGGGACAACTTGTGATAGACCAGGTTGCTCAAAGTCCAATCCAGCCTGGCCTTGGACATCTGTGAGGATGGAGCAGCCACAACTTCTCTGGGCAATCTATGATGGTATAAGACCTTCAAAGGTCTTCACTTTTGTGTTGAGATACTTATATGCAAGAAACATTTTACCCCAAATTTACCAAGGCTTTGCATTTTGTTTCTTTGCATTTTGATTACACATGTACCAATAGTCCTACGCTACAAACTCTCAGTTGGAGAATGCCATAGTTACTTCTATTTCTAAAATCACTCATTCTTGAGACTGTGAAGGATGTACTACTGACAATATGATTATGTCTATGGTTCTCTGGAAGTTTGGATTGTCCAGCTGCAACAACGAATGCTGCCTCCCTTCCATCACCTATATCATAACCTGTCAGGTAGACTTCAACCTAAGTGATATCGTTCTTTCAGGGCCCTTCTAATCTATTTTAAGGTTCTACCTGGAGCTGTTTTCTTTAAAATGTGCATGACAGATGGCAAGTGGAACCTAAAAACTGGCATATGTCATGATGCTTCAATCTATGTCATGGTTCTGAAGTAAGTTTGGCGTAAAAAAATAAAGATTTTTCTAATATATCCAGGATCTAGCCTGAAATACATTTGTATTATATGCTGGTTTCATTTTAGCCTATCCTGGTCATTTAGGTGCTACATCAGACATATTTGCACAGTAAAACAAGCTAGGCCTCCAGTGAGCATTTCTCTCTCTTCTAACTCTCTGTTGCCAGGGGATTTTTTTTCTTTTTCTTTTTAATTATTATTATCATTTCAAGCTCTATTATTGAGACAAACATGATTGAAGCTGCCATTATTTGGTCACTGGGAACCAAGCAGATGGTAAATAACTATGTTAAACCAATGATACTAACTTAAGTCATTCACTTGTCAGCAAAACTTTGGCAAAGGCTCTATTTTAGAATCAGAACATATCCTTCAAAATTTGATGGACATCTGACATTTTTCATTGGTTGGGAGTTGAAGCATCCAACTCTGACTGGGAAAAACAATTGTGTATGCCAACAAATAAATTCATATATCTTTCCTAAACTTCTAGCAATTCTAAGTTTTGAGAAAAAACCTCTTCTACTGGGTTGCTATCTTATTTAATTGGATGTTGTGGTAGGACAAGCTCAGAACAGTTGATCAGCAGAAAGAATTCTGAAAATCGTCAGGAAAAAGCACATTTTTCCCTGCACCTCTAGGCACCTAGCAAAATAGAGCTCTGATCAATAATTAAGGATAGATTTGGCAGAACTAATAAACAGCATTCATGTGAAAGTTGCTGCATAAGATAGTTCTTTCCTTCTGGAGTCATTAAAGGACACAGACTTTTCTCCTCATTCATGAGATGTACATCAGTAATCAACCCACTTATGAAAACTGCAAAGCCCAATATACAGTTAAATGCACAGTATTTCCTCTATCACAAAAGATTGCACTTTGATAGGGAGAGAAACCATCAGCAAGCTCAGAAATGACAAATAAAATTCAGTTTATTCACAGAGAGATGAACAGTTCACTTTTGGCAGTTTCACATTATTGAACTGAAGAAAATGGACGCAGTTCCTCTCAAAGCTAAGAAATGCTCTTAGATAGGTGATTAATATGAAAATCAAAATAAGAACATTTAAAAAACCCAGCACAAAAATTGGGATTAGAAAAAGGTCAAATTTTTTGTTACTTATAATCCTGTAGGTCAAGGGTCAAAGCTTGTAGTACACTGGGATTTAGGTGGGTGACAAAGATCTAAAACGAGCAACAATGAAAAATAGTGGAGGAAGGAAGGTTTTGTCAGTGTGAGATTAATTCCTTTGACAAGTCTGTTTTCTACATCTTCAGCTTCACAGACAACCATTTTTGCTGCAATTAACATTCTATAATATGAGGAATTCCCAGATCATGGATGGTAGAAATAAATTTTGATAAAATGCGTACTTGACTTTATAATCAGAAGCAATTAAGAGGGCAACTACTTTATTACACAAGGGCTTACACACATTTAATACCCCAACTGTAAATAAACCCAATTAAGAAATTATAAACTATTTTTGGCTTTCTTCTGAGTTTCAAGAGATATTATAATATACACTTCTTTGAGGGTAGAAATGTGAGCTCTTAAGGGCAATTTTATATCTTGTTCTCAGTCTTTAATGACTTGACTGCAATGTATTTAACGTTAAATAAAATGGATCTCTCTAGCATTTTATTTATTAGATGCAGATTGAAAATTATCTCAACAGAATGATGCAGGCTGACATAGTGGATAGCATGACTTTGACCCTAATAACTGCCATTACATATTATCTACCAGAACCTACACCTGATAACAAAACGAATTTTATTCTTTACTCAGTTTTGTTATTACCCAGGTCTCCTAATGCAGACATTCACGCACCCTAATCCAACCTGATCCAACTGCTCTGCATCTGAGTTACCTGCATCCTATTAACTGGCTGGGGTCTGAGACTGAAACACTAATGACAAGATGAAAGACTCACTCATGTATCTATTTCTATATTGCAGGACAAATAACAAATAATAAATCTGAAGGCAACTACTCACAGATAAAATTATAGAACTATTGACATAATTGGGACCTTAACTGAGGGCAAAAAGAGTGATAAAAATGTATTTTGTTCCTATGAAGAACTTTAGGGTGTGAATGGAAGGATCTCTGCCAGCAGCTGGAATGGGGCTACATCCTAAAATATTTGCCCATTTAGGTGCCAGAAAATGAGGAGCCTGGGACCTAGGGGCAGCCACGGGGCTGACATGTGGTCTGAGCCCAGCCCCTGGGTGGGACCACATCACAGGTAAATCTATACATAGATGTATTTCTCTCTGACACACCTTCATCCTGATGAGACACATCAAGGAGCAGAATGAGGATGTTGATGTTGTGTGAGTGCTGAGTGTTGCCTGTGTGCCTGGTCACGAGTGTATTTGCATGTGTATTGTGTACATGTGTTTGCATGTGAGCCTGTAGGAAAGACACACTCAGCTTGATTCTCAGAGCTGGGAACAGGGAGTTCCCAGCCTCACCTCTGTTGCACTTCCAGATTTCACAACTTTTAATAGGAAGGATCTGACTCATCCAGAGCTACAAAATAGACTTAAAAAAAACCCAAACTGTATTCCATTATCTGTTCACTAGAGGTTTTTTCTTCCTCATATAACATGGAAGTTATGCGTTTATGATCTGGGTGGTTCAGTTAATTTTTAGTTAATTAGTAGCAGAGACATTTCTATACAAATTAACTATAGAAAACATATGTTGATAGTTCTTGGAATCCTGCAGCCCTGTATTACAGAAGTTCCATTCTTCATTACAAGCCATAAGCTTTGTGCTGAGTTTGCAAGGCCTCAAGACTGAAACTTGTTAGGTTTCTTCTGACTAAACCTTTGCTGAACTTCTTGAGGTTTTCTTTGTTTGGTTTATTTGTGACTACAATTCCACAACTGGGATTTAGGTGGGTGACAAAGATCTAAAATGAGAAACAATGAAAAATAGTGGAGGAAGGAAGGTTTTGTATATGTGTATATGTCTGTCTGTGTATATGTAGTTTGTAACACTTTGTACAGTATGACTATAGTTATATTAACAGAAATAACAATCCGTTATTCCATGTAAAATGAAGTATTTCAAGACAGGGTCAGATGGAATTTTGAGCAACCAGGTCTAGTGAAATGTGTCTCTGCCCATGGCAGGGGGATTGACATTTGATGATCTTTAAGGTCTCTTCCAATTGAAAACATTCTATGATCCTATGGTCCTATGATTCTGACTTACAGCTCTTTGACAATGATGTAGTGTAGATAAATAAAAGTCTGATAGGACAGCAGAGTCCTTGAGAAGGGGAGACACAGGACATAGCACAGAAGAGCACAGGCAGGGAATGACAAGTGGGGCACAGACTGGCATTAGAGGCAGCTCACCCATGGACAGTTAAAGAAATACAGGTCTGGAGCTGGACAAAACTGGGTTTAGGGGTAAAAAAGACAATGAAGTTATATCTGACATAAGTACCATACCCAGAAAAAGCAGATGTAATATGGGGCTACAGATGAAGGGGTAGGTGTAAAAGCATATTAGCTAAACCTGAACTTGGGCACCAGATGGTTACTAGGGCAAGGAAGGGAAAACCATCACCTTGAGCACTGGTTGACTCCAGATGCTATTTTCTGGAATGCCTTCCCAAACAACAATCAGTAGAATGAAACTGCTAAACCTGGAACTCAGAGGAGCAGGGGAAGGGTGAGCAAACCACTAAGACAAGGGATAGAGAAAGAGTGTGTGTTTAACAGTTTTAACTGCATAATGCCTTTTTTCCTCAACTTTTTTAGATTTCCATAAGTAAAAATTCCTGGATTTGATTGTTGGGATTTTGCTTATACAAACAAGAAATTCTTAGGTTTGTATATATATGTGTGTGTGTGTGTGTGTGTGTGTGTGCGCACATGTATATAGAAAGTGAGCTTACTCTTTTCCTATCAACAAGATTTTGAGTGCAACATTTTCATGTGAAATTTACTGAAATTACTGAATTATGTTGGCTGGAATAAAACCTGTATTGTGCTCAAACCAATAACGCATGATTTCCAAAAACTGAACCAAAGAATAAAAGAAAATTAATCTTCTAAAAGCCCCACAAGACAAATAATAGTAACTACAAAAACAATTTAAGAGCAATAATTCTCACACAGAGCATCACTGATTTAAATCATAAATAAGTTGCTGGGGGAGGGGAATCTGAATCCATCCCTATCCTGCAAGTTTAATGCCAGAGTCAACAATATATGCCCAGAGCCTGGGGAGAGATTTCAGGTCAGCAGGAGAGCACCTGAAGAGCAGCACAAAGGCATTCCAGCCACTCCATCCAGTATCTTGGTTTCATCAGGGTCCCATCTTAAATGCCTCTATGTTAACTCGGGTACCATGGGGAATAAACAGGAGGAACTAGAGACGTGCACTACGCAAGGCTAAGACTTGGGAAAATGTAGGCTCTCCCCAGAAGGAAATGGGAGATCTGATAACCTGGAGTATGGAGAAGGCTGAGGTACTCAATGGCTTTTTTGACTTGGTTTTCTGGCGAGCGCTTTAGCCGCACCACCCAAAATAACTGTTGGTAGCAGTAGATTTAAGCCACCATTATTGTTTGAAATGTAGGTTCTAATCATATGCACACTCTTCTTCTATTGTAACACAAAGTAAAAATGTCTAAATGAAACAAAGAACAAAATGATAATTCTTTAAACTAATATATTTCAATTCATATTTCAGTTCATTAAGTGCATGCCAAAAGCAGTTACTCATGCTCAAATGAAGGTGGGTAACATTTTCTGAAAAGAGGAACTCACTTCATTGAATGTCCCTGCTCAATTGTTTGTCACCATCTGATCATGTCCTTAATAATTTTACCACTTAGTAGGCCTCCATGTAAGTAGCAGCAACTGATTTGCTCATCTGAAACCACTCACCTTTTCAGTTTCAGTCAAGGATTTGTGTGTGCACGTGTGTGTGAGGACATGGTCTG
The DNA here is from genome assembly GCF_041296385.1 of Aphelocoma coerulescens. Classification (NCBI taxonomy): domain Eukaryota; kingdom Metazoa; phylum Chordata; class Aves; order Passeriformes; family Corvidae; genus Aphelocoma; species Aphelocoma coerulescens. The sequence continues at coordinate 89,197,578 of NC_091013.1, read as the reverse complement.
AAGAAGGAAGAGATTTAGGGACTTGGCTGATTTGTCTGAGCAAACACAGGCACTTGTGTCAGTCGAAATGCTTCTGCTTCCATCTGTCTCTTAAGCCATGTGTAACAGGTCTTCCCTAAATCCTATGTTTTGTCTGCCAACCAATGTGAATGCCTCAGATACAATGGCATACCTCTCAGCATACCTAAAATTGACATTACGTACCTTTGTTTAGGCACCTGAATTATTCCAACATGGTCTAAGTGGGAATGGATGACAAATGATACTGTCAAAGCAAGGCTTTTGGAAAGTTATTATTTTGGGAACTGAATCCTAATTGGTTTCTTAGTTAAAACAGTGCTTTAGGACAGCAAACATCAAAATGATGTCAATAACCAAGAACATACCTTGGAATTCTAAAAGAACTATTTTCAGGATATGTTCCTTTACGAGCTACCTCTGTTTTTGTTTTTGAATCTCAGCACATTGCCCTGAGTCATAACTCCTTTCTATCTTTTTTTTCTTGCAAATCTTTCAAATAAGCAACTGTTCTTTTCCCTGCTTTATTTCCAGTAGTATGTCTAAATATATTTTCCAAGGTTGTTAATTGTCTCCTTGCTTTCAGACGCCTCTAACAATACTTCAAAGTTTCCAGGAAAAATCAAGACTCAGCTTTATACCCATCTACGTATGCAAAATAAAACCTAAGTTTCCAAATCATATCCTTGAATAAGCTAAGAGGGAAAAGTGACAGTTAAAAAAAAAAAAAATTGTGAATTCCCTTTATCCTCTGCAGTCAGCAACAAAGAATCTCAGAATTTAAGGATGTGAAAGAAATGTAAAAAAAAATGTGTGGCATGGTTGGGAAACGAACACTGTTCTACCAGTCCTGCATAAAGGGGAGATAAACCTCATATCCACTACATCAGCCAAAACTGCATTGTTAGACTAAAATGATTTTATTCTATTTTATTTTCCTATAATAATGGAATGGTTTGGGTTGGAAGGGATCTTAAAGATCATCTAGTTCCAACTCCTCTTGCCATGGGTGACAAACCAGCCACTAGACCAGGTTACCCAAAGACTCATCCAGCCTACTCCTGAACACCTCCTGAGATGGGGAGTCCCCAGCTTCTCTAGGCAACCTGTGCCAGTGACTCACCACCCTTACAGCAAATTTCTTCCAAATATTTTTTCTAAATCTACCCTCCTTGAGTTTAAAGACATTTCCCCTTGTCCTATCACTACATATCCTGGTGAACAGCCCCTCTCCAGCTCTTCTGTAGCCTCATTTAGGTACTGCAAGGTTCTCTAAGGTCTTCCAGGAGGCTTCTCTCCTCCAGTCTGAAACAACCCAAACTGTCTCAGCCTGTCTTCATAGGAGAGCTGTTCCATCCCTATGATCACCTTAATGGCCTCCTCTGGATTTTATATATTTAGAAAATAGTTGTACAGGAAATCTTAGCTTAATCTCTATTTAATTCCAAAACAGGAAAGTGGTTTCTATTTTGACTATCTCTCCTAGAAATTCAAGTAAAACTTTTGATTGCTCTGTCAAGACAGCCTAAAGAGCCTTGTGAGTGTGTTTGCTTCTTCCAAAATGTCATAGCACATCTGGATGGGCTGGATTCCCAGGTGGCACTGACAACCTTATTTTTCTTGAAATCTATGAAACTCTTTTCATACGTGCCAACTAGGAACTTGAAAATCTCTCCTTCTAAAGTACAGCTTTGAGAACAGCAACATCAGCTGAAGCAGACAGTCTATGTATCCTAAACCAGTGCTCTGTATTGAGAGCATACATTAAAAGAAAGAATTATTATATTTCAGCCTTATCACACAACTCCTTAAACCAGCAACAGATAAGAGTCCATACTAGATATGAGTCTAGCCCATGAAAAATGTTTTTAAAAGCTCTCCATTTTGACCCAATGTATTTCAAGAAAACTTCATATGTGACTTGTCATTACTTCAATCCATGCAAAAAGCTCAGATTATTGGGTTGGTTTTCTTTTTTTTCAATGTTTTTTTAGGCAAATTTTGCTTTGAAGGGGGAAAATTTATCATCTTTAAAAGAAATGAACAAAGTTAGATAGAAAAAGGGTTAGAAATGCTTTAAATGGTGGGAAAGCTGGCTTGGGGACATCATGTCCCTTGCATCAAGCACAAGCTAAGTGGTTTCAAATCTGACACTGTGACCAGGAGAGAGATCCTGGAGTCAAGTAGGGAAAGCAGGACTTATATGGTGAGAAAAGTGTTCCAAAAGCACTTGAAAATGATGTAAGTTAATGCTGAAAGCTCCGGTAATAACCCAGGCCAATATGTCCTTCCACTCAGCTTCTCAGAAGAGAGAGGAAGTTTTTACATCACCAGGCTTTTTCAAATGTTACATTTAGTAATAATGAAAAGGTACAAAATTTACTGAAAATGCATAAATTGCATGTCAGCTGTGTAGAGGAATATGGACTCATTATGAATTTCATCCTGCTAGGACCATATCAGTGTAAATTGTGCAAAATGCTGAAATTAACTGCAATTGTGTGGCCTGACCTTTAACACCTCTGAATGCTTCAGAAGAAATCCTGAACAGTTTTAATCAGCACTAACTCTAAAGTATATGCATATAGAGGAGGGGAAAAGAAGCATCTTCCCCCTGGTTACAACACAGCCCCAGGCAGAGGGAACCTGAATGGCTCCTGAACTAGCTCAGCCAGAAGGAACAATAGGATATTGGTGTGATACCTCACCCAGTGAAATTAGAGCCTGTTGAAGTGTTTTGGGACATGGGATCATTTAGTTTAGCTAAACTGTCTCTGGTATCCCAGCTAGAAAAAGAGGAAAATTTGTATTTGGACTGACAATAGCTTTCAGGGCTTCAATTATCTCACTCTTCAGAGTCCCAAGTGCACATTCTCTATCAAACAGTACATTAAGTACTTTAAGCTGTGTCAACCCTTTTTCTGGTTCAAGTGTATTGCCTGTGTCTAGTTCCTACAGCATATTGTGTACAGACAGCTCCAGATTGTAAGAAAATTTACATTTTTTCCAAGTATTTATCTAATAAAGCAAAACTTGAGAAAAATATAAAATTTGTGTGAAAAAACCCACTTAACATACTCAAAAACCCAAATATGTTTTCTCAGCATAACCTCAGTTACAAAAAAAGGTTTGGATGTGTCTATGGTTTTTAGTCTGGCATGATACATAGGGCAACATGAAAGCCTATCTACAATCTAAGTGGAAAATCTAATATCAAGGTATTATCTATTATCATCAATGTGCATAGATCATAAGAAGCTAACAAGGATGCTCTAAAAGTGAGTACGAATTTTTCTATCCTTGATTAAACATCAGAAATCAGTATTGTTAAAACTCTTCATTCTCTTTATGAATGAAAATTTTTAAAATTTACATAATGGAAATCTAGGTTTTTAAAATATTTAGTTTTCTTGTTTTCCTGTAACAGCTGGAGTTGAGCCTGGCATTGAAGGTTTTCTCTGGGGAAAACCATTGCTGAACCCAAACTGGCAAACCCAGCAAGGACCAAGGAGTATTGACATCAGTGGTGTGGGAACAGATAAAACACGAAACCCACAGACAACAGGTATTGGTGGCTGGCGAGGCCAGTAAGATCAGCAACCAGGGAGTCTGGTACAAAACTGGGTTTTAAAAAATCTCAAAATATCAAAAATAAGGTGCTCAACTCATGAAGAGCAGATTAACATGCTTACAAGTTAGATTTTTCTGAGCCTGGGTAAGAAACTAAGAGACAGGGAAATTGAAGCAGGGTGAAGTTACAGAATGAGAGTGTTTAAAAAAAAAAAATTAGTGGCAACCCCAAGTAACAAAACAAAATTCATGCTGCCGTCAGTGGAGCCCTGGAGGAAGGGCTCAGGTTCCTCATACAGGTTTCTGCAGATTGTGAAATAAAGTATATTTATATCCTCTTACTTCAATACAGCTCCATATATTAAAATGCTACTAATATGGCAAATTACCATTCCCGTTTTGCAACAAGAGATCAGAAATAATGAAATTAAGCACCCAAATCACACCAGTAACCATATACAGACTTCTGGTCCCTTAATGACAAGACCAATGCCTTAATCACTTTTTTCCCTTATTTCCATTTCTCCATATGCCAGACTCGATGACCATAACCATTCCTTGACTTATGTGCATCATCATTTAACAATACATCATTTAAAATACTTGCCTCACAAAGGCTGCCAGAGACAAACATTTCATAAATCGTTAAACACTTTTATTGAAAATCACTTCAAACATGACTATTATTATCTATATTAATAATAATTCGTAATGGCCATTAGACCAGACATTTGTAGTGCTCATGATTCTTTTCACTAAAAAGCATCTGTCTTTCAGAGAACAACTGCTGGAAGTTAATGTTCAGATGGGCTTAATGATGTGCATTTATACTGAGGTTATAATGGAACATAAAGTGCAGTTCCCCAAGATGCTAAATTGCTAAATCTTCAAATGCTACCCTTAAAGTTAGTATTTCTAAGAGAAGTTTAAGACAGTAAAAATAAGTGCCTAATAATTGATAAGTATATAAATGTGGGTTTTGTTTTTGTTTTGCTTTTGGGTTTTTTTTTTGTTTGTTTGTTTGTTTGTTTGTTTGATTTTTTTGGGTTTTTTTGGTTTCTGGACACCTATAGGAATGTATTGTTCTTTAAAACCAAATCAGTACTGTGTAACAAATGAAGCTTGGGTATTAGATTAATTCAAAGAGGTGAAGAGGTGTCCTTAGAGATTTTTTTCCTGAAACATGGGGACAGAGCACTGGACGGTAGCATAATAACAGACAGATTAGAATGTAATTGTCCTATGAAACAGGACTTGTTTTTTTTAAGACAATTTCCTCTGTCCAAAGAAGTTCTAATTTTGCATTACAGAAAGGGAATTTCTCCTTTAAACACCATCTATAAAACTTCCAGCTGACCTTTTCACACCTTCCATAAAGAAGCTAAATGTTACTCACTTTTCACATTCAATAAAAACTATTACTGTGTTCTAGTTCAATGCATATCTGTGTCATCATGGAGGAAAGTCACTCTGCACTATGTGTTAATCTTTCCCTTAAAGTTAATTTCCAAACTTTCGGGTTGCTAAATGTGTCACCTTGGTTTGTTCATGTGTTGCATGTGGTGTATGACAAAGAAACCTGAAGTTCATCTGGAGGTCTTCAGGTGTTTGGGTTTTCAGATCTATTTGTCATACATCTTCAATTTTTAAAAACTAACCAGAAGCTACTAGATTATTCAGCATTTTGCCTAATGCCAGACAGAATGACACTGAGTTTCAAGAAATCTGATGTTTATTCTGGTCAGAACTTCAACAGGTATAAAGTGATACAGTAGTACTGTCTTCAGTAAAGCTATATTCCCCAGCTAAGAATAACCAGACTTCCACAATGTATCTCTGAATAATGATTCTGGTCAATATTTTCAGTGACTGGAGTAAAGTCATGAAGTTTGAAACTTCCTCGGTTGATCCCACCAACTGATTTTCTTTAGATGAAACTTTCTATTAGCTTCCTGAGATCTTAGTAACACCTTACATGGGAGCATTTTCTAGGAGGCATAATACTCATGGATGTAAGAATATTGCTGAGGGTTTAGGGGTTTTTTTATTGTCCAAGCAGCCAACCATAGCAACATATGGCTGAAGGCACAAAGACTTAAAAGCTACATCACAGAGTCACAGAATCATAGAACAGTTTGTGCTGCAAAGGACCCTTACAGATCATCTAGTTCAACCCCTCTGATGTGGTCAAGGACACCTTTTACCAGACCAGGTTGTTCAAAGACCCATCCAAGATGGTCTTGAACACCTCCAGGGATGGGGCATCCACAGCTCCTCTGAGCAACCTGTGCCAGTATCACACAATCCTTACCATAAAAAAAAAAAAAAAAAAAATTCTTCCTCATATCTACCTTCTTTCACTTAAAAACAATTGTCTCTTGTCCTGTCCCTACAAGTTTTGGTAAAAAGTCTCTCCCCATCTCTCTTACAAGCCCCCTTATATATTGAAAGACACAATAAGGACTCCCTGGAGCCCCACGGGGACAAGCTTTAGGATTCCTCTCAGATGGACCATTAGACTGTAGATACCTACTTTTTAGATAGTTGCCCTAGATTCCCTTTATACCAGTGAAAAGAAATAGGTATCTTTAAACATATCTATTTTTGATGTGTATTTTTGGCAGAGATAAATCATACTCTAGAGGTGCCTATATTTCTCAGGGACTATAAGAGAAGCCATTATAACTAGCTCCTACCCTAGAAGCTCTTCTCTTTAATCCCTTAGTCATAAAAGGTGGGTTTCAAAAAAGCTAGAAACTATGGAAAAGTCCTTTTTTCAGTGGAGCTGTAAGAGTCCTTCTCCTGCTCTATAGCAGGAAGTCTTTTAGAGCTGCTTGCTCTAATTTAGCTATAAATAACATCTTGGACAATTTTTTGTGCAATTAAAATATTGCTCAAAACTATTATTCATTAAAATCACTTGTATAAGATCTCATAATTAATATTTCAGATTCTTAGAACTCTAACAGTGTAGAGATATTCTAACTTATATTCTCCTAAAATACTATATTAGTGTCAATTTTGAAGCATTTGGAAATTGTTCCAAATGTTTGATACATGACATGTAATAAAATATGTGAAGACACCGTAAAAATTTCTTAGAAATATAAACCAGTAATGAATGCCTCAGGTGTTTGCATTTCTGTTAATTGGTCTCCGTGATCTGGAATACTCTCAGCTATCCTGAAAGCTTCCAAAGATAGTGTGTCCCAAGCACAAGTGTGAAACAACATAAATCTTGAAAAATTGTGAATTTTAAACCTATGTGAATGCTTATGAAAAAAGAGTTATATCACCAAACATTTTGCAACACTGTTATCATGGTGAATCAAGAACAGATATTTTTAATACGGGCTTTTACCTCAGATAATTAATTTAAATTTAACTATGCTGATTACTGGTCTTCAGTTGGAGTTGTAAAAGATATTTTGCTCCAATGGGCTCTGTGCAAATTCATTTCCATCTCATCAAGATCATTCCTGGCATCTGACCCCCACCTTACCCCAGGAAGCCCAATTGTAGCATCATGAGCCACTTGCTCATGAGACGCTGGATAAAGCCCATGTGGAGAAAATAAGTGAGAAAGGCTATGTGCATTTGTAGAGAATCTCCGTGAAACTTGCCATGAGACTAATAGGGAGAAGAATAAAAAGTTCCTTGTATGTTCCCAGGTCAAGCAGAGAAGCTGTGAGTGCCACATCCTTGAAGTGTTCAAAGCGAGGTTGGATGGGGCTCTGAGCAACTTGATCTAATGGAGGGCACCCCTACTCTTGGCAGGGTGTTTGAAACTAGATGATCTTTAAGGTACCTTCCAACCTCTGTCTTTCTATGATTCTATGATTTCTGATACACTTATGTGGATGGAAGATTCAGTTTTCAAATCAGTACTTTATATTTTTCTTATTTACATTCTTGATTTTCATTGGAAGTAAAAGCAAACAAACATCCTTCTTCTCTGTGACTGAATAGAAATGTCAACATTTCTGTTTGAAAAGGCTACCCCAGCCTTGACATTTACTCCATGTGCCCAAACACGTCCCTTAGAAAAAGTCAGTTAAAAGAAAGGGAGAAAGGCAGGATCATAAAATATTGTATCTACAGTTCTTCAGCATGTGGAAATACCTCTGGTACAAAACAGAACTTTGAGACTATCAGGTTTGCGAGGAACGCTCACCTCTTGGTTCCTACAGTTCTACAGAAAAGAGAAACCTGCCTCCTACTTAACTCATCTTTCTCTTCTTTGCATAAACCTTCAAAAATTGTTGGTTAGCAGGTAAGCTCAAATATACTGGCAATATAAAAGAGCAAACATCAGAGTTCTTCCAAAAGCCCTAGATCTAAGAATTTTTTCCAGTTTAATATGCAAAGTGCTGAACAAACCTTGCTACTTAAAATTAGTATTTAGATAAATTAATAGATGCACATACAATGAAAGACTTATTTTTTTTCTCATTTCTTTTTCTACTTTGGTTTTTGTTTTCTCGTTTTCCTTTTCACAGAAGTCTAATGACTGATAAGAAATAGCAATCAAGGTTACACTGTAATTATGTTTTCATCAACATCAGTGTTAGGTAGCAAAATGGCAGAAAAATCTAAAAGGAATCTTTTCATTATTTCAAGGAGGTTTCAGTCAGACTCTTGTGAATATCAGTGTCTCCATTCGAGACAAGTTTAGTAGGAAAATGCTCTGGAATGAACATCTCCCCCAAAGACAGGTTTTCGGCAGTCCCTCCCCCACCATTGTGAAAGGAATTTCTTGGAGGAAAGTGAAAAAAACTATTTATTTAATAAACAATATTTATTAATAAGTGGCAGGGCACAGGAAAAATGAATAATTGTCAAAATATTAAACCTCCTCGACGCTGCAAAGCTGGTGGATTTAGAGTTCCCTCTGTAGCTGGCTCAGCCCCTCCAGAGGCCCTAGGCCAGGATGTGGCATCCCTGCAGCCTCCCTACTGGTCCACGGCATCCACTGATCTGGTTCTCAGATCACAGCTAGGCCGAACAGCTCCAGAAAAGGAAGTTGTTACCAGAGGATTTCAGTATGCAGGTGTGCCAGTATGGGAAAGTTTCTTGCCTCAGTTAATAGGCTAGCTAAAAAGCAGGAAGGTGCTCCCTCCGCTCTGCAGCGGTGAGAACACGGGGCAGTATGCATGAGTCTTTGAACACACACTGTGCTGAAGAAGTTACCTGGCTTCTCTCCCCCCTCTCCTGGACTCAGTTTAAAGCTATGGGACCCATTTCTGGGCATAAAGCAGACGATAGGGAAATACAGTATTATCATAAAATCACCCCAAGACAATCAGTAAAACTATCATGTAAGACTAAAATTTATTTCTATGGTTTTAGCAGCCACTGGAGTAGAGAAAAAAAAAAATTCTCTCACCTCAAATTATGTAGTATTATATAAATAAATAACAGTAGTTTCTCCCTCACCAAGTCAGCTTATGCAACTGAAGTCATCAACTTAACCTGAGAAGTCTCAATACAAAATTTCATCCAGTGTTCTGAAAAGGGCAATTCAAGTTAAAATATAAATGGACAGATCTGGATGGGATTTCCAACAAACCCATCTAGTCTTATCGGTTAGGTTTTGGAAAATCCTTGGTTATTTTTTCTTTCTTGTAGCTCAAAACTTCATTCTTTTAATTTCCTCCCTTTCTCACTTTTATTTAAAATGCTGAGATTTAAAATGCCGAGTCACTAATATGTCTCATTTCCCATCTTCTTTACCTCCTCTAGTTTAAATCAATATAACCCTTGAGTAGTATTCTATAAAAAATACATCATTGTCTATTTTTCTGTGGCATTAATCAGAGTGGTTGCAATGGACTTGTGCCAAATTTTCAGGGTCAGCTCCTTGTTAGACCACAAGGAGATGGGCTCTGTAGTAATAGAATGTTTCCATGCCTCTGCTTTTTCTGAGTACTCATTTAACTTCTTCAGTCACAGAGGGGGAAAAGCTGCTGTGACTTCAGCTTCATTCACAAAACGCTGTACAAATTTAAATAATAGATCAATGCTCTCTGAGTCCACAAAAGTAATTGTAAGCAAGAGTTTCCAGAGAGCACCAAATACAAAAAAAAAAATCTTCCGGTGCAGAAAAAATTCTAATAGTATTAAAATTGCTTAAAGGTTATTAAACAATCAGATATGTGTAAAGTGTATCATAGAATCATAGAATCATTTATTTTGGAAAAGCCCTTTAATATCATTAAACCCCGCTGTTAACCCAGCAACACTGTGTTCATCACTAAATCACGTCCCCAAGTGACACATCCCCATGCCTTTTGAATATTTCCAGGGATGAATTCCTGATGGAGAGATTAATCCTAGACATCTGAAAACCACATGTCTCTGCCTAAAATGGTCACCAGATGTTCTTTTTATCATCAGTAGGGAAAAGTAGGTTCTTTCATTGTGTGACCTGACCAGCTTTTTCAGACATACTATAGGATGATTCTAGGATGACATCACAGGATTACTGTCTTTATCAACTGATAAAAAGGCATATGGAGATGTCAGCATTTGGTGAACTTAAATCTGCAGAGTTTCAGAAAAAGGGAAACTCCTCCATTATCCTTCAAAATCACCACAATATCAAAAGAATAGCTTTAGGGTCTTAACATGGGGTTACTGTAATTTAGAAAACAAAAGCTGTCAATTCAACAGGAGTCATGGATACAACATCAACATATTTTATCACAAATGTTGCATACACTGGCAGGAAGTATTCAGTGCACATACAAGTTTCCTTCATGTACTGACCATCAACTGAACCTGCATGGCCATTTTTATCTAGTATATTTACAGTTTTCTTCATCTAGCATTGATTAGATCATCATGCAGATGCAGGATGCAGTCTTCATTCCCTTCCACTGAGCGTCACAAGTAAAATCAAAGTATGAAGCCCACGGATTACAAGTGCAAGCATATTTTTGGTCACCTATTCTCACAGCAGTTACAAATGCACAGCTGAATACGGACAAAGATGGCAAATCTTTTGCATATTTTCACACACATTTCTACCATAACTGGGTTAAGATTTTCCTGACACCAGCAAACTTTTGGTCATATTCTGGGAGCAAATGAGAAGCAAAGCAAAGCCAGGTGAACATCTGGTTGTGAATGTTATCTAGAGTTTCCTGGAAATCTTCACATATCAAACTGTATTCAGTTGGATGCAAAATCTCAGTTGGGAGTGTAATATTTTAAGAAGAATTTGATTCCCTATGTAGAATTAACACTGCTGACAAAGGACTTATCAAAGAAATTTTGATAATGCTTTAGGATTTTCACTTTAGTATTCTGTAGTTTCACTGAATGTGTTGTAAAGTGTAATGTAAAGAATCAGTAAAATCAATTTCTCAGAAACTAAAGAATTGCATTCTTTTTTCCTCAACCCCATTCCTAATCATTCCAGACATGCCAGAAAAACATCTGTACTTCAGAAACAGCAAAGCAAAAGATCAAAATGTCATTCAGCTTGTTTATTTTACATTATTCAAAGTGGCTTAGAGGACAGCAATTTGTTTCCCAGCAGTGTTCACTACTGCAGGTGCAGAAAGCAATGTGAACAGTAATGAAAATATTTCTCCAGCTCCTCTTGAGTAGTGGCATATAAAAAACATCCCCCCCCCCCCCAAACCAAACAAACAAACAAACAAAAAACCACGCAAATAACAACCAAACAACTAAAAAAGAGAAAAAGGCACAAAATCAAAATAGCCAATTCATGTTCCTTACCTATATTTTGGTTGGGTTTAGGATGTTCCATTCTGTTTAGAGCATTATGCATTCGTGGCAGCAATCCCATTAACTTCAGCAACAGTGATCACTACTTCCATAAATCAGAATTATAACTTTCAGTGAGTCATCCTATCCCAACCCTGACCACACATGTGGGACACATGTTTGGCTTCAATTCTAGATCTTCTTCTATACTCATACCAGACTTGATTGCTTTTCCATGTTGCCATACTAAAGTCAGGACACAGATTATAAGCAAAGGATTGGCAAATCCTGTCCTGCCAAAAATAAAACAGGTATTTCCTTGCATGTCCTCTCCATCTATGTCTTGCGTATTCTCTACATATGGAAAGGACCATATCAAATTGAGATATAATTGGGACATATTTCACAAAGAATACCATTAACTGCATTAGATTTTTAATGAGGCTGATAAACAGGGATATCTGCAGATAACAAGTTCATAGTAGATGCCCAGGGTAAAGAAATTCAAGCAAACAGCATTTGAAAAAATAAATAATAACTGAAATGGTGGGTAGTATCACCCCCCTTGGCAGGGAGGTTGAAACCAGATGATTTTTAAGGCCCCTTCCAACCCAAGCCTTTTACATTTCTATGATTCTATAAAACAGAAAGGTAAGGTGAGAAATTTCATATAACCTTTAACTATGACTTTGTTACCAGTTGCATCAATAAACAGAAAATCCCTCTGCTGAAGTTAACAGAATAATACATTCTGATCTGCAATTATCTCACATAAAAACTGTCAGCAGGTCCCCAGAAGATACTCTCTGAAGTAGCACATTTATTAAGGATAAAGACATGCAGCATAGGTTTTCTTCTCCTTTTACTGAGGTTTTCTTCTTAACTTATTTCCCTATAGTATTAGAAATCTTACACTTAAAGACACTGTAGGATCACAGGCCGAGTTGTTATTGGTGGAATTTTACACACAATCTCCTTCACCTCTGAAAATAAATAGATAAGCTTCAAATCTTTATTTGTCAATTATTAAAAAGAATAAAAATATTTAAAGATAATATCCAAATATATTTTCTATTCTACTTATACTTAATGGAGTTGTAACAATGGATTTCAAGCTCTTATAAATTATTCTTATCAATTATTAAAGCTGTACAACAAAATCATTGTGAAGGCTCAAGGGTTTATTTTGGTTGTATCAGGAAGTTGCAACTGAATATAAATTATTTATAAAAAATTAATTTAAAAAATAAATTTATTGCATCAAGATTTTATCTTGATGATACTTCCCATTAAAAAGATAAAAGCTTTAAAAAAATCCATATGCACCAGCTGTCAAAGTTTTAGTGATCAGTGTGAAATTTTAATAGGAATGTCCATTACTAGAATATAAGAGTATTATCCACATTTTTCAAGCCAAAGTACCATCAACAATGCAGGACAGACCATGGAAAATAGGGATGTTTGCCATCTTTTTTAAATACTCTGAGATGCCAGGACAAATAGGATCTCATAAGGCTTGGAGCACAAGCTTTACGAGGAGCAGCTGAGGGATGGGGGTGTTTGGTCTGGAGAAAAGGCGGCTCAGAGGGGACTTGAAATGAGGTTGTAGACGGGTGGAGGTTGGTCTTTTCTATGAAGTAGCAAGCAATAACACAAGAGGAAATGGCCTCAAGTTGCATCAGGGGAGGTTTAGATTTGATATTTTGAAAAATTTCTTCACTGAAAGGGTGTTCAGGTATTGGAACAGACTATCCATGGAAGTGATGTCACTGTTCCTGGAAGTGTTTAAGAAATGCATAGATGTGGCGCTTAGAGACATGATTTAGCCATGTGGGTGATCACAGCTGTTGTGAAGAGGCTGGATTTGTGCCAGCATGGGGAGGACTAAATAATGTCCTTTTTTTGAGTTGGACATGTTAGCAGTTGGCTGGATCAGCGGGTGGTGTTTCTCCCTGAGTTAATAAGAAGTGTGAATGTCTCCATAAGTTGGCCAGACCAACAAGCAGGAGTGAATATGTGGCTCAGAACAGAGTATGGAGGCTGAACAACCAGCAGGGGAGTTTCAGGGAGAATGAGGAACTTGGGCTGGCTTCAATCCACATATTCCTTCCTAGTGACTGGAGACACCCAGCACTGTAATGGTGAGTAGATAATAGAGACCAGTAATGGGAATCACGTTGGTATTATTATCAAACTGTGATTTTCTATTTTTAGATATTTTTTCTAACTGTAATTACATTTGTACTATGTTATAAAACAAAATTTTTATCATTTTTGCTAAATCAGAAATCCTGTGTAACAACAACTACCTTTAAATAAATAAATTTGATATTAAACATTATACCTCCTGTGGGTACAATTACTAAAAGAAACTGAACAAAATTTATCAGACTCTGACAAATCTGAAGTGCCAGTCCTTCACTCCAGGAGTATTGCAATAAATTCAAATAGCTCAAATAAAATAAAAAATATGTTGTGACTGCTTACCCTAATTGCCTCTGTATTTGATCACTTACCTAAAGACAGCTATTCTTAGACTCTCAAAAGGGAAAGGGATCCAATACTGTGGAACCCACAAGTGGTGCCATGTACTGCAGCACCTACACTGAGATCTTGTTTTGTAAACAGCACTGGAATATTTTCAAATCAAAGTCATTCATCTTTCAACATTTCGTCCAAAATATGGAAAATGGCAATTCTGAGAAATGACATTGCCAGTATCGTCACCTAGCCTCTTTGGCTGCAATCTGCCTGGAGCATCCAGATGATATCTGGTACTTCAGCAAATGGCAGGGATAAAAATGGGAGAGGAAATAATGAGTGGAGCACAGCTGAAGGTCAGCCCGTGCACACTTTTCCCTGGCATTGGCTGCTGGAGGAGACAGTTCAGCTATTTCCATGAACAAACACAGGAAAAGCAGATGGCATAGACCTCAGGGCAGAGACCTCACCCTACATTATAACATATAATTGCACAAACCCACATGAAATACATACAACAAGTAAACATTTCTCGAGACCTCTGCCATTTTTGATGATTATCTCTGTCATTAGAGAGTACTGAGTTCAGTTCTCTGAGCTAAAAATGTTCAAAGCCTCCTTGAATGGATCTGACTCTCCCCTTTATTAGATGGCTTTTATTACCAGTATTATTCAGTTCAGCATTGTGCTTCTACAGATTTCAATTATTTTTTTCTGAGGACCCCTTTGTGCTCAAGAGATTATAAGAAAGGACTACAAGCATGCAATTATAATGCTGGATGAATGAGACCTGTTTTGATATTTTGGTCCAAATGACCCTTCCTTGCCATCATTTCAGGGAATGAACTGTCTCTTAATGTTTGTTAAATGCCACTGACAGAGAACCCTGTCTGTAGCTTTATATAACAGAGCGTGAAAATGATTTAATATTTCAAAACTATCTAGAACTCATACTGTGGCTGACTTTCTCAAATCGATTTTTGACAAAGTAATTCAAAGTTATGTGCTAAAACTGTATTATGCCACTTGCTCTGGAGTCTGCCATCATTGACTGGTTCTGCCATGTGCCCACAGATGATGACACATACCAGACCTCATCAGCTACACAATTTTCTGCACAATAAGAAGATTTAAAAAACAAAAAAATTGAAGATGAACAAGTACCAAAAGACACAGGGCACGTGGAAGGCATTATTTAACCTTGAAAAGAACAGCAACAGCAAAGATTTAGATGTCAGATAAGATGCTATCAAAGATGATCTGGATTCATAAAAGATATCTATGACAGGCTGAAACTCAGTATGAAAGGCCAGAATTGCATTCACTTGTCTGTTTGGGCAAATAAGGGTGCATTTGCTATAGTCTATTAATGTTAACATTACTGAAATGGGAACTCTGATACACATCTCTGCTTTTAACAATGCAGATAGTTCATCTTATATATCTTTCCCTCAGAGTTATCAGAATCATTTATTTGGCATCAGATTCTTCCTAGTTACTGCTATAATTATGTTTGCAAACAGTGAATCAATAGGAAATCATTGTTCTTTTTGAAAAGCATTTAATCAAGCCAAGATGTGAGACATTCACTATAAATGAGTTTTGTCCTACTACAATAAATTTTATCCTGCTACACAGGCTGTAATCTTGCTCAGTATTTCACATTCATAGAGACGATGTGAACAATTTTTTTTTTTATTAATTGTAGTGGTAAAGACCCCAACAGACAATGATCCCTATGAACACTTGGACAGATTGAAGAGACTCAGATGGGAAGACAAATATAAATCTAAGAAGGTGAAGTCACTTGTCCAACAGATGAAAACGTACGATTAACTCTGCATCAAAAGATTTAGAAGTGAACTGGAGGGCTGTCTTTAAATATTTTTTCCTCCCTTTTAATGTCAGATCAGATTTTTTTTTCCATCTCACTTGCAAATAGAAAAATATGGGAATATGTGTACTCAGTCTTCAAAGTAGCTCAAAAGTAACTTGGGATATATGAATTTAGGAAAAAAATCTTCTAAACAGCAAATTTTTGCCTTGATCTAAGACTAAACCCTCACAATATTATTAGGTACAAAAATAAAATGACATCACACTTGGTACAGTTATATAGGGCCTATAAACCTTTACAAGGATAGCTTGTAAGCTAGAATAGCTTAAACTGTTTTAACAGATCTGTCTCTTTATACAGAAGACAATGTTATGTGACAACATAAAAGTTTAATTACGACAAATTTGAAATGGCCCAGTGAATTATGTTAGCCAGACCAAAATTCTTCCAGTAAAAAGTTTTATAATGCCATCCTGTAATTCCCTTAAGTTTCACATTTTATATAAAATCTGGTTTATAATATTTTTATTGAGTCTTTAAAAAATGTATTGGAAAATTAATTTGTATTTTTATGCCTATAAAGTCCAGCCTACCTTGATATCCTGCATCTAACTACACTGTCCATGAGGAAAAAAAAAAAATTTTTTTAAATCCTGTAGAAAACATTTAAAACCATTTACACCAGATTTTATTCTATCTTTTTCGTGTAAAAACAGAAGTCAACAGAAAGATGCTGGTGAGGAATGGGAAACAGAAAAGGATCAGTCTTTTCTAATATAAATCAAAATGTCACTACTGTTTTAAGGTTCAATATTTCATCATCTGCCAGGTTTCTAAATAAATGCTGCATAGCACTTGATGTGGCTGAAAAGCTGAAATTCCCAGCTCAAAAAGTGTATTTCTAACCCTGACAATTCTCAAGAGATTGAACCTTAAAATTATCAGTAGAACAGGGCTGAATACTGCATTACTACAACTTTTAGCAATATAATTGCCAAGCTCTACTGTTAGAAGACCCACAAGTGAGAAGAGAAAAAGGGAGCAGGGGAAAGAAATGGATAAAAAGACTAAGAAAAAAACACCATGACCAACACCACCCCCATATTGAAAGGTGAGGAGGTACATTTTGAAAGTCTGAATTATTTCTTTGCACATACAAATGTGATGCATTTTAATAGGGGAGGTACAGTGGCAGAAAAGGGGGAACAAATGGTGTAGGTTTCTAGGAGTAGCATTATTTTTGTTGGGTTTTTTTTAGTGTTTAGGTATTAAATTATGTAAAGCAATACATTATAAAAACAGAACAAGTCTTATGAGGAGCAGCTGAGGGAGCTGGGTTTGTTTAGCCTGGAGAAAAGGAAAAGAAAAGGTTGTCTCTCTACAACAACTTGAAAGGCGGCTGTAGCCAGGTGGGGATTGGTCTCTTCTCCCAGGTAACAAGTGACATGACAGGAGGGAACAGCCTCAAGTTGCACCAGGAGAGGTTTAGATTGGATATTAGGAAAAATTTATTCATGGAAAGCTTCAAACACTGGAAGCCCAAGGAAGTGATTGAATCACCATCCCTGCAGTATTTAAAAGATGTGCTGATGTGGCACCTGGGGACATGGCTTAGTGGTGGTCTTGGCAGAGCTGGGTTAAGGGTTGGTGATGATCTAAAAGGTGTTTTCCAATATGATTCTGTGATTCAATGTTTGTACATTACAGTATAAGACTGATTTGAGAAAAAGAAGGTGGAAAATATTTACAATTTTTTAATACTCTTTTGACTTTTTTTTTTTCTAGCTAGAATTTTTAATTTAGTTATAGATTTCTATTGAACTGACTTTTAGGGTGGTATGTCCTCTACATTCATTTATTTTAGTGCTGGGTTTATTTTGGTTTTTTGGGAATTTTAGTTTCTTTTTCTATGATCATGGGATGAAAAATGTGGTTTGTGGAGGTCCAGAAATTCTCTTGGTCTGAAGGCAGAGACACTGCATTCTGTTATGAATGATTGAAATTACTTTGGAACAGAAAAAATTTTCCCTTGGATGTAACATTAGGTGTTTGTATTTGCATACATGCATGTGAAAAAGATTTGCAAGAGTAAACTCTGCCACCCACATTGAAATTTCTCTGTCCACACTGACCAGGCAGTTAGCCAGCAGTCACAATAGATCTGTTCTTTTGACAAAACCAGAAAAGAAGCAGCTGCTCAATAGTCCTGAAAATTCAGGGGAATATATGCTTTGTTTAGAGTGCAACATATCTGTGCTATTAAAAGTACCAGAAGACACTGTATTTTAAATTCAGATGACTGTTGCAAATGCCACACTGTGGAAGGACTCCAAGTCCCAGTTGGTTGCGTGCTTATGAATTCAGTAGCACAAGCGACTTAGCAAAATAAAAATAGAATTAAAAAAAGGGAAAATGTGGTCACAAAACCAAGCTAAAACTGTTTATTGGTGATCAGAAGCACATTAATTCAAATGAAAACGTATTATATTACAGGCAGTAAACAAAGACTATCAACATCCCGGAGGTTTTTCTGCATTAACAAACTAAACTGCAAAAACCATGTACAAGTAGAGAATACATCTGGTTTGTAGCTAGCTCTTAAATTAATAAATCAACTGTCACATAATTGTGACTTCTACCTGAACGACAGCTCCAATTAATTTTGTATTGGTTCCCAGTGCACAGGTGAGGTCAAGGTATCTTTTGGCTGCATTCCTAACTTTAAACAGCAGACAATCTCATCCTTCTGGTTAAAAGTAATCAATACTAGCAATTTATCATTATTTGCTTTGCCGTGCACACTTGTGCTGTTTAATCAAGTGTTTTGCCTGATTTGTTTGCTCACAGTTGCATGAAAAACATTCACTGAGCATGCCCAATACGTTTTTCTTTTCCACACAGCATCACTACAATGCCTATTGCCCTCAGATTCATGCTTCAAGTGAGTTGCAAGATGACTTATGCAGATTGGCGAGGACTAGAAATGAGACACCGCTGCTCTAAATATCTCATGATAAATGAATCATTTTTGGCAACAGGTTCTCTGATGAAATAAAAACCACAACACAACAACAACAACAACAATCAATCAACACCAAGAAAAAACAACCAACAAAAAAGTCAATAAGAAAATAAACAAGCAAGCAAACAAAACCCCCAGTCCCCCCACACCACAGGAGTTTGATTAACAGCTTCCTTATATTAAATATAAATCAATCTTCAATGAGATTTAATGCTAGAGTAGCCTAGTTGTCTTAAGTCAAAGTTATGATCTGTGACATTTTGCAGTCAAAATGCAAATGCACCATTTCTTGTTAGGAGATATTCAGTTAATTGTATATAAATTATATATAGTATATAAACTCTTTAAGCAGAAAAGCAGCTAGCTTAGCTCTTTAATGAGATGGCCAAAGAGCACGATATCCAACATAGGAATTTATCTATCTGTGTCCCAGCTCAGAGTCAGAGAGTTAAGTGAGACACAGCATGACCTATTTTATCTCATTTCTCCTGAAGAAGTTCCCTGAAAGTAGGTCTCTATCAAGGACACCTCAGAGACAGTGGGATGCTGTCCACTTTGAAGTCTTGCTGAAGGATGATAATTCTCTTGTACATGTCCTTTGGGTCTGGGCTTCTTTGGTGTGGAAACTGAGGCATGAAGAAAAGGAGAGGGTGGATACTCAGGTATTACCCTGATATGAAGTGTGGACAAAGGCAGGATGCACCCTTAGATCTAGGAACTGGGATTAAGGTCTGTTAAAAATATAACAAAGGAAGGAAGGCTTCTTGGGTGAAGCAGCTCTGTCCTAACTAACTGAACAGCCATCAGCTCCCAGGAGAATGGCTGTTATCCTCTAGTGTGAAAGGCAAGCTTGCCTGACCTTTTGTTGTTAGTCTGCTAAATATGATTTGTTTGAAGTACTTCTTCATTCAAGTATCAGTAAGCATCTTTGCTTGTGTCCTAAAGAGTAGCCTAGAATCACTCAGCCAAAACCTGAACAACAGAGGTTTTGTAGGGGAGTAGAAGCTATTAGTTCAGGGTGCTCATTCCTCAGAACATTGTGATGTGTCTTGGCTAGAAGTTTGCCCATGCACTGAGAGCTGTGCTACACATCCAGAAATTGAAAGCAGCTGCAGTGCTGGTGGATGGGATATACAAAAATATCTAGTAGTGTGAATTGGTTTCTCCAATACAGGGGTGCCAACACTGTTAGTCATGAAACTACAAAATACCCTGAAAAATGGGATTGTACCGCCATGAGCAGAGATCTCTACTGTAACTGAAATTACAGGTGCAGTCCTCAAGCACACTATGGAAGTGGGCCAAGAGAAGCAGGGAGAAAAATGTTAGCAGGAGCCCATAAAAATCCAGATTTTCCTGTATTTTTATCTAAAACTTTACATTTGTCCTTTTTGCCACTCCATCTTTTCCCTGTGTGCCACTCCATCAAACTAAGCTGTTTTTCTGGTGGGGTGGTGGGGTGATTTTTTTTAACTCTCTTGTAGACTTCAGAGGAAGGAGAAGTTTCATTTTCTTCTCATGGGTTTCATATTTTTGAAAAAACAGGAGTGAAAAAGAGGCAAAACTTCAACAGATACCACTCAAGTTTATGCGTTCCTTCTGTGAAGGCAGTTTTCCAAGTTTCCCAGTGTTCCTTTGCTTGAGAGAAGGATGATTATCTGTGGCACTGTGCCATCAATGTTTTCAATCTGAAAGCCATCCAAGGTCAATACAATTCTATTCTGGAAAAAATACATGCTATATTTTAGCTTCTAAAGCTAATTTACACAAACTACTAATACTATAAGTTAGGGCAGATAGTATGGAAAGCATTTGTGAGCATCTGAGGAGACACAACACTAAAGAAATATATCATCTTGATGAAATTTTGCTTTCATTAAACTATGTGTTTGTTTATTACCTGCTCTAGGTGCTACACTAAAATCAAAATAAAGCATCATCTATACCCCTGTCTGGGAACTAGAAAATCATTGGCAAGACATCACACTCAAGTGTTCTTTCCATTCCTTTGTTTGTCACTTGGATCTGAAACTACTGTAAATCATTCAACTTCTTTTGCCTACATCTAAAGATTGATTTTAACCAAAAATCTTCCAAGAGTATTATTCTAGGTTTTTATACGTGTGGCAAGATTTATAAAACACACTTCTAATTCCAATATTTTGGGGAAATTCATTAAGTTTAAGTGCCTGAACAGGCCTTGTAGCAACCCATTGTTTTCCATCATGACTGTGTGATGTCTGGAAGTCTGGGGTTAATGTGAGGGTATTAAGCTATAGTCATTTCTTAGAAACAGTCTGGGACTACAAATTGGGTGAATTCATATGAAAGCTCAGTACTTCTAAAGGGGCTGGAGAGTTGAAAAATTCCCTCAATAAAGCAAATATTTTATATTTGTATTAGAGCTTAAAAAAATTCTGAGGTTAAGCAGTGGACAGAAAGCTCAGCCTTTCTCAGGAACCAAAGAAAAAATATGTAGGACAGTGCATTGGTTTGGCACAGCCTGGTTTTTGGCAGCAGGGGGACCACAAAGATGGCTCCTGTGAGGAAGCTGCTGGAAGCTTCCCACCATGTCCTGCAGAGTCAATGGCTGATGGCTCTGAAGATGGACATGCTGCTGGCCAAAATGGGACAATGAGAGAGGTTGGTAACGCCTCTGTGATGACATATTTAAGAAGAAAATCAAAACAAAGTCACAAGATTTTGGATTCTAGTCAGAGAAGAGGAGGAGGTGAGAACATGTGAGGGAAACAACATGGAGACACCAAGGTCAGTGAAGAAGGAGGAGAGGAGGTGCTCCACGTGCCAGAGCTGAGATTCCTCTGCAGGCCATGGTGAGGACCATGGTGAAGCCGCTGTGCCCCTGCAGCCCATGGGGATCCACGGGGGTGCCAAGATCCACCCGCAGCCCGTGGGGGAGGTGCCCGTGCCGGAGCGGGTGGATGCCTGGAGGGGGCTGTGATCCAGTGGGAGACCCAGTGGCGAGAGAGGGCCCTGCTTCCAGGCTGGAGCAGCCTGTCCTTGGAGGGCTGCACCCCATGGAAAGAGAGACCCATGGCACAGCAGTCTGGGGAGGACTGTGTGCCCGTGGGAGGACATGACACACTGCAGCGGGTGCAGTGTTACTGCTGCTTGTGAGAGTGGACAGAAGTGGGGGAAGTTCACGGAGAACTGTCTCCCATGAGGGGACCCCACGGTCTCACAGGGGAAGGACTCCTCTCCCAGAGCAGTGGAAGAGAATCTCAGTGATGGACTGACCCATGCCCTGTCTCCCTGTGCTGTTGGTGGGAAGGAGGGAGGGGCTAGAGGGTGGAAGGTGTTCTAAGGGCTTATTTTACTTCTCATTATCCTCCTCTGATTCTGTTAGTAATAAATTCACTTGTTAACTTTAAGTTGAGCCTGTTTCACCCTTGAATTGTTTCTCCCAGTCCTTATCTCACTCATGAAGCCTTCGTTAACCTTTTTTTTCCTTTCCACTCCTCTGTCCAGCTGTGGCAGAGGAGGTGAGCGAGCAGCTCTCATGGGTGCCTGGCGCCTGGCCAGTGTCAAACCATGACAGACAGTGTGATATAAGGATGATTTTACAGATTAGGCTTTTATTTCATTATTAGATTAGCTGAGAAAAACTGAGCTCTATGAAAAGCAGATAGCATCCATGATTTAGAGAAATAGATACTGGCATAAGGCAATATTAAAGATTTCTTGTTGGATTGTGGTCACAACCACTGAAGAGTCCACAGCAGTAAGGAAATTAAGGCAGGGAACTTCAGGCAAGGAGTTTATTATTTTGTCCAGATCTATACATCTTTTCTGATATCTTTAAAGGAAAGACGAGTTTTTTTCAGAAAACTTTGCAAAATCCTTCCATCCTTTCCATTTCAGTCATTCAGAGCTGAAGTTTAAAACCAAAGCCTCCAGGGAATTGGAGTTTCAATAAAACTCCTGTACAGACTCTGTGGTCATTTCTGGACATGAGAAATTTGTGGGCTGGGGGACAGCATCCTAGTTCATGTAGAAATAGCATCCTAAGTGACTACCCAAAACAGGCTTCAGATCAGCTAGAGGTGGCTGCTAGAACCTGCTGAGGTCTGGAGAATATAAAAGCCACACAGTGGACTGAGGTCCAAGCACAGCAGTTTGGTCAGCCTCCATCCAGGAGGACCTAGTCTGTGGTAGACCTTCTATAGAAAAATTATTCGTAATTTAGTGCATTTTCTACCGTCACCTAAAACCTGCAGCAGAGACTGACTTCTGCTGTTGTACATCTTGAATGACAGCCAAGCCTCTCATTTCTGCTAGTGATGCTAACTCACAGCAACACACCACCAAGCAGTTTGTACCAATAAACATGCAGTGATGGGCAAAGGTTTCCAGGCTGTACTAGCAAAGGAGAAGTTTCTGTAAACAGCTTTTTTTAGTCCTTTCCATTCTATGTCTCTTAGCTTAGACTAGAAATAGCAAATAGGTTCACCATGTAAATAAGAAAGGGCAGCATATATCATTTTAGTTTGAAACCCACACATACAATTTAAAATGAAGATACAATCTGGAATTGTGGACTTTTTAAATCTGGACAAAAATGAACATATAAAGCCATTTTCCTTTGTAGTTGATTTTCTCTTTATAGTTATAGGACCTCTGTGGAGCCAAGTGAGAGTTTTTCCATTTCAGTGGGCTTTATATTATATCCATAAACACAGAGGGAGCATATTCCCTTTATAAGAGAGGGATAAAAGCAGCATCCACAGAGCACGATGACAGGGTATGACTGCAGGAATCTTCATTCAAGAAAATGCATGATGCACATTTTTCACTACTACTTCATGATTCTTATAATCAGAACTGCAGATGATATGGAAAAGATGTTTTCACTGAGGACAAAGCAACACTAAACATAAAATCAGAAGACAATAGCTTTACAAAAAAAATTTAAAGGGCCTTTACTACACCCAAGAACAGAGACATGTTCAATAATTTCTCCTTGTAGGTATGTTTCTTCCTGTAGGTTTGAACACTGTATCAAAAGATTCAGAAACTGACATTGTGTGTGGTTACTACCAATCAGGAGAACATGAAATACAGTGGACTTCAGTAACAAAGCTCACCAAAGATTTGTACTCATCTGTGTTTATGTCTGAACCAATAACCTGATGAACATTGATTGCATTATTATTTCTAGATATTTCTGTAGATAACTCTTGAAGCCCTGAAAAATAAAGTACACCATGCAGGTTTCTGAGAACTTCAGTGCTTTGGAAGTGAAAATCATATAGAAGGAATGTATTGTAAAAACTACAGGATGATATTTGGAACCAAATGCAAAAGATTAGTTACTGGGTAGACAAAAGAAAAGTTACTTCAGAAGCCAGACTACCAATAGATTGAAAAGCTCTACCTACTGCAATACAGATCAAAGCAGAGTAAAATACATTTTCACTTTTGTTCTGATTATTCCTCAAGTTCATCAACAGAGTATTTTCCCCATTCACTACAACCCTGGGAACTGTGCCCTTGAGCCAGTTCTTCCCACAGCACACAGTGAACTCACTCATCCTGCAGTTGGACAACTGGTCCAGAGGATGATGTGAGGAGCAGTGTCAAAAGTCTCACCAAAATCCAGAAAAACTACAACCATTGTCACTTGCTGTCAAGTGCAATTCATGTTAACCTTAAGTCTGAAATAATAAGCTTGATGAAAGAGAATGCATTGGTTTTCCTCCCCATCACCATAATACCCCTGCTTGATTTTGAGACAGCTTGAGGAGAGAGAAAAAGAAAAGCCCGCATTTGCCTAGGAAAGGCTTGCACAGCCATAAGTCAATATGCCCAAGACACTCTTGAGGACAGGCCAATCTGGTGTAGGGAAGAGCTGCCCTGTTGAACCATGGCTAATATAGACCTGTGGTTTGGGGATTCAGCTGCATTCCCATGTACACTGATGTTGCTTCTTCCGGGTACAGCAGTGTGATGCTGCAAGATCTTCCTCCTCAGAAGGGAGCGTGGACATGAATCTGGTCCTTCTCCTTCATAAAGATCTCTCCCTTTTGGCAACAAGGATGAAATTCCCTTAGGGCATGTGTTTGCATAAATTATCTTTGCAATAATTAAATATCATTTTATAGATCATTGTCTGTACCATGTCTTCAGGACACCTATTTGCAAAACAGATAAGCTCTCATGTACAGGAAATTATTTGTGTTAATTTTAAATAGCTTCTGCATCTGGTAACTGCATGCGTTTTCCAACTTACTTTTTTTTTTTCCCTTGAAAGTTCCTCACACTCCTTGCTAAACTTATTGAATGCATTGTTTCTTTAACTAAGAAGTTCCTACACTAAGTGTCAGATCCAAGACTCATTCATTCTTTTTCCCCTCTTTCTTAGTATTTGCATTCTAGTAATAGACCTAGTCCTGACCCCAAGTATCCTGGTTGGATTTCTCTTTGAAGTCCAGGTCTTTTTGCTTTGTACTCTTAGCCAAGTACGTAACCTAATATGTACTTCTATCTCCTCACATACAAAGTTGTTCGAAGACATGAACCTCAGATTTTCTGACTTTTGGCCATTTTTATTTTCTCTTTTAGCTACAGTCTTTCACTGCAAAATAAACACTGACATAACAAAAATTCAACACTTTGCATCAACTGCTTTCCTGAATGCTCTCAGTTAGATGTCAGCCATACACTTGAAAGTAGCTCTCAGTGAATCTTTGACAACAGCTAAAACCTGCCAAAAGCCAAACTGATGTATTAAGTGAGAACTTCAGGAAGAAGTGGTAGGGTCTGCAATATGAACAGGGACTAGTGTAAAACAGTGGGTCTGAACTACTTCAGGATCAGCCCTGAGCTGTGAAATTCACAGATATTTGCCAAAAAAAGAGAATGCAAAACTGAAAGATAAACCCCAAGCCATCCTAAACTAATACTAAGGTGTATTCTTAAAGAGTAGAAATGGAGACAGCTACACTGTTTCAGATTTCCTCCTTGCCTACTAGGATATTTCCTGGAAGTTCTCTTGAAACTCAGTAAGGTAAATGTCTTGGAAACTAGTGGTGAAAAAAAAAGTTCTCATTATAGAATCATAAAATTATAGAATTTTTAAGGTTGAAAAAGACATGTAGGATCACCATTTCAATCATCAACAAATAACTACCACCATGTTCACCATGAAACAATGCCCCCGGGTGCCACACCCACACATTTTTTTAACTCTTTGAGGAATGGTGACTCCATCACTGCCCTGGGCAGTCTGTTCTAACGCTTTATAATAAAAAACTTTTCCTAATAATATCCAATGTTAACCTCCCCTGGCACAGTTTGAGGCTATTTCCTGTTGTCCTATCACTTGTTACCTGGGAGAACAGACCAATCCCCCCCTCACTACAGCCTCCTTTCAGGGAGCTGTAGAGAGTGATAAGGTGCCCCCTGAGCCTCCTTTTCTCTAGGCTAAACACCCCCAGCTCCCTCAGCTGCTCCTCACCAGACTTGTGCTCTAGACCCATCCCCAACTCCGTTGCCCTTCTCTGGACAGGCTCCATCACCTCAGTGTCCTTCTTGTAGCGAGGGGCCCCAAACTGAACCCAGGATTCGAGGTGTGGCTTCACCAGTGCTGAGTACAGGGGGACAATCACTGCCCTAGTCCTGCTGGCCACACTATTGCTGATACAGGCCAGGATGGCACTGAGTTTCTTGGCCACCTGGGCACATGCTGGCTCATGTTCAGGGGCTGTCACCAGCACCCCCGGGTCCTTTTCTGCCCAGCAGCTTTCCAGCCACTCTGCCTCCAGCCTTTAGTACTGCCTGGGGTTGTTTTGACCCAACAGCAGGACCAGGCACTTCACCTCATTGAACCTCATAAAACTGGCTTTTGTCCATCATTTCTTGTCTAACTCTTAGTGCAGTGTCGCTCATATAGATCAATTCTTCCAACTCAGCATGAAAAGAATTATAAGAATATCTACAGGAGATGGACAAGCAAATCAAGTATTTGCTACTGTGCAACATATTTCATAAGGAAATGTGACTTGTTTAATTGCACTGTCTGTTCAGTGTCAGTCTTCTCTCTAGAATTATTCAGTTTGCTCAGTTTGAACAACCTCGTCTAGTGGGAGATGTCCCTGCCCATGGCAGGGGCTTTGGAACTAGATAATCTTTAAGGTTCCTTCCAACTCAAACCATTCTATGAGTCTGTGACAGTGCAGAGTTCATACATTTTTAACGCTGGGGGAAAAGTGCACCTGAGAAAAAAGATAAAAAGATCATTTACCTCTATTTTTATACCTCTCAAAAGTGCCTGCAATGATGAAAAAGTTGAAAAAGGAGCTCAATGCCTAGATACTCTTTTGTCTGCTATTAAACCAGTCAATACAGTTATATAAGCTGACCTTTCAACATATATGTTTCTCACAGCCTTTTATAGCATTTGCTGTGCCACTGCACAAGGAACATTGCTGAGGAGCAAAGATATTCAGGGACTGGTAACATAAAAGATAAAGAAGATGCTGGGAAAGGTGGCGATATTGTAGTCAGTATGGAAAATCAAATAGTCTGTGACATAATTCTACCTGAAATCTTTTGTTAGTTCTGCTACTTGTGTACTTTTTGAAATTCTCACTAGTGTTGGCATGAGATTGTCACATCAGTCCCTACAGAAAAAGCATAGGAAAAAAAAAAAAAAAAAACAAAGAAACAAACCCCTGTAATTGAGATGAAACAGGGGAAATCAAGGGTCTTAAATTTTTATTTAGATTCTATCTCTGTCTGCTTTGGGAAATTATGTACCTTTTGAAGACTTTGATAAAGAAACACCACCACATCAGCATCCCACATCATTTTCCACAGGGGTATTTAGGAAATT